>NC_061141.1:1883333-2508611 GCF_905220365.1 Vanessa cardui
AAACTTGAAATAATTTGATTGACTGATCGTGTTTATTACATTGCTTTAGCTTTCTGTCCATCAGCGGTTGCCGGTTTATTTCCGAACGTCAAGCGTTTGTCCGACAGAAATAGCCACGTTCAAGTACGTCCAGGAATGTACGGGGCAATGGATCGAGTTAGGCAGAGCTTATTTTAATCACATTACTTCTTAACGCCGCTGGTTGCGGGCAGTACAGGACCGGTCGTTGTGATCTTTGGGGGAGACCTATGTCCAGCAGTGGACGTTCTTCGGCTGACATGACTTGATGAATGATTTCTTAACGTTGGTGATGTAGTAAAACTTAATGTCCATAATGAGCTGCTATCATAACTCGGTCTATAAATAAATATAGAAAGTTGATTCTAACCTGCTTGTTGTTGTATCGAAATGTTTGCAAATTTATATAACACAGATGATACAATACTTATAGCATTTACCATATCAACTGATACGAAACCAGAAGATGGATGCAAGAGCTTATTAGTTGTTATTCATTTGAGGTCATTGACTTTAAACTTATTTATTGTGTACTTGATCATCAGATGTGATCTGCTGAAATATCAGAATCTATTGAATTTAATGATAGTTCTCCTGTAGCATTTAAATTTCGGAGCGGTAGTGAGTGTTCCATTGAGTATCTACTTGGTTCAAGTAAATTTGCTTTTGCTTTTTACTTAAGATGAAACGAGCGGAAGTACCTGTATGTGCTGATACGTTGCTGGCCTGGTATATAATTTTCAGTGGCTATTATATCGTATGACACATTTTTCATTCCATTAGTATTTCATAAATTCAGTTCAAATACCAATCATGATTACCAGTCGAGTTTAATTTATGTTTTTCCAGAAATCCAACAGTCAATATCCCAGAGGGAAACAGCGAGCTAGTTGCGATTTGTATTTTATTTAAGTCTCCGATAACTTTACAAATAAAACTACCCGAGTTTGTTATACAAGTTTATCTTATAGCTGAGTATTCTCAAAATCGACTGCAAATACTAGATAACTGCAGACAAGTTGATTTATAGCGGTCATACCCGAACTGGGACGTTAGATACTTTTACTTCTAAGTGAACCAAACGCGCTACAAAATCCGGTTCGACGAGTTATCTATTGCATAAGTATATGAGAAATTTAATTTTTATCATATAGGTACTTGTTAAACGTTCATAATGAACGTAAACAATAGTACAGTTAATTGTCATAATTCTCAAACAAATCTGCCATAAATTGTTCCTTGAAAATATGAAAAATTTCGAAACGATCAGGCAAGCTATTTTAGATTTTTATGTTGGAATTCTTTCAAAATGGTTCGATTTGTGTGTTCATAATAATCATATTATTACAAATAGTTGTAGGTATATAATGTTATATTGTATATAAGCTGTGCCCGCGACCTTGTACGCGTTTGAATGTAACAAAAAAAAATTATTGTAGCCTAAGTTACTCCTTATTACATCAGTTATCTGCCAATGAAAGTCCTACCGTTCCAGTTCCAGCCGGAACAAACAGAGTCAGACAGACGGACAAAATTGTAAAAAAATTTTATTTTGGTATACGTACCGTGTGCATGCATTGGCTAAAAGAGGGCTATTTTAGTATTACAAACAGACACTCCAATTTTAATATATGAATAGATTGTAAATACTATACTTATACTTTTTCAATAATCCTAAATATAATAATAAAAAGTATAGACGGTAGATTCGTGTCTGCGCAGTAAAAGGTTATAAATCGAGTTCCGTGTTTTATTTCTAAACACTACATTTTTATTTATTTAGGTCTAAGGATGACAGCATCCCATCTTTGAAATTACGTGCTTACAAAGATATGTATTTTTGTTACTGCCTAAAGAAAGCTGTACTAATATGTACTGTAAGTTAGCACGCACAATTCACTCTGCTAATTTGAGTGTTCCTATTTGGCACGAACCAAAAAACTTAAAATGATTAGTATTTTTGGGCCAGATAAAGTTTGTATGAAATATGACAAATTATTCTGTCGAAAACTATGTTAACTATAAAGTATTATTAGGATCAAACTCAAACTCAAATTACTTTATTCAAGGTAGAAGCATTAGGTATACTTTCTTACTGATGGTCAAATTAAACACTACCACCGGTTCGGAAAAAGGAACACCCTGACCTGAGAAGAACCGGCGAAAGAAAAGCAGCGGGTGTCCTTTGTTTGTAAAATAATTAGATACATAATTGTATATGCATAGAAATAGCCTATTAATTACTACAATTTAGAGAAGAGTTCTTAGAATTGTAGACGATTACAGAGCAAGGGGACAGGGTTGAAATTACTATAAATAAATAAATTTGGGTTGTGCATAGTATAAGATAAGATTATTTTTTATTTTTTTATTGAGGCACGTCTTATAAACGATTCATGTTTCATTCAATATTATTAAATAAAAACTTAGTTGAATAAATTTGATAATGGTATTTGAATTTCTTGACGTAGGTAGATAGGTCAATGAACTGTAACCTTAAATTTTAGATGCAGACAGAAATTAAAGTCTCAATCTTTATTGAATTACACAAATCTTGGATTAACTAATAATCCCATCAATATCAATTGAATATTTAAATTTGTCTCGCTTAATATTGACATAATTCAAATTTGTGTTTATAATTCATCTCGTGCTCGGCGCTGAAGGAAAACATCGTGAGGAAACCTGCATGTTTCTAATTTCGTAGAAATTCTGCCACATGTCCATTATACCAACCCGCATTGGAACAGCGTGGTGGAATATGTTCCAAACCCTCTCCTTAATGGAAGAGGAGGCCTTATCTCAGCAGTGGGAAATGTACAGGCTGTTTGTTACTTTACTTTACTTTTAACATTGACATAATCTGTGTCCTATCGGCATAAATAAAAGTAAAAAAACAATGACGCCCGAGTATTACCCATTTACCAGTTCTAGCTATTTCATAGCATTTTTAAATTAGCCGTTTCGTAAGTTCAAATCGTTTAAAAAAGTACATTGGTAAAAAAGCGTGGAGTAAATACCTATTGACTTCCAAGCAGGATATATTAATTTAAATAATTGTATTTAACTAACTTGACTTTGTATTTTTTAAATGTTGAAAAAGAGTAACTACTGAATTTCTTGCCGGTTCTTCTCGGAAGAATTTACTTTCCGTACCGGTGGTAGCTTCACGTAATTGTAAAATGACGATTCAAAAGTGCTTGTAAAAGCCTAATTGAATAAAGTAGATTTTGATTTTGTTTTTTCATTTTTGACATATTTCATGATAGAAGCAAAATGGAAGAATCTGGCACGGAACTGCCCACCCAGAGGTGACCTTTATTGCATGTGAAGCTAAATTGGCGCCTTGTATAGTTTTAGACGATGGGCTGACATGATGTACTTATCTTGCCTTGCTGAGCACACCAAGATATTGTGACAGTGACTTTTTTTCCTGTATTTAAAGAGCTTGGTCATACAAATGACTATGATGCTTTATATATCTTCCTTTACCAGAAAACTGGACTCTAGACAATATGCAACATTGGGTTTAATGATTATAAAATGTATGGGATATACGTAACAAAATGGCGGATCATCGTAAAATGGTTTTCAACATTTCGCGAGTGAGATTCCAAGTGAAATCTTATGGGTACTCACTGTTCTATTTAAAATTAAATTCTATAACCTAGTATATAACTGGTAGACTGCCATTAAATTAACTAGTTTAATATTAATTTTATACATTACTTACTTTCATAATACATGAAAGTAACTTTGTCTCTTCGTTACCTAATCTAGTCTAAATGACTGAGCTTAAACGTATTTTAATGAAATTTCATATGAATTTATCCTCGGATCTGAATGAAGATAGAAATTTTCTGAACATAGAAATGCAAACGATTAATAAGTAAATGATTGTGTACTTTTGAAAATAATAATAATAATTTATTTATGCCATACAAAAATAATCTTTATAAACAGTTTCATGATTGAACTACGATAAAAGTCTAAATGTATTATAACATGGACATGTGTTATGAAAAATCATAAGGACGGCACCACAAACACCCAGACCCAAGACAACATAGAAAACTAATGATAATCTACATTGAGTCGGCCGGGAATCGAGACTTACTAAATCGATTTGAATGTAACTTACACTGTTCCATAATTGAACCGCACCTGACTTAATTTAAAAATGATGATCTCAATACGACTTTTAGTTTTCGAGAAATACTTGAACAAACATACAAATATATACTTACAAAATTTAGCACACGTGCTTGGAAGCCTAAATGGAGCATCATATTCTTTTGTTAGAAGTTATTTAAAAAATATATTGTATATTATTTTTAGAATATGTATAGGTCAATGAACTGTCTTACTTGAGACTAGATGCACATTGATTGAGCACGATAAATATATTTTCAAATTGAGTGGGACGTTGCGCATCCCTGAATATTCCACTTTTGCAGCGGTACTAATAGAATATATTGAGTATATGTATATGCATAAATACATATATATCAATCTATCAATCGCAGTAGCTATTCCGGACACCAATAATTGATTGTTTTTTTTAATATATTGGATAACATCACATACCTTACTCTGATCCCAATGTAAGTAGCAAAAGCACGTGTGACGCTACGAAAAACACCGAAACTTCATAGAACACTAATGAAATTTTTCTACATCGACTTGGTCAGGAATCGAATCCAGGACCTCGCAGTGGCGTACCTATGAAAACTGTTGTTGTATTCGTTTAGGAAATTTTACATAAAATATATGAAATGAAGCAATCAATAGTAATCATGTAAAGTGCGATCAGTTCAATGTTTTTAATAGAATTTAAAAACATATTTAGTTACACTTCATATCACCAAAACGATATAATAATAAAATTTACAAATAACAATATCTTACACCTGCGGTCTGATACGAGTTTCATTGTATTCACCAACCTGCATTGTTTACCGTAGCTCAGAATAATCTCCAAAGACTCTTAATGTTTCCTCACAAGGCGACTTTGCCCCTTACAACCTACCTGGTCTATTATTTCAGTATTATTTTTTAATTACGACACATTTCAATATAAGTAATTAATGTTTTAATTATTACATTTAATAGCGATATCATTGAAATTGGAAATGTGATAGCAGATAGTAATTAATATAAAATTCGCTTTTGAACAAATGTATATAAATGCTAAAGTAATTCTTGTTCGGTTGTCTGTTGTTTACTGTCAAGCCTCTGTATCAAATTTCATACAATATTAAAGTTTGATCTGCAAGGATAGACAAGTTAATTTATGTGACGATATGAAAACGCAAGCAAAGCCGTAAGCGACAAATAGTTTAGTAATCATTGCTAGGTTATTACACCGTTGTGATGATTATGTGTGTGTATTTTGTTGCAGTAATTAGTGGATTTGGCTTTTTGTAATAAACGTTTTAATAATTAACAGTCTTTATTGTGTCACAGAGCTGAGTAATGCTAAGAAGAAAGAAAAAGGCACGAAATTTACCACAGACTATACATAGTTGTATACAGATAACTTATAATATAACATATTTATTAAACCTTGTGTCTGTGGTTTTTAATATATCTGAGGTCATGGAACTTTGATATTGATATTTTCTAAGTACGATTTAAAACAAGTCGACGATAGTAGTTTATCGTAACGATGAGAAAAATCTATACATATAATAAAATTGGATTGTCTGTTTGTAATATTAAAATAGCCCTTTTTTACTCTATGCATATGTCTGTCTGTCTGTTTGTTCCGGTTAATCTCTGGAAAGGCTGTTCCGATTTTGACGGGACTTTCACCGTCAGATAACTGATATAATAAGGAGTAACTTAGGCTGCAATCATATTTTTTTGTTAAATCCAAACGCGTACAATTTCGCGGACACAGCTTATATGAATTAAAAACTCATGCCACGCGTAGGACGTTATTTTCTTTTCATAAAGTGAAAATGTCTTTCCAATGAACCAATTCTTAATTTTTCTCGCTAAACACTTAAAACACTCTCTCGTATGAGCGTTCCGCTTAGCACGGATTGAGAGTTACAAGCTGAAGTGTTTCAATCGTATTGCCATATAAGTGGCTATGATGATGATTTAAATTATTTACTATCAGTAAATAATATTATATAAACATGTTTATAAATAATATATCACTATGTGAAATGCTCGTATATCTTATTAGTGAATAATAGTCGTTTTTGGGCGTTGGTTGTTATGTCTTGGCATAAAAATAGTAAGTCTTTTCATGGAGTTCAAGTTTGCTTCATACCATATTTCATCAAAATCGATTCAGTTGTTTGGTCGTGAAAGAGCGGCAGACAGACAGAGTTACTTTCACAAATAATAATAATAATAAATGTTTATTTCATCAATAACCAAGACAGTACAATAACATCTCAAAGGTTGACTTCTTTTGAGTGCCGTGAGCTCCCGTGCCAGAAGTCGCTCTTCTTTAACACACTCATACTTTAATTCAAAGTTATAATATTAATATAGATTAGTTTGATAAAGTTGGACAAGATAGAGTAAAAATAAAGTAAAGTAACAACAGCCTGTAAATTACCCACTGCTGGGCTAAGGCCTCCTCTCCCATTGAGGAGAGGGTTTGGAACATATTCGACCACGCTGTTCCAATGCGGGCTGGTGGAATGCACATGTGGCAGAATTTCGATGAAATTAGAGACATGCAGGTTTCCTCATGATGTTTTCCTTCACCGCCGAGCACGAGATGAATTATAAACACAAATTAAGCAAATATATATAGTGGTGCTTGCCTGGGTTTGAACCCTAAGTCATCGATTAAGATGCACGCGTTCTAACCACTGGGACCTCTCAGCTCATAGAGTAAAAGTTTTAAAAGAGTTGTCATAGCATCTCATGTATCGCTTATACATATACATATGTATTATAATTTCAATTTATCGAAAGATTGTATTCTTTTAAAATTGATTAAGTTATTTACTCATATCCGATATCAGTAACCGTCACTCAAAATAATTGATGACGTCATCTTGGCTGCTTTCAGTCACGACAGTATACCTCAAGGGAGACCAAGAAATTGCGCAGGATATATTACTTAGAGTTAACATGTGTGTGCGTACACACAGACGTATTCTCTAGTTAATCAAAAATGTACGGACAGAGGAGCAGGACGACATTATTTTATTTCCGGTGCACAGAAGTATACAAACGTCTTTCAGATTCCAGGCTGTTACTGTCTTCGAAAGAAAAGCTTTGTAACTTTTTAACGATCTGAGCCGGGGTCGAACCGAGGACCTCAATATCCGTGATCAGACTAGATCAATGAGGACTTACAAACAAAATATATCCTTAAAATGTAACGGCAACAAGTAATACTATTTAAAATTTTTTGGTTTAAGATTAACCCCATCCTCCAATCTTCATAAAACCAGTAACCAAAAGGAAATTATAATCGTAACTCGACTACAAATGATTCATCGCTACGATTTATATTCAGAACTACATCCAGACACTTGAATGACCGGCCATATTCGTTACGCAAAAACGAGCAAAACTTTGACGCAAAAATAACCTGACCCAAGTCTTTGTGATTTTAAACCGCGACCAGCGGCGGATGTGAGCTTCATTCATAAAACATGTTCTTATTCCTTTCACGTGCTGTATTTATGTTTTTTTTTTTGTCAATTAGTCAATAATAAAAGTTGATATGGTTTAAAGGAAAGGATAGATGGATTGTTATTGATGGTTGCTGGTTCAAAATCGCGAAAGATAAAATTTAGGTTACGATTGAAGAGTTTCATCTCAAGCCTTCTGTGTTGCTCGGCACCAGAAAGGAATTCGTTTTAATTTCAATCTATTCATAAAGGGAGTATAAGCCAGCGCGAGTTTATCTCAGCTATCTACCTCCTAAGGTTCCTTAAAGTGACCTTCCGAAGACCCCACTAAGTTTTAAGGCTATCCACTGAAACAACAAGGCAATTTGTAAAATATAACTTCAACAGTCTAATAGTTTTCATACCAAAATGTAATGACTAAGTAACAAAGGGAAAAGTACAAAGCCTGGCGAACTGGATTTCCCAGCCTTTTAATACTTATTAAGTAAACAGGCCTTCAGTAATTGTAAAGTTTTTTTTCGGTTTGAGTTTTTCTCTGAATTTTATTTCAGTTCTCGGAAGCTGTCCAATTTGTGTGGCTGTGAAAAACAAATTGACAGAAACAGATCGAAATACATATAAATATAGTATATATATGCAATTCTGAATCCAACAATGACTGGAAACTATATCCCTATTTATCATCGTCCTTATTCCAGACATTTTGAAAGATTGCAGCTAACTTGATATAACTGAGGACTGATGCTTGAGATATAGAAGATTTCATGCTGCTGAATGCACTAGCAAGAACTACGGGGGGAAGGGGGGTAGTAACAAGCAGAGCACAGCACGAGGCATTGCATTGACAGGATCCTGTAGCCTCTCCCATTTATGACAAGAATGGCCATCGCAATGATCTTAACAGAAAAGAGAACGTTTACCTCAAGCGTACATTTTGTAACGTCCGTGTAGAAAAGGAAATCAACCATAATGGTTCCACTTGAAGAAGATTCACTTTCAAAACAAAATTTCCTCTCATTATATCAAATTGGCTTATGTTTTAAGATTTATCTGCTGACATGTATTTGACAAAATCCTTATATAGTACCTTGTATAAGAGGTTATTTTGAATTTAATTAAATTCCTATCAGCGTATACGAGTGAGATTAAAAGTGTACAAATTTGGATTTCAGCGAAACGTAATTACGCCGACGGTTTGTCAACGCATCGCGGGAATATAAATAATCATGATTCTGTACTAATAATGAAATTGATGTACATTTTTTACCCAATGACGATTGCTTAATCCCCCTGTGTTCCAAACTTCGATTGGTCATTGGTCAGTCAGGATATACGAATCTATAAGCATATGTATGTTACATGCGTTACTTGAGACTGCAGGTTGTAGGTATTGTAGGTTCGGTGCATTGTAGGTTCTATTGAGCCACACTTTAATCAATTAAGCAAGAATTCTGTGATGATCTGTTGAGCACCATGTATTTCATTCACACGATCGCGTCAGCCTCTTTAATCGATAGTAATATTAGAAATTCATAAGTAATTCGGTCTGTCCAAAGACCAAACTTTAATGATCCAGATTGAACTCCAAGGAAGAACGTTTATACTGGTTTTTATATGAAACACCTGATGATTAATCCCTAAATCTCAAGTGAAGCCGCAGACAACAACTAGTACAAATATAACCGTAATCCATTAACATTAATCCAGCAAATAGCGCTTTGTCTAAGTCTAGAAAGCGTAATATCGTTAGCACAATAATTGATACCCTCTAAAGATTAGTTATCTATTGAGATTGAAAACAAATTGCTTGGAGACTCGACCGGACTCCTAAGACGTTACACGGAGAAGTACTGAATCATTAAGCGCTCCTAGATTAAATAGTGTTAGAAAACCCGGACCTTAGTTCAATAATACAGTATTATAGTGGTTATACTTTTACTAGAAGTAATTGTGGTCATAATAAGTTTTCTTATTGACCTACTAGGTTGAGACGAGACTTCTTAACTAAGCAATAGATGATTATTGTTATATTAGGTTTTATTATTATTTAACAAGTTGTTTTTATTTAATACATTTCAATAATACATGCCGAGCCGAGCCGAGTGGTTAGAACGCGTACATCTTAACCGATGATTTCAGTTCTTTCTTTCGTTCAAACGCACTATATATATATATATATATATATATATATATATATATATACATCCTACAACATTTTTGGCGTCATGCACGTGGTGCATCATTACGACGTCCCCAAGTTCCCCTTACTTTACTTAACATGTCTTAATGAATACTGCTTAGTTTTTTGATTTCCAGGTCCTTGGGATACGTTGTTTTCTGATAAAAAAAAAATCCGCGATATTCATCTTTCAGTCAGGCCCAAACATTTTTGAACCCCTAACCATGATGATACATTTGAGGCATCCGCGATATATCGATCATAATTTACCTATGGCATCGAGATTATTTAGCGTCCTCACAGGATGGACTGTATTTGGAAGTGCGACGTTGCCAGCTTTAGGTTTGTTATCTCTTTCTTTTCCTATCGCTGTTCTGTACAAACAGTTCAACGTTTATTTTGTTCCAATATTCGTAAGACTTCTACATGTATACGGATGCCCGATATGTTATAATGTGTAAATACGAATTTACTTGCTATCCTAGATTACGCCGACGACTGTTATACACATCTCACGGAGGATCAGCGAAAAACTTGGGCGATTTCAAAATGGGATTCATATTTGGTTTGCGTAAATATGATCGTGTCTCTCATTTTCGCTCTTAGCACAAGTGGCTCTGCCCATAAAACTTCATCGGAATAATTATGTCCTCTCTATCACATTATTTTGTTGTTGTATTTGTTATCTCCTGTGTTTTATTTTTCCTGTATGTCATAAAATCTACCTACCAATTTTCATATTTACAATAATAAAATGATAGTATTTATAATAAAATGAATTTACTGGGAACAGTGCTTTCATTTTATAGTTGATAGCTTGCAGCCACATATACCACCTCAAATAATACTGTATGCCTCAAGATTACTATCGCTCTGCTATTGTACAAGGTTCAATTTTGGGTCCCTTTCTATTTCTGGTATATATAAATGATCTTTCTTTCTATATTAAATGTATTTGTTATATAGTGTTGTTTGCTGACGATACTTCACAGATTTTAAAGGTTGACAAAAAAAACTGACTATGACAACGTTAACGGTGCATTATCACAGATACACAATTGGTTTACAGTATATAATTTAGTTTTGAATGCTCAAAAAACAAAATGTGTAGTTATTACCCTACCCAATGTCAACATTGGGTAGGGTAATAACTACACATTTTGTCTACACGTCTTGATGTAGCCGATACTACGGTGTTCTCAGGAATAGAATTGGATTCCAAACTTCAGTGGAGTCCTCATTTATCATCCCTAACAGGAAGACTCAGCTCCGCAACATACGCGGTTAGAAAAGTTAGACAACTAACTGATGTTGATACCGCTCGTCTAGTATATTTTGGTTATTTTCACAGTAATATGTTATGGCATATTACTATGGGGTAACGCTGCACAGGGCCGCCGTAAGCGGGTGTGCAGCGCGTGCACAGCACGCGGGCGGCACGCCCAGGGGGCGGCAAATTGAGCAATACATCATGTACCTAATTCAAGTCATTATTATAATTCCCACAAATCCTCAAGTAGAATAAATTATTCAAAGCATCGAAAAATATCGCACTGAGTAAAGTTAAAAGTCCGTCGTCTGTTATCCTATGAAAAACTAGTACTAACGGTATCACCGGACGTGGCGAACGACTTTTATTTAACATCAGCAGATATTCGCTGGACTTCAAGCTCGCCGTCGTCCTTTCGAGACCATAGGGGATGCACTTCGATATCACGAGTTACCTTCCTATCTCAGAAGGCCGTTGGGGCATACCTCCAGGATCAGGTGATCCTTTGGGAGGGGGCGATGGACGACTTGTCCGGCGTCTGAAGTTGGTTTTGACTGGCTCCTGCGGGCACCAACCTTGCCCCCGGGCAAGGTCGGTGCCCGCAGGATGGGTGTGTTGTCCTACGCAGACGACGATGCCCTTCTAATCCACGGTTCTCGCTGAGGTCTCCTCGAGGAGCGTCTACCGCCCTCCAAGGGACGGTAGTTAAGATACATGTGAGGGATCAGGGCCTCATCCTGGATGGTAGATGGAGCTTCGGGCAACATTTTGTCCAACTCAGATTGAAGCTCATCAATGCCAACGTAGGAGGACCTTAAACACCTTGCCTGCGTGCGCTCTATGGCATGGTATTTTTTTATTTATTGTAAATCAATAAATCTAATTCAATCCATCAGCCCATTTCCGTCCACTGCTGGACATAGGCCTCTCCAATTGCACGCCACTGAGATCGTTCTTGGGCTACTCGCATCCAGCTCCTGCCAGCCGTCTTGCGTAAGTCACTCCACCGTGCCCGAGGACGTTCTACACTACGTTTGCCGAGACGCGGTCTCCACTCTAGAACACGTTCTCCCCAACGGTCGTCAGTTCTGCGACAAATATGGCCAGCCCACTGCCACTTCGGCTTATTAATCAGGTGGGCTATGTCGATGACTTTGGTTCTCTGGCGGATCGCCTCATTTCTGATGCGATCCCGCACAGAAACGCCGAGCACAGCCCTTTCCATAGCACCCTGAGCGACTTTAAACTGGTGGACCAGCCTTGCCATCAGTGTCCACGTTTCGGCTCCGTATGTCATGACGGGTAGGACGCACTGGTTGAAGACTTTCGTCTTAAGGCACTGTGGGATCGACGATGTAAAGATTCGACGTAATTTTCGAAACGCTACCCACCCTAGCTGAATTCTTCTATTCACCTCGTCCTCAAGATTATTTCTACCTAATCGCAAAGTCTGCCCAAGGTAGACATATTTTTGAACAACTTCGAGGACGGTACCATGTATCGCAATCGGTTCCGGTAGAACATGTTCATTGAACATGACCTTGGTTTTGCTCAAGTTCATCCGTAGGCCGATACGCATAGAAGAATCAGCCAGCTCGTTCAGCATTTGTTGTAGGTTCTGCAGCGTTTCTGCCACGATGACGATGTCGTCTGCGAATCTCAAGTGAGAGATGTATTCGCCATTGATGTTGAGGCCACGTCCTTTCCAGTTCAGCGTCTTGAACATATCCTCCATTGCAATAGTAAACAATTTGGAGGAAATAACGTCCCCTTGTCTCACTCCTCGATGCAATGGTATGGGATTTGTTTGCTGATTCTGTACTTGGAAGGAAAATAAACACCCTATTTGGTTGGACTCCCTTAATGCTCGTAATAAGGCTCTTATCTTGTGGGACCGTGGGAACAGTGCTGCTGACCCGCTTTGCCGAAGAAGACCAGAAGAAGGGGTCTTCGGATGTCTTCTCCTCCCGCCATAAGTGTCCCGGGGTTAAGGGTTTGTGTACCCTGAGAACTCCCTAGGAAATGGAACCCCGCAGAGGTGAGCCTACCGTCAGGACGTGACGGTAGTATGCACAAACGATCTCGTGAGATCCTCCAAAAAGACGGAGTGGCTTTTTAGCAGGTATACAACCCGCCCCTTACCTCATTTGGAGGAAAAGTGGTATGCGTTTTTGCAGCGAAAAAAAAGGGCGGCATCATAGGTATTGCACGCGGGCGACAAAATAGCTAGCGGCGGGCCTGACGCTGCAGATATTGAATCTATCTTTATTTTACAAAAGAGAGCAATCCGGTTTATTTATAATCATGAAGCTAGGGACTCTCTTCGGGGTGTTTTTAATAGAGTAGGAATACTCACTGTTACGTCGCAATATATTTACAACAATATAATGTATATTCACAGTAACATTGATCACTTTGATAAAATCAGTGATAATCATTGTATGTGCACTAGAACTGAAGATAAGCTTATAACGCCAAGTTTCCGACTCCGCAAAGGTAATAAATCCTTCTTGGGCAAAGGTATCCGATTCTATAATAAAATTCTGCACATTTTTTAACTTTGCCGTTTCGTTAATTCAAATCGTTTGTAAAAAATACATTGGTAAAAAAAGCGTATTTTTCGAAACAAGATTTTATAGATAATAAAAAAGCGTGGAGCGTGTAATACCTGTTGACTTCCTAGCAGGATATATTAATTTATATAATTGTATTAACTAACATGACTTTGTATTTTTAAATGTTGAAAAAGAGTAACTACTGAGTTTCGTGCCGGTTCTTCTCGATAGAATCTACTTTCCGAACCGGTGGTAGCTTGATAGCTTCACTTAATTGTTAAATGACGATTCAAAAGTGTTTGTTAAAGTCTACTTGAAAGTTTATTTTGATTTTTGATTATGTTTTTTTGATTGGGCGTTCATATACAGCTATTGAGCATCCGTATACAGCTATTGGGCGTCCGTATACAGCTATTGGGCGTCCGTATACAGCTATTGGGCGTCCGTATACAGCTATTGGGCGTCCGTATAAAGCTATTGGGCGTCCGTATACAGCTATTGGGCGTCCGTATACAGCTATTGGGCGTCCGTATATGGCTATTTAGCGCCTGTACGAAGTACTAAGCTTTACGCCGGTTTGTTTACACAGAAGATTTAACAGTACAGATACCAATCACGATTGATATAGATGTTGTACAAACTTTCACCCCCTTTTAGTCCCTTAGAGGATGATTTCGTGGATGGAAACTATCCTATCTTTATATCAAATTTAATTTAAATCAGTTAAGCGGATATAGATTCCCTGTACAAACTTCTACTTTCCTTTTTTTACCTCGTTAGGGCATGATTTTGGAGACAAAATTATCCTATGTTCTTCTCTACAATGTCTCCATACTAAATTTAATCTAAATCGGTTTATGCGTGAAAAGATAACAGACAGACTGACATACTTTATGTTATTATTATGAATAATTAATATACATATTAATTATTGTAAAATATTTAAAAAATTTCTTCCACGAAGTCCTCGGGAATTCATATATTCATTATTGACATATTTGATACAACATTAAATAAGTTTCAATAACAGTTTATTTCTACACACTGATGTAAAACAAACAATAATCAAGCACCGAATAGGTATTATGCAAGTCGTAAGTGAAATGAGCGAGACGGCAACGTCGCAATTTTGGACGCCAAATTAGCGAATCCGTAGTCAGGAATTCCCCTAGATATACTGTGTGCGATATACGCGCTGCGGCAGCGCCTCACCCGCGCGGTGATTTCTTCGGGAACTTTTCAATATTTTATTTCAACTATTTTAAGCGAATTTTAGCTTCCGTCGATTTTTGTACTACGGCTAGCTAGGATGAATTGGACCTCAGTGCCACCGGCTAAAAAAGTGGCGTCCGGTATACGGACGCCAAAAGCAGGTGGACGCCAGTTTAAATGCATTTTCGCCTTCAGTGGACGGCCAATTGTTTGCGGGATAAATATATATATATATATATATATATATATATATATATATATATATATATATGTGTGTGTGCCTTATTTGTGTTTATTATTCATCTCGTGCACGGCGGAAAAGGAAAACCGAAAAAAAAAAATTCATTGAAATTCTGCCACGTGTGCATTCCACCAATTCCAAGCCCTTAATGAAACAGGAGACCATTAGCGCAGCAGTATGATATTTACAGGCTGTTACTTTGCTACTTTACTTAGTTTAATAATACATTGTATTAGTCTAGTGATTACTTGTACGGAAAACCTAAAGGCCTGTGAGCCTGAAGTCGAAATTGATGTGGTGATGAGAGAAATGAGAGAATAGGGAGTATATCTGTGTAACAGCAAATACTTGTCCACTAATATGTCCCACACAATTGTACCAACAAATCGGTTGGGAAGATACCATCATGATCATCATAACTATCATCATCACCTCTCAATTTTCAAAATATCTACACACATTATCCCCTCCAATTAAGACACGCTTATGTTAGGAGTAGGAAGCCCCCCTTGAAGCACTACCTCCCCTCCTCCCCCTTTGACTTTCCTAAACAGTTCTTGGCTTTTATTTATCCCGCTTTATTTTGTCATCGTTAATTTTAAATTAGACTTTTTAAAAGTTTAATTGAAATAGATCGAGTCATAAATTTGTCAAGTTCAAATAGGATTATGCAAATAAAAGGTATCAAATATTATTTATACGGTCACCTGGAGTTATACTATTCATTAAAAGCTGAAATAACTTGGAAAATTTTATTCAAATTGATTCAATGTTATTTGAAGAGATTGTCATAGCGCCTGGCAGCTTCAGTATTTTATTACGGAACCCTAATAAAAGCCACACGTAAGTAGAACAATATTAGTTTAAATGGAAGTCTTGATTTATCCATCTAATATTGAAACGATGGAAGAGTCAAAGGAGGATTTAAGGAAGATTGGTTCAAACCTTGGCATTCGTGGTTCTGTTAGAAGATTTTTAGAAAGATTGGTTCAAATATTGGCCTTTGAAGTTCTGCTACAGGATTTTGATGAAGATTGGTTCCAATACTGGCCTTCGAAGTTTTGCTAAAGAATTTTGAGGAACATTTGTTCCAATATTGGCCTTCGTAGTTTATCTACATTGAAATACTCCAAACCACAGCTTTTGAAATGGTTAAAGAATATTTGGTGTTTTTAATGGCGGAAAGAACGATATTTATAGAATGTAGTTTTATCGAAAAAAAAAAACCGGCCAAGTGCGAGTCGGACTCGTGCACCGAGGGTTCCGTACAAACCTGCAAGGTTTACAAAGTTCGTTCATTACGACAATCGAAGCTCTACGCGTTCATGAGGAAAAAAGTAATAAGTTTATATTTATTAAAAAATATATATTTTGTAATGTAACTAAAAATTTAAGGATTTCGGAATTTTTCCTTTAAGTGTGCTATAAAACGTTGCTTCATGCCAAATTTCAAGATTCTAGGTCGACTGGAAGTACCCATTAGGTTTTGATTCCCTTGCGAGTACTTGCGAGTTTCAAAATATGCAGCTTAAATTGCTGTTTCTTTTGATTGCGTTGACATAGAAGTTTGATTTTGTTACAGCTTAAAGGTATTATAGACCTGAGTATTTGGTATGAATTTCAATTTAATACCTCTACGCGTTTATGAGGAAATGGGTAGTAAGTTTAAAATTATTAAAAAAATATATATTATGTGATGTAACTAAAAATTTATGGTTTTCGTAATTTTTCCTTTATCTATGCTATAAGACGTTGCTTCGTACCAAATTTCAAGATTCTGAGTTCACGGGAAGCACCCTGTAGGTTTTGATTCCCTTGCAAGTGTCGAAAATTTGCGGCATAAACGGCTGTATCTTTTGATTTCGTTGGCTTAGAAGTTTGATTTTTTCACAGTTTCAAGGGACAGTAGACCTGAGTAATTGATATAAATTTCAGCTTCATACCTCCACGCGTTCCTGAGAAAAAGGGTCTTGACAGACGGACGGACGGACGGACAGACGTACAACAAGGTGATCCTATAAGGGTTCCGTTTTTTCCTTTTGAGGTACGGAACCCTAAAAATATGAAACATTTTTAATTCACATATATCTTAAACTAAAAAAAACTTAACGAATATTAAACTCAACTATTATAAAAATCAAATATTGAATAAAATAAAATAAAATGAATCTTACAAAGGAACACAAAAAAGCGACAAATTTCGCGCTTTCTTTGTAATAAAGATTTTTTGATGAAAGATTAAGACGAAAAAGAAATTACCTACTAACTAAATATCTCCATACAAGCCGTAAGTCGACCTTTATAAAATTGTCCAAGACGTAGTTAGTTAACTTAATTAAAAAATAACGAAGACAAATCCAATTTTTAACATTCCTCTGAATACAATTTCAATGATATATAATAATGGTATTTCAATATACTTGTGATTTTTATTTTATAATTTTATATGTTTAGGTCTGTACTATGTTCAGACTTCCTGCAAATTGCAAGACTTGGTTCGAAGTCAAACAAAATCAAAACAAACTTTATTCAAGCGGGCTTTTACAAGCACTTTTGAATCGACATTTAACAATTAAGTGAAGCTACCACCGGTTCGGAAAGTAGTTTCTACCGAGAAGAACCGGCAAGAATAACGAACTGCCCTCAAACAGTAAAGTCAATCTAGGTTCTAAGATTACAATTACTGACCTCCATTGGTGTTGCTGATTGGTATATCAAGCACAGGGAACACCTTACATCATCTTAACCTGTCATAGTTAGTTCCTCAATATTCCTCAAAATTCCTTATCGAGTGAGCCAGTGTAACTACAGACACAAGTGACGTCTTGGTTTCCAAGTTTGTAAGAAATGGTCATCACTGATATACCATAAATAAATTGCCTACTTATTCTAAATTAAAAAAAATAATGGGTTAAAGTTGCCAATATTCTCGGCATTTCTATTAGTTATAATAAAAAGGTTTCACACGCAATGCGCTAACATTCTGGAACCTTAAGGTGTAAGGGTACTAATATTGTAGTAACGGCGTGTTTTTTACCCGAGATCTTCTTTATTGGGTAATCATCACTTCTCCAATATCCGTTATTAGGTGTTTTTGCTTCACTTAACTTGAAAGACAGACCCGCTATAAGTTTTAATATATGTATTGGAATCGCTTACTTTATGCAAGCCATCTTCGATATTGTTCACGTAAGTCGGTCTCCTACTTTTAATACCAGTTATTTAATAGCATGGAGAGTATCTACTTATATTTCTTTGCAGATTTATGGATACTAGGTATACGTGTACTGAAATTGGAGTGTATTTTTAATAAATGCATAAGCCTGTATATTTCCCATTGCTGAGATAAGCGCTCCTCTTCCATTAAGGAGATGGTTTGGAACATATTCCACCACGCTGTTCCAATACGGGTTGGCGGAATGCACATGTGTAAGAATTTCGATGAAATTAGACACATGCAGGTTTCCTCACGATGTTTTCGTTTACCGCCGAGCACAAGATGAATTATGAATCCAAATTAAACACATACATATATAAGGTGGTGCTTGGCGGAGTTTGAACCTGCAATCATCGGTTAAGATGCACGCGTTCTAACAACTGGACCATCTCAGCTCTAAGCTCTAACAGGGACATATACCTTATTTTTGTATGTGTGTCTGTTTGTTCCGACTAATATCTGGAACGGCTGGACTGATTTTGACGGGACTTTTACCGACAGCTGATACATAAGCAAAAGTTATTTTTGTTAAATTGTAAAGTCGCGGGTACAGCTAGTCTGTCAAGAAATTAAGTATCAAGACGGCGTTAGAAAGTTAAAAATGTGTGTTCCTGGTGAACCACGTTTTGTCTGAAATATCTAATGGTCGTGTCGGGTGGTTGTCCTCTAGGAATATGAAAGTGTTGCAATAAAAATCGCAAGTGAGTTTGTATACACTTTTCTCCTTAATACTGTTCTGTGATATATTTATTTGAAACACTTCTTGAATCAGTCACTTCATAATAAAAATTCGCAGGCAAAACATCACGATAGATCACATAAATATTGACTCTGACAAAAAATATCTTAAAAAGGAATATCATTTGAAGTCAATCAAGATTCTTAACCGGCCCCATTGTCTTCCCCCGTCCATTAACTCTGAAGCACGAATACAATATAAAAATCGGAAATCGTCTGTGCTATCGGAAATGGTGATATTTCTCGCCGTAAAGACCTCAAAAGCGTTTAGAGGTCGTGCCACGGTTGTTTAGAGACAATGGGTCCGTATCCGATGTATTTAGTCCTCAATTTTGTTAAGATACGGCCAGACACGTCGAATATCAAAGTTAATAATAGATAATAATTTATCTTTTGTATTAAAAAAAAAAAAAATTTTTTTCGTCCGACCGAAGTACGTGTTACTGTAGGCCCAAATTTCTTACTTCCTGTGGGTGGCATTAATATTTATTACAGCAGTAATGCATATGGGTCAACAAACATTGATCATCAGTTGGCCTTATTGCCATTCCTATCTTCTATACTAAATGTTACAAATGGGAAAGCAAATCTGTCTGACTATGTATTTGTTACGCTTTCACCAATTAAGGTAGCGTTACTCTATTGAAGGAACTAGGCTACTTTTGGCTTTTTTTGTGATATAGATCGACTGATCAATGGTAAGGGGTCACCACTGTGTATATACCATGGAGCTGTAAATTATAACCATTTCTTATATCGCCAATGCCAGCAATCTTCGAAATTAAGATGCCATGTCCCTTATGCCTTTAGTGCACTGGCTAACTCACCCTTCAAACTGGAACACAAAAATACTGAGTACTGGTGTTTAGCAGTAGAATATCTGAAGAGCCGGCAGTAGCTAGGCGACTTTGTAGAAAGACTTGGCAGCTTTAACTGCCCCCCCCCCCCTCACACGCGAATGAAAACTAGTGAATACTAAATGAAAACTAACTTTTCAATGTATATTTGATAGTTGCCAAACCACAAAAACAATAACGATAGCACATGATATGATGTTATGTTACGTATTACACGAATGTATCTCGTATTTTTTTAATGAATACATCGCCTGTGTTTTATCTCCTTACACGAGCATTATAGTAAAATATAATTACATTGCATACGTGTAAATTGCAATTTGTGAACTCTGTTCCCGTGACGTCATAATGTCTTGCATTATTTTCAACGAAAATACGAAAATATTATACCGTGTTCACTGTATACCGCGTATTCTAATTAACTTTTCATTTCTAGGAGACCGAAAAACTCGCAAAGAACGCTGTAAACCTAATAAACAAGTGGATTACTGAAACCATAAAACAGAATTTTTTTGAATATTATAATACGTCCAGTGTTTTGAAATACAACACTATGTCTGAAATATATATTATATAATTTATTTTCTGATTATAAATAAATTCCTTTTCGCGAATGTGGTCTTCGTACTGTAACGCGTTTTGTCTGATGTTATACCATGAATGACATCACTATTGGGCCCTATTTATAAAAAGTGTTGAAGGCTTAAGAACTGACAATACCGATCTATATACGATTGCTTATAAAAAAAATAACTTCGAACTCGTATAAATAAATCGTTTATTGTGCTATATGTTGAAAAACAGTAACTACTGAGTCTCTTGCCGGTTCTTCTCGGTAGAATCTATTTTCCGAACCGGTGGTAGCTTCACTTAATTGTTAAAAGACGATTCAAAAGTGCTTGTAAAAGCCCACTTGAATAAAGTTTATTTTGATTTTGGTTATGTATTGGAAAAAAACATTCTTCTAAATAATATTCTTGTAACCGAAATATGAAAGTAATTCCACAAATTAAATCTCGTAATATTTTTTAATTAATTTCATTTTGCAAAGTTTCGTCCAGTGTTACCGCAGCTTAAAGCGCTGATGAATGATTCTTTTGTATCGTAAATTGTATTGTTGGCGTGTTGTATAGGACGGTTTTAATGTCCGGTAAGTAAAATGTTGTTATTTTTTTAAACAATACTCTTTGGTACGGATTACAAACGCGACTATTTTTGCTATACGAAATAACTTTACGTAGTCATCAGATATTCTACTGGCAAACAACAATACTCAGTATTGATGTGTTCCGCTTGAAGCGTACGTGAGCCAGTGTAACTATAAGCACATACATAGTATATTAGTTCCAATGTTGGTGGCCCATTGGTGTTGTAAGGAATGGTTATTGTTAATTTCTTACAAAAAAATTACCACGAACAAAATTACTATCGATCTGATCGTCTCAAGTTTTTGACAATTTTGGAGTAATCAGGCAGAAAATTATTCAACTTTACCAGAAGCTATGAGAAATTTATGATTTTGAATCCACGATCTTTTTTCATTTGAAAGAATTTCTATCATCCAAATGAAAACATACGTCATTTACATAGGCTTTTAATAAAATCTAGAAATACAACCACCAATTCACATATAGATACCTGGGCCAATGATAACTTTATACAAATTAAATTACATACATGAATTGTACACAAAGTAGGAATAATGTAGCCTGTAGTATGTAATTTCCATATGCTGGGCTTGCTGGGCTAAGGCTTTCCCACTTTGAGAGGTTTCATGACATTCACTATGTGGGATGCTGTTTACGCATTTGACAAAATTGAAATAAGACATGAGTTTGAGATAAATTACTGAGACAATTTTTTACATGAAATTTTGAAAGTGTTTAGGGTGATTTAACGGACTGGGCAATTCTATTCCATATAAGATTAAATGTATATCAAAGAAGAATCTTCGTTCTATTTTACCAGATTTATCTTGGTAGGGCTTCGCTCCAGCCCGACTAGAATTGTACCACCAATTTATTACATAATCTACCATCAAATTAATACTAAGTATAGTTGTGTTCCGGTTTTAAAGAATGAATGAATGAGCGAAAGAAAAGCGTACAGTCTTAGTTCGCAAGGGTGATATGGGGGCCGATTGTATAAGGGCATTTTTCAGCTTGCTTATCCATTTTAAATAATTCAAAAGAAATATGTTTCATAACAATCTATTGGCAAATGTATACCATTCCTCTAATATATTATCCGGTTAAGCTAAGGATCAATGGTTATTAGTGTCAAGCGTTCATTCATTATTAAGCCAGTACCAAGATTAATTGGATACCCTTAGATTCCTTCAATTTATTTGATTTCTTAGTGGCGTGATTTACGCCACTTTTGCTAGAGTTCATAAATGGAACGCAAATATTTCATTCTTGATACTGGCAGTTTTTTTTATTTTTTTCTCAACTGTTCTCATTTGTAATTGAGCAAAGACAAAACAGTACAGTATCTCTTTTTTTGTTTATCAATTATAATATAGTTGGAAGAATCTTCTCGGTGCGAAAAGTAGTACTAGTTTCAGCTAGTAATCGTAAATATATTTTTGTTGTATGAATATTGATATTTGTAAATTATTATAAAATAAAAAAAAATGAGTTTGACCCCGACGTGATTTGAACACGCAACCTTCTGATCTGGAGTCAGACGCGCTACCGTTGCGCCACGGAGTCGATGAGATGTAGAGCGAATTTTGCAATCGTGTTTCAATTCTCAATATTATCTATATAATGGAAGGCTTTGTTTAAAAATTACAATACATACAGAATTAAAATCATCATATGAAAAAACGAACAGCTTAGACTGTATGAATTAGTTGGACTAAACTGATATAAAATTGTTAGGGGTGACTTTAAGTCAGTCCCACAATTTATAAACGAGATTAGGCAAGACTTCATCTTGTAAGAAGTATCGATAGGACTTAAAGTGTCAACCAGTGAGGATCTACAAGCTCATGAGTTCAACTCCTATGACATAAGGATTTTTTACTAGGGGTGTTTTGCTTAACTTAACCAACAGTGAGATGATGATGATGACGTCATGACCAATGACGATCATATAGGACACGAGTAAGTGCAAAACAGATGACCTCTCAATGCCTTCACTTCCATGATGGATAGTTTTTTAGAGATTTTTTCAAACCGACCTGGAATTGAAGCCGTTTGCGGCCATTTCTTATCCTTATCTACCTACTTTACTAACAGTGAAGTCTTGAGATAGGTGTCAGTGACACAAACCTCCAGATGAAGCATTCACAAAGTCTACTGCGAGAGCGTATTGTGAGTGCTATAGTAAAACCATCACCAAGTAAAACCAATCTTTTTTTATGACATAGGTGTGCGTTGCCGGCCTTTAAGAAAGGTGTACGCTCTTTTCTTGAAGGTTCCCATGTCGTATCGATTCGGAAAAACCGCCGGCGAAAGCTGGTTCCACAAAGTGGTTGTGCAGGCTTTTTATTGATCATATTTCCAAAAAAATGAACACTGCTCGAAACCGAACTGGTATAAACGGCTAGTTCATTCGTCGTCCAAAGAATCGATACAGCGATTCAACAGGGAAATACTGCTAGCGTTTTCGCCACTATTCCATGCGGTCATGATTTGTACACTAGCTGTTTTCAATTTTGATTTACATCCTCGTAACTCCTTTAAGTCACATTCTATTTTTCTGCAAATCGTGTTGCAATCGTGTAGAGTGCGTATGCTTTTAGTTTTTTATTATTACTCACTAGCGATTCGCCCCGGCTTTGCACGGGTTCAATACTGATACTAAATATGCTACAGAATTTTACGGCACTACATTACAAACTTCTAAAATCATCAGTGTTTCTACTATATTGTCCATGTATTATACAAAAACCTTCCTCTCGAATCACCCTATCTATTAAAAAAACCGCATCAAAATCCGTTGCATAGTTTTAAAGATTTAAGCTTACAAAGGGATATATGGACAAAGGAAGCGACTTTGTTTTATACTATGTACTGATAGTGATTCTATTTTTTCTGCAAATCGTGTTGCAATCTTGTGTATTGTGTTTATGCTTTTAGTTTTTAATTAACACTTATGATTCTAAACCGCAATCAAATTTAGTTTGTTAGTTAGGTATTTTGATTGATTAAACATGAATCAGACCAAGCGTTAAATATTCATGATATATTTGTTTAATTCGTTAATTGGTTAGACAGTTGATTTATTCATAAACAATAGTTAATTGGATTCAGATCTTTACTTAATTGGATGATGAAAAATGAAATGATAAGTATAAAAGTATATTTTTTGTTATATAGTATTTTTTTATTATAACCTACGTATAAATTATACTGAATATAGTCGCTATTTAGTTCCTCTTTTCCATTTGCTTGTTAACACATTTTCCATTTTTTTGGTTGCACTTGACAATTATAAAAATTGATGATTTTTTTAACAACTGTAATAAGTATTGTTTTTAATAATCTGTGTATTTAATAGAAACCAATAACAAATATTTTCTTACCGGTAATTCCCAATATTCCGAACCGATTCTACATTCCGAACAGTGACAGTGGCCGATTTAAATTTAGTTCAATCACGTTAAATGAAATTCAAAAGGATTATGTGAAGCGAACACGAATTAGGTATAACTAGCTTTACCCGCGTACTTATACGCGTATCGATTTAACAAAAAAAAAAAATTAGCCTAAGTTACTCCTTATTATATCAGTTACCTGCCAGTGAATGTCCCATCAAAATTGGTCCTGCTGTTCCAGAGATTAGCCGGATAAACAGACAGATAGACAAAAATTGTAAAAAATGTTATTTTGGTACATGTACCGTGTGTACATATGCATTGAGTAAAAAAGGGCTATTTTAATATTACAAACAGACTCAAATTTTATTATATGTATAGATAAATGTTAAATATTTAATCATTGTTATTTGGCTAAAAGTAATGAAATTTATTGCCTAAATAGGAGTTTTAACGGCTTTGTACTTACGTGTTTGGTGCGGAGACATGAGTACCATGGGACCGAGGCGTGGTGACGATACGAATGTGTGGATCAATATACCGTCCGCAATTTTTGCGTACGAAATTTGAACGTGTTAATTTTAAGCTAGAACGAAGAACTCGCTTGCTAGAAGAGTATTTGGTCCAAGTTCGCTTCTCATCAATTACAGTACCACAGACAGACCCATTTTGCTTAACTCCCAGGGCATTTTGGGCAAGTGAGCAAGTTCGATAGGGGTCCACCTCAAACAAAATTAAATGACCTGCATATTTATCACAACACATATTCTGACTTATCCAACACATCCAGAACCTACAGAGACAGTGATAGATTAGTAACTATAGTTGAAATAACTATATGTCAATAGAGTATTATTTATTCGCAAGTTGAAAATCAATGAAAGTTTCTTTGTCTATTCTAACATGTATACTTTTAAAGTGATATCTCCAATATCCTAATATGCTCAAGGCCTCCAAGGAGTTGAAAACGGCCCTGACCATCGAACAACAATATATTTTTCTTGAATTTGTCGTGAGTATTAGTTACAAGGAACTTATTACCGATTCATCGTGTAAGGAATTGTTAGTATTACTTACATGGTAAAGCCAAAGTCAAAAATCTTTCAAATTCAATATGGAAGTGATTACACTTGCTTATTGATAGTCAAAAATCTACACCTCGGTCCTGAGAGGAACCGGCGAAAGAATCTCAGCAGGATATATACAGGGTTACAGGTTAAGTCGACCGAAATCCTTTAAGAGAGGATAGATTCCATCATTCCTAACCGATTTGACTATGGAACCCCATATCCTAAACCTAACCCTTCTCAAGTTATTGGCCTTTGAATTTATTTTATAAAAATGACAGATTTTTTGACGATTGCCTCTTTATTTTCGTTTTGTGTCCCAATTTTGTATTCTTTTTGCTATTTTTGAGTAGAAGATTAGTTGCTTTATTATTTTAAGCTACAAAACTGCCAGTAACTATACCAATAGAAGATCCGTTGTTATTTAGAAGAATCTTGTGGACTGATGAGTCAAAATTTGACCAAGACGGGATTACTAATTATCATAACACACAAGTTAACAAGCACAGTCACGAATAGGAAGAAACAGTCCAGAAAACAAGCCAAATCGAGTAAAAAACCAAGAGCATTTTGTATCGCATCTACCACGGACGAATCGCGTAAGCAGACTGAATAAGGAATTAAGAAATTATCAAAAAGCACACACAATAACAACAAAATAGTTTTTACCTATGCCTCTCGTACCTATTTACATTGAAAAATGTCCCACTCGCACTCATTGCAGGACAACAGGCGCTGCGAGCGGCTTAACGTTTGTTACTCGGGCGTCTTTGTTTAAAGATTTTCCAAGGATTCTAATAATACCCTATGTTATTATACCTTATCGGAAAGCTGAAGAGCCGTAGATATTTTTTAGCATATCTGCAGTACATCTGTCATAGACTTTTTTAAAGATATCTTAGAAATAAAAAATATTTTTTTTAATTGTAATTATTTTTTTTAACAATTGACTGTCTACTACGACTCATTTGGTATAGTTACTGGCAGTTTTGTAGCTTAAAATAATAAAGCAACTAATCTTCTACTCAAAAATAGCAAAAAGAATTCAAAATTGGGACACAAAACGAAAATAAAGAGGCAATCGTCAAAAAATCTGTCATTTTTATAAAATAAATTCAAAGGCCAATAACTTGAGAAGGGTTAGGTTTAGGATATGGGGTTCCATAGTCAAATCGGTTAGTAATGATGGAATCTATCCTCTCTTAAAGGATTTCGGTCGACTTAACCTGTAACCCTGTATATTCTTTTTTAATTTCATCTACACCATTATATAAAAGATTTCGCGTTTTTTATTTTAATAATTAAAACATATATTCGTCATTTGAAACAGCCTTGAGGTGATCATCTCTTTCCCAAGGTGTGCAGTCAACTAAAAAGTGACTTGTATTGAAATATTCTTTTTCAAACGTTTCTTTTAAACTTTACTTTTGATTTTTTTGATCCTATACATTACCCCAAAAAAGAGTATATTTGGAGTAACAAGTTTATTTTTATTCAATGTCAAATGGCAAAGCAGACTTACCATCAGAGGACCTGCAATCCTTGACTGCTTTTGATATTACTAGATAAATATCCTTACAAATTGGTACGTAACCACGAGATTCTTCTGATTAAGAGAGAATCTTTTGATTAAACAGAAATACATATACTCTATCAATATGTCTCAATCTATATCAATATAAAATGTCTACAAAGCTGACATGACACAAATTCACGTAATAGTCTAAATGATATTTACTACCAATGAAATCAAAACACGAACGCATCTAACAGTCAAATGATATCGGGCTGATGAAATTTTCCAACCTTTCCTTTGATACGTTTGCCTAGAAATTTCCGCATCACAATATTATGTTATCGTCGACTTGAGACGTATTTGTCTTAAGACAGATTTGTCTATTTATAATTAAAAAATATTTGATAAGTAAAAAGTAACAACGAGTATATGGCCTTTTGTTGGATTAATGGGCTTTCCCTCAGCTTGAAATCACTGAGTGGACCTCAGTAAAATGAAATCAAATTTATTTTATTCAAGTTAACGTCACAATGAAGCGTTTTTGAATCGTCAATATTTAAAAGAACCGGCGTAGTATGAGATCATCTCAACTAAAAATAATAACATAAAATTTCCAGATTTCAAGTATGTTACATATCAAACAATAATTGAGCTGTATTCGTAAAGACTAGATATATAAATTATGGACAGAACTGTATACTGATTTTAAGCAAGTGTTAAATTTTATATTTTGATTATTAAAATTATACAAGTATTGTAGTGCGAAGTACATGTATATGTTTTTAATGATTATCAAACGAATTTACATTTTTCTTCACTGATTAAACAAATCAGTCCTAAGTTTGTGTCTGTGATGGAATTTGTTACCCTTTCTTTCAGCTCTTAAGTGTTCTATTGAGCCCTCTTTGTCTTAATTATAAAACATACTGTCGCTGTTAAATATTTCAGTGAATATAAAATCGGGCGAGCTGTTATTTTAAAACAACAACAACAAAAACCTGTAAATTTCCCACTGCTGGGCTAAGGCCTCTTCTCCCTTTGAGGAGAATGTTTGGAACATATTCCACCACGCTGTTTAAATGCGGGTTCGTGGAATACACATGTGGCTGAATTTCTATGAAATTAGACACATGCAGGTTTCCTCACGATGTTTTCTTTCACCGCCGAGCACGAGATGAATTATAAACACAAATCAATCATTGGTATGCTATATTATGTATATGGTATATACATATTGGTATGCACGCGTTTTAACCACTATGCCATCCCGGCTCTGTATAGACTTTATTAATTTTTAAACAAATTTGGAATAAGACGTCGTAAGTCTGCGCTACGCTACAGAAGATTTCGATAACGCCATTCGTATGTATAAGAACGCTGTGAAATTTTACGTTTATGTTTAGGGTTATATCTCGCGATTTCGGATTTTTGTATTCGATATAGCATTCCGTTTCCTGCATCGAATTGAACCTTGAACCTTATATAATGCATTCATCTATATTAATATTATAAATGTGAAAGTAACTCTGTCTGTCTGCGCTCTTTCACGACCAAACCGCTGAATCGAATTTCATGAATGAAGCATACATAAACTCTATGAAAGGACTTAAGCTACATTTTTGCTTAACACATGACAACCAATACCCTAAAATACGAGCGAATCCGCGGGCAACTACTAGTATATTATAACATTATAAATGCAAAAGTTACTCTCCTACCTTTCACGCTTAAACTTTTGAGATAGTTTGAGCACCGTGTACATACTCCTTTTTTGTTCTTTTTGGGCGTAAAATGAGGGGTGATGGTTTTCTTTATGTTATAGGTTGGCGGACGAGCATATGGGCCACATGATGGTAAGTGGTCACCATCACCCATAGACAATGACGCTGTAAGAAATTTTAACTATTCCTTACATCGTCAATGTGCCACCAACCTTGGGAACTAAGATGTTATGTCCCTTGTGCCTGTAGTTAGTTACACTGGCTCGCTTACCCTTCAAACCGGAACACAACAATACTGAGTACTGTTATTTGGCGGTAGAATAACTGATGAGTGGGTGGTACCTATCAAGACGGGCTAGCACAAAGCCCTACCACCAAGTAAAGGTTAGATAGGGTATGATAATTTAAAGGTAGTTTTAATTGTTGGTTCTTTTATGTATGTTTACGTATTAAGATTTAATGAACTTTAATTTATTTATTTAGATTTTATGATTTACAAAATAGATTTGTTAAAAAAAAATATTTAATTCTTCTAAAGTACAGGTTAGTGGTGTTGAATAATAAGATAAGTATTTGATAACCACTCTCGAAGGGGGAAGGGGGTCACCTACCAAAATAAAGCATATTTGATTATCAGTCTGTCCTAACAAAACCATCAAAATATATTATAATTACCAAAGTATTATCCATACTATTGCTCTAATCGTTAATAACAGAACGCAATAAAATAAGTACGTCCTTATTGTGTTATAGTAATAAAGTTCAAAATGGAACATATGTGTGTTGCAAGCATAAATTGCTCGTAATGTGCTATTTGTGCATTCATGCATAGGATTACACATTTGTGTTTACTCCATTGCTTTAGTGTCTCTATGAAGTGATGTATGCGTGTGTGTGTTTATTATCCTAATGAGAGTATGTGATCTACGTATGTATGTGTGTCACTGGATAAATGTAAGTTAGTTTATAAATTTTATCGAGAGTGTAAACAGCCTATTATAAACGGTAATCACCAATCTTACCACATTGGTCTAGAGGCTAGATATAGTGTCACAGAACTTGAGGTTCTGAGTTCAAACCTCAGGGAATACCGATAAGTCTGGGTCATTTTAATTTAAGAATTATTTAATTAATCTTTATTGAAGTAACTAGCGACGCGCCCCGGCTTCACACGGGTGCAATGCGGATACTCTAAATATACTTATATAATCAACGTTCTGAGCTGTTTATAATTAGATGAAGCTATCAGTTTTTCTCTTTTATTTTATGCATGTATCATTATAACATGTATTAGAAGTTTTTTTTATGGTATATGTCAGCGACGAGCATAAGGGCCACCTGATGGTAAGTGGTCACCATCACCCGTAGACAATGACGCTGTAAGAAATATTAACTAACCCTTACATCGTCAATGCGCCACCAACCTTGGGAACTAAGATGCTATGTCCCTTTTGCCTGTAGTTACACTGGCTCGCTCACCCTTCAAACCGGAACACAACAATACTGAGTACTGTTGTTTAGCGGTAGAATATCTGATGAGTGAGTGGTACCTACCCAGGCGGGCTTGCACAAAGTCCTACCAAGTAATGTTGTAATAAAATAAGATAAGCTGGGAAGTTTTTTACTTCCATCCGCTTGACACTCAGTGGGCGGTTTAGCGAGGAACTTCATAATGTATTTAAAGGCCAAAATAATTAAAAGTTTAAGAATTAAATTAACAAATGTACGCCTTCATAAAAGATACATATAATAAAATTGTAGTGTCTGTTTGTAATAATAAAATAGCCCTTTTTTACTCAATGCATATGAATGTATACACGGTACATATACCAAAAAGTTTTTTTTTTATTTTTATCTGTCTGTCTGTTTGTTCCGTCTAATCTCTGGAACGGCTGGACCGATTTTGACGGGACTTTCACTGGCAGATAACTGATATAAAGGCTACAATTAATTACAATTTATTCTACATAATAATTGAAAAATTAATAACATTAAATGCTTAAATATATACAAACATGAACTAAAACTAGGTACTATATAAATCTTGACCGCGTGGACTGGTAGTAAGAATGCTAGCAGCATTTCCCCGTTGAATCGAAATTCCGATCCTCTAGGCTAAAAACGAACCAGCCCTCCTGTCACCAGTGGAGGCAAGGAGGCGAGGTGTTATACTTTGGTGACGCTTTTTGCACCACTACTCCAAGGGATAATATTATTTTGTTTAATTCAAACGCGTACAGGATCGCGGGCACAGTTAGTAATTATGTATATTTGTTTGTGTAACGGTGACAGATCGTCCCAGCGTTTAACACTTAAAGTAAATAATTGAGGCTGTTCTGAAGCTGGTTTTCTTTAAAAAAAAAATGCAATTCCAGTTGAAAATATATTTATTACATCAAGATTCGGGTCACAGCGCACTCCGACGCAGAGTAATCTATCGTCACGTCGTAATTGGATTGAAATAAATTCATTTATTATTAATACGAATATTTCGATATATCGCTTCGAATCAGCGATGGAATGGAAATGTTTTAATTGTAGGCAAAGATCTCTGGATTCGCAATTTTTTTTGTTTTGTTTCATCAAGCAATTAATGAAACAATCAATCTTTTGTGAGATAATTGGTTAAATTATTTTAGATTTGATAGTTATTTCGTTATATCATCAATGTGTTTATGAGAACACTTCGATTTTTTATATATCCTTATTTATTGTACAGTAAAATAAACGAAGACACTGGACCTGAGAACAGTACAATAACAGTCTGTAAATTTCATAATGTAATAGTCCATTTTTTTCATAAAAACATAAATATGAGACAACATCACATACATTACTCTGATCCCAATGTAAGTAGCTAAAACACTTGTATTATGAAAAATCAGAAGTAACGACGGTACCACAAACACTCAGACCCAAGACAACATAGAAAACTAATGATAATCTACATATATCGACTCGACTACGGATAGTGGTCATTACTTATAGATATTAGTACGCTAATTATTTGACAAAATAAAAAACTGAAGTATTCAGACCAGCTGCTCCTTTTCGTTAATATTTACGCGATATTTTAATATCCGTTTTCATTTTTGTAATATCAGTAAAAATAGTTGTAGATAATGATATAGACAGAATAGATTATTTTATTTTATTAATTTTTATGGTTTATTAACATAAGGTAGTTAATCCAATCCATGTCCAAAAGAGCTAAAGCTCCCATACCGTTTACCTTACACAAAGGCGTTGGTCGCGAAATAAAAACAAAATTTCACAAATCGTGGTTTATAACATCTGTTTTAGATTATATACACAAAGTTTTGAGTTTCAACTGTATGTTGAAAACGAAATAAAATAAACATCGCGCCACAAGACGGGATGACAGAAGATTGTCCCGTCCCGCCTTCCTAAAACTGACTCGAGTTTTGTTTTCTTTATTAATGTTACGGAAAAGCGTTGTTGAACGTTTTTTGAACAATTTTTCCTGTAATATTTGAATAAAGGTCAAAATTGCTTGTCAGTCTCTTTGGAACTGAAGCGCTGGAATCCTTTTACGGTGATAGGCCATTTTGATCTTTAAATACAATAGTTATACGTGATGTATATATTGATTTATATTTCTTCATATTTTATGTTTCTGGATTGTAGGCTTTGTGCGAGCTCGTCTGGGTAGGTACCACCCATCATCAGATATTCTACCGCCTAACAACAGTGCTTAGTATTGTTGTATTCCCATCTGAAGGGTGAGTGAGCCAGTATCACTACAGTTACAAGGGTCATAACATATTAGTTCCCGCAGTTGGTGGTGCATTGGCGATCTAAAGAATGGGTAACGTTTCTTACAGCGTCATTGTATGTGGGTGGTTTTGACCACTTACTATCATGGATGGCATAGGCTCGTTCGCCACACTATAGCATAAAAACTATTAGTCTTACTACTAAATATATAGTATATATTATAATAGGGATAAAACAAATTCAACATTTATAACAGGAATCGTATTTTTAATTAAACCCGACTGCTTGATACTATTTAGGACTAACCCACGTCAATCAACGAAACATAGTAATTATATAATATAGACAGAAATTCCATCACAATTTAAAGGTAAGCCTTTCCCTTTTTAGGGATATGTATTATTATTATTATTTTAGTTGGAAGAGAAATGGGCTACTTCATGATAAGTGGTTACTATCGCCCATAGACATTCGTGGTGTAGGAAATTTTAATGTCTCTTTAATCTTTGGAAACTACGAGGTCATGCCCCTTGTGCCCTTAGTTATTGTATTCCGTAAAAAGAATATTACACAGGTAAAGTTGACGTCAAAAGAAGTAAGAAGTATTAGTTGAAGTAACAGCCTGTAAATTTCTCCACTGCTGGGCTAAGGCCTCCTCTCACTTCGAGGAGAAGGTTAGGAGTATATTCCACCCTGTAGAGCACTAGAGCAGAACGCGGTTTGGATTTACATGTGGCTTATTTTCGTTGAAAATAGTCACATGTAGGTTTCCAGATGATGTTTTCCTTCACCGTTTGACGACCTCCGTAGTTGAGTGGTGTGTACACCGGTTTTATGTACGCCTCTCCGAGGGTTCGAGTTCGATTCCTGGCCGAGTCGATGTAGATTGTCATTAGTTTTCTATGTTATCTTGGGTCTGGGTGTTTGTGGTACCGTCGTTACTTCTGATTTCCATAACACGAGTACTTTAGTTTCTACTTACATTGGGATCAGAGCAATGTATGTGATGTTGTCTCATATTTATTTATATACCGTCGATCTCGAGATGAATTCGGCTCAGTACGAAAAGATACACCGAAATTGCTCGCAAATTGTCTTCATAAATGAATCTGCCTGCAGGCGATCCTTTCATAAGACGTGTTTACTATCTTTGTATATCCTGACGCACAGCTTTCACTGTAAAACAAACAGTCTTGAATCTTATCCAAATATATAATTTTATTCCAATTTTACAATTATGTACATCGTATGTGATCCCGTTGCAAATTATGCCACGCGTCAACTTACTAAATTAATTATTAACCCAGAAAGCGTTACCGGCAATATTACGATTCAAATTAATATGACAATGAGAGCGGATTAAATAAAGGACGTACGTTTGTCGTAATCAACACGCGGGCAGTCGATCGCTGCTCCTTTAATGACACGTTATATCTTACTAATATTTATTTATTTATTTTGGAAATATACAGTAACTATTGAATACATAAAAATTTTAACACAAAAATTATTACTTAAACCTAAATTGTTTCCTATGTTAAATAATTCATACAATTTTTACAGTTACAGTATAGATGCAAATAATTATTATTAAAAGTTAATCAAAATTTTAAGTTTAATAATCTTCAAAGCTAATTTAAATTAAATTAAATCGAACTTTAAAAATATTATATTGACATTGACTAATTAAAAATTATGTCAGGCAGCCAGGCGATATTACAAACTTGCGACCCGCCCCGGCTTCGCACTGGTGCAATAAGTAAATCTTATTATTCACCGACTCCAAATATAACAATAATTATAACTACATGATATAATCGTTAATCGACTTTTAAGTAGTCTAATATTTTTCATTTCATTTAACTTAGGAAGACTCTAAAAAATATGTTGAATACGCAATTATTTTTATTACTTTTTCGTGCATATTCATTTGTTTTAAAATAGTGTTTTGTTTGAAGTCGGTTTTTCTTTTTGTTAAAATTTTTATTTATTTTTTGATTTTAAGTGAAGCTGATGTTGACTAACTAATTTTTTTTTTATATGGATAGATTAAGCGTTCCGTTTATATGAGTCAGAAACTACTTCGAGGACAATTTCAAAGGAAACTTGCGAATAAAGCAAAAATAGACTTTCGAAAATGCGGATTTAATACGTCACGCGGCGTAAACTACAAGGATCCTTCGAAAGAGCTGTAATCGAACTCAGCAAAAAAACTTTGAAAAAGACCAACTATATTTCGAACATCATATGACATCACATCACATACACAAAATTTGATTAAAGATAGTAAGAAATTCTGCCCCATATCGCACCCTAACTGCGAGCCGTATAGGAGTTTCATCACTACATAGTATAAAACAAAGTCGCTTTCTCTGTCCCTATATCTTTAAATCTACGCAACGGATTTTGATGCGGTGTTTTTTAAAAGATAGTGTGATTCAAGGTTTGTGTATATAATACATGAACAATATAGTAAAGAAACACTGATAATTTTAAAAGTTTGCGATGTGATGTCGTAAATACGCAAATTCTGTGGTATATTTAGTATCAGTATTGCACCCGTGCGAAGCCGGGGTGGGTAGCTAGTTGATTATAATATTCGACTATGATAATTACATAAACATTACGGAAGGTGACTCAAATATCCAAATAACCTATAAATAAAAGATTCGACTGAGTATCGCTAACGTGCTCCTCAGAATTGTTCCGTTCCCTTCCGTTCCGTTACTTTGTCATGGATCCTGTGCTTAGAACCTTACCAAACTTTCACCAAATTACCCTTGAAGTATATATATTATAATAAAAAAAGAATTATCAAAATTGGTTAACGTGATTTTCAGTTATTCACCTATTTGTCGCGCATATACATAATGCAAATTTAAGACTTATGTCGTTTTCATATGGATACCGTCATCGGAAAAAACAAAAAAAATTATCAAAATCGGTCCACCCAGGGAAAAAAAAAATATAGACGAATTGATAACCTCCTCCTTTTGGAAGTCGGTTGAAAAAGCTATTTTAATGTTTTAAACAGACACTTTTTTATACCACTTTTATTATATAGTATAGATTAAAAGAGTACTCTTTAGAAAAAAAACGCCTGGATTTAAGCTCGGGTTTTATCACATGACACTAATTAATTATAGTAAAGTACAACATTGTAGATCTATTTATTTGAAAGGAGCAACTATGCGAGTTTCTTGCCGTTTCTTCTCGCTAGAGGTTGCTTTTCGCAAAGGTGGTAGTATTTAATTATCGACCATTCAAAAACGCTTAATTGTGAAGTTTACTTGAATAAAATTGATTTGATTTGCAATACTGATACTACATATACTACAGATTTTTTTATTTACGACATCACAAGAAACTTCTAAAATTATTAGTGTTTCTTCAATATATTGTCCATGTATTATTTACAAAAACCTTCGTCTTGAATCACTTTACCGCATCAAAATCCGTTGCGCAATTTTAAAGATCTAAGCATATATAGGGACAAACGGTAAGCGACTTTGTTTTATACTATGTAATGGTTCGAAAGTTTTTGAGGATGTATGTATGTTTGTTACTCTTTCACGAAAAACTACTGAACGGATATGGATGAAATTTTACAGTAATATAGATTATACATCAGTTAACATATAGGCTACAATTCATAATGATTTTATGTTGTTTGGTCATATTATAAAGATGCTTATAATGTACTCGTGCGAAGCCAAGACGGGTGCTATTTAATTATAAAGCACAGATTAGGTTTATTTTGGATAACTTTTTAGATAACAAAAGTTTCAATTTATCAAAATTGGGGTAAATTTAATGACGATTGTTTAATATACAAATGTTGTTAATTAACAAAACACGTGTTATCATAGGACGGTAAATAATATTATTTATGGTCCTATAATAACACAGGAATTTAAAATATATGTATAACTAGTAGTCGCCTGTGGCTTCGCTCGCTTTTTGTTTTTTAACAAATTTTAACAAAATTCAGTAGTTTCGGTGTTAAACAGTAAGAGATATTAAAATAAGTTATATGATAAAAAAAATCATCACCTATGTAATACTACCGTAAAGCTATTTACTTACTATATACCTATCTACCTTTGACCTTTCTTTTGCTCGCTGGAAAACCAGCGGTTCAGGCCGGTTCACAGTACTACTGAGTATTCTAAGGCAGTAGATTCTGTATTGAATTGGTGGTACACTAAATGTATTCACAGATACGTCGGAAAATATCACTACATATATCTCTGTTTATTTTTTTTTTAATTGAATTGTAGAATATCTGATGAGTGGGTGGTACCTACCCAGGCGGTCTTGCACAAAGCCCTACCACCAAGTAAAAATACCCGTCTTTGTATCATCAGATATTCTACACCAGTCAACAAAAGCAATTTTGCATAATATTGTTTTTCGTATTAAAGGATGAGTGAGGCAGTGTAAATATTGGCACAAGGGTCATAACAACTTAACCTCCAAGCTTGATGGTGTATTGGCGATGTAAGGAATGTTTAATATTTCTTACAGCGCTTATCATTATGAGGAGTGGTGACCATCAGGTATTATATTCCAAGTAAAGTAACAGCCTGTAAATTTCCCACTGCTGGGATAAGGCCTCCTCTTCCATTAAGGAGAGTGTTCGGAACATATTCCACCACGCTGTTCCTCTTCGAGTTGGTGGAATGCACATGTGGCACAATTTTCGATGAAATTAGACACATGCAGGTTTCCTCACGATGTTTTCCTTCACCGCTGAGCATGAGATGAATTATAAACACAAATTAAGCACTTATATATGTAAGTGGTGCTTCCCTGGGTTTTAACCCGCAATTATCGGTTAAGATGCATGCGTTCTAATCACTGTGTCATCTCGGCTTGGCTATTATATTCCATTACACAAAATTTGTGTGTGTTATTTGCAAGATTACTTCCACCCATTGTAACTACAAGTCATGTACGGAATAAAATGGACCTAAGTTTGTATATTCACATTAATAGTGAGATTAGTATGTGTTCATGGTGTACGTTTTACATTGACGCGCTCATCAAAGACATTCCGAGGTACAAATGGAATGATATAAAGGATTCCAATCCATTTATAAAGCCATGGTCAATTTTAAAAAACAGCAGATATTTGCTCATACATTGACAGACTTTGAAAAGCGCTCTTTAGACTCTTAGCTTGTTAGCGGTCACCCTAAAACGATTCCAAATCAAATCAAATCAAAATAAACTTTATTCAAGTAGGCTTTAATATATATATATATATATACAAATATGAACTAAAACTAGTTACTGTATAAATCTTGACCGCGTGGAATGGTGGCAAGAATGCTAGCAGCATTATGCTAGTAGGCTTTTACAAGCACTTTTGAATCGTCATTTTACAATTAATTGAAGCTACCACCGGTTCGGAAAGTAGATTCTACCGAGAAGAACCGGCAAGAAACTCACTAATTACTCTTTTTTAACATTTAAAAATACAAAGTCATATTTCACACAGTCATTCCCTATCCTATACCAGTTTAAAAGAATAACCCAGTGGTAAGAACGTATGCGTCTTAACCGAATTTGTGCTCATAATTCATCTCTAGCTACGCGGTGAAAGAAAACAACGCGAGGAAACCTGCATGTGTCTAATTTCAATGAAAATTCTGCCACATGTGTATTCCACCAACAGCGTGTGTGGAATATTTTCCAAACCTTCTGCTCAAAGGGAGAGTAGGCCTAAGCCCAGCAGTGGGAAATTTACAGGCTGTTGTTGTTGTTGTGTACATCGGCTGCACTTTACACTAACGACTCGTCCCGGCTTCACTTTAATACTAATGATTTATAAAGAAAATAATTATATAAATATAATTTGTATCATATAGCTCTTATGAATAAAGTAGCATTTTGTTTGTAAAATATTTTTAGAGTGTTATCAGTTCCGGAGATTATAAACATACAAACTGCGAAAAGCGCTGTCACTTTAAATAAATGATTAATTACTAGATGCGGCTCTACGCGCGAAATTTATAAAACTTTACCTATAGCACGCAATTCGATACCCCAATTTTACACCATCGAAGGGTGAATAAACTAAATTGCCATCAGGTCTCAAACTATCCAAACCTAATTTCATCCAAATCGTAACATAGTTGCTTTCACATTAATAATATTATTAAGTACGCATATACGATATATAGACATTTTTAACTTTGCCGTTTCGTAAATTCAATCGTTTATAAATACATTGGTAAAAAAGGCATATTATTCGATACAAGACTTAATAGATGATAAAAAATCGTGGAGTTAATACCTGTTGACTTCCAGGCAGGATATATTAATTTAAATAATTGTATTTAACTAACTTGACTTTGTATTTTTTAAAAATTGAAAATGAGGAACTACTGTGTTTCTTGCCGGTTCTTCTCGGTAGAATGTAATTAGCTTCACTTAATAGTAAAATGACGATTCAAACGTGCTTGTAAAAGCCTACTTGAATACAGTTTATTTTGATTTAGATATTATTGATTGTAGGAAAGTGACAAATATGTACGACGCGATCAAATTCGCGATAAAATTCGATGAAATTCGCGATAAAATTCGATCACACACATCATCAAATCACATCAAGTTTAGTTTCGTAAACGATACGGGGTCTAATAAATCCCGTGCCACAGAAATTGAAATGATAAAAAACGTTGCCAGCCAAAGTTTTAAAATTAAGGAAATGGTATACACGAAGTATACCATTTCGTTTTAAATTATAAATAAACAGAAACATACGTCATACAACATACGTCAACATGCGCCTATCGCAATCTACCTCACCTCATTAAGGAGATAAATAGTACCGTCAATATGACTAACGTTTATCAAATACATCATGCTAAGTGTGTTTGGTAGTTAACGCGTCATAGTTTCAAAGAAAGCTGAATGTACTGTACTCGTATTCGTGATAATTGTATCGCTCATGCATTCTCATTGTGAAATTATTTGGAACACATCGATTTTAACGTTCATTGCTGTTTTATATCAGTCTGGAAATAAGTTAGTGTGAAACAAATCTGCATTATAAAGCTCGTAAATCCATTGACCTTTTTATTCTGGTTGTGACGAATTGCATTACCAATTCATGATACTAAGGTAGTGTAGTTACTTACTCATATCCCTTTTTTTCTTGCTGTAAAAACGCCTTAAGCGTTTCCCCCTTGAAGTGGAGCGGTATGTGGATCAGAAGGCCGAGTACACCCAAGCACATCGGAATACCCACTAAAAAACCAGCGGTACCCTCTCCGTCTATTCATTGGGCGCCACAGGATCCTACATACTCACACACCTGGATCAATACAATAATTGAAATTGACTATTAGGGTTTGCATCCACGATATTCGGTATGTTTAACGTGTTTTACCCAGATCCATCCCAGCTTACAATGACTAAATCTGGTTAGAAAAATGTTGGTAATTTTTGATGGTGTCAGAAAGATCGCAAATGATACACACCTGATGGCATTTTGCTACTCTTTGACATTGGTCATCAATGCGTTATCAATCTTGGGAATTTAGATGTTAGGTCCCTTGTGCCTGTAGTTACTGGCTCCCTTACTCTTCAAACGGAAACAGTAGGTGGTACCTAACTTGGGCTTGCACAAAGCTAAAGAGGAAAACTTCGCCGTTAATCTTGTAGTTGTTTCACAAGCTCATCATAATATTTATAATGTTGTATGAATAAAAAAAGTATAAATTTCCCTACAAACGAGTATGTTACATAAATTCTAATTATATTTCATTTACCTTGCGTGCGGTGTTTTAATTTACATTACAGCAACAAAGGCCATTAATGTATGTAGCTTTGTTCAGAAACAACATATACGATACTAAGAAGAAAGACCTTACGATATTTACTTTGTGCTCTGCCATCAAAATGCTGTTTTTAAATACCCTAGTAATCCGACAAACGTTATGCAGGGCAAAATCAAGAACCTACCACCGGTTCGGAAAGTAGATTCTACCGAGGAGAACCGGCGAGAAAATCTTACTCTTAGTAGTTACTCTTTTTCAACATTTAAGAATACAATCATTATGTGTGTATGTAATTTATCCTGGGCAGTGTCGGAGTTACGAATTGTCGGATAATAGAGGACCAAGAAGAAGAAGATTATAAATAAAAATTTTAACAAAAAGAAAAACCGACTTCAACCACTATTTTAAAACAAATAAATAAATAAAAATTAATAAAATGATTGCGTATTCAACATATTTTTTAGAGTCCTCCTAAGTAAAATGAAATGAAAAATATTAGACTACTTAAAAGTCGATTTACGATTGTATAATGTAGTCATAATTATTGCTATATTTGGAGTCGGTGTTGTTCCTGCTGCTGCTGCTGCCTAAACCTGCTTTCTAAAGACACCTGATGGAAACTCGATGTTATTGGAATAGAAATATAATTACGTTTATATTATACAAACACATACACACACACACACAAATACACTTTCTAGAAAAATCTTACCATAGTGAAACAATTTAACACTGAAATGCTTCGTTTTAATGAATAATTTCATCATGGTTACATATTTCCTTATATTTTCATAAGCCACACAATTCGTATTGATGAAAGCTCGTTGTATAATAAACGAAGGGAATTAAATCAATTCCGTTCAAATTGAAAGCATAATTTTATCAATTCGTATTGCACAGTAAGGCGCTAACTATAATAATTGGAAGAAACGCACGAACACGAATTGGATCATTTAACTCAGTCGAGATGAGGAAATATAAAAGGACAAAGGAATATATGGATACGTCACATAAAATAAAAAAAAATTTTTGTAGATTTTTATAGTTACACTAAAACTAAAAAGTTGCGATGGCCCAGTGGGTAGAACAAGGAAGGCAAGCACCACTATACATATGTGCCTAATTTGTGTTTATAATTCATCTCGTGCTCGGCGGTGAAGGAAAACATCGTAAGGAAACCTGCACGTGTCTAGTTTCATCGAAATTCTGCCACATGTTCATTCCACTAACCCGCATTGGAATAGCGTGTTGAAGGAGGCTTTATCCCAGCAGTGGGAAATTTACAGGCTGTTATTTTACTTTACTTTGCTATGCATAGTATGTTACATAAACTCATGTTATTTATATATGTGTTTCAGTTTGATTTATGAAGTCTTAAACAATGTCAACGACAGCTCTCACCGCTAGCCGCAACAATTTGCCTCTCAAGCCTATTACAGACTCTTTGACTTAACAATGAAAGTTAATAACGTACTAGAATACTTCGCCTCGCTCGACAAATCAACAAATTATAAAGTCTTACCTATTTGAACATTTAATATTAACTTTTTGTATTTGAAATGATTTCATTTTGAATACAGTGTCTCAAATACTAGCTACGCCTAATTTTGCTGACTTTCTATGGCTATTTTGTATAATGAGTTAGTATGGTCCTGATATTTCAGCCAGTTAATCTCGGAGGCTAATCAAATCTGTCCATAAGCATAGTCAAACTGACTATGCTCTCGGCCTCATGTGGATGGGATGATAATCCATCACGATCTGATCAAAGCGATGAACTCTCCAGTCACGATGATATAAACTTCTGGCTTACTTTTAATTATTTTTGACTGATTTTTATTATTATCTGGACTGGACCTGAATCAGTCCAACGTATAAATTCACCATCTAAGTTCTTGAAAAAAGTAATTTGACTAGAGAAATAGTTAATTGAAATATACACACATCAACATTGTCTAGGGATATTTTGAATTTACTGAATTATTTCAAAATTTATTAGAGATAACATGCAACATGTTTATATTTTTATAAAGCCCATTTATCTGACTATACTCCAGAATAAAAAATAAACCATATTATTTTGCGTAAACAATTTTATCCTTAAATAAAGAAAAAACGTAAAATAATGGTAAAACTAACAATTAATGTTTGTCTCAAGAAAATGTGAAAAATGAAGTAAAGTTATTGTTTTTAACAGTCATATAAAAAATCAGTAGTCTGTAAAACTATCCAGGACATTTATAACGTCCAGCAACAATTTTTCATACTTTGGATTAAGTTATCCAAGTCTTGCTGCGGTATATTGTCCCAGGTCCGACTAAGATGCAAAAAAGTGGCTCATCCGTCGCAATATTTGCAGGAAAATTCCTCGAAGCCCTTCTTTGGAGTATGGCCCACGCGTGCTCTATGGGGTTTAGGTCAGGTGATTGAATGGGACAGCCTAAAACCGATACGTCTTGTTCCTACAACCATCTCGCCACCACTCCCGCTGTGTGTGGACGGGTGCTATCGTGCATGAGCGTGAATTCTTGGCCCATTTTTAGTCTATGGGGCTAAATTATTGGCACAAGCATCTCGTTACGACATTTTTTGGCTGCCATGGTGTTTCTGATCCAAACGAGGTCTGTTCTTCCACTAAGATAAATTCTCGCCCAAACCATAATTATGCCGCCATGGTATGAATTCACTTTCTGAAGATGTTGCAGACGGCTATCATGACCAGGGAATCGCCAAACACATACGCCACGTGTATCGGGATGGAAACCGAACCGGGACTCATCGGTAAACAGCACTACAGACCACTGGTTATCATCCGAGAGCAAATTTACACGAACCCACTCTAGTCGTCGTCCACGATTTCCTCGGCGTAGTGCTAGAGTACGAAACGGCCTGCGAGCATGAAGGTTCGCTTCATGCAGCCTTTTCCTTACAGTTTGGTCACTCACAAGCAACTGGTCCTCTGGCTGGAGCCTCTGAACCAATTGAAGTGCCGTAACATTTGGTTCTCTTTTCGCGGCAACTTGCAAATATCGGTCTCGTCGTTGATTGGTTATGCGCTTCCCACCTGGATATCTTTCAGTCACTTCACCAGTAGCACGGTAGCGTGACCACAACCTAGATATGACGTTTTGTCTTGTTCCAATCTCCTCAGCAATTCTCTGTTGAGTAGCCCCAGCTTGGAGCATGCCTCCTGCCCTTAGCATTTCTTCTCTCGTTAAATGGCACCGCTGCATGATGCACACAATAGGTTTAACTCGAAATTAATCGATAACTTGTTATAAAACTTAAATTTGGCACAAAAAAATATCTTAATTTGACGGTAGGTAAACGTAACCTTCGGCCATCGCTACCATTATGTCGCGTAAAAATTTTATTTTTATTTATTTTTTTCAAATTCAAATTTAGAATCGTCCAAGAAGGTTTACAAAATAGTCTTTCATCAAAAGATTTTAAAACCGGGTATGATTTTTTGAGTTTAAGAATTTTATACAAAATATCCCTAGACGGTGTTGATGTGTATATATTGTAACTTTGTTACTTGGTGGTAGGGCTTTGTGCTAGCCCGTCTGGGTAGGTACCACCCACTCATCAGTTATTCTACCGCCAAATAACAGTACTCAGTATTGTTGTGTTCCGGTTTGAAGGTGATTGAGCCAGTGTAACTACAGGCACAAGGGACAATCTTAGTTCCCAAGGTTGGTGGCACATTGACATGTAAAGAATAGTTAATATTTCTTACAGCGTCATTGTCTATGGGTGATGGTGATCAATTACGATCAGGTGGCCCATATGCTAGTCCGCCAACCTTTACCTTAAAAAAATCTAGTATGTTTTTTAAATTTGTTTTCCATTTAAGGATTTTTACAAAACAGCGATAGTTAATTTGTCCATAAAAGAAAATATAGTTTAAATATCGTCTTATCCACACAAAGCTCACGATCACGTAACCCTTAACGGAGCGGGGTCAATCAAAGCGTAACCTTTACAGAGCCCTCATTGAAAGCGTCGCATTGTTGGAATAGATGTCTCGATTTTCGATATAAATGAAAACGATGTACGGACGTACAGAGATAAGTCACACGATATAATAGTAACAGCTTGGAAAATTCCCATTGTTTGGCTAAAGATAAGGATAAGCATATTCCACCATGCTAATCCAATGCTGGTCGGTGAATTGACATGTGGCAGGATTCCGTTGCAATTAGACACGTGGAGGTTTCCTGGCGACATTTTTCCTTACCGACGAGATGAATTTTAAACACATGGAAATTTAGTGGTCGCCTGGGTTTGAACCCGCAATCATCAGTTTAAATGTATGTGCGCTCTATGTACATCAATAAACAGTTGACGCTCGCGGCTTCATTCGGATTTTTCAATTTTTTGATGGCAGGCGTGTTACGTATGAAAAATTAGCCCCGTTTCCTGTAAGGGATTCAAGCTGGCTCCATACCAAAATTTCATCTAATATGCTTAATTGATTTGTGATCGTGAAAGAGCAACCGCCAGACTAAGTTACTTTTGGATTTACAATATTAGTATATATTAGATATACTAAATAATTTAATTTTTACTAAAAACGATTTTTTTTTGCTGAGTACTTGTTTCTATGTCTACGCGAATGCTATGTCGTGTAATTATTTTATTGTGACGTCATTACACGGTGAAATATTTACGTGGTATGGTGATAAATTGTATGCGCCAGATGAAAATATTCTGTCACATGAGTATTCACTAATGGAACGGTATGATGGAATACGCTCCAAAATTTTTATTAAGGAGGCATTTGACCAACATCTAATATATTACTGATTTTTCAAAAATGAACCCTATTACAAAGACTTAAGAGTTGTAATTTATTATATTCGAATCATATCAAGATTGTTATATATTTACTTTAGATACGCGCCGTGAACGTGATCAAACATTTGTTTCAGTAAATGATTGCGTTTTATTTATTGAACATTGCTTTCGTTATAGCGACATTGTTTCGTCACAATGTCATACGTAACAGAAAACATGAACTATTTTAATATTACATACTTTTGATGGTTCGAATCCCGATTGGACAAAAAAATATTGGATATTTATGTTAAGATGTTAAAAGTTCCATATTGGAAATGATACCTGATCGTTTTAACAAGTAAATGTCTTAAAATTGTATCTAACTTATAATGTATTATGTGTATTATATATTAATTATATGTACAGTATAAGTACAATATCTCTAAAGTAGAGGCCAGTCTTCCTAGTTTAGAGGTCTAGGGTTTCATTGATAATTATTACAAGACTATTTCAATAAATAATTATTCTTTAATTTAAAATTTGTTGGAATTATACTTTTTGCACACCACCAACAAATAAAAAAGAAAGTAACACAAAATTAATAACATACAGAAACGTAAAATAGAATATAAAAAAAAATGTAGATTAAAAGTGTTGTACAAGGGGCGGACTTATGGCTAATTAGCCATCTCTTCCAGACAACCCAATCAGAGAGAGATTTTTAAAACCATCGGCGTAGGCGGTGCACTCATACACTTACATACAAATATATCACTTCCGGCCACGCCGATATCTTTTTTCTGTAAAGAATATTCTAAGAAACATTAATTATCGATTTATTAATTTAGTTATATTGAATTTGAGTAATGAAATTAAAATAATGCCATCCAGTTCCATTTTATTTTTAAACGTGTTCAGCATTGAAATGTCATTGCCAGGAAACCTGCATGTATGATAAATTATAAAAAAAAGCGCGTTTACATATTAGACATTTAATTTTTAGCAGACTTCAAAAACGTACCTTGTATTATATACGTCTACGTAAACTTGTCTTTTTTTTTAATTAATTTTTCGTTGACTGACATTCCGGGTATAACTCGCGTCTGAAAGTCGCGTGAAGGGAATAAGAACGGAAAACGTATCCTATATATATGTTATTAAACACATATAATATCAGCTAGCGATATACGGGGTATTCCTGTAATCCCTCTGTCCCAATAACAAGCCTTGGAATTACGACATAACGTTACGACGAAAGAGCAAAGTTACGCGCACCATGTATATTACAATTGTACACGTCACAGGCTGAAGCGTTTTTATATGATTACTTTCTAGTAAAACATACTATATAGACTATAATAACTAGTGACAGTAGTAGGGGTCAAAGCGACAATAGTAGTGGTGACCTGTGTTTACGCAGCAAACGTACGAGAAAGGAGGTAGTCCGATACGGACACCTCTAACGTTATCGACATCTACCCGCAAACTTCAGTCTCGTGAACAAGACATTCGTAGATTTTTTTTTTTATGTTATATAGGTTGGCAGACAAGCATATGGGCCACCTGATGGTAAGTGGTCACCATCACCCATAGACAATGACACTGTAAGAAATATTAACTATTCCTTACATCGTCAATGTGTCACCAACCTTGGGAACTAAGATGTTATGTCCCGTGTGCCTGTAGTTACACTGATCAGCGGTAATAATGTCGTAAAAGATAATGTCGAAATATCGATCTCCACCAGACAAAAATAAAAAACATGGCAATTATCCCGTAATTACTAACTTTAATACTTAATATTGAAAAACGCTATACGATGGGTGATAAATAAAGATGTACATGTTTATATTATTATAGAACGCTAAAGTGCTTCTCTCGTTGAAGGGATATATCGTGAGGAAACCTACATACCTGTCTAATTTCAATTAAGTTCTGCCACATCTATTGACGTAGAGCAAAGTGGTGCTGAAATCGCAAACATCCCCAAATGATGGGAATTTTTACTAGTTACTAGTACCAGCAATGGGACATTTACAAATTGTTGAAAGTAAGATGAAAATTTTGTATGAACGCGTTAATATTAGGATCTATCTGCGCGCTTAAAACGGTCGTATCGGTTGAATTATACCTTATATAATAAACGAATCTTTCATACATTATCTTCTTATTATGATATTTTTTATTTATTTATGGAATAGGTTGGCGGGCGAACATATGGGCCACCTGATGGTACGTGGTCACCATCACCCATAGACAAAGACGCTTTAAGAAATATTAACAATTCCTTACATTCTCTATGTGCCAACAACATGTCCTTTGCCTGTAGTTACACTGGCTCACTCACCCTTCAAACCGGAACACAACAATACTGCGTACTGTTGTTTAGCGGTAGAATATCTGATGAGTAGGTAAGTGTGGTGTGCAAGCTTGCACAAAGCCCTACCAAGAATGATGATGTCAGGATAAGCTGTTGGTGTATGAACGATGTAACATTCAACATCGTGTAGTACAAAAATTAACTATACTTTGTAAAGAAGACATTAAAATAATAAATAATGCTTGCACCACACACCACAATCATGAGGGAAAGATCACCCAGCGGAACGCACTTAGGTCTAAATTGCTCTGTTCACGCGTCGCCGTCACAACGTTTAAGATAATTATCGTAAACTACCTAAAACGAGCTTTTTACTCGCCTCCCGTCAAATCAAATTCGCATTTGCTAAGGCTCGCTTAGGAGATCGTAACTCAGACTCCCCGACTATATGTGCATGTGTTAGGTGGACGTATCTAACTCTTAGTCAAATGATTATTGAATTTTTTTTTTAGAAATTTGTAGCACATTTTTTTAACTTTAGGAATTCTTGTATTTTAATAACCTATAACTATGCTTATATTTTCTAAAGTAATTCTCTATGACCTTATTAATTAAACCTCTGAACCCAATAATATAAAAGTGTTTATGGAGATAGGCTTCTTTTTTCATTCCTTAAGGGAAAAAATTGGAGGTGACGGTTGGTATGCCATTTGTGTAAAGTCTTATAAAATTAAAGTAAAGCCGCACATCTATACATATAATAAAATTGCAGTGTCTGTTTGTAATATTAAAATAGCCCTTTTTACTCAATGCATATGCAATGTATGTATACATTTTTTACAATTTTTGTCTGTCTGTCTTTTTGGTCCGGATAATCTCTGGAACGGCTGGACCGATTTGACGGGACTTTCACAGGCAGATAACTGATATAATAAGGAGTAACTTAGGCTACATTAATATTTGTTTTTGTTAAATTCAAATGCGTACAAGGTCGCGGGCACAGCTAGTCCAAAATATATATACTCATACTAGCTGAATTTGTAATATATAAGATACAAAAGATCTGATAAACAAACAGCTATGTAATGAAACACGAAAGCTCCTCGCGTTTTATCGACACGGGAAACGAAATTATCGTCGTCTGACGTAAAAAATTATGCAACGTTTCTGCGTTATTTCCCCTGAAAGTTGTTGGATTTAATTAAAATGGAATTGTCCTGACAAATGTCAGGAACAGTCTTCCGAAAATGTGACGCATCTCGGAGCAGCGAGCTCAATGCGTACCTATTTAATGACGACTTCCGTGGTCGAGTGGTGTGTACACCGGTTTCATGGGTACGCCACTCTGAGGTCCCGGGTTCGATTTCCGGCCGAGTCGATGTAGATTTACCATTAGTTTTCTATGTTGTCTTGGGTCTGGGTGTTTGTGGTACCGTCGTTACTTCTGATTTCCATAACACAAGTGCTTCAGCTTCTTACATTGGGATCAGAGTAATGTATGTGATGTTGTCTCATATTTATTATTTATTTATTTAATGGAAGAGAATTGGTTTATACAAGATGATCGAAGGAAAGACGTATTTTTAAATATTGAAAAAGACTAACTGAGTTTCTTGCCGGTTGTTCTGGTTAGAATCTACTCTCCGAACTCGGTAGCTTCACTGAATATACTTGTTAAATGACGAATCAAAAGTGCTTGTAAACGCCTATTTGAATGAAGTACATTTTGTCTTTGTTTTTGTTGATTATTATAAGTCATGTCGGAGATATATAGTAACTGCATTATGTGCCGTATTAAAGTTCGTTCGTTTATTTTGATTAGGTATTGGTACTCGGCCACAGTGTTCATAGTATACTGTCGTTCGTGTAAAAGTTAATTTGTAAAAACAATATTTCTAAAAAGTATAATTTTTTTGCTAGATATATTTTTTGGTTGATACCGACTCTTTACGTGATGTGATTTTAGGGCATATTAATTTTGCGTTTTGTTTGAAGAAGGTTTTTACTGTACTGTAATGTATTTATGTAGTATGTGCCATATCTTACACCATTGCTAACCACATTTTTATTGAGCCTCAAACTTGCTTCATACAAAATTTAACAAATTGGCATACAGACAACATTAATAATATTTATGGGTTTGCAAAAATCTCTTTTATATATAAAGCAACCCTAAAGCGTAACACATAAAAGTTCTTTAAGATTTGATTAGCTAAGCATTGCTGTCTTTTTCTTTCGAATGTCAAATCAAAGGTAAGGAAAGAGATAGATACTTGTTTAACAGAACATTCTTGAAACAATGTTTATAAGCAAGACCATTAGTTTTATTGCTTGTACTTTGAGTGTTAAATACATAAAATAAGTTAAAAAAGTACAAAGAGTTACCCGAGTTTCTTGTTTAATTGTTTTACTGAGATAAAGCTGCAAAATTATTTACTTTAAAAGAATTTTATAGCAAGGTAGACGTGCAAATTGGCCACTCGGTGGTAAGTGGTACCAATGGCCCAAACATTGGCGCTGCAAGAAATATTAATCATTTCTTACATCAGAAATGCGTTACCAACCTTAGGAAGTTTGATCATGCTGACTCTCTCACACACACACACTCACGCACACAATAATACTAAACATTGCTATTTAGGTACACTTTTGTGATAAATACCTTATCCATACGCTGTTAGCCCGTCTGGCTAATTAAGCTTAATACTAGTTTCAAATCGCGACTTTGATAGTACGTTTGTAAGGTAGAGTGTATATTATGTCATTTTCTGTAGGCATGATAACTTTTATACAAAAGTTCATAAAGTTCGTATGTGTAGTTTAGTAGTTAATAGCGTAAACCCTAACAAACCCTTTCTCATTTACAGTAATTGTAAGGATATTGGCATACCTGTCTTACTTATATAATATTGATCATAAGAATATAATAAAATTGTTAAAATACTCAATATGAGTAGTGTTTATAAATGTGAATTTCTATTTAAGCGTACACCCATGTCTGGTTTCTCGTGAGTCAACCGAAACAAATATATTTTCACACATAAAAACCTATAAAAATCCGCCGATAAATTAAACCGTCAAAGAAAACCAGATGTTTAGTTCTCGGAGCATAAAATAAAACAATGTCCAACGAACGATTGAAATATAACCTCTTATAAACAAAAAACACTTGATTTATTGTAAACATGATCTTTTACCAAACTGAGAGTGAAAATCCCAAACGCTATCATCCAAACAACTCAATATTCCTCACGTCGATCTTACAAAACGTGTTTATTTGACTCGTTTCATCTGTAAATACTTTACATTTGTAAACTTAACTTCTACTAGAAAGTAAACGTACGTTTGGCTCTTAATGCGACCATTAAAACTACCGTATGTTATTACTGCTCCTATTTTCAGCAGCTGACTTTATTGCTGTTATAACGCTTCCAAAACACGTTTATTTAAGTGTCTTAACGTTTTTATGGGACTAGACCGGTCCTTAAGTTGTAATAACGCTTTCTATTGTAACCTTAAACCCTTGTAAGGAGTAGATTAAATTCTTCATCAACGACCCGAAATAAACATTCGTTTTGTAATTGGTGATTTAAGTAAATTTTCTATCATGAAATTGATTTAATTTAATATGTTAACTGGAATGTAATAGAATCTGTAATATATATTAATTGACTATATAGGCTAAAATGTTTGTGTTCGATATAGGATATAAAGTTTCAACAGGATAAAAAATAAAATAGAATTTTCTTTTGTTGCAGAAATCCGAGATACAAAATGGAGATCCGAACGCTTTACTACATAGTAGCCTTCAGCCTGGGGCTGTCGTTAGTCACTGCAGATTTCACTGCAAACTGTCCACAAGAATGCAAATGTGTCTGGGCGAGCGGAAACAAGCAAGCCGACTGCTCACACTCAAACTTTCATGACATACCGAAAACACTAAGCACAGAGATTCAGATACTAGACCTAACTAATAATGAGCTATACGAAATCACGAGACACGCCTTCGAAGACGTCCGATTGATAAATCTAAAGAAACTTATATTAAAAGAATGCAAGTTGATAACGATACACAAAAATGGACTGAGCGGTCTCGCGATTATGATCGAATTAGACTTATCGAAAAACGACCTTAAAACGTTACACGCTGAAACGTTTAAGGAAACATCGAAAATAAGGTGGATCTTGCTCAATGATAATCAAATTGAGAAGTTAGAAAATGGCCTGTTTAATAATTTACCGTTCCTACAAAAAGTCGATCTAAGTAACAACCATCTAGTACAAATAGGAGTTAAAACCTTTATGAATGTGCCAAAGCTTAACATCCTACGATTGGATGGTAATAAATTAGAACACCTTAAAATAGATACGCTCAGCGCCTTAACGTCATTATCTAATCTCGACGTTCACGATAATCCCTGGAAATGTGATTGCTACTTGCAACCTTTCAGAAATTGGGTCATTAGCAAAAACTTCTACACGTCACCGATATCGTGTAGCGAACCGGCAAAAGTAAATGGAAAATTATGGAAGGAGCTAGATTCTAGCGATTTTGCTTGCAGGCCAAGTATAATTTATCCGTCGACTAAAACAACGCTGCGGTCGTCTGATACAAACGTAACCCTTTCTTGCCAAGTCGATGGCAATCCTTTGCCAGAAGTGAATTGGGTGTTAAATGCTCAAATAATTGATGGCACGTACAGATATCAAGGAGAAATTAAATATTTTGTGACTCAAAGTAATTCAGAAAATAGTAAATGGGTAAACCTGACTATCTTCGATGCTGGTAGTTCTGATAATGGAGAATATTTATGTGTAGCCAAAAATGCTGGTGGCGTTGAAGAAAGGAGTCTGACGTTAGCTATAGCTCACGCTCCTCCTGGTATCGTTGCACCACCAGGAATGGACAACAGCATGTTACCAGTTTTAATTGGAATATCTTGCACTGCAGCAATATTGTTGATCATTTTAGTAATTCTCTGTTATTACTGCTGTCGGAGACGTGGTTCAGAGAAAAAGAACGATAACGTCAATGGCGAGGCTCTAATTGAAGGTTCGGTTATACCAGAAATGGAGAAAAGTCTGATCACAGCCGTTAATCCAGTTACAAAGCCGCCTAGAAGATACGACGCTCCTCTATCGATCTCCAGCGCTACTGAAATGTCGGAACTAAATAAGACATTACTTGATAATGATTCTGTTTTCGGTAAGTTGACTATTTTACTTATGTATAATATGTGTGGTTTAATAATATATCTAATTTACTAGTTAATAAAGTAAACGAACCTAGTAAAATATATAAAAAATATTTTATAAAATGGACTGGAGTGATCTATAGTCGTAGTAAATAATTTCCGAAATCATACTTACATATACTATTTCTTTTGTTTTAGCTCACAACGACGACGAAAAGAGATCGCTAGATTTTGATCAACACACGAAAAGGTCACAAGACGCTCTGAACGTAGAATATGGTCGTACTGACGGACGGGCGTATCCGCCGGACCTCTTATCGTTCCCAGCGAGAGCCGCGCAAATTTCTCCAGCAGCGAGCAACGCTTCTACAGTTCCAGACACGAGTAGACTACAAATAAATCCAGTGAGCCCAATCCACTCACCTATTTACGGGATGACAACAAACCAAAATCTCTTCAGAACTTTACCGTATTCCCGATCACAATCTCCATTCACTGCGCCAATTACACCACCAGTGGTAACACCAAGGCAAGGCTATGTTACAATACCGAGAAGACCTAGGGTACCATCGTGGTCAAGCACAGCCAGTACACAAATACTCCCAAGCGCAGAAGCACAAGAACCTCTATACGATAACCTGGGCTTAAGAACAACTGCAGATGGAAGTTCTGTTTTATCTTTAAATAAAGCGGGATTGGAACAGCAATTTTCGCCAATGAGGAACAGACCTCTACCAGCAACACCTACTGTTTACCCTAACCCACACCCTCCGGTTTACTACGCTCCTATAGAAGAACAAGAACCGGCTCCTTCCCCTGTACCACCTCCATTTACCCCCACTCGAAACAGCATTAGTTCGCAAATATCAAATCAACTCTCCACACCAGGTCCACAAGAACCAGTGAACCAAAGAATGAGTTGGACAGCGAAAAACACATCCACTCCTCAAACGGAGCCCAGGAAGCAGTTAATCAACACGATGGATAACAGGAATGCGGATGCTCAGTCGCAAATATCTGACAACAGTACACTTAGTCGTAAGGGTAAACCAGAAACAGGTTCATTAAGAAGGAATCCAAGATCGGATAAAGATGAAATAGGTTCACCCTCTAGAGAAGATCCACGTAAAAACGAGAGCAATGTATCATTGAATCAATCCGGCACTATGGGTAGAAGTGGTAAGATCCCGCCTAGACCACCGCCGAAGCCTAAGAAAAAACCGAGCACAGAAGTGAACCCGAACGAACCCTTGTTCGAGGACGAAGGCGAGGACGGCACAGAAGTGTAGTAAAATCGGGATTGACTGAACAAAAGTGCCAACGAGCTTTTAGTGATACGTCAGTGGAGTGATCAGTGAACGATTTGAAGTGCAATCGGATCATTATTTTGCGGTGCTCGTGTAAATATCTCGTGCTAGATTTTTTACTAATGCGTACAGTTGCATTATGGACCATACGCGATGACGTCATAGTTAACGTCACAGCCCTGTAATTTACGTTGCGAACTATAATACACATGCGTTATATTTTAAGTATTTATTATGTGTGGTTATAATTTTAAGTATTTGAAACGGTAGCTTTTCGATTCGCTTGCCATTAGTAGGGGCGTCTATTCATCGACTTTCAAGACTGATTATCCTAAATTAACTCTCGCATTCGACATTCCTGTTTTGTATTAATTCCACATTATACTTTCATGTACAGTACGACACAACTTAGGTGTGGCATCGGCAAATTCAATAAAACTTATTACCACCAATTTATACAACCAATAGAAATAGCTATCGATCGCGCCATTCGACGCTATTCGTCGCTATAGATCGCATCAGTCACGTTTGTGCACAGATCATGTTCACATAAGAAATAAATATTGATATGATCGGTTTAACGAATTTTGCCAATGCTACATCTACGTTGTGTATACCTATACCAATTTCGAATGAGATCTTATTGGAACTAAAATTGAATGGAAAGATGGTATGGATTAGCTTTTCAACTGTTGATTGCGTCAATAGTTACCAAAAGTGGTTATAATCCTTCAGTTTCCATTGCCGAAAACGCGCGATGTGTTCCGAAGTACCCCTTATTAGTTCAAAAATGATATCTCGTTTCAATGGCGACATTTCGATAATTTCCAATTGTGTGGATTTTATATTTCACTCATATACATTCATACTTCTGAAATATTTAACTTAATTTTTAAGTTAATATAATTTTAGTTGTTAGCTCTTTTTAAGACTGTGTATTTTATCAAACAAATATTTTACTTCAAATGACGTTTTTTAAAACAAATGACAATATGCAATTTCAGATTAAATGTAATCAAAAATTTTGTAAATAGAGGTAAAAATTTTGATCGTACAAAATTAATTGCTTGAATTTATCTACCTCTTATAATTGCAGAAAAGTCTCGAAAATGTCTCTTGATCGAGTTCGATTCAAACCATTCCAAACAGTGATTATGTATCCAGTAGCTTTGAACAAATTATTTTAAAAACGATTAGAAAATATAGTTCCTCGAGATTTTAATGCCAGTCGATTTGCACCAACTTGAAATCCTTAGAAAAAAAATCCTTTTATTGTAAATATACATAAGATATATTAAACCATGAATTGATCACTATAGACGTAACCAAAAAAAAAAAAATGTTATACATGGTGCGTAAAATTATATTTATGGTAAAGTTCGTGTAATGTTAAAGCACTTTTTGTATTTGACTGTACTGTGGTGCATATCGACGTTACGATGACATTAGTCTATTAGTTACTGGTGCTTATTTTTGTAATGTTTTTTTTTTTAAACTTATTTATTATTTTTTTAATCGAATGTACTTTATCGATAGTAATTACATGTATGTTTTATTTTGTCATATTGTGCTTAGCGTTTAAGTGATTTCGCACGATAATGACATTATACAGCGTGTTATTATAAACGTTCACAAATAAATATTGTTCAATCATCAAAATAGTGACTTTTGTAATGGGAACGGTTAATAAAATGATTTATACTGATTTCATACTTATAATGTATTGTATTGATCAGTACATCATTGCAATTTTAAACGTTTTAAAATTCGTATGAATTATTTATGTGAAATTGTTTTATATTTTAACCTTTTTTAATAATTATGTATGAGCTATGTCGAGTAAATAACGAATCGTTTTAGTATATTTTCGACGACTAAAATGTTTTGTGGTCAATTATACAGTATGATTTTTTTTTAAGACGAAAAGTACAACGTACGTTTTTCACAATATTTACTGTAAACTTTTGTTTTTATATAGATGTAAGCGCTACATGTACATACTATGAACATTATTAAAACTGATTAAAGCTATATTTCAGTATATTTATTTTTTATTTCAACCTTTAATATCTCTAAAAATAAGTTACCTTTTTGAGTCGATACAAACTTTTTTTTATGGTATAGGTTGGCGGACGAGCATGTGGTCACCATCACCCATAGACAAAGACGTTGTAAGAAATGCAAACTATTCCTTACATCGTCAATGTGGCACCGACCTTGGGAAGTAAGAATTTATGTCCCTAGTGGCTGTAGTTACACTGGCTCACTCACCATTCAAACCGGAACACAACAATACTGAGTACTTATTTGGCGGTAGAATAACTGATGAGTGGGTGGTACCTATCCAGACGGGCTTGTACTACCCACAACAAACAATTTATATTGTTACATAGTCAAAAGCTGATTTAATGACTATATTGAGATATTATAGGCAATAACTAGATATGTAATCCATAACTAGATATGGAAACGTTTAAATACGCAAAGTACGTAGTACGTACTCAGCTTGCACAAAGTCCTACCACGCTGGGAGTTACTATTTTTTTAGTTTTCTTTAAAGCCTTATCCAAATATAAAATTTTATTTCAATTTTATTCATTCCGTGTAAAGCAAACCAACTCCAAGAAAAGACGTAGGCTACTTTTTTACCTAACCCATGACAATCAGCAAATTAAAACGCGAGTACAGCCACGGGCGACAATTAGTTCATTATAAACTAATATATATTAGTTTATAATGAACTAATTGTCGCGTAATTGTTTGTTGATAAATTCAACAACTAGGTCTGTCTCACAGACGCAAACTATAAACCAATGAACATAAACACAATTGTGACGAAACCTCATAATACTGACCCGACTACATAAATGAGCCCTTTCTTCACCGATACATAAAACCTTTGGGGATGGAAAGAGGGGGTAATAAAGAAGTGGGAGAGAAATGAACCGATGACCTAAATACAAGCCATAAACGCACTCCCATTGTGATTTTTACTGCCCAATACTTGCCTCATAAATTTTAAGACGCTAGGGATGGTATTTTTTTAAATATATATATATAATATTTCTGATCTAGACGTATAATAAAATTGGAGTGTCTGTTTGTATTAAAATAACCGCTTCTAAATGTATATCCAGTATATACGGTACATATACCGAAATAGTATCTTTATAAATTTTTGTCTGTTTGTTCCAATTTTGACGGGACTTTCACTGGCAGAAAGCTGATGTAATAAAGAGTAACTATGGCTACAACAATACCTCAAACCGTAAATTGAAACGCGCACAGAGTCGCAGGCAAATAGTAGTATATGAAACATATAGAGGAAGAACCTTTGAATTAGAATGACTAAGTTCCGTGAAAGCTAGGCTACTAATAAGGCATTCTAAATATTAAAATACTGTAACGACTATATATACTGATCAGAGATGGCCCAGTGGTTAGAACGCGTGCATCTTAACAGACGTTTGCGGGTTCAAACCCAGGCAAGTACCACTGTATATATATGTGCTTAATTTGTGTTTATAATTCATCTCGTGCTCGGCGGTGAAGGAAAATATCGCGAGGAAACCTGCATGTGTCTAATTTCATCGAAATTCTGCCACATGTGCATTCCACCAATCCGCATTGGAACAGCGTGGTGGAATATGTTCTAAACCCTTTTTCTTATTAGGAGAGCAAGCCTTAGCCCAGCAGTGGGAAATTTGCGGGCTGTTACTTTAATTTTTTTTATATAAGCTATGAACGTAACAGATATTTAATAAAAATTTAGTTTAGAAACAATTACTGCATCTGATGTAAGTGACACTATATCAAAACAACAACATTGCTTTATGTAAAAATCATTCCTCATATCGTCATAGTCCCTTAAGTAATCTACACCATCTCACTCACCATCCAACCGGGAACCATACAAAACACATTACTATTTACCAATACAACATAAAAGTTTAATTTGACACCAAATTAGATAAAGGGTCTATTAAATTAAAGTCCAAAAAGATTGTTATGTTACAAAAGAATAGTTTAGTCAACCAGTAATTCTCTTCATAAAAGCTACGAAGAGAAGTATAAATCCATATATTAATGTTGAAAGAACTATTTCCTAACTCCTAGTAATTGATTACTTACACCTTCCATCATCAGCTCAGCAGTATAAAATTGTGATTGCCAGAAGCAAATGCCAATATAACTTCAGCCATGCCAATATATAAAACACGGTACATGTGCCTATATAATTTGAGGGTTCCTCTCGATTTCTCTAGGATAACATCAGACTTTGATATCCTCATCATGGTATCATTCTGTCTAACAAAAAAAAAATCATCAAAATCGGTTCATAAATGGCGAAGTAATCGGCGAACAAACATTAAAAAAAATATATATATATACCGGTCGAATTGAGAACACTCCTTTTTTTGAAGTCGCTTAAAAATGTCTTGATTCCATCGTTGAAACCGCAATTCAGTAAAATATACTACTTTTGTTTAGTGGCTATAATGACTAGTGGTCAGCATCGTACGTGCACAAAGCCCTACCGCCGTAAATAAAAGTAACTTCTTATCAAACACATTACAGAGGAAGCGAGTACGTCTCAAATCGCACCAAATAAACTCGTGTGAACGACCTTTAGCTGCTTCCTGGACGTGTTCAATCAGAAATCATACTAAAATAGATTCGTACTCCGTTCTTGGTCTGTGTATTTCACGTTCAGAGACTAGAAAGTGTTAAAGTGTTTATTCGACGATATCTTCTAAACAATTATGTTTTAGTCTGCTGATATAACCAATGGCGTAGCTGCAATCGCTAAGTTAACAAAGCAAAGTACAGATCACTTGATATATTTATTTGATTCAATTAATCAATCAATCGAAAAGTAGGCTTTTACAAGCACTTTTGAATCGTCATTTAACTACTATTTTAATGAAGCTACCACCGGTTTGGAATGTAGATTTTACCGAGAAGAACCGTCACAAAACCCAGTATTTACTCTTTATCAACATTAAAAAATTAGAACTTCAAACAGAGTCTTGACTAAGTGACTCTTTCTCTATAGTATTCACTGGCGATTTTAAAATCATAACCGTATTCTAATCAAAGAAAGGCAAAATAAACAAAATTTTACAGCAAATTGACGCGATACCATTGGTCGAGAGCTTGATTAATCTATGATATTCACTATGGTTTTGTGAAAAAGTGCGTTTAGAACATCGACAAATTGTCATCTAAATTTAGAAAATAATATTAGAGTTGATATAAGTAGTTAAGCATAATATGTACATTTATCATAAACTCTTAGTAGACCATAACACAGATGAGTTACTAGAAAATTGCTTGAAATATGATATAAAGTTTATCTTTTTTCTTCTTCCATTTATATGTATACTTACTAAATCACTATAAACACATTATTAGGATTCCGTTAAAGACAAATAAAACCCGACAGTTGTTCTCCTTCTTTAATGATTCTTGAGGATAAACCGTATTCCACCATGCTTCTTTAAAGAACAAGGTATGAATTAATTAAAGGTATTCACGAATAAAGCATAAATTCTCACCAGTGTTTTGGTGGAAATCACGCGTTCAAACAACTGTTTACGTTGAATTACTTTACGTTAAGCTCAGTATTCTAAACTTAGCGTTGTAGTTCGTAATCATCGGTAACTTGCCAAAAACACATGCCGCTTTGTTTACAAGTGAATTTGTTACTACGGATTTTTGTATCGAGTTGGTTTTTAGTATGCCGGCATGGAATAACATGATTGAATTACCAAAATCTGTTTACCTTTAATAACTAAAATACGTGCTTTCGTAATAAAATGAGGATTTCGGTTATTAATAATATACGTTTATTTTATTATATCAGTAAACTAGTAACCCGCCCAGTGATACTAAATATTCAACGGAATTTGTTTATCAGTCAATATTAAAATAAAATTTATTGAAATGGCCTTTCAAAGTGCTTGTACACTTTTGAATCGTCATTTAATAATTAAGTGAAACTACCACCGGTTCGGAAAGTAGATTTTACCGAGAAGAACCGGCAAGAAACTCAGAAACTGCCATGCTTTTTTTATCTTCTACAAAATCTTGTATCGAATAATGTGCCCTTTTTACCAATGTATTTTGTGTTTCAGTGTTTCTTTACTCTATTGTCTATATACTATATATCAAACCTTTCTCTCGAATTATCTAACTATTAAAAAAAACCGCATCATAATCCGTTGCTTAATTTTAAAGATCTAAGCATACATAGAACAGACAGCGGTATGCGACTTTGTTTTATACTGTGTAATGATTATTTCCTTAATTTGAACATAGCTGCCAACGCAACTCAATAATTATTCATTTCCAACGTTTAAATTACATGATTGTTTGATTAATTAATTGATTTGAATTAAAATTACACGTCATATATGAAAAACATGACCAATTGTTTCATTTATAATATACTAGTAGGTCTCCCATGGAATATCGTCTATTCAAAAGAATTGGCATTTTTTGATTAATTTTCTTTGATTTTGTTTACGATTTTATTTTATTTTTTATTATACAGCCCTATTACCTATCTATCCAGGAGCCTTTTCCCTCACTGATATTAAATCTTTGTTAAATCACAATCAAGAATCCTCTTTATTTTTCTACCCATCTATGACTATAGCACTTCAAAATTAGAGAATAACCGATGTACACTGGGACAAAAATTGGCTTACTCTATTAATATATAAGATATGCAAATTAACTTTATTAAATAGTTTTACTAATATATACATATATATTTAATAATCCCATTGCAATATTGGAAATCAATGACAATATCAAAGTTCTAAGATTTACTCAGCATACGATCCAGCAAGTGAGCTTCCTATAAAGCCTTTAATATATTACATTCGACGAATCCAACAACAACAATAACAGCCTGTAAATTTTCCACTGCTGGGCTAAGACATCTTGTCCCACCACGCTGTTCCAAGGTTGGAATTAACATGTGGCAGATTTTTTTATGAAATTAGACACACACAGGTTTCCTCGCGATGTTTTTCTTCACCGCTGAGCACGAGATGAATTATAAACACTAATTACGCACATGAAAATTCAGTGGTGCAAAATTCAATATTCTTAACAATGAGCGTAATATAATTAAACCTAAAAATACAAAAACAATAATATAAAACATATTTATATAATTGCGAATTTTTATTTCATTTCTGGCAACCCTGTATTGTTTCTTTGTTTTTGTTTTTTTTTTTCGTAACAAAAGCAATGTTTTTAAAATACTGCTGCGACCTCACTCACGCAGTTTTGTTGTTTCAAATGTATTATCCAGAGACACGCTTCATGCAAGTTGATTTTTATTTAACGTTAACTACACATTGTACACAGTTTAATAGAAAACAATTTATTCGTTCGTGTAAATATATGAAACATTTCGATAAGTTACACTCAAATTTAACCGTGAAATTAGTATGGCATGTGGTCACCACTGTCCTTAAATTGGCATCAGAAAAATGATCTTGTACTGTCTATGCTCCACCAACTTTGGGTTGGGATAATAGATGTTATGTCCCTTGTGCCTGTAGTTATATGAGTACCAATATAGTGTGATTCAGAAGTAAATCAGATATAATGTTTTGATATTTTTACTTTTTAACTATTTATTTTAAATTTTAACTTTTTTTTCAGTAAAAACTCTAAAGTATCAGTATACTTATTTTTATATGTATTGTTGTTATTATTTTTGGTTTTGATTCTTTTTTCTATTCTTTAATGTTATATGTGAGAACTGTTATTAATAATTGTCTAATAGTTATTAAGTATTTGTTATTTTGTTTATCAACGGCTGTGTGTACTCCAATTAAATAAATAAATAAAAAAAAAATTAAATTTGAAATAAAAATTTTCATATTTAAAAAAAATTACAATTTTGGTATTGAAAATATACAATCATAATATATCACACGTAAATGTGGAACAGCCATAATTCTTGAGCGATTGTGACGAAATGCAATTCGACGCGGTGCTCTGGACCATTTTTTTAAATTACGTTTTGTGTTACTGAACATAAATTAACGATTTTAATATTTGTAACTTATGAAACACATCGCGCAAACACTGCCTATAGTATAGCAATATATGATGTATAAAGTAAAGTAAAGTAACAGCCTGTAAATTACCCACTGCTGGGCTAAGGTCTCCTCTCCCATTAAGAAGAAGGTTTTAGAACATATTCTACCACGCTGTTCCAATGCGGCTTGGCAAAGTTTCGATGAAATTAGACACATGCAGGTTTCCTCACGATGTTTTTCTTCACCGCCGAGCACGAGACGAATTATAAACACAAATTTAGCACATATATATAGTGGTGCTTGCGGGGTTTGAACCCGAAATCATCGGTTAAGATGCACGCGTTCTAACCACTCCGCCATTTCAGCTCATAAGATGTATGTTTATTAAAAAAAAACATTCTCTAATATTGTAATGTACACATACAAATAACACACCATAAACATCCACTCGTACACTTCATAATATTATAAATGGGAAAGTAATTATGTCTGTCTGTGTGTCGCCCTTTCACGACCAAACCGACGAATTTGATGAAATTTGGTATGAAGCAAACTTAAACTCCAAGAAAGGGCATAGACTAATTTTTTGCTTAACACATGACAACCAACATCCCTAAACATAACTGTTCTTAATTGTAGTAAAATAGTAAAAGGAAACGCCTATTGAGAAGAAGATTTTGAGTATATTGTGCTACCCTGATGCCATATACGTCAATAACTCAAAATCAAAGTCAAAAATCTTTATTCAAAATAGAAGTGTTTACACTTTCTTATTGATAGTCAAAAATCCACCACCGGTTCGGAATTTAATACTACAGACCTGAAAAGAACCGGCGAAAGAAACTCAGTGGGATCCAATCCACGACGACCTCCGTGGTCGAGTGGTGTGTACACCGGTTTTCATGGGTACGCCACTCTGAGGTCCCGGGTTCGATTCCCGGCCGAGTCGATGTAGATTACCATTAGTTTTCTATGTTGTTTTGGGTCTGGGTGTTTGTGGTACCGTCGTTACTTCTTATTTCCATAACACAAGTGCTTCAACTACTTACATTGGGATCAGAGTAGTGTATGTGATGTTGTCTCATATTTATTTACTTATTCTTTTTCGATTTTTTTCGATCATCTCACTCCCAAGGCATGCAGTCAACTAGAAATTCATTAGTGTTGCAATATCCTTAGAATAAGCTAACTGTTCCGATGATGTTGCTAAAATAAATAATTTAAAATCTACTTTTTCACTCACGTTATTCAGTAGGATGGCACAAAGAAGAGGGGAGGGAAACATTACCAACATACGCCATATTTAGATATTCGACTACCATATAATCTTGGCTAGATTGTGAGTTGGGCTATAAGACTATTATAGATGACAGAGCTACTTAACTATTAGAGAGCTATTAAACTATTAAAGATCTGTGTCGTGGGACACCCGGTTATAATGAAGTTAGTTACGCTATAAACCAGTTATTAACAGATAATTAAATAAATAAATAAAGTTTGAGAACAATTAAGTTTTGGCAAACATTAACATTGGCAAAATTATTATTAAAACCTGGTATTTATTAAAACAATAACAAAAATATAAAGATAAAAACAGAAAGAGAATGGGAGAAGAGCGAAAGGTTACCCAAAGGGGGTGTATCGATGTTCCCTTGGGTGACGATTTCTGTCAAATCATTCCACTGTAAACCGCGTTAAAGTACATCGTTGCAATAAAAATTAACATCAATTTAAAATCAAGTGATTACGTCATAACTTTGTAAATATCGCTCCATATATTTTCCACACATCATAATCTCGTTTCTAACAAAGTATACTTATTTATTAGCGTACATAACTTGTACATATGTTATAAAAGTTACGAATTGCCTTCAGACGCCTTCCCTAACATATTTCTTCACATAAAGTTCAATAAATAACTAAGTAAACACTTAACTACAAGAGTCGAAGGGAATACTTAAGACTACTTCTTGGTCCAATTTCTGATTTATATATTACTGAAAATTATTTTATGCGAGGAATTATATCTTTATATGTAACTAGCGAGCCGCCCCGGCTTCGCACGGGTACCTGATACGTATCGTTATATTATGACCAAATTACATAAAATCAGATGAGATGGCCAAGTGTTTAGAATGCGTGCATCTTAACCGACGACACGGGTTCAAACCCAGGCAAGCACCACTATATATATTTATATACTTAATTTGTGTTATAATTCATCTCGTGCTCGGTGGTGAAGGAAAACATCGTGAGGGAACCTGCATGTGTCTTATTTCATCGAAATTCTGCCACATGTGCATTCCACCAACCCGCATTGGAACAGCGTGGTGAAATATTTTCCAAAACCCTCTCCTTAATGGGAGAGGATGTCTTAGCAGTGGGTAATATACAGGCTGGTACTTTACTTTTTTTTACTTTACTTTTTACATAAATTCATTATAAATTGTAGCCTATGTGTTTTTCTGATGTATAACCTATATTACTGTAAAATTTCATGACAAAGTAACAAACATACATAAATCCATCCTCACAAATTTTCGCATTTATAATATTAGTATGATAGAATCAGAATCAAAATAAACTCTATTCAAGTAGGCTTTTACAAGCAGAAAACTGGCAAGAAACTCAGTAGTTACTCTTTTTCAACATTTAAAAAATACAAAGTCAAGTTAGTCAAATACAATTATTTAAATTAATATATCCTGCTTGGAAGTCAACCAGTATTAACTTCACGCTTTTTTATCATCTATAAAATTTTGTAACAAATTGTGTATTTTTTGTAAACGATTTGAATTTACGAAACGGCAAAGTTAAAAATATCTGCAGAATTTTATTAGAATAGAATAATTATGAAAGTAACTCTGTCTGACCATCTCTTAGTATGCCAAAGGTAAAATAGTTAATCGAATTTGACGACAGTTTATATGACGAAATTGAACGTTGTGGGCATAAAGTATTTTTGAATATCCAAAATTCAAAAACTCGAGCAAAACCGCGGGCGACTTCTAGTAACATTACATTTTTCTGGACTGATGATTTAGAGTCACTGCATCATTGTGTTTAAGAGTGTACTTTGGTGACGTATGTAGTCACCAAAATACACTCTTCACAAACGGATAGTCAGATAACACACAACGTCAGTTTTCTGAGTTATATTTCCTTAAACGTAGCGCATCTCAATCCAAGGACAAGGCTTTGGAGCTTATTGCACTGCACTGCACCGATCAGAGCGTACAGCAGGATTCTTTCCAACGAGCATTTTTCCTCAAAACATTTCCCTAAACCGCTGCGGATATATAGTACAATTTAAATACATGAAAATTCAAAAACATAGAGTACGTAACTTAATCGGTGATCACGGATTGAAATCCAGGTAAAGACCATTGAATTTTTAAGTTGGTAATTTATGTTTATAACTCATCTCGTGGAGATAACCATCGTGTAATCATCATCGTCCAATAAACCGGATTGGGGGAGATCGGCGTTATTCACTTGGTGGTACAGCAAGCAAGCAAACCCGCCTGGGGTATACCAACCAAACATCTGATATTAAAGTTTTGAAGTGAGTGAGCCTTGATATAAAGCTTAGTTCTCAAAGTTGGTAACGCATTGACGTAATGTTTGTCTTAAATTTTCGCGATTATTACACATTGAAATAAAACTAGTTATAACGGATTTGAATCGCGTATATTAATTATTTTTGACATCCCGACGTTTCGTTTGATGTTTTCAGTTCTTACTGGTTCACACAATGTTGTCTAAAATTTTCGCGATTATTACACATTGAAATAAAACTAGTTATAACGGATTTGAATCGACGTTTCGTCTACCCATGACCACGAACGCTGTAAAGTGCTCGAAATGTCGGGATGTCAAAAATAATTAATATACGCGATTCAAATCCGTTATAACTAGTTTTATTTCAACGCATTGACGATTAATATTTAATACAGCGTCAATTACTATGGGCGGTGGTGACCACTTACCACGCAAACTCCAAACCTTCCTTTCAAAACGAAAGAAAACCCGTTGATGTAACAGCATACATATAATCCAACCAGTTTAAAAATCCATGTGTTTTATTATCAGGACTTAATATTAAATTATTGTATCAACTTGATTATACTTTAACGACAATTCAATGTATCTGAAGTACAGAATACATCTCCATATTAACCGGCCTCACTACGCGGTCGGTATCATAGAACGCTCCAGATGTCACTCTCACGGGTAACGTAAACGACCAGCTCCTCCTATTGACGTAGCAATTATGTCTCACTGTAATTAATCTTAATTCCCCGATGACTGTATGCCATGGCATTTCGAACCTTATCCCTATAGTCATAAAGACGCGTGCTCATAATTAATTCACCGTATATTCACGTGATAAACGAGAACATTTGGCCGTGCGGGAAAGAGAGGATTGTAACGCCCGCGCCACACACGCCAAAGTCCGAAGAACAAACAAATATTGCATATCACGTACTCGGAAACAGTTTTTAACTCAAAATTGGGCAAACGTTCGTTATTTAACTTGGCTTTGTGCATGATATTTTATAAATAGAACTTGTTTATGCTTAAATTAAATAGAGGATTTTGTTAGTTTTTATATAAGGGGTAATCGGAAGTGTACCAGGTAAAAAAATTGTGTGAATGTCCTTTCTTAGATTTCAGGTTTGCTTCATACCAAATTTCATTAAATTCGGTTCATCAGTTTGGTCGTGAAAGACCGACAGACAGACAGAGTTACTTTCACAATTACGATATTAATATAGATAGGGTAAAAATTATTATTTCATTTACGGTCATCGAGTTAAAAATACTTTTTCTGCCTCACCCAACAACTCTGTGGAACCAGCATTCGCCGTCAGTTTACCGAACCGATACATCTTGGGAACCTCCAATAAAGACGTATAGTACAACACAAATTAGATGTAGCATCGGAAAATGCAATGGGATGAAAATAAAACCGATTGCTGCCGATTTACACAACCAATAGAAATAACTCCCTATCGCGCCATTCGACGCTATTCATCGCTATAGATTCACGCGTCAGAGAAAGCAAGTGCATGTAACTAGACGCGTCAAATTGACGGATATATTAGGTAATATAATATTACAAGTTATTACGTTTGTGCAAAGATCATATTCGTGTGAGAAATAAATATTGATAATTTGGGATGTGATCGGTTTTCGTTTTACGAATTTTGCCGATGCGACATCTAAGTTGTGTCGTACTATACACATCTCTTAAAGGCACTTGGAAGCCTTGGTATTGCAGGTGACTATGGGAGGCGGACCTATATTTAATTTGGTTAGTTTGAATACATTCTAAGAACGTAGCTATAATAAAAATTAACTACTTCAATATTAAATATTCACCAAATATCACGATAACATGCTAAAGCTACACTTGCGTTTGTTTTGCTCGTTAGTTATAGCGAACGTGTTACCCACGCTTTAATGTAATGCTCATCTGGATTTGGTGTTTTGAATATTGGAGATGATAGCTTTATTTATGTTTTCCATTAAAAAGAAACGTAAAATAAGTGTGACGAGATCGTATATCCGCAAAGAATATAGTTTGATAACTAGCTATGGACTTCGTCGACTGCGCGTTCGAATTTAACAAAAAGGTTACACTTTTTTTTTAATATGGCAACATAGTATTGTGTAATCAAAAAAAAAGACACATAAATTCGCATCAATAAGCTTGAATATATATTGATTCAATATTGTATTCGTAACAGAAACATGCACTGTGAAAGGGAAAGCACACCGCGTTTCATTTATAGCTAAAAATAAACAACATTTTTCTTGGTGGCAGGGTTTTGTACAAGCTTATCTGGGTAGGTACCAACCACTCATCAGATGTTCTACCGCCAAACAACAGTACTTGATATTTTTGTACTCCGGTTTGAAGTGTGAGTGAGTCAGTGTAACTACAGACCTAAGTGGGAAAATATCTTAGTTCCCAAGGTTATTGGCGCATTGGCGATGAAAGGAATTGTTAATGTTTTTTACAGCGCTATTGTCTATGGGCGGTGGTGACCTTACCTTCAATAGTATAAAAAAGCATTCTTCAGGAAGATATATATTTTAAGTGCTGCATGTCTGCCTGTTGAAACTATGTACATTAACACGCATTAGCATCTAATTAGGCCAAAAAAGGAGCGAGATTGTCAAGTTCTTTGAACTTGTAAATTTTAACCAGTTTTCTGGTCCAAACCTGGCTGGCACCGCTGTATTTATGGGTTTAATTTGGGTTTATCTCGTGCTTAGCGGTTAAGGAAAACATTAAGTCGCATTGCACGAAAGGATACTTCAGAATTGTTATTATATTGTTGAGTAAATATAGTTTTAAAATGTTTTCGATTAATTTTTCAACGATTTGTATATATTGGTACATACCCAAAAGCCAGACAGGCTTGAAGTACCACCAAGTATAGTATTGTATATAATTAAGTATTTTCATATATATTTACATTCAGGTAAAGATTTTAAGTGGTAAGTTTATGGTATTTTTTTTACTCATTATTATAAATATAAGTTATTTTATCCATAACACACACGACGCCTATTCCATTAGCATAATTTTGGACACACGGTTTCGTTCCATTTTTTCATATGAATTTATGAATCGGCAAAGTTAAAAATATCTACGCAATTTATTCTAAAGATATTTGGATACATTGCCCAAGAAGGATTTATTGACTTTGCGGTATCGGGAACTTTACGATGTCCATTATCATGACACATGCCCAGGATGTGCTATTACGTGCATTGAGATGAGACATTTGCACATGGTACCACATGTAGAGCACACTACAGCAAAATTTTAATAAATTCGATAAACTAAAGTAGCGGTGCTAACCGGACTTGAAAAAAAGGACCTCCTCATAAAAATGATATGTTTTGAGTAAATTTATTTTTTAAGCGGCACATCATAGCACATACTGGGCACATTTCAGCACATTTTTTTTAATAGAAATTCAAAAATTGCTTTGTCATTATAATGGACATAACTTTACGTTAGAAGATTCGTGTTCATACAATGATTATAATTACCACTAATTCTACCAAAGTGATCAATGTTATTGTAAATAATACATAATATTGGTGTAAATATATAGTAACTGTGAGTTATCCTACTTTGTTAAAATATCAAGAGAGTCTCTAGCTCCAAGATTATAATGGATTCTAAGCCCTCATATAATTAAGTTGGCGTGTAGACTCTGCAACCTCACGGTAAACAATATTAGGCTGTTGACCAATGTAGATACGGTTCGCCAACCGTGCCAAGTTTTAGTTATTGACACAGTACGTACCTACAGGCTTCCACTTTGGGGCATATAGTTTTTGTTCCGTGTGTACAATTTATATTAATTAATACGCAAAGGAATTCTTGCAACGAATGTTTTTTCCAGAAATTCTGACGTACATACTGTTAATACCAGGAACAAGGATAAAATATCCCAAATAAAAAGAATACCAGAAAAGGTTAAAAAAAAAATTCAATTGACAAAATTGTAAAGGATTGTCAGACAACGTATTTTTTTTTTGAAGGATTTTAGAGATAAAAATTTTAAGGGACACCCATGTATATATATTAAAAAATATATTAATACTTTGATTGTAATCACTTAGTTTTAATATTTGATTCTGGTTGGCCTATCTGCCCTTTATCATGTTAGAATAACATGGAATGAATCAAATTAAAGATTGATGGATTGAATTTCGCAATCCTTTCATACTGATACTACATTTCAAAACAAAAGGTATCTACGGCCTAACATCTCCACGTATTTTGGCTTAAGCTGTTCGTTGGTCGTTAGTTAGATAGGATCAGTCTTGAACCATATCGACCACGAAATACTATAATATGCCAACAACAACAGCCTGTAAATTCCCACTGCTGGGCTAAAGGCCTCCTCTCCTTTTTGAGGAGAAGGCTTGGAACATATTCCACCACGCTGTTCCAATGCGGGTTGGTAGAAGACACATGTGGCAGAATTTCTATGAAATATGTCACATGCAGGTTTCCTCACGATGTATTCCTTCACAGCTGAGCACGAGATGAATTATAAAGACAAATTAAGCACATGAATCAGCGTAGCTTGCAATCATCGGTTAAGATGCACGCGTTCTAACCACTGGGCCATCTCGACTCATAATATGCCAACGATATGGAATATCCTTGCCATTTCTGGTAGTATCATTGGTATGAAAATATAACTTTCTAAATTCAGCGTAAGGTTCCTGTACGATTAGGACCCTTTCAATGTAATGTACGATTTCATAACGTACTTTCGAAAATGAAAGAAATCGGAACCACAGAAATAAGAGAACGATATAAAATAGTTTTGCTTCAAAAATATAGTCATAAATTCAGAGATTAATATAATATAAACGGATTTAATCATAAATAATATGAATTCTATCGATTGTAATTTCAGTAGTTCGGGATAGCCAAAATAATATTATCGTTTTACAATGATGCTTCAATGTCTCTATCTTTTGTTAGAATGCCCCACGCTATAGTCCAATTGTTTTATAATGACAGCTCAATCATATTTAAAATAAGAAATAGTGTTACATGCCAGAATTAAATGCTACGCCATATAAAATAATATTAATTACAGTTTTACAAATTATTGACCAATTAATTACAATAATAATTGTATATAATAAAGTAAATTCAATAGCTCCTACTATATTAATAATTATGCAATAATAATGTGATATAAATTATGATATAGAATCGAATGTCATAACACCGTATTGAAGGCTAAGGTTACTCTCGTTACACGATATAAAAGATTAATAAATATTATACCAAAAAGTTCACGAACTCACTGACTGTTTATCTAAACATTGTTTTATTTGATTAATTTGTCATATGTTGTTAAAGCGATAAAATACATTAGTGCACTCGTAATTATAAAATTAACTAGACGAAAACCCGGCTTTGCGCGGGTGAATTGATTAAAGTAAGCGAATAAGGTGTATCATTTATATTTATATTTTTTTATATGTTTTTAAAAACGTTGTTATCAAATATATATCCTATATGTTATAAAAGTAAAGTAAACAGCCTGTAAATTTCCCACTGCTGGGCTAATGGCCTCCTCTCCCATTAAGGAGAGGGCTTGGAACATATTCCACCACGCTGTTCCAATGCGGGTTGGTGAAATGCACATGTGGCAGAATTTCAATGAAATTTGACACATGCAGTTTTCCTCACGATGTTTTCCTTCACCTCCGAGCACGAGATGAATTATAAACACAAATTAAGCACATATATATATATATATATATATATAGTGGTGCTTGCCTGGGTTTGAAACCGAAATCATCGGTTAAGTTGCACGCTTTCTAACCCTTAGGCTATCTCGACTATATGTTATATTTAGGTTGTAAAACAATAATCTTTTTTTATACAGCCTTCTGAACGCATCCTTAAAAGTTAAACATGGCCGCCCGTGGAACTGTCACGTAATTGAATTTCATGAATTTAATATCGAAATATCTCGATTGCGCGAATTCTGCATATATATGTCGTCAACTAAAAGAAAGTATCATAATATTTTAACGGTATATACTCGTAATTCTGGATATGAATCTGCAATATGTTATTAATATAGATTGCTTTATTTCCAAAATTAAATGTGGTTTCGTTTTACTGTTTTGTAGTACTTGGAAGTTTAGTAGGTACCACCCGCTTATCAAATATTCTGACGTCAAACAGCAATGTTTACTGCTGTTGTGTTCCGGTTTGGTGGATGAGTAAGCTAGTGTAACTAAAGGTGCAGGAGCATAGTTTCCAAGTTTGCTCCCAACCTTGGATTATTTGGCTTTGTAAGGAATGCTTACTATTTCTAAAAGCGCCATTGCCTATGGACGGTGGTAAGTGGTAACTTCATCACTTAACATCAGATTAACAATCTCTAGTATAGAAATAATACAAAATTATTGCTTATGCTATAATCTGCTATAAGTAAATTATATACTATACCTCAAAATGCATGTTATGGTCATCTTAAAGATTCACACAAATCATATCAATCAGCCCATTTCCGTCCACTGCTGGACATAGGCCTCTCCAATTGCACGCCACTGAGATCGTTCTTGGGCCACTCGCATCCAGCTCCTGCCAGCCGTCCTGCGTAAGTCGTCACTCCACCGTGCCCGAGGACGTCCTACACTACGTTTGCCGAGACGCGGTCTTCACTCTAGAACACATTTTCCCCAACGGTTATCGGTTCTGCGACAAATAGGGCCAGCCCAAAGCCACTTCAGCTTACTAATCCGGTGGGCTATGTCGATGACTTTAGTTCTCTGGCGGATCGCCTCATTTCTGTGGCGATCCCGCAGAGACTCACACATACAACAACAACAACAACAGCCTGTAAATTCCCACTGCTGGGCTAAAGGCCTCCTCTCCCTTTTAGGAGAAGGTTCGGAACATATTCCACCACGCTGTTCCAATGCGGCTTGGTGGAATACACATGTGGCAGAATTTCTATGAAATTTGTCACATGCAGGTTTCCTCACGATGTTTTCCTTCACCGCTGAGCACGAGATGAATTATAAAGAAAAATTAAGCACATGAATCAGCGGTGCTTGCCTGGGTTTGAACCCGCAATCATCGGTTAAGATGCACGCGTTCTTACCACTGGGCCATCTCTGACTCACACATATTCACGCAAAATGTTTTCATTAATTAAAGTATAAATGGTGACTGTTCGTAGTTCTCAAACAAATATATCAGATCTCCTTTCAAAGCGAAATATAGCTATGATAAATCAATTGATAGTGGTAATCATCCACAAGTAAATATACAACATACGATATGCCCATACAGTGATATATTCAGCGGAAGGGACATTTCCCTCGTAAACCTTTAAACCGTCGTTAACGTCTTCGGCGCTTGATTAATCGCCCTTGCCCTTGACATATTATGAGAGTAAGATTGAATATATAAAGTACTAGTTTTCGCTCGCGGTTTCGCTCACGTTTATGGCGTTAGTTGTCATGTGCTAAGCAAAAAGTAGACTATGTTCTTTCGTGGAGTTCAAGTTTGTTTCATAACAAATCTCATCAATATGGAATAGGTTGGCGGACGAGCATGTGGGCCACCTGATGACCATCACCCGTAGACAATGACGCTGTAATAAATGTTAACTATTACTTACATCCTCAATGCACCACTAACCTTGGGAACTAAGATGCTATGTCCCTTGAGCCTGTAGTTACACTGGCTCACTCACCCTTCAAACCGGAACACAACAATACTGCGTACTGTTGTTTAGCGGTAGAATATCTGATGAGTGCGTGGTACCTACCAAGACGGGCTTGCACAAAGCCCTACCACCAAGTTGGTGGGTCGTGAAAGAGTGACAGGCATATAGACAGACAGTGATACTTTCACATTTATAATATTAATATATATGCAAATATATCTTAATATTTCTGACCAGCATAAACATAAAGTAAGTAGCATAAACTCATAAGTTTAGCTTCTAGTATGAATGACTTAGTTGTAAGCCCTTGTGACGCCATCATTATTCTACCGCCAAAGAGTAATACTTAGTATTGTTGTGTTTTCGGTATTGTATGTATCTTTGATGGATATAATATATTCGTTTCCAAGGTTGCTGGTGCATTGTCGATATTGGCAATGTCTATCTCTAGGCCTTTTTGGTAGCCTGCCTACCAAAGGATATATTCCGACTTATAAAATTTAGTTATGAACTTCATATTAGTCCATTTTTTTCTGATTGTAAATTGCTTTAGAATAAGTGGATGTTTGTATAAGTTTGGAATATTGGAGGAGATATTGTTTCTCAAGATAATTTCGAATGATTATTCATATTTTGAAACAAACACAATCATTATTAACAGAGTCGGGAAGTGTCAATAATGCAATGGTATAGGAACCAAGCGGTGAAAAAAGTTGGAGGATTGATACTGACCCCTTGGGCTATTATCATCTCCACTCCTAATACAAGTGATGAGCTTAAAGGAGGGGGTAATTATTATGTTTCACATTTTCTAAAGCGTAAATCTAGCCAGAGTACAGTAACAGTCTGTAAATTTCCCACTGCTCTGTTAAGGCCTCCTCTCCCATTAAGGAGAGGGTTTGAAACATATTCCACCACGCTGTTCCAATGCGGGTTAGTGGAATGCACATAATCACGACGTTTTCTTATATAAATTATAATAATATCTTGACAGAAAAACATAATAACTTACATGCAACCCGGATTATGAACTCATAATTTCGGGCATTAACTCCTACCAAATACACCGATGGCGTGAATTTTCCTTCTAACGTATTACACAATATACATTTCCGTTGCAAGAATACATGCGAGCTGTCGAAGGATTATTCTGAGCGGCAATGAAATGCAGTTCACAGTTTCGCTTCGAATAAAACATCGTCTTTATTTCAAATAAAATACTTGAACTACGTTCGGATGTGTAAAGACTTCATTGATTTTATATCAGTTGAATCTCACAAGATTTACCGGCGGATTGGCACCGGGGTTACACTAATGGAGAGACTTCCCTGCGAGGTGTGTTCGCAACGACTTGGTCTTGGAAACTATTGGATTTTTTTCTTTTTAATAATATTTTTAACCTATGGAGGCGACGACGCTATGGTAGTATGCGAAAGCGATCCTATGGCGCCCTTCATATATGGAAATACCGCATGCAATGAGCAATTTAAAATATTACACAAACAACAAAATAATATACGGGGTCCTTAGTTCACATACTAGGAGAGAATCATTATACACGGTCCCAGAAATCAACGTCAATCCGGCGATGGGCGATAAGCGATGTATACATAAATATATAAAAACTATGCACAGTATATCAATTCATTCACGGGGGAAACGCGTAATGTGTGTATACAGCGAAATAAAAAATGCCATCCAATTTATTACTGCTCAAGAATAAATCAAGAGTTAAGTTTCGGGCTTTTTATTAATAAGGTTTACATAAGTGAAAACAGAAAATATAGACTTCAGGCTTAGGACCAATTTATTAGATTTTCGATGCACGAGAGTGTAAACTTCCAATTTCCTAACACTGAGTCATATCTCAGAAGTTATTAACAGAAAAACCCAATGTTGCTAGTTCCAACACTCCTCTATAATTGTATTGACACTAGACTCTCGAGTTAAATAAATATTGAACAACATCGCATACATTACTCTGATCCCAATGTAAGTAGCTGAATCACTTGTGTTATGGAAAATCAGAAGTAATGACGGTACCACAAAAACCCAGACCTAAGGCAACATGGAAAACTAATGAACTTATTCTTCATCGACATCGGAGTGGCGTAGCCATTAAAACTGGTTTACACACTACTCGACCACATAGGTAGTCATCATCGTCATAAAAATTACTGAAAGTTCAAATTTAATATCTAGTCAATGTGAGAAGGGTCTTGATTTGTCACAATTGCAAAAATACAGGTTATCTCAGCTCCAGGCGTTACATTATCACTGTTAGATTTCATGATGACTTCTTTTCTTTACTATCTACGTCCGGTAATATAGCTTATAGAATATATTTAATAGATATGGATTCATACTTACAAATAGATCAAATGCTATGCTAAGTAATACTATTAAATACGCCAGTAGAAAGTATAGTATTTATTTATTGTTGGTTTTATTTTTATATTATTGCCCTGAAGTTTACAAATCGAATCTTTTACAATAATTATTAAATGTCGTTCCATGCGCGACTTTTTCTTGTTTTTTTAATAATCCGCTTGCGCGGGAAAACATCTTGTATTATTTTATACAGCCATACCAATTACGTTCTAAAATCGACTAGACTTTTACGAAAACGGATACACTAAAAAAATATGAGTTTATTAAATATATAATTATAATATAAATGTATTAGCATAAAGAAATATTTCTAACACTACGAATGTATCAAGAGCCTCACACAGTCTCAGTCAGTCTCGTGAACAAGACATTCGTAGATAGTAATAAACAAGTAACCATGTCAATTTAAAAAGTTTAAATACATGTTACTTTTTGGCCCTTCGTATAAATTAAAATACAAAATTGGAGTACCTCTTTCATGGATGTGATCATAGCTGTATGTTTGTAGTATGGAAATTTATTAGTCACGAAAAAAACACTGAACGAATTTAGATGAAATGTAACAGTAATGAGTCGAGATGGCCCAGTGGTTAGAACGCGTGCATCTTAACCGATGATTGCGGGTTCAAGCCCAGGTAAGCACCACTATATAGTAGGAAACCTGCATGTGTCTAATTTCATCGAAGTTCTGCTACATGTGCATTCCACCAACCCGCATTGGAACAGCGTGGTGGAATATGTTCCAAACCTTCTCCTCAAAAGGGAGAGGAGGCCTTTAACCCAGCAGTGGGAATTTACAGGCTGTTGTTGTTGTTGTAATAGTAATACAGGTTATAAATCAGAATAACACATTAGCTACAATTTATGATGATTTTACGTAATTTCGTCATAATATTAAATACTTATACAAAGCCGGGGTAGGTCGCTAGTATAGTACAGATAAATCCCAGCGATTAGAGTGACTTCACTGCAGCATATTTCCGTGTGTCGTACAAGACGCCAACGCTTATTCAGTTTAAATTTTAATTCGTATCATGCCCGCTGCCATCTGGCGCCTCCAGCGAATGCTCCTTTCTAGACCCCGGAGCCATTTCTGCTAAGAAATAGCGCGTTACTTTAATTTATTTTTGTGTGTAACGCTATGCTTAAAGTTTTAGTAGGCACGTCTTTCCTATTTTAAGACAAGACCGTTCTTGGAAGAGGTAGTGTAATTTCAGTAGTTCGGGACGGCCAAAACAATATTATCGTTTTACAATGATGCTCCAATCTCTCTATCCTTTGTTACAATGCCACGCTATCGTCCAATTGTTTTCTAATGACAGTTCAATCATATTTAAAATAAGAAATAGTGTTACATGATAAAAATATATTAAATAGAGTTTTACAGCCTGTAAATTCCCACTGCTGGGCTAAAGGCCTCCTCTCCCTTTGAGGAGAAGGTTTGGAACAAATTTCACCATGGTGTTCCAATGCGGGTTGGTGGAATACAGATGTGGCAGAATTTCTATGAAATTTGTCACATGCAGGTTTCCTCAAGATGTTTTCCTTAACTTCCGAACACGAGATGAATTATGAACACAAATTAAGCACATATATATAGTGGTGCTTGCCTGGGCTTGAACCCGAAATCATCGGTTAAGATGCACGCGTTCTAACCACTGGGACATCTCAACTCAAGTAGTGTATAATATAGATAAATCCCAGCCATTAGAGAGAATTCACTGCACACACATTTCCGTGTGTATATACTAGTTTGTTGATGGTCGTATTATTCACGTAATATATTTTTAAATTATAGTCAATATAATTCTGATGTATAAGCTATGATTGTAAATTTTCATTTAAATCCATTCAGTTATTTTTGCGTGTCATAGTAACAAACATCCATGAATAGGAACGTACGACTATAATATCAGTAAGGGTACTATTAAATAGACGAATCTGACGACCTCCGTGGTCGAGTAGTGTGTACACCGGTTTTCATGGGTACGCTACTCTGAGGTCCCGGCTTCGATTCCCGGCCGAGTCGATGTAGATTACCATTAGTTTTCTATGTTGTCTTGGGTCTGGGTGTTTGTGGTACCGTCGTTACTTCTGATTTCCATAACACAAGTGCTTCAGCTTATATTGGGATCAGAGTAATGTATGTGATGTTGTCTCATATTTATTTAAAAAAAAATAGCATATGAAATTCAAAACAATTCTAAGCTACAAAGTAGCGAGTGTAAATTGAATGTATAAATAAATGGTTTTTCATATTGGATATTAAAATCGAACGAATAATATGCGTGGTTACGAAAAATGCGGTTACATATACACACAGCGGAACGTGAATTGATTGTGAGAGACCGACAGCCGCAGGATATGGCGAGGATTAATATGAAATTTGTGTTTATTTTTTACATACGTTAGTGTCATGAATATTAACGTTTACGTATGTAAATGGATATTAACTGAAGCTGTTAAAGATTCTAATTGATTAAATATAGAAGCATTAACTCTATTTGATTGGGATGAATTAGCATGACGACCTCCGTGGTCGAGTGGTGTGTACACCGGTTTTCATGGGTACGCCACTCTGAGGTCCCGGGTTCGATTCCCGGCCGAGTCGATGTAGATTACCATTAGTTTTCTATGCTGTCTTGGGTCTGGGTGTTTATGGTACCGTCGTTACTTCTGATTTTCCATAACACAAGTGCTTTCGCTACTTACATTGGGATCAGAGTAATGTATGTGATGTTGTCTCATATATTATCATATATTATAATTTATTTATTTATAATGCCAAACTGTATACATAACATTACAGGACGGTGTCCCAATTCGATATTATAGCAAGTAAAGTAAAAATATTTAAATTATAAATCTATGTTATAATATAATGAATACCATCTAAGTTGTATTTGATATATTTCACTGAGTCCACTTAGGCTGCAACAAAACAAATCCACTCTGCCTGCTATCACATTGAGAGTACGTAACGTGCGCGTCAGTGGTGCTTCCTTGATCAACTTGGTTGGTTGGTTGTTTTATACAAAAGTTTGTCTTGGCATGTCGCATTTATAGTAACAGCCTGTAAATTTCCCACTGCTGGACTAAGGCCTCTCTTTGAGGAAAAGATTAGGACCATATTCCAGCACGTTGTACCAGTTCGGATTTGTGGATTCACATGTAGCTGAATTTCGTTGAAATTGGACACATGTAGGTATCCTCACGTTTTACCCTCACCGCTAAGAATCGGGCCCTGCTGCGAAAGCCGCAGAGGTTCATTGCGATGAGAGGCATCAGATACCGTTCTGTGTCGTCGCGAGAAGAACAAAAGTATCCTCAGGTTTTTCCTAAATAAAATAAATGAAGAAAAATGATATTGTAATTCTAATATAATATGATTATCAGCTATGTTTTAGTGGATATTTAGGTTTAGCTGGAAATCACCAACTTCGCCCTTAAATAACTTACTTAATGTTATCAAAAGAGAGAATTTTAATGAAGTTCCTTTATGCTAACACAATGGAGATTTTTTTTCAACATTCCGCCTCAGTCTAACTTCGCAATTAAGCTGAAGTTTCGACGACAAATGAATAAATTAATTTTAGTTTTAATAATAAAAAATTGAACTATTTCCGACTACTCCAGAAGAACTCGTGAATTCCGGAAACTCGTGTTTTTTTTTTATTTAACAAAAACTTCTTTGTAATTTGACCTGTGGAGCCTTCCTGGTATTTTCAATTAGTTATGCATCTTTCTTTGATTTTGAGTTTAACTAAACGAAATCAAAAATCAAAATAGACTTTATTCAAGTACTTTTGAATCGTCATTCAACAATTAAGTGAAGCTCCAATTCGGAAAGTAGATTCTACTGAGAAGAACCGCCAAGAAACTCAGTGGTTACTCTTTTTCAACATTTAAATAATACAGTCATGTTAGTTAAATACAATTATATATGTATATAATGTATCCTGCCTGGAAGTCGGAACGGCAAAGTTAAAAATATTTACAAATATATACAACTATGGTACAAAAAATGTCAACTGCAATAAAACGTTTCCCTCACTAAAATATTGGTGAACAAATGACATAAAATAGTAACCTATATCATGCAGTTTTGGGTTACTTTATAGAACTGTAAATGTAAACAGTTCAGACGCTTTTTTTATAAAAAAATCAAAATCAATATTAAATATATACTCTATTCAATAATTATTATTTATGCAGTAGCTATTTTTTTATTTGTATTTATATATCGGAGCAGCGTGGTAATCCTGAGTTATTGGGTACGTATCTCCTTTCGGTTCTGACATGATGGGATGAGGTACCCTACCTCAAGCAAAATACCTCGAAGCACTTGTAAAATACCTTGAAGCAATTTTTTTTTTCTTTTTTTTTTCTTATGGTCACCATCACCCATAGACAATGACGCTGTAAGAAGTATTAACTATTCCTTACATAGTCAATGTGCCACCAACCTTGTGAACTAAGATGTTATGTCCCTTGTGCCAGCTGAGATGGCCCAGTGGTTAGAACGCGTGCATCTTAACCGATGATTGCGGGTTCGAACCCAGGTAAGTACCACTATATGCATATATATGTGCTTAATTTGCGTTTGTAATTCATCTCGTGCTCGGCGGTGAAGGTAAACATCGTGAGGAAACCTGCATATGTCTAATTTCATCGAAATTCTGCCACATGTGCATTCCACCAACCCGCATTGAAACGGTGTGTTGGAATATGTACCAAACCCCCTTAATGGAAGAGGAGGCCTTATCCCAGCAGTGGAAAATTTACAGGCTGTTACTTTACTTTCTTTTACTTTACTACCGGTTCGGAATACAGTCTACCGAGAAGAACCGACAAGGAAGTGAGTAATTACTCTTTTTCAACATTTAAAAATACGAAGTTGCTATTTAAATACAATTATACATATATGTATGACGTATGTAATACATCCTGGAAGTCAACAAGTATTAGCTCCACTCATAAATTTTATTCTCCATAAAAAAACTAAATATCTTATAAAAACTAAACCCACAGTCACAGAGTAAAGATATCAACAACTTAAAAGCAAATGTCGTACATTGAAACAAAAACAGAGAGCTATAGTTGTAAATAGAAAATTACGTGCAATCCTAGCTAACTACACTCGTCTGAAAGCTAGAAGTGACTTCGTTCGAACTAAGCTCTGACTAAAAACTAGTTCTAGAGGATATATTTGAAACGTCCCATATACATACCTTTTGTGAAGACCTAGGTCCCATTTGAAACGCCTAAAAAGCTGTATTTATGAACGCAAGGATGGCATTTCGAAATGGGTCATAAAAATTATAAGCTATTTGGAATCTTATTTATTTGTGATAAGGTTCGAATTGCAATGATTGTTCAAATTTGACCGGCCTATAGAGATTAGTCGAAGCTACTTGCCAAATATATTTTATTTGAATATGATATAGTATCGTTTGTGTATGTTTTTTGTTAATTCTAAGTATGAGACGAATGACGTCTGGCATAAAATACTATGTGAGTAATAAACTATACGACAATACAACAATAGCCTCTAAATTATCTCACTGCTGGGCTAATGTTGTCCCTTTGAGGAGATGTTTTGTAACACATACTGCCACGCTGGCATACAGACTGGCATACTGGGTTGGTAGAATACACTTGTGGTAGGATTTCTATGAAATTAGACAGATGTAGATTTCCTCGCGATGCTTTCCTTCACCGCCGAGTTCGAGACGAATTATAAACACAAATTAAGCACATGAGTATTCAGTGACACCTGGGCTTGAATACGCAATCGTTCATCGCGTTCTAACAGCTGGGCCATCTCGCCTCGAAATATACAATATATTTTATTATTTTTACTAATAAATCCGTGAAAATGCCATGTATCATAGATCTTAATTAAAGGACACTTGTTTAAAACCAGACAAGTACCAAGTTATACGTCACAAACAAAAATAAAATAGTTGTTTGTCTCAGGATACTTTGAGCTCGGTAGCTGAAGAAAACATACTAAGGAATCATGATAAATTTATGTTTGTACTTAAGCTGCGTACGTGCTTGTAATTAAGGAGTAAAGCCGAAACGTTAAATGAGCTTCCTTTGCCCAGCCGTGGGATATTAACAGTTTTATCTCAAATATGTTAGTAATGATGTTACTTCTGAATACGAGATGGCGTTATGTCAAATCGTTGTCATTTCTACATCGCGATGGCAAGTTTCGCTAATTGTTTTATATAGTACTATGGAAAGTTTCAAAATGCATCCAGAGACCCATCTGTAGTTACGACGGCGTTGCCTTACAATAGGGGCTTGCGTGGACATTAGACGAAAAATTTTGAAAAGATAGCACTATAAGATAAGACTATGGTATTTTTGCAATATCCTTAAGATTGAGCGAGCTATAGTACGACACAAATTAGATATCGCATCGGCAAAATTCGTAAAACCGATTATATCCGAATTAAGTACGCTATCCCAAATTATCAATATTTATTTCTCACGCGAATATGATCTTTGCACAAACGTAATAACTTGTAATATCATATGACCTAATATATTCGTCAATTTGACGCGTCGATTTACATACACTTGCTTTTTCGACGCAACGACTAGCGGCGAATGGCGCGATAGGGAGCTATTTCTATTGGTTGTTCAAAGCAACTGCATGTAAATCGACGTGTCAAATTGACGAATATACATTATAGGTCATACTATATTACAAGTTATGACGTTCGTGTAAAGATCATATTCACATGAGAAATAAATATTGATATAATTTGGGATAGCATATTTATTTCGGACGTGATCGGTTTTACGAATTTTGCCGATGCGACTTCTAAGTTGTGTCGTACTATGTATACATATATATACAAGATGGCGGTAAAGTTGTCACTCGATCTTCTTTGACTGTAATTTTTTGATTAATGAAAAACTTAAGTTTTGCATTTGGACTGTGTTTATTTGAGGTTGATTGATGGCATTTTACGTCACAGTTGTCAGAACTTTCGGCGATAAGTTCCCGCATTGCTGTCGAATATTTTCTTCGAGGCTTTCAAGAGCCTGAAGTTCGTTGACATAGACTTGTGACTTCAAGTACCCTTGACCTAACTTGAGACTCGAATGGTTACTTTGGGTGATTTTTGCGGCCACTGCAAATCACCAAAACGACGGATTACGTAACCTGGATATGCAGTCAGAATTTCGAGTGAAGAAGAATTGATCTTACAATAGTATTTCAATGGTTGCTTCAGGATATTTAAATTACATATTTTCCAGTCCCAATTCGTCCAGAAGAAGAAGAAGGAGAAAGTTGAGCATGGCACTATAGCGTTCGCCATTTTTGAAAAACTAAGACCCGATGACGTTTTAACTGTAAACTTAACAATAACTTTTTATTAATTTCAAAGTGTGAAAAGTCTGGGCACTGTTAGTGTATATGTTACAGTCATAGTGATTAAATAGCTATTATACATAATGACTGGTCATTATATATAATGGCCAAATTCACTAGACAAAGTAATAAATTAATCACTTTATCTGGACATTATTCATAATAACGTGTCAATGTTAGTCAAAGTAATAAATACGGTCTAGCCGACTTGTTATCCCTTCCTCTCTTCATCTTCAACTTTAAGCAAGGAATCAGATCACTGTCTGCAAAGAAACGTTTTTTACAATAGATACCGTTCCTCAACGTGAAGTTGCCGTCAGGGAATGTAAAAAAAAAAGAGTTACATCTTGGCGGCCAAGGATTTCAGCATTGCAACTGTACTAGAGAATGCGTTTCAAATAGGTGTAAATGTAAAAAGTCAAACCTCACGTGTAACTCAAAATGTCACAAGAGCCTTACTTGTAAGAATAAATAATAATTATGACCTGGTTAATTAATGTCAGTTCGTTTTAAAAACTTTATTATTTTTGTATTTATTGGGTGTTGATCCCTGTGTTTTTATATTTTTTTTTGTTTCATAGCCAGCGAGCTTTAAATTTAATTTATAAATTAAAGTTAAATAACTTTATAAAAATATTAATTGACGTGAAATTACTATCTTATGTTATTTTAATTTTTTAAATAATCTTTATGATTAGTTACGGCAAATTGAAATATAATTTTATACTTTTAAACGCATACCTACATGTTTTATTACATTATCCAAGTCATCGAAGATATTATATATGTCGGCGCGGAACCACGAATTTAAGAAAAACACGTGTCCAGAAATGATTATTTTAATAATTTAAAACTGTTTCATTGTTAAATGAATAATTTTTAGTGAATTTTGAAATGTTAAATTACTCTGAAAAATTTAATGTTTGTAAACAACTGTTATCTTGAGTGAATAAGTCTACCCACCTATTTTTGTTATAAAAGATCAAGCGACCGCCGGTTTCGACAGACTTGGTCGAGCCGTCGGAGCGATCGGACCGTCTCATATTGGAATAAATCAGAGATGATTATTTCCTGAGTTTTATTTCATACCACCGAAGATGGTTAAAGATCGAAACTCTGTCACTCGTGACGTCAGCTATGCTGACGTCATGTTTTTTAAAAACGGGCTCGGACGTGCCTTCTCCGTTATCAGAAGCGGGATTGGAACAAGCTCCGATCTCTGCTACGTCCTCATCAGCTTCGGTTCCACCTGTCACATAAGGATCGCTACAAGACAGAACCATATTGCGAATTGATAAGAAGATCTCTAAGCACTTCACACTAACTGCCTGGTACATCTACGAGCAACTTCGGTGTAATGGGGCCCATCTAAGTGGGAGGACCGCAAACCACGGATCCAGTAAATCATTCATCAGCTCCAAGGCCGATTAATGCGGGAGTACCCACTTCGTCAACACTTAAGGCGGCTACTTCTTACAATTAAGAATAATACGCTACAAGGGCATCCTCATTTGCCATGCTGTTCATATGTGTGGAACATCTTAATTGAAAACTCAACAAGTGATCCACATGGATATCACGGAGATCATGGATATCGCGGGGAAATGAGACACTAAGATAAACAACACGTCAGGAAACAGCCGAGCAAATGGCTAAGTGGAAAAAGTTATTACTACCCTCAAAAACGAGTTAAGATTAGTTCTTGATTATTATTAAGAACTACGAGACTGAACAGTGCATCTAGTATATGGAGTTGCACCACTCTCTTATTACACAAAGAAAACATCACATACCACCTGAATTTCTTAAACCTGATGGACATTAATAACCAGAGGACTTTGCAGCACTAACAACACACAACAGCAACAAGAGACTCTTGTGCGGAATAAAACAGTCATCGCTTCTATTCTCAGAAAACTAAAATTAATTATTTTCAGCATAAAGATTAATGAGTCCACGTAACCACCATTACTTGATGTGATTAATTAATTGTGTCTTTCGAGATTTACAGGTTTCATAAGAACGCATCGCATCGCGAAGGTGGTCGGCAGAGGGCGCTCGTGATCAGCTTCGTCGTGCACCGCAGCCGGGCGACCAAGAAATGCGACTGGTGCAGAGCACGCACCATCCCGCAGAATGTCACTAATAACACAACTACAGCAACGAATGACCCTTGTTCGAAATATAACAGTCATCTTTTTATTCTCAGAAAACTAAAATTAATTATTTTCAACATAAAGACTAAGAGTCCACGTAACCACTATTACATGATATGACTAATTAAGTGTGTCTTTCGAGATTTACAGGTTTCATAAAAATTAAGACAGCGGAGAAGGTGGTCGGCAGAGGGCGTTCGTGATCAGCTTGGCAGAGGGCGCTCGTGATCAGCTTCGCCGAGCACCACAACCAGAAACGCGACCGGTGCAGAGCGCGCACCGTCCCGCAGAATGGCCGTGACAGTGGGAGTTGTCGTCCATATCACGAGCTGGTCAGTCAGTGCGAGTGGTCAGCATCGACGAGAACTAATCATCGCATAAAACTGTGAGGCAAAATTTACTTATCTTACCTCTTAAAATCTAAAGAAATAAAAAAGAGCAATAACAAAAAAAGAAAAAAAAAAAAAAAAATTTTGAATATTAATTACCATTGAGATTCCTCATGCAACCATAACTACACACGTACACTCTCGTTTGAGAGTGATACCTCTGAGCTAACCACGTGTTACCCTCGTATTACTCACGGATCCTTGATGTATCCAAAAGTGAACCATGAGATACCGTTGGGAGGCGTTGTGGAGCCGTGGTAGCCATTTATATACCGTAATCTGGAGAGTGATACCTCTGAGCTAACCACGTGTTACCCTTGAGCTACCCGCGGATCCTTGATGTATCCACAGAGAACCATGAGATACCGTAGGGAGACCTTGTGGACCGTGGTTAGACATGTATACACCACAGATCTACGAGAACCTTTAGTAGCCATGTATATACCATAGTCTGGAGAGTGATACCTCTGAGCTAACCACGTGTTACCCTCGAGCTACCCACGGATCCTTGATGTATCCACAGAGAACCATGAGATACCGTAGGGAGACCTTGTGGACCGTGGTATAGACATGTATACACCACAGATCTACGAGAACCTTTAACAGTTATGAGCATAGTATGCGTAAAATCTGCCCACATTTATTATAATAAAGGTGCATGAGAGATTTCTTTGTGTACTGTTTTACAAAACAATTATCAAAGGTCAACATGATGTGTTGCTTACAGATACCTGCTTCAAAAATGTTTTTTGATTCGCAGATTTCCAATCGCACAACTTAGGCAGGTGCAGAGCGCGCACCGCCTGTCAGAATGGCCGTGTCGGCGCGGAACCACGAATTTAAGAAAAACACGTGTCCAGAAATGATTATTTTAATAATTTAAAACTGTTTCATTGTTAAATGAATAATTTTTAGTGAATTTTGAAATGTTAAATTACTCTGAAAAATTTAATGTTTGTAAACAACTGTTATCTTGAGTGAATAAGTCTACCCACCTATTTTTGTTATAAAAGATCAAGCGACCGCCGGTTTCGACAGACTTGGTCGAGCCGTCGGAGCGATCGGACCGTCTCATATTGGAATAAATCAGAGATGATTATTTCCTGAGTTTTATTTCATACCACCGAAGATGGTTAAAGATCGAAACTCTGTCACTCGTGACGTCAGCTATGCTGACGTCATGTTTTTTAAAAACGGGCTCGGACGTGCCTTCTCCGTTATATATAATAGCTAGTTAATGTGATCAATTTTGTGTTCATTATCACTTTAACCAAACTGAGTAGATATTTACAGACATAATATCCAGATTTATTACTTTGGCTGTAACATATATATAATTAAATCATTATGTCTGTAAATATTTGTCTGTGTGTGTACTTCATAATTTGAACAGTTGGACTCATCGTTACCTATTTTCTGTATTTTGATATATTAATTTAATTTATAATTACTTTGTTACAACTAAACTCATTAAACGAACATAGCGATTGTAATTGTCGAAGAGTAATGTGTAATATCAACAAGATAACAAAAACAACAGCCTGTAAATTTTCCACTGCTGGGCTAAGCCTCCGCTCCCCTTGAGCCATCCAATGCAGGTTGGTGGAATACACATGTGGCAAAATTTACTTGAAATTAGACACATGCAGGTTTTCTCACGATATTTTGGATCACGCCGAGCAAGAGATGAATTGTAAATACAAATTAAGTACATGAATATTCAGTGGTGCTTGTCTGGGTCTGAACCCGCAATCATCGGTTAAGATGCACACGTTCTAACCACTGGGCCAATTCGGCTCACAAAATAACACCTCGTTTAATTTTAATAAGCGGCAATGAATCTTGTGAACTTCTAATGTTAAATAAAGAAAAATAACAAGACTTTGTTGACATAGACATTTTCATATATGAACAAACACATATTACAGCGTATACCGCAAAAACTTGACATAAATACTAGCTATCTTAATGTCGGGCGTGTGGCGCCCTGTCAACTGTGCGCCAACTTCTCTGCGTTACGATCTGTCTGTTAGCTAGAATTTTCAATTTATATAATGTTTGCTTTTGATGGATATAAATCTTCCATATTTATATATATTTTTTCTTAGATTGGTCCATATAATGCTCAAGACAAGCCTTAATAATTAGAATCAGAAAGTCGCTTGCAAATCAATTTATAATATATTTTATTCAAGTAGGCTTTTACAAACCGTTTTGAATCGTAATTTTTTTTTAATATGAGACAACATCACATACATTACTTTGATCCCAATATAAGTAGCTAAAGCACTTGTGTTATAGAAATCAGAAGTAAAGATGGTACCACAAACACCCATATCAAAGACGACATAGAAAACTAACGGTAATATACATCGACTCGGCCGGGAATCGAACCCGGGACCTCGGAGTGGGACCCTTGAAAATCGGTGTACACACCTCTCGACCACGGAGGTCGTCGAATTTAACAACTATATTAAGTGAAGTTACCACAGGTTCGGAATGTAGTTTCTACCGAGAAGGACCGGCAAGAAAGTCAGTAGTTACTATTTTTCAACGTTTAAAAATACGGTCATGTTAGTTAAATACAGTTATATATACCTGGCAGTACACAAGTATTAACTAAACGATTTTTTATCATCTGTACAATCTTGTAAATTGGAATAATAATGATAATATAGGTTAATATTTTTAATGATTATTAAGATATCATAGATGTCACAAAAGCTTACTTTAAAGTAATAGGAACAAAGAAACAATCTGCACGATATAATTTTAAACGCAAACATTACAGAAAATTCGTAAAGTAATCAAGATGGCGTCATGAATGTATCACATGAGCAATGTACGAACTAAATTCGCTCCGCTTGAACCTACATTAACAAGTTGTGATGTTAAATGTATATTCCTTGCAAATACTTTATTCTATGCTATTTAAATGTCTGGGAAGTAAATAACTCGGACTTGAGGACAAATCGTACACTTGGATTTGTTTTATATTTATGCAACTATTCGTAAATATTTTGCCTTGTTTTCTCCTTGGGAAATAGATGCTTTGAGATTTTAAACCATCATTCCGTCAAGATTTGTGTACGTTATTTGTTAGTTTCTTTAAAAGTATACGGTAATTAGTTTCACTACAGGGCACGTAAATTTATATGTAACTACGTAAAAATTATATGCGAGTAATTTTTTTTATTAGGATGATTGAGATACTCTAGCTGTGGTGGTAACTTAGTTCTAGCAAAGGTAAGCATCACTAGATTGGCTGGGTGGAATAAACTCCAAACCGTAGCCCAGGATAGCATTTACATACAAAGATTGTTATAGATTGAAAAAGTTTAAATAAACGCGTAATACATTATTTTCGAAAGACTAAATATGAAAGTTTAATTTTATTTATAACTAGTGACCCGCCACGGCTTCGCACGGGTACAATACTGATACTAAATATACTATATTTGTTTATTTACGACATCACATTACATACTTCTAAAATTATTAGTATTTCTTTAGCATTTTGTCCATGTATTATCATACAAAATCCTTCCTCTCGAATTATTCCATCTTTAAAAAACCGTATCAAATCCGTTGCGTAGTTTTAAAGACTTTAAGCATACAGAGGGACATAGGGACAAGGAAAGCTACTTTGTTTTATACTATGTAGTAGTGGAGTATAAGATTACTTTTTCGAGATTTTGTACGAAGAGGACCTCTCACCAAATTAAGTTAAAAATCTACTAATGTAACGAATCTTTTATTATTTTGATTATAAGTGTAAAAACAAAAAGTTCTATTTACTTTACCACTTGTATATTTATTTCTAAGTAAAACCTCTTCTGACGGCTAGTATATATACCCTAAATAAAAATTAAATATCAAACTACTTTAAATAATACAAATCAAAAAACGATTACCACCAAGATTACAATAATATAAGAAAACGAATAAATTGTTAGATGCGGCGTGAAATAGAACTGCCTAGACTTGTCCAATATACCCACTTGTCTGTTTCGAGACTCGAGCTGTATGTACTTGTATGTGTTTGTATGTATACATAACGAACTTGGCGAGAACTGCGAGCGAATTATGCAGGTATTTATGCACGCTGTATGTGCACATGTGTACGAGGCTTTATATCGTTGTTGTGTATTACTTAACTTTAAATATATAAGACTGATGTTATAAATACGAGAGTAATTATGTTTTGTTTCAAAGTTAAATGGCTGAAGTGATTTTAATGTAATTTGGTGTGGAGATAGTTTGAGTCCCGGAGCCGATATGGCCTAATAGTTAGAACGCGTGTATCTTAACCGATGATCGCGGGTTTAAGGCAAGCACTGCTGAATTTTAATGTGCTTAATCTGTATTTATAATTCATTTCATGCTCGGCGGTGAAGTAAAACATCGTGAGGAAACCAGCATGTGTCACATTTCATAGAAATTCTGCCACATGTGTATTCCACCAACCCGCATTGAAACAGTGTGATATATGTTCCAAACTTTTTCCTTGAAAGGGAGAGGGGCCCTTAGCCCAGCAGTGGGAAATTTACAAGCTGTTGTTGTTGTTGTTGAATCCCGACGTAGGACATAATCTTTTATAAATAAATGAATGATTTTTAATAAATAAATGATTGCTGTAGCTGAACAAACGGGACATTTATTCACCCGTCTAGTGGGTCATATATAAATGTCCCGTTTGTTCAGCTACAGCAATCATTTATTTATTTATCATTATAATATTTAAACGTGTAAGTAAGTTCGTCTGTTACGTTTTCATAGGTAAACATTTAAACTGTATTTGATGCTTCAAAGGATTTAGACTTCATTTTATACTGAACATTTGACGATTAAACAAACGAAACTTAAAATAGATAATTTGACTTTTTGATGACATTTCAACCGACTTCAAAAAGGAGGAGGTTATCAATTCGCCTGTATTTTTTTTAGGTTTGATACCTCATTGCTTTAAAAAAAATGTACCGGCTCCAAATATAACAATAACTATAACTACGATATATAATCGTAAATCGACTTTTAATTAGTCTAATATTTTTCATTTCATTTTACTCAGGAGAACTCTAAAAAATATGTTGAATACGCAACTATTTTTATTACTTTTTAGTGCCTATTCATTTGTTTTAAAATAGTGTTTTGTTTGAAGTCGGTTTTTTTTTTTGTTAAAATTTTTATTTATTTATTGACTCTTTATCTCCTGCTTTAGAAAGGCGTACAATTTCAAATATACAAAAAAGACAAGTTAATAAGTTTGTATAATTAGTTTATGTCCAAATTTAATAAAAATCATAAATATATTATTTTATACCATTGTCAAGTTATAAATAGTAGCTACAGATGTTCTAAAATAGAACTGGGTCAAAAATTCTACAGTTTTTTTTTTACCAAATTAGCTTTGTTTTTACGAATCTTGCAATCGCTTCCATGGTTTAAAAAGACAAAAAAAAACTTAAAGATAATTGAACGAGAAATATTTTTAATATATCTTTTTCTATATAATAAAACTGGATTGTCTGTTTGTTATATTAAAATAACCGCTTTTATTAAACACATGTGTCTCTCTACACGCTACAAATAATAAGTAATCTATAGAACGACTGGACCGACTTTGACGAGGCTTTCATTGATAACTGATGTAATAAAGAGGATCTTAGACTACAACAAAAAAATTTTTGTTAAATTCAAACGCCAAATTCTCGGGCACACCTAGTTGAAATATAAATAAAAGAAGATATTGTTTTCCCTTCGATAAGATGGCCTTTAGTGAAGTTAATTGTTATATATTTACCCTCTTGTCTAATATGTTGGAGAAAAACATCTCTACTGTCTTTCTCGACATCATCATAGGTTCTAACAAAAGATAAACTGTTTCATACATTATAATTAGAGATTCAAAATATTCAATGAATTCACAATTATTATTTCACAGTTATCTACTAATTTGTATATTACATTAGCAGCATATAAAATTCCCACTGTTGAACTAAGGCCTTCTCTCCCTTTGTGGAGAAGGTTTGGAACATATTCCACCACGCTGTTCCAATGGATTAGACACTGGGTTTGAACCCGCAATCATCAATTAAGATGCTCACTTTCTAGCCACTATGCTATCTCGACTCATCGGGTAATCAAAACAAAATAAACCAAAATATACTTTATTCAAGTAGGCTTTTACAAGACCTTCGAATTGTCATTTATTAACTATTTTAATTTAAGGTACCACCGGTTCGGAAAGAAGGTTCTACCAAGAAGAACCGCCAAGACATTCAGTAGTTACTCTTTTTCATCATTTAAAAATACAGTCATGTTAGTTATTTACAAATATATTGGTATGTAATTTATCCTATGTGGAAGTCTTCAAGTAATTTGCCACGCCACGCCTTTTTATCTTCTACATAATCTTGTACTGAATAATATGGCTTCTTTACCAATGTATTTTTTTACTATTACCAATTTATCTTATTACTATTAAAATGTGTGGAATTTTACTATAGACGAACTGTGCCCGCGACCTTATACGCCCTTCAATTTAACAAAAAAAATATTGTTGTAGCCGAAGTTACTCCTTATTATATCAGTTATCCGCCAGTGCAAGTCCCGTCAAGATCGGTCCAGTCGTTCCAGAGATTACCCGGAACAAACAGACAGACAGACAAAACATACATATGCATTGAGTAAAAAAGGATTTTTTAAAATAAAAAACAGACACTCCAATTTTATTATAGATATATAAGCGAAATATACTAACTAACTTACCGCACTAGAAACTTATTTTAAGAAATGTCAACTTTGGATTCTAACTTTGTATGAATATTACTCGTGTAAAGTCGGGCTGAAATGGAATAGTAAGAAGTAACAGCCTGTAAATACCTCGCTACCTCGTAATGGCCGTATCTTATCTTAAAGATCCTTGCTTTTTCTACATCGTTACAGAAAGGCGTGGTGAACACGTGTGGCGTTTCTTATGATTTTTGTAATCAACATCGTTACAGAAATTTCTTGTACAACTTATTAGGCCACACAATACAAAGAAATACAAATAATTTTGTAAATGTATGGGTGTGTTTGTATGTATTTTATTAAATTACATGTTGGAGAGCCGAGATGACCCAGTGGTTAGAACACGTGTATCTGAACCAATGATGGTGAGTTCAAACCCAGGCAAACAATACTGAATTTTCATGTGCTTAATTTGTGTTTATAGTACATTTCATACTCGGTAAAGGAAAACATCGTGAGGAAACCTGCATTTCAAGAGATTAGCCGGAACAAACAGACTGAAAGAAAGACAGAAATTGTAAAAAAAATATTTTGGTATATGGACCGTGTTTAAAAACAGACACTCCAATTATTTTATATATATTTTAAAAACATAACCGTTTTTTTAGCTTTCCAAAAATGTATAAAAAGAAGGAAATTATTTTAAATCAATCGAAAAAAAATCACCAGAAAGGACGCTGGTGGACATTCGTATTCGAACATGAATGAATTCGTACTAAAGGTCGCTCTTTAAAAACCTCACAAAATTAACTAAAAATAAAAACCAATGAAAAAAAAAATTACTTACTTACTAAACTGACACACTTAATACAAATTTAAAATAAAATTTAGAAACAGAAACAGTTCAATAGCTAAGTTATAAAAAACACATTTTGTAATGTAGCCTAAATAAAATATTGATAAGCGAATCCGAGAAACTCTCTATAACAGAGCACAGCACACACAGCATGTAATTCTACAATGAATAATGCAGGATTCTATCCTTACTATTATCTTCACGAAAAAGTCTCTAAAACGAAAATTATTTTTAGTAAATTTGTGCTTAATGCGGATTCAGAAGTCGCGTATTGTTTGGAAAAGAACTCTGAACCATTAGAAGCCAAATTCGATCAAGATGGGATTATTAATTATCATAATGACATGTTCATTGGAGTGAGTAGAGGTACAAAAATATCCTCATATGATGATGATCGAAGATTTACTTATAGAAAGAATATTACGAGACAAAATATCATATACCAGAGAGACAGGGATAATGCATAATTTGGTAGTAATGTTAGGTATAGCGTCCTTTCTGGTGATTTATTTTGATTGATTTGAAATCATTTCCTTCTTTTTATATATTTTTGAAAAGCTTAGAAAACGGTTATGTTTTTAAAATAATCTGCAGGCCAAGTTTCAAAATGTTTTTTTTTTAGTTTTTAAGGCATTTTTGAGGAAAATAAATCAAACAAAATATTGAAATAAATTCGATTTTCGTCTGGCATTTTTAAGTTTGGACCGATAATTATTATGTAAATATTAACAAATATCCAGTGTTTAATTGTTTTTATAAAACAAAAGAAAAAAAAATAGATTTTAATTGATACTTTTTTTAAATAAATTTTTTAAGCTGAATTTTTGACAAATTTTAAAAAAAGCTAAAAAACCTCAAAAATGGTTCACTTTTGGAATATGCACATGGGGATTAAAAATATTGCAAATAGTCACTCCTATCACCTCCTAACGGATATACGTCGAGTTACCCTGTATAAATAACTGTTTACATAATAATAATATCACTAGATAATATTTATTATATCCGTGCGATGTCGCGACGCGTAGCTAGTGTATACACACAATGTAACTACAAGCCAAGCGAAATCTTAACAAGGAAAAACTATAAATCTTTCATATGTCTCCACACAAATATTATCAACTCTATGTATATAGTAATAAGGATTACGAGTTGGAAATAGAAATAGAATTCTTTAAATAGGAAAGTTATCCGCTAACTCCTCGCTAAGAATCAATTGGAGAAGGCTCCTATGTCCAAATTTTCCGGTCGACTGTCCCCCGAGGCGAGAGGTGCATCGGAATCAAACACGCGATCAGGGATGTGTGCTTAGTGATGGGAATTATTGAAATTGTAATATCGATAAAAACAAAACATTTATTTTTCACAGATAAAAATTTTAGTATGGATATCACGTGGTGGATTGAAAGACAAAACTCTCTGACTCTACTGCTTATTTATCATTATCACCTACTATGAAATATATCAATACTTTGTAATCGAGTCAATATAATTGCAAGCATTAATTCATGGGATCTACCCAAGAATTGCTAGAATGCTTAATTTGTCAAAGAAATACTTTAATTCTTACACTATAAAATTTAATTAAAATTAAAATGTCTGGAGCATGAATGGGGATCAAATCTGCAACTAAATCTTGGGAATGTGAACTCATAGCAACTTCATAGCACTTTGGGAACTTGACATGTTATGTCCCTTCTGCCTGTGATTACAATTTCTCACTCACCATTCAAAACAAAACAATGCTAAGTAAGCAACTAAGCCCAATCACCAAGTATTTAAACACTTTGCAGCGACATCTTTTACTTATTTTAATTCCTGCGGTACGGGGCGTTTAAGACCTCATATGAAATCATTTATTATACCGATACGGGGCTTAATAGACCCGGTAACGTTTAAGAAATTAAAACTGGATGTGATGTGACCGAATTTTATTTCTTCTCTAATTTACGTTAACAAAGAGACCCCGTATTAAAAAAGGTACACCTTAGCATTAAGTTTTCAATATACATCATCCAAATATATTTATCACTTTCCTACAATATATAAGATAGATGTTACGGCCTCCACATAACAGAGAATATGTTTTCTTAGCTGCACCGCTAGGATGACACATAGGTTGTATGTCAGTCAACTCCTCGTGGTGTACCCTGCAGGCGCGCACTAGGCGCGCTTTCCACTTTTGTCATTTAGCCGCCTCACGGCGCCTGCCGCTGTTGGGGTCGCGGTTGCATGCCCTGGGGGATCCCATTCCCTCGCCACTCAGCGACATGGTGGAAACCCGAGGATGGTTTTAGTGGGTAGGACAGGGCATTAGGCCCTGGCACGGGGCCCTTATGGCTCCGGTTGAGACCCACATACCCGTCCCGGTCCCCCGACCGGGCGGCATGCGTTAACGCATTTCCTCCTCATTATACAAAAAAAGGGTGACACATGGTACTTACACAACATTACATTGAATGTGTTAAAGAATATATAAAAAATCGACATCGATATAAATTTCTTGTGATCACGCACATCCCTATGCCTGCTAACCGCAGTGCGCCGTGCCTCGGAGCACAGCTAATGTTAACGAAACTGCAAAGTTAATGGCATGTTTTCGTGTTTATTCACAAGAAAAACTAGCATTGAAGTTTTGTAGTGCGATCGGGAATGGTTCCGAGTTCAACCTGCAATCCATGCGGGGAATTTAAAACTTCGGTATTGTTAGCCTGCTTAGATTTGTATTTTAAGATATTACTCATTTAAGGGATCTATTATATTTATATTTATTTATATGGGAGCTGAGATGGTCCAGTGGTTAGAACGCGTCTTAACCGATGATTGAGCGTTCAAACTCAGGTAAGCACCACTATATATATGTATGTGCTTAATTTGTGTTTATAATTCATCTCGTGCTCGGCGGTGAAGGAAAACATAGTGAGGAAACCAGCAGTGTCTAATTTCATCGAAATTCTGCCATGTGCATTCCGCCATCGCATTGGAACAGCGTGGTGGAATATGTTCCAAACCCTCTCCTTAATGGAAGAGGAGGCCTTATATCTCAGCAGTGGGAAATTTACAGGCTGTTACTTTACTTATTTAAGAACGACTTCGAACGACTTCTACAGTCGTATTATTTATTTTTTTCGTGCTTAATTTGTGAGAACTAGCCAAGTCAGACCTTAAACGACATTATTCTAAATAGCATAGTAAGGAAGAAATTATATTTTATTTACATATAAATAAATTTGGGGAAGGACTATTGAACTTGGCACCCATTTAGATCTCATTTCTTTTGTTGTTGAAATCAACACCCAAGGTATATTCAATAATACTGAACTTGGCTCTCATTTTACATTTATGTTTTTGATGGGATTACTTATTCAAGAATGTTCTTCGACTAGTGAAGGATTGCATTAAAAGAAAAACAACTCTAGCTCAACTTAAGAAAAAAAGAAAATAAATTTCTGAGAGAAGAAAATTTTAATCGATTATATACTTTTCAACCGACTTCAAAAAGGAAGAGGTTATCAATTCGTCTGTATATTGTTTTTTTTTAAATTTATAATTGACTTTAGCGTAGGTACGAGTATACCTTTTAACAAACTTCTTAAATTGTTCTTAATTTCTCTTAAACTAAAAGCCGTATTGAGATGATCTTTTCTAATTTAAGTTAAATACACTTCAACTTAAAATGTGTAAGTTTCATTAAAATCGGTTGAGTAATTTCATATATATATTTAATTTTTAGTTCACTTGTTGTTTCTAATTTTGAAATCGTTTTAATTTTCTATAAATTAATTATTAATTTGGCTTATTATTGTACTTAATTGTTATTTTCGAAGATAATTTTAAATGGACCCGACTGTGTTTTGTGATATTTGCATATATATACATATATTAAAAAGTAGTAAACTAGTGCGTCAAAGTCCCAAGCAAATGGCAACTAATCTAGCAATAGTCAGCACAGCGATCCTGGTGGAGCACGGTTAATATTTCATCAAAGTGTACGTTTAACATAAAGGGAATATTCTAATCTAAATTATCATTATACTATTGAACCAGACTTTATGTGTACTACTAGCTATACGAGAATTATGACTATTTTTGTTACACGTATAATACAACTAGCAAGCCGCATCGGCTTCACACGGGTACTTACATTAGAAACTTCTAAAATTATCAGTGTTTATTTACTATATTGTCCATGTATTATATACAAAAACCTTCCTCTCGAATCAGTCTTTCTATTAAAAGTAACCGCATCAAAATCCGTTGCGTAATTTTAAAGATCTAAGCATACATAGACACAGACAGCGATGAGCGACTTTGTTTTATAGTATGTAATGATAATGATATGGTATTACAGTTTACTTTAACAATTTAATCCGTAAAAATATTTTAAACACTATTCTTAGGTTTGACATGTAAAATTGTCTAACAATATAGGTGTTATACTAGGTTCTTAGTTGTTATTTTGCTTGGTATTTGTGCCTTGTGAAGGCCCGTTTCAGTAGGTAGCATCCTCTCATATTCTACCTTCAAACAGCAATTAAATGTATTTTTGTATTTCGGTTTCAGTGAGTCAGTGTAACAACAGGACGTAATATCTTAGCTCTTTAGATTGGTGGTGCATTGGTGATATAAAGAATGGTTAATAATCTTACAGCGCCTATGTCTAAGGTTGATGGTGACCACTTACCATTAGGCGACACATTTGGTCGTCCAATAACATAAAAAGTAAGATTATACGCAGGGTCGAATTAAGAATGTTGGGTCTTCTAAGCAATTAACGTTACGGGGTCTTTTTCTAACTTCCTAAAACAAATAATTACGATATTTTCGTATTAAATTACAAAGGTCACCACATTCAAATAGGATTTTTTTTACATTATTTCGCAGTATTTCTTAATTAAAAGGAGTAAGAGCTAAGGTTGTTAGCTTACTATAAACTTATGGATAAACCTGAATATATATATGTGTGTGTAGTATTTAGTAGCATCTATATAAAATCTTTAAAACATATATAAAAATTTAACAAATAACGTATATTATCCTAAACAAGATAATATAACATATACTTAGTATTTTATTGACTTCTAGGCGGGATAAAAAAACTATGATTTTTGTTTAACACGAGAAGACATGTTGCGCCGATCCCAAAAAAATGGAATAAGGGCAGGATGATGATGATGATGATTATGATGTTTAATAACTTATATTCTTACCAGTTTTTTTCGGTAGAATCTATAATCTTTTAGATTTTTTAAGTAACTTATTTCATCGCCTACTACATGAATTATAAAATACAATATCTTCTTCTTTTTGTATGCTTCATTACTGAAGGGCGTGCTTGTCCTGAAATGCTTTTACCGATGTGTCAACTTTCTTCAAAAAACGGTTCAAGCGTGGATGGAGCGCAATATATGACTTGTGGTGAAGAGCAGTCACTCAGCCTCTTTTCACCAACTCCACTCCCAGCCTACCCGTGGCGAATCATGGCTGAAAAAAAAAGTACAAATTAAGCACAAATAAAATCATTGGGGATTACCCGGGTTTAAACCTGCAATTAACAATTACGATGCATGATTTATATTTCATATTCATCTCGTAAATAATTACACATTAAAAGCTCATAAAACAACTAATAATGGCGTATTATCTATAAAAACAGACTTATACGACGAAGATCACAAAACCCTTGTAAATATTACATTTTAAGGCCATTAATTACATCGGTATGACATAAATGACTTCCTATAATATACAGTGATGTTCCACGGCGTTCCTTGACTTTTAAATAGATAATTAACTCGATAAATTTGTTACTGTAACATAATCTTTATGGGGCAGATGTGGCGTTTGTTTGTGAAAACAATGGGGCTCTTTCGTTATGTTGTTGTTGTTGTACATTTATTTCTAGTGTTTTTAATGTCGTCACGTTAGCATGCGTAAGCGTTCCCGTGGCGTCCATCGAAAGACGGAGAGGGTACCGCTGGTTTTTTAGTGGGTAAACCCGGCGTACTTGGGCGCACTCGGTGTTGAGGGCTTCGAGGAGTCCCACACGCCCCCCCCCCCCACTTTCCATTACGTGGGGGAAGCGCGTAATGGGTTTTTCCAGCGAGAAAAAAAATAAAAGTGTTTGTTTTGTCGTATTCTTTGTCTTCTGTGTCGATTTAAATAAGTTTTTTTTTTAATAAATGTACTACGTTCCATAGATTTATGTATGTATATTAATCCTTTAAATGTGAAAGTACGTCTGTCTGTCTATAGCTCACGACCAAACCGCTGAAGCGAATTTCATGAACTTTGTTATGACGCAAACTTGAACTCCAATTAAGGACAGTTACCTTCTTTGCCTGACACATGACCACCAACATCCGGGGGCGACTACTTGCATATTATAAACGTGTATACCAGACGTAAGAATAATATAGCGTATTCGTTAAGTACTTTACATATAGTCTTTAGTGAATATTATAAAATAGCTTTAAGAAATAAAAAGCGATTTAGATACACAGATAGTGTTTGGACTTACAACATACACGATCCTTTCTTAGGTTCCTAATTGCTGTAAGATTTAAACGTTGGTGGTAGGGCTTTGTGCAAGCCCGTCTGGGTAGGTACCACCCACTCATCAGTTATTCTACTGCCCAATAACAGTACTCAGTATGGTTGTGTTCCGGTTTGAATGGTTAGTGAGCCAGTGTAACTACATGCACAAGGGACATAACTTCTTAGTTCCCAAGGTTGGTGGCACATTGACGATGTAAGGAATAGTTAATATTTATTACAGCTTCATTGTCTATGGGTGATGGTGACCACTTACCATCAAGTGGCCCATATGCTCGTCCGCCACCCTATACCACAACAAAAAAACGTTGTTAGTAATATGGGAAATGTGATCATACATTTCAGATTTTAACGTAAAACCATACAAACACACCTCATTTATTATTGACTAACCAATGAAAGTCGTATGAATCAAATAGTATTTAATAATTATGCCCGAACAAACAAACGAGCTATCTATATTGACTTTTTACACTATGAATGCCCCGCTGATTGTATCTGACGCGATACACACAGTTATATATGACGCTGAACATTTAAAAGTTCATCATAAATTTAACTATAGCTAGTAGACGCCCGCGGCTTCGCTCGTTTTATGGTATTGGTTGTCATGTGTCAGGAAAAAAAAATAGCATATGTCCTTTCTTGGATTTTAACTTTGCCTCATACCATGTTTTATCAATCAAAATCAAAATAAACTTTATTCAAGTAAGCTTTTACAAGCACTTTTGATTCGTCATTATACAATTAAGTGAAGCTACCACCGGTTCGGAAAGTAGATTCTACCGATAAGAACCGGCAAGAAACTCAGTAGTTACTCTTTTCCAACATTTAAAAAATATGAAATTCGTTTCAGCGGTTTGGTCGTGAATGGCGAGAAACAGATACAGACTTTCATATTTTTAATATTAATACAGAAATAATATATTATTTAGACAAATATAGTTATTTCTTTATCAAGTTAAAACTAATACTAGGTACTTTAACTAAGAATGTCAGATATCCAACTAATTATTTTATTAATAATTATATCTACTCATAATTTGATAAATATAATATTGTCTTCTTTTATTTTAATTTATTTATTTTGTTCTTGTTATAATGAACTATTATTATAGATTCGAAACAATTATTAAAATGATAATAATATATTAAAAAATGAAACCTTTGTTCTCTATTATTTAAGGTCGTGTGTCACCATAAAAGGGGGGTTATTAATAACTTGGCGGCTTAAATCACGCGTGGGGCATAATTAAATGTTAAATCATTTTTATTCACACGGTCTGGGGCTGTTTCTTGGTGTATAGTTCTTGATTAATGGGGCATGACGGGGTTTGGGACAAAATAATAAGTGCGTTTTAAACGTGGGGATTGCCTTCGATAACGTTTTTGGATGACGTTATGTCTGAAATATAAATTGGCTTGAAGTTTATTTTGGAAAGAATATAATGGCGTTATTATATAGTTTTATAAAACTTAAAATTTATACTAAAATATAACAAATAAATGTATAGGTATATATTAATTATGAGAGTTAAGAAAATTACATACAATAACTAATTTTCATTCGTATTCGTATGTATTTAAGGATTTAATGTTATTGAAATAAGAAGATTATAAAAAGCTCAAGATAATTCAGAGAACTAACTAGTAACTAATTCAGAGAATTAACTTCAGATCATTCAGATTATTTTTTTAGAAGTGTCAAAGTAATCAAATGTAATCAAATGTAATCAAAACAAGTGTTGTTTTGATTACATTTCAGTATAAACTGCAAGTTACTCATCTCTCTGCATATCTATTGTTGGAACTCTTTAAAATGAGACCATAATTGTTTTGTTATGAGCAGCTATCGTCCCACAATCAATCGGCTGACAAATAAAGAATTTTACGCGGTGGCTGCAGCGAAGGAAAACATCGTAAGGAACTTACATGAGTCTAATTTCTATGAAATTTTGCCAACTACCTATCTTCCGCGTCGTAGTATTCTACGACGAACTCTAAAACTTAAACATAAATTCCAAAGCAAAGCATCGGAAGATTTACAGGCTGTTATTTTGGTTTAATGCTGTTATTATGTCCTGATATGTTTTTATACGACTTTTATTTATATTACCATTTAATCAAAATTAAGCCTTCGACGGGATTATTTCAGCTGTTTAGTACGTTTTAGAAACGCGTTACTGATTGATTTGAATCTTTCAGGATTGAGTCAACTCGATTACTTACAGTAACTAAACATTTCGAGAGTAATTCTACCACGCTTATTCCTTTATACTTTGTATGGCGGTGTATTGACACATATTGCATCTATAGAGCACAGATATTAGCAAATCGAATGGATTATATTAACTAAACTTTATCTTTACTTCTTCTGAGATAATATATGTTACAGATACATACTTTTACGACCTCCGTGGTTGAGCGGTGTGTACATCGGTTTACATGGGTACGCCACTCCGAGGTCCCGGGTTCAATTCCCGGCCGAGTCAATGTAGATTATCATTAGTTTTCTATGTTGTCTTGGGTCTGGGTGTTTGTGTTACCGTCGTTACTTCTGGTTTTCCAAAACACAAGTGCTTCAGCTACTTACATTGGGGCCAGAGTAATGTATGTGATGCTGTCTCATGTTTTTTTATTTATAATTAATTCTAATTTTGGGTGCTGTTGATAACTTATTATAAGTTTGTCGCTTAATGCCTTCCAGTACTAAGTAATAAAAAAGTCAAATCATCAAAGTAACTATTAAAACTATTTACAACTGTCCGATTAATCAGGATGACAGCTGAATCAACAGCACCTCAAAAGGCTCACAGTAAGTTCTTTGTGTTTGATTAAGCCTCGGTTTATATGGAAAGTTAATTACATTAATACATAATTACTTACTTTAGAAATATATGTTATGGAATCCTTAAACGCTTCTAATTAACACACACACACACACATATTTACAAACACAAGCACAAAAATAGAATTGTAATTCCATTATAATAGGGAGTGTTATTATCAGTGTTGCTTTTACACCCTGTAAATTTCCCACTGTTAGCCTAAGGCCTTCTTTTCCCTTTAAGGAGAAGGTTTGGAGCATTTACCAAGCTATTCCAATACGGGTTGGTGGATGTGACAGAATTTCGTTAAAATTAGTCACATGCAGGTTTCCTCGCGATGTTTTCCATTACCACCGAGCACGAGATGAATAATAAACACAAATTAAGCATATGAAAATTCAGTGGTGGTACAAAATGACACCTTCCATTAATTTAAATTCCTTGAAGTTAAAACGTTAATTTCTTTGTCCTGTTTACTTAAACTGAAAACATCTTAAGAGTCAAAACTTATATACATTACCACAAAGAAATGTAATTGTAAGTGATATCATAGAATCAGGCACCTCTTTCACAGTGGGCACTTTGGGCAAGTACCCAGGGCCCCTTGATCGATAGGGGGCCCCAGATCAAATAACAATATCTGTATCTTTTCAAAATAAAATTCTGATTTTTCTACTAGTAATAAATCAATATCTAGGCGTTACAATAAAGCATTCTTTATTTGAAGATTAATGAAAGTTACTTTACTAACAAAATAGTGTTCTGTCATAGTCATAGGGGGCCCCATTATCCTAGCATGCTCAGGGCCTCCAATCAAATCAAATCAAATCAAAATAAACTTTATTCAAATAGGCTTTTACAAGCACTTTTGAATCGTCATTTTACAATTAAGTGAAGCTACCACCGGTTCGGAAAGTAGATTCTACCGAGAAGAACCGGCAAGTAACTCAGTAGTTACTCTTTTTTAACATTGAAAAAAATACAAAGTCATGTTAGTTAAATACAATTATTTAAATTAATATATACTGCTTGAAAGTCAACAGGTATTAACTCCACGCTTATTTATCATCTATAAAATCTTATATCCAATAATATGCTTTCTCTATTACTACGATATAAATTTACTAAACGGCAAAGTTAAAAATGTCAGCAATAGATTAAAGAGGACCCTGCAAATGGAGTTGTCATTTAAAAATATTTACGTCTTTACAAAATGAATGCGGTTAATCAGTGCTGGTCAACTATGCCAAACCGCGCTCAATACGGGCCACACTCATCGAGGTTCAATTTCGTTAATACTCAGCTTACATGGAACTGAATATTTTATCTGTTGATTCTTGAAAGTTTTAGAGCGACCCGCTCTGGCCTCGCAAAATGCTGATACTAAATGTACTACATAATTTGTTTATTTAGGACATCATATTAGTAACTTCTAAAATTGACAGTCTTTCTTTACTATATAGTCCACGTATTATTTACAAAGACCTTCCTCTCGAATTATTCTATCTATTAAAAGAAACCGCATCAAAATCCGTTGTGTAATTTTAAAGATCTAACAATATATGGGGACAGACGGCGGTAAGGGAATTTGTTGGTGAATGTAATGATGATGAAAATTATGATGATACAGCATGTGAAGTAAAAAAGCTGTATGACTACTGTGTAAACTTGTTGAGATTAGGTTTAATTATGAATAACAAATATTGAAGCTAATTATATAATTCTCCATGGTCGAGTGGTGTGTACACCGGTTTTCATGGGTACGCCATTCTGAGGTCCCGGGTTCGATTCCTGGCCGAGTCGATGTGATTACCACTAGTTTATTACAGTCAATTGGATGACTTAGGGAAAGGGGTCGTCAATTCTCGTATAAATTGGCGCTATGAGTAATGTTTCTCATTCTTTACATCTGTTGTATAACGATGTATCAACGATGAGTTGAAACTTCAAGCTATCATACCTTTATTTAAGTGTCATTTTATTTAATAATAAAAATTTTTATATTCCATTTTTAAGGGTGACTTGAAGGACACAACATTTTAATTCCCAAGTTTGGTAGCAATGGGGATTATTAAATATTCACCATGGCTTCTTTGCCAGTCCGCGTATATTGATTATTATTAATAATAATAATAAATATAAGTAAATATATAAATATGAGACAACATCACTTACATTACTCTGATCCCAATGTAAGTAGCTGAAGCACTTGTGTTATGGAAATCAGAAGTAACTACGGTACCCCAAACACCCAGACCCAAGACAACATAGAAAACTAACGGTAATCTACATCGACTCGGCCGGGAATCGAACCCGGGACCTCAGAGTGGCGTACCCATGAAAACCGGTGAACACACCACTCGACCACAGAGGTCGTCATAATAATTAATATGTAGTATAAGATTCTGTTCGATTCTGACGAAATATTCAGAAAGACGGTTCCATGTAAGCCGCGCGCCATCAGCCTATCAAACAGTAGTGCTCAAAGTTTACGAACGGATTTCTTGATAAGCCCTATCACAACTGGTACTATTAGACCAGCTTTACTTCTGAGTATATCAGGAGTGTTTATTCCAGCCATCTCATTATGATACTAAAATGAAAATACACTCAAAAAGTATGTCTTAATAAAAAGCAAATGATTTTCATATACTAGTCACATTATAGTCAGTGTACGTAATACAGCAAAATATATAAATACAAATGTTAGTTTTTATTTGTCATAATTTTATACTTGAAAAGTTACAAGACGTATAATTTTTATATGTTTTGCTGATTTATATGCGATTGTAGCGTTTCTTCAATTAATAAAAACTTAATCACCACTGACATTGATATCGGAAATAGGATTTGAAAGAGGTACCACGGGATACATGTTACCCCATATCCCGTGCCAGATAGACTAACTTGTGCTTAGCTAGATAGACTAACAGGGCAAGGTGTAATGAATAGTGTACGAGTAGAACAAATTGTAGTTGGTAATAAAACAACAACAACAACAACAGCCTGTAAATTCCCACTGCTGGGCTAAAGGCCTCCTCTCCCTTTGAGGAGAAGGTTTGGAACATATTCCACCACGCTGTTCCAATGCGGGTTGGTGGAATACACATGTGGCAGAATTTCTATGAAATATGTCTCATGCAGGTTTCCTCACGATGTTTTCCTTCATCGCCGAGCAGGAGATGAATTATAAATACAAATTAAGCATATGAAAATACAGCGGTGCTTGCCTGGGTTTGAACCCACAACCATCGGTTAAGATGCTCGCGTTCTAACCACTGTGCCATCTTTGCTCTTATATGACACTCCGACTACCTATATATAGAATTTTTAATGTCCAGTCATTATATACATTCAAAAATTAAAATGAAATTAACAAGCTAATATTTTGTAAAGGATACCTACAAAAGCCTAACTTGAGTTTTTCGACCAAGATTTCCGGGGCGCTAAGGCCGCCATCTTAAAAAAAGGGGTAAAATTTGTTCCCGACAAAAACTCGGCTATCCGATTATATTCGAAAATTTTTATGAGAACCTTTTTTTTGGTTTTTTTGTGCTCTACAATTAAGTCTTTATCAGTTTAGCGTATCATGCATTGTTATCGAGATTTCGATCAAAAAGTAAAAAATTTTGCAAACAATTTTCGTTTCATATTTTATTTTTTGTCATAATAAAACTATAACTAAACCAACCTATAAATAAACCAAAGCATCACACAAATCTTAAACTACAAAGTCCAATGTCACAAATGTATGATGCTTATGATGAATATCAACACAGTGTCGATCTAAATGTTACGTCCATTGCGTCCATGAAAAATATCGTACTGGGCAACAAAAATGAAGTCTAAGTTGATAAATCCTGTCCCATATATATATTTATTACATAGTTTTTTTTTTACTTCCTTTTAATTAAGATTGAAACAATTTTCTAATTAGGTTAAGATGTTGATTGTTTTTTTTAGTGCATGCTGTGTTCTTCTTTAAGTAATTGTGACACTTAGAATAGAATGTTAATTTTGTTATATTTTATTATTATAAACAGTGTGCACATTGTTGAAGAACCAAATAAAATAAATAAATAATTATCGAAATATCTCTAACAACGTGTAGAGCATATTCAGACCTACAATTTCCTTTTTGTTTTTATTTATTTTTGACAAAAATTGCTCCGAAAATCTCCAGCGCTTCGTCCGTCCTTCCAAAATTTCTGTATATCCAATTACCAGAATATGTAAGATTAAACATTTCAGCGAACAATTTTCGTTAGTAAGCTGACGTGTCTCCGCTCAACGCTGACACTGTGGGAGCCGCGTATTATATTTGCATTACTGTTACACTCGTTATCAAACGCTTCCGTTTTAAAGTTTGCCTAGTTAAACAAACTTCGGTTGATATAATTTTGACGTAGCGCTGTGAGGACTTACGCTGGGATTTTCCCAACCAATGGGAATACACAGTGCGGACTCAGCCTTAATACGATGTTGGGATCATACCCTAGACGTCAAACCGATTTTTTACATAACAAAATATTACGTTTAGACTTAATTAAGTATTGCTTTTCTGCACATATAAGAAAATTGTCCATTGATTTTCTATGGCACGGGAACACTCTCGTATATTGAAATAGTTCCAATTCTCTATCTCTCTCTTCTCTCAAAAAATTCAGAAACTTTTTAGACTTGGGTTTCGAATCCAGGACCTCCGTTCAGCGGTCGTATTTCTAGCCACTCAGCTAACAAGGCTCTATGCTCTCCTATTGAGCTTAATATATATACAAACAAATCTTTTCGTCATTTAAATCCATTATTTAAAAGATAATTAAATACTATATTTTCTTTAAAAATATAACATTTTATAAAACGTTTTTTCGAGCCGAATTTAGCCTCTAGTTCTATTCACAATAAACGACTCTATTAACAAATAACTCAATTAGTACAGACATAATTGACCAACATTCTTTAATTATGAATTCATTCTATCATTATTAACTTATTTCCCCGAGGAAAATAACCTCATTAAACATTTACAACTATACCATAAGCAATTTTAATGTTTACTAAATCCGTCACTAGATGGCGTTGTACCCTTTTCTGCATCGCGCTATGGTTCTGTTTTCCTCGAACTATATAGCAAATGAGTTGCGGTGCGTTCTTCGTGCCTCAATCTATTGAGTAAGGAAATTATTGGGCCTTGGTAACTCTAGGCTATGTCCTATTGGGCGAATGTATTTTTGTAGGGTACAGGTCGTCCCCTGGAGTCGCGGGCCTACTTTGCACGCGATTCGGGTGAAGCGATCTGCCCTTGATAAAATTAATTGATCATTATTACTTAATTACGAATATAACGAAGTCGATAGGTATATATTACATTTTTTACAGTTTACAATGTCCAAATTGATTATGGTGATTGTATGTTGAGTATTTGATTAAAAAAATTACCATTACAAAACTGTTTAATCTTATTATATATGTCTTGATACTAATTAAACTATTTATTACTTAGTCAAATACGATTAATAACTACGTACGACATAGGTATAAACACTTAAAAAAAATAAAAATAATCGTCTTCAACATATATTAAACTGTAATTGAACGCAGGAATGTTATAGAGCTACATAACTTCAACCTATCTGCAATGCCTTGAAAAATCAACATTAATATAACTATTCTTTAAAAAAAAATTACTGTTTAATCGATCGCCATAATAAATGGCAATTTTTTTTTTTTTGATAAAGTTTGGCGTTCGCGTATATGGGCCACCTAATGGTAAGAGGTCACCATCACCCATAAACAATGACGCTGTAAGAAATATTACAATTCCTTACATCGTCAATGTGCCACCAACCTTGGGAACTAAGATGTCATTTCCCTTGTGCCTGTAGTTACACTAGCTCACTCACCCTTAAAACCGGAAAACAACAATACTGAGTACTGTTATTTGGCGGTAGAATAAGTGGTGGTACCTACCCAGACGGGCTTGCACAAAGCTCTACCACCAAGTAAATGTATTTACAACATTTTGCAAGTGCAATTATAATTAAAGTACTTAGGTAATCATTATAACAAGATTGATCGAATAAATTCGTATAAATCAAAGTTAAAGTATACTTTATTCAAGTGGGCTTTTACAAGCACTTTTGAATTGTCATTTAACAATTAAGTGAAGCTACCATACTATACTATATACAGATAATTCATATAAACAAATTTATAGTTACTACACTAGCTCGGTAAACTACGCTATCAAACTATACGCTGCAAATAATTACGCAATGATTTTGCAAGAATGCGATACAATTGTCTATTGTCAATTAAATATGGCGTCCGGGGCATAGATAAGCTCTAGAGACCCATGTGTGTTGCATTTTTAACGTCATGTTTATGTAAGTAGGAATACCGGTCGATTTCCACATACAATTACATAATATTATAATAATCTTTGATATGTTTATAATTTTTTAATGTGTAATTATATTATGTCACCGTAAAATTGTAAATACGTATACATAAGATTCTACGTCGCGACATTATATAATTTCAAAAGATTTTGAATGGCGATTCAACTTACAATGAAACGTACAATTTATCTATAGTTCGTAATCTTTCGGTAGTGTTAGGTTAGGTTTTTCACTTTCACTTCGATTGTTTGTAATTGTATGAAAATTAACGCGGTTAATTGTGACCAGTACGTTACGGTTCTGAATTTTTCGGCAATTTAATCTTTAATCTATCTAGATAGTTTGTACTCTAACGATATCTACGCTAAGCTACGCTTGATGCTCTCCAAACTTCGAATTACTTTTTCTAGACATGATTAATCAAAGGTCTTGTAGTAATCTCACACTTGGGAGCGAGTAGGGAGCTATTAGCAAAGGTTAATAACTAATGTAACAAAATTATTTAGACATAAATACTATTCATTTGATTATATATTGTCTTCCTAATATAATTGGGCGCAGGAGAAGTTTCTTCAAATTAAGTCCACAGGTGCACCCAGAGGGCTCAGAAACCACGCTTCGCATCAAACTATTAATACTATCACTATCGTTAGATCCATAATTTCATACCCTTAAGGTAAGATTTTTAATGCTTAAACATTTTTTCCTCGTAACCAGAAGCATGAAGATTAATATCTACGAGTATATCTCCTAATCTAACAACTCCCATTCCAATTTTCATCTCCTACTAATCTTCTCAGTGAATTTCCTAAAATATTTTCTTAGATCTCACCAAAATTATATAAAGTCCATTGAAGAAATCGCGTTGTATATAAATCACATGCGAAATGCTATTATGTAAAATAAAGCGTTAATAAATATGTAATTAATTTAAATATTTAACAAAGAACCGTCGGAAGTAGTCGCGTTGTGGAATTGTGTTATTTTGTGTGTGTTCAGTTGACTGGCCCTTTGGGGATTAAATTTGCGGTTTACACATCGGGCCATTGAACGAGCGGATATACGCTTGAAATTGAGCCAGCGATTAATTTCCATATTACGGTTTCAATTTAACAAATTGCATATCATTTGGATTCATTTCTCAGATTTTACACTGTATTTTTTGTGTTAAATAAAAAAAAATCATAGCTATTAAAACGTGTATTGATACTTAGTTTGTTCAGTATTCGCTCAGATCACAGTACTCGACTGTAAACTTACAGTCGAGTATTCAATCTCAAATTATTCAAGTAGGCTCTATTTGATTGTCTAGTGGCTGGCAATAAGCTTTCAAAACCTGAGTTTTTGCCTTCAATACAGACATGGGATCTCAAAATGTTTAGTAGGTTTTTCTAACATAAAATTCTTGAATTTGTTAGTATATACATACATTCACGAGCATCAGAAAGAACGTGAATTATTTCGTAAATGCGAAAAATATGTGATAGTTTAGAAACGTTTTTCTTGTCCTTGAAAGGATAAATTTACATTGTGCTGTGGAAAACTTTGTAATGTAATACTGTATTTCTAAATCTAGCTCCAATAATTAAATAACAGATTTTAACAGAATTGAAGTGATACACCATTAAAATATCAGTTCACGCTTAATATTTCTATGAGATATGGCAACGACGTATCGTTAGTTATCTGGAAGAGATAATTGCTCGCTAAAATTTTACGCTTTTTTTATTCGGATTGTTTTCATATTTTATTTATTTCTTTCGTGTATAAAGTAAAGTATGAAAAAATAAAATGAAATCAGTTAAATATTTTATTCAAAGATTTTTATATATAGCGATATTCGTCATATTACAAAACTATGTGTTATTAATTTGTACCGAGAAAAGATACGCAACATAATATGTTAACTGCGTCTGTTAGTCATCGTATATATTTCGTGCATGACGTCATATCTATAAAACGCTTTTGTTTTGTCGACACAACAGCTGGTAGTAATGCTATGATCCGCTAGATGGCGTTGTAATTAACACATCTATATTAATATTATAAATATGAAAGTAAGAACTAGCGCGCACTGGTAACTTTTGTCACGGTGACTGTTTCGTCACTCTTGTCGAGTCCATGAATGAAGAGTGACAAAACAGTCGCCGTGAAAAAAGAACATAGGCTAATTTTTTGCCTAAGACTAGACAACCAACACCCTAAAACACGAGCGCAGCTGCGGGCGAATACTAGTCTATTATATATATAGTATATTTCAACAACAATGATCGATACGTCAATTATAAACAAAATCATCTCTGTAGAGCACTTTCGTAAGAGGAACTCGAAACTCTTTTTTTTTTTTAACTTTATTCAAGTAGGCTTTATAAGCACTTTTGTATCGTCATTTTACAATTAAGTGAAGCTACCACCGGTTCGGAAAGTAGATTCTACCGAGAAGAACCGACAAGAAACTCAGTAGTTACTCTTTTTTAACATTTAAAACACCACCACAGAATATCTGCTTGAAACATCAGATTGTTTTTTGTGACACTAATAAGCACAAAATATAACGGATACACATTACATACATAAAAGTAATATAGCACTACATGTTGGACTTCAACATTTCTCGAGTAAGAAGCCAAGTAAATTCCTGTATCAAATGCACATTTAAAAAATATTTCAGCATATATGTAATAATTATTTGCTTAGTAGTAGCAATTAAGTGACCAAATACTATCGGCCACGCTAGCCTATTTCATGAGATACCATTCAACCACGCAGGGCATACTATAGTGCACTACTTTGTGTGAAAAAACAGGTGCATTCTCTATTTTCTTACCCTCATAAATCGATCCACATTCGACTCAATTGAAAAAAGTTCAGGCGCAGGAGTATACATCCTTTCAACTTCCAAAATCTGGGCTGTTATTAATATTTCAATAGAAAAAAGTATTAATATGTCAATAGAAAACTCCTTTTTTACGTTACCTGCTTTAATTTCAGAATTTGTCGCATATTCGGCGAAAAAATAATAAAATAACGAACCAAATATGTAATATTATCTATGTTTAATGTAAACAATAACGTTATAAATAAATAACGATATATCGTTAAAACGTTTCAAATAAAACGAAAAAATCTCCAATTCGATGGCCCCAAAAAGGTTCATACCAACATTTAATTACTATAAGCTAATGACATAGTCGCCTAGACTGGCTGAGTACAAATTTCAAATCTTTATTCGAATTTTAAATTTATCTTCGCAAAGGCTCACTCTAGTCGGCCTAATTTATGTACTCACTGACATGATTTCCCGTTTCGTATTTAAACCTTATTTTTAGAACTTGGATTTAATTTAAAAGTTCTGTAGAAGTCTTAATCACAATACGGGTCGTTCTATTGATGCCGTGATTCTGTTGATCAAAGGAATAAAAATGTATAGATAGAAATATTTGTATTTAATTCTTAATTGAAATGTTTGAGAAAAACTTTTAAGATTTTTTTTTAAATGCAATTGGATATCATATGTTAATTGCATTTGATTCAAAGTCAAAAACCTTTATTCAAAATACAAGTGTTTACACTTTCTTATTGATTGTCGAAAATCTATCAACGGTTCGGAATATAATAACTCAGACCTGAGAAGAACTGGCGAAAGAAACTCAGCTGGATTTTTTTTTATAATGTCTATTTACAATTTACAATAATAAACAGTAGATTTAAAAGAGTATCCACTGAGTTTCTTTTTGCTTCTCAAGTTCTCAGTAATAGATAGTTCTTTCGTAATCTGTAGATGCTGTACTTTTTAACCATTTAACGAAAGTTTTCAAACTTACAATTAGTCAATCTTATATTAAATAAATACGAGTAAACTTAATTGTCTAGTCTATGTATATTCGTGCTGGATTTTCTGGTCAATTTATCATTTATGTAGGCGGATGAGCAAATAAGCAATAGCCTACTTGACATTGATAATAAGTGGTTACCACTATTCAAAGACAAAGGCGCTGAAATAAATATTAACCATTCCTTACATCGATATACCACAAACTTTGGGAACTAAGATATTATGGCCCTTGAGCCTGAAGTTACATTGGCTTAATCACCCTTCAAACCAACACAACAATACTGGTTTGGCTGAATATCTGATAACTGTGTCCTACCTTGCTTGGTCGACTTGCAAAAGACTCTACCACCAAGTTAATATTTTATACTAAAACCTTTTCGAAACTTGCTGAATATTCTGGTATATTCTTACATATATTGGTTTAGTCTCTGCTTAGTTAGGCATTAAAAAAATGTCGCAAATTATTTCTAAATCAAATTTCTTTACATATGGAATAGAACGCAACGACAACAACAGCCCTTAAATTTCCCATTGCTGGGCTAAGGCATCCTCTCCCCTTAAGGAGATGGTTTAGAACATATTCCACCACGCTGTTCCAATGTAATTTGGTGAAATACACACGTGGCAGAATTTCTATGAAATTAGACACATGCAGGTTTCCTCACGATGTTTTCGTTTACCGAGACAAATTATAAACACAAATTAGGAACATGAATACTCAGTGGTGGTTGCCTGGGCTTGAACCCGCAATCATCGGTAAAGATGCAAGTGTTCTAACCACTGGGTCATCTCGGCTCTATATAGAATAGAACGCACGCTCGTTTAATTTTAATACCGTTGATGTTGTGGTTAACAAAAGTATTGAACACGGTCGGTTTGATAACGAAGTTGGGAAGTTTGTTTGAAACTATTGGACTAGTTACCAAAAACGCGCTGTAAGAGGATTACCGAATGAACGGAATGTGAATATATGTATATTTTTTATTAAATAATATTCTATTTTAATCTGTATAACGTTCATTCAATATATTCATTCAACTGTCATTACGAAATGACAGGATTGTTGTTGGTACACACGTTATTGGTACATTTAATAGCTGTTACTTTCTTCTTTCCTTCCATGTGAAAATTAGACCCAAAAATGCTCGTTATTAGAATCAAAGACTAATTTATCGTGCAATGCTATTGTTTTAACTTTGCCGATCCATAAATATTTCTTTGTTTTAAATATATATAGATATTTATATAAAGTATTTAACAGAAGATTAACTCAACTTTCATGTAGAATCAGGACTAGATTTGGGGGGCGGGGCAATCACCCTGGGGCCTCAAGACAAGAGAGATTCGGAGGACTTAAGAATTTATCGTCCTTTCTCGTCGTTCCTCGTGGGAAGATCAAGCTGGTCTGATTTGACAAATCACTCAGGTCAGACTCTTACCGAGTTTGCTGATGTTCCGTGATTTCAATCAGCTACAGTCCAATAGTGTTTCTTGCAACAAATCAACTCTTAACAAAGGGTCCCAGACCTCCAAATCCGATTTTGAACATCAAAATGTTGGAAAACAACGACTACTAAGTTATATGTTCTAGAGTTGCTATACATTTAATACAACAACAGCTTGTCAATTTCCCACTGCTAGCCTAAGGCCTCCTTATCCTTTGAGGAGAAGATTTGGAGCATATTCCACCACGCTGCTCAAATTCTGGTTAGTAGATTTATATGTGGCAAAATTTCGTTGAAATTAGACACATGCATCCTCACGATGTTTTCCTAAACCACCGAGCTCCAGATGAATTATAAACACAAATTAATCACATAAAAATTCAGTGGTGCTTGCCTGGGTTTGAACCCTCAATCATCGATTAAGATGCATGCGTTCTAACCACTGGGCCATCTCAACTCTTACATTTAATACAATTCTTTAAGTTACGTAACAAAAGTGTTTGTAAATGCCTTCTCGAACAAATGATATTTTTGTTTAAGTAAAAATAATATGCTTAAAATATTAAAGCTTTGAACAAACTTCGTAGACGTCGCCATTTTGCAAATGTTCGTAACTTTCTAGCACTTTCTAGCTGCTAATGACAACTTCCGCCACAGAATAAATAGTTTCGGTGAGTTTAGACTTTACAAATTTAATAGTTAATTATGCGACAATCGGCCGTAATGAAATAACTACCGTAATTTATATAGTCTTAAGGTTCAGTTTTCATTAGATGAGATGATTAGAAGGATGTTGTTTGTATAACAAAACTATTTGCAGTTCGTTGCATCACTCATATTTTAGGGGTTGGTGATCAGGTGATAAGCATTAAAAAAGTTTATATGTCCTTTCTGATGAGCATCGTGGTCGAGTCGTGTGTGTGTATGCGTGTGCGTGTGTGTGTGTGTGTGTGTGTGTGTGTGTGTATGTGTGTTTCTATGTTGTCTTACATTGGGATCAGAGTAGTGTGATGTTGTCCAATATTTATATTAAAAAAAATATTTATTATGTATATGGGTTGTCTGGAATAGATAGCTAATTAGCCATAAGTCCGCCCTTTTGTACAAGACTTTAAATCTACGTTTTTTTATATTCTAATTTACGTTTTTGTATTTTATTAATTTTGCCTTACTTTTTTTTGTTTTTGTTTGTGGTGTGCGATAAAGTACAATTCATTCATTCATTCATTATTATTTATTTAAACAGAATTACAATACGACGACGACGACTATTTAGACTTTAAAGTTCCAAATATCAATGAACATGTGTAAGCCACGTTCGGGCCAGTACTAATTGGGTATTTCTGACGAAATTTCTCACTAGTAATTTGGAATTTGACATTTGGCAGTGCGCACTAACACGTCCGGAAATTAGTAAAGTATTTCTTATTGTTGGTAGAACAATTTGCATGAGATCTTTGAATAGCTGGTTAAACAACTGCCTTCTCAAAGAACTGCCACCCTAAGCTCAGTAATTCTTCAACTTGAAACATCAGAGGAAATTAAAACTTCATAATCACGTGTCAAAAGTGTACACAGATTATAAAGTAACACATAACAACTGTGTAATGTTTATAATGGTTTAAGTAAACATCTATTTTATCATCCAGTAACACGCGTGCTCTTTGAGTTTTACTGAGTAAATATTTTTATAAGTGAAACAAGACGGAAAGCAATTTAAGCGAAAATTTAGAAGAGATTTAAAGATTAAATTAGCTTGACAATAATGTACGATATATTATATCTTTTAATATATAAGATATGTAGCGTAGCGAATTATGAAAGCCGTTTTTTCACACATCACATCATGATTATGAGACGATAACTGCACGTAGATGATTGGTCATGGTCTCATTTTGAGGAAGTGCAACCGTACAGAGATGTTCTGAAACTGAAAATTAAATACAACAATTAATTTTAGGCCGGGTCTAGAGTGGTACTAGGACTGTACATATAAAAAAGTACAGAGGCGAACAGACGTGGTCAGTTTACAATAAAATTAAATCAAAACAAAATCTGTGTGTAGGTTTAAAAACTTGTAAAAATAAGTTCAATAAACGCAAAGTTTTGCGTGCTACCGGTTTAACTTTCTATAGAAATATTATAAAAGTAATTCTATCTGTCTATTGTTCTTATTCTATCAAATTTATTTATATGATAAATGGTAACAATTCAATTTTGTTCTATTCGATTACAATAATAAATAGTCATGTCTTTCACATCTTTTGAACATCATGTTTGGTTTTAATCAAATATATTATGGAGCTCCGAAACGGTAATTCAAATTACAGGAAATCCGAAATTATGATCTATCCGAAACCGTAAACAAATACGATATAAAATTTGTGTACCTATTATAATTGTAGTTTACGGTGTGTTATATTTAAAGTAGTAGTAGATAAATATTACTCCATTAAAATAAAAAACAAAGATAAAAACTAATTAATACTTCTTAGTCCATTTTTATTCTTTAACATTGGCACAACTTGGCCACATTTCCGAACAAAGTATCAAGTTCGTGTAGTGCTGCGTATTTTCCTGTAAAGTGAATTTATTTAATGTCAGCGAATTTGCATTCGAAACACGATACTGTGACAGTTACTATGTAATTGTTGGAAACGCCATTCCAGGACAGCGACACTTAACTAATCACAGCGTCATCGTTGCTGCGATTATGCAACGAGATACAAGGGTCTGGTCGCGTTCATGCTTTAAAAGATAGATATACGTTTTATATCAATTGATTAGCTAATGTATCTTTTATAACGAACAAACTTTCCAATATCTATCTGGCCCTACGATAGCTACACCACTGATATACTTGGTGGAAGAGACCTGCCACTTGTGTATCCGCATTGCAGCATGATCATAACAACTCTTAAAACATTACAAACTGTTAACTTTACTACATATTTAATAAAAGGACAAATGAAAACTGTTTGTATAAACCTTCATGAATAAAGTCCATTTTAGATTTTGATATTCAATATTCGACGTCATCTGTGTAAAAGAAAAACAAAACGGTTGGAGGAAAATAACGTTCGAATTTCAAAATTCAAAGTTGCATCGTTGATAACGAATTGTGATTGGCTAATGACGATAATTCAGTTGAAAGTGATTATTTCTCTTGTTCTTATACGTTGTATTCTCTCTCCATCTTGTTTATTTCTATGATTAATTGTATCGATTCATTCTATCAGATTGTAGCAATAAGTAATCATGTCTTAGGTTTTTACATCTGTTAAATATTATTGTTGGTTATAATCAGAGATGTGGAGCTCTGTAAATGTTATTTAAATTATCGGATAACCGAAATTAAAATCTATCCGAAACCGTAAACCAATCGGATATAAAAATTGTTTATTATAATCGAAGTTTTCAATGTCTTGTATTTAAAGAGAGTAGTTGAAATTATTTTTAAGGCTGGTATTATTTTGTTTTTATTCTTACTATCGATAAAGTCAAACTGTTACCTTGTAGTTTTCTCTATTGCAGATTCTAAATAAACTAACATTCGTAACTAACTGAAACTATCCGAAACAATCGGATAATCCGTAATAAATTAGTATCCGTAGTTAAAACCGGTAATTTTTAATCCATATATCCATATCCAGATCCAAAACTACCTATCCATAACATGCGTGGTTTTAAAAATTCGTGTAAATACATTTTTATTAGGAAACACATAATTAATAATCATTTATTTGATTAATAATCATCATCATCATCAGTAGCCCATATTAGTCCACTGCTGGACATAGGCCTCTCCAATTGCACGCCACTGATCGTTCTTCGGCTACTCGCATCCAGCTCCTGCCAGCCGTCTTGCGTAAATCATCACTCCACCGTGTCTGAGTCCTACACTACGTTTGCCGAGACGCGGTCTCCACTCTAGAACATGTTTTCCCCAACGGTTATCGGTTTTGCGACAAATATGGCCCGCCCACTGCCACTTCAGCTTACTAATCCGGTGGGCTACGACGATAACTTTGGTTCTTTAAATAATATCAATCATAAATATATACTTTTAAGCTTCGATTATATAAATCGAAGTAGAGATGGTTCAGTGGCTGTGTTCCACGAATCGAAGCGGATGATTGCGGTTTAAACTCACGGATTTGAGTTTTCGTGTAATTTTTATGTTTTAAAACTCAACTCGTTTTTCGCAGTAAAGAATAATATTGCGTGGAAACCGGTATATAAAATAGGATGAAATTCTGCCACATGTATATCCACTTTTCATATAAACTTGTATGTTTTCACTGACTCTATATTTGAGTTCCTTACAAAGGGATCGTAGAATCGTCAATCTGACGTAAAAGCAAAATGCAGTTACAGATTCTTTTTTTATGTATATGTAATTCCATTTTCGAGTCAATACGGAAAGCGTCACCGCAACAAAAGCAGCCATTTCAGGATATACGCTGGTTGGGAGCGTTGAACTAAACTGAACCGAGGCTGTAAACGATTGTGAATGTGGATGAATTTCGTGATGGTTTCGCGGGAAAATTGACGCCACGTTACACTATTTATTCGATTTAGCGACAATGTAAAGAATATATTGAAATAATACTAGTTATAACGGATTTGAATCGCGTATATTAATTATTTTTGACATCCCGACGTTTCGAGCACTTTACAGCGTTCGTGGTCACGGGTAGACTGACTGTCTACCCGAGATAGATATTAATATACGCGATTCAAATCCGTTATAACTAGTTTTATTTCAATGTGTAAGAATCGCGAAAATTTAAGACAACAGTATAGAATATAATTAGCGTAAAAATTATAATAATCTGTGCTGTTCTATTTTCGAAATTGTAATCATGTATTACTTTATAATTTTTTGTTTATAAAAACCGGGTAACTGTTTGTAATTGACTCCATTCCACCTAATGGTATGGTCGTGGTGCGCATAGACGGCCTGTACAATCAGGGAGCATGGCTATAACCATGTTGGTCCACAAGATGCCTCTTAACACCTCGTTTAAGGAACTTTGGTTTAAGATAAGGGGAGCACGTGCTGGTAGAGAATTCCATTTATCAGCAGTGAAATTAAGAATGGATTTGGGGAATTTAACAAATAATATAAATATTAGTACTGCTCTCTAACCGGCCAGTAACTTTCTTTCTCTCTTTGTAAGTCACAACAATTTAGTAAATTGCAATTATCAATCCTCTTCAAATCTATGACCAGAGCTCTTCAAGTTGAGACCATAGTAAATGTTCTATATGCAACTTCCATAATCATTGGGACAAATACCGGCTAACGCTATTAATAGATTTATGTAAAACTAGCAACACTTCGCACGGATACTTGATATGTATCGTAATATTATAATCAACAACAACAACAACAACAGCCTGTAAATTGTCACATGCATGTTTTCCTTCACCGCTGAGCACGAGATGAATTATAAAGACAAATTAAGCACATGAATCAGCGGTGCTTGCCTGCGTTTGAACCCGCAATCATGGGTTAAGATGCACGCATTCTAACCACTGGGTCATCTCGACTATTATAATCAAATTACATTAAATTATTATAAATTGTAGCCTATGTGTTATCTAATATATAACCTATATTACTGTTAAAATTCATCCAAATCCGTTCGGTAGTGTTTTCGTGCAATAGTAACAAACATATATACATCCATCCTCACAAACTTTCGCATTTATAATACAAGTAGGACGTAATTTATCATCTCTTTATTTATTATTGCCAGTCGATTTCAATTCCAATAACAAATACTGTAAGTTTTCTTTACTTAAGCTAAACTATTAATTCCTACGCTCCTCAAGTTATGACTTAACTGCTAGATTGTTTTCAGGTCAACGGTTAAGTTAATCTCTGGCGCTGTAACAAGTTGCAACTTGAAATAACAAATAGTTCATACAGGTCAACAAGCTCGCTGTAAGGTCTGTATTTGCGATGAATAGGATGTTGTGAAGTGTGTACTTTTTTTTGTATTATAAAGATCGTTGCAATGGTTTTTTCTTGAATAAGTATTTTATTTAAGAACAATGAATTGTTGAATTTTGTCTATACATATAATAAAATTGGAGTGTCTGTTTGTAATAGTGAAATAACTGCTTTTAATCAATTGCATATGTATAAACATGGTACATATACCAAAAAGATTTTTTTTCAATATTTGTGTGTCTCTTTGTTGCAGCTAATCTCTGGAACAGTTGGACTGATTTTATTGTTACGTTCACTGGGAGACAGCCGTTATAATAATGAGCAGTTGAAGCTTATTTCATTTTGAATTATATACATAAAATAATAATAAATTCACGTTGTTATGTCCGTACTACGAGCACATTATCATATCATATCTCGTTCCCAAGGTCAATGCATTGGCGATGTGAGTTAATAGATAATACATGAGTGAGTTAATTGTTAATACAGTGATTACCACCAATTAGGTGACCCATTTGGCAAATGTGATAGGATTTGGATAAGCTGCCAATGCCATTTGCCTGCCACCCTAACGAATTAAATATCTTATTTTTAAGTCATTTTCTTCTGCGCGCAACTACTCTGTGGAAACACCTTTCATTGGCGGTTCCGAACCGATACGACTTGGGAACCTTCAAACACACCTTCCTTAAAGACTGCAACGCACTTGCAAGCTCCTCGGTGTTGCAGATACAACTTCCCGTCAGGTGAGCGTCCTGTTTGTCTAACACGTGTACCATAAAAAAGTAAAAAGAAAAACAGATAAATAACTTCAATAATTAACTTAAAACGTCACGACGGAATCATCAATAATTATTATTAATTGGTTTTGCTAATTTTGCAAATGAAAATATAATCAAATAGTCCTGCATAGTGTTCAGACGATTAATGCAAATGAGGAAACACGCAATGCCAAGTGAAGTGCCGCTGTACAATACCGCATTATTTATACAAAATTAATTTGTAACAATTCGCAATCCATTCTAGAATAAATATTGGTCTGTACCAGAATCACATCATCATTTTATGTTAATTTATTTTCATACAGGGTATATGTATATAATTGCTTCTTCTTCTCAGGGTGTTTCTTTTTCCGAACCGGTGGTAGTACTTAATTTGACTATCAATAAGTAAGTATAATACTTCATTGAATAAACTTATTTGAGTTTGACTTTGAATTGTTTTGAAACGACGTAACTTATATGATCAATAAACTCTTATAGAACTTATTCAAGTTTGTAGTTTTCTGTCGTTGCTTTTCGATTTTCCAGAATTGTGGATATATTGAGTCCATTTAGCCCAGTATTTACAAAGCGTGCATCTTAATCTATAATGGGTTCAAACCAAAAGGAGCTCTACTACATTTAGCTGTGCTTAATTTGGTTTTATAATTTAGTCGCTTTAATATTTCAGATTCAATCCCATATAGAATATGCTACATTTTTCATTGATACTCTGCTCTCATTAACTGTAATGATATATAGACTCTCTCGATAAATGTCCTATCTATCTATAGATCAGGTTCTGTAGTTAGAGATTAAACAAAAAAACATCTCTTCAATTTAAGATATTAGTATCTCAATCAATCAATGAAGTCCCCTGAATCAGAGTGAACGCCATATCTCAGAAGTGGGATTGTAACTTTATACAATTTATTTCGAGTGTCAGCAAGAACCAAAATTAATTAGTTTTATGTTAATTTAAATACAAATAATTTCAAGCAAAGTAAGAACAATATAATGCAGAAAATTTAAACTTAAATCATTGTAGCGTACTTTGCTGGAAAGTTAATTTGTCAACATCTCTTTGGTAGCAGCACGAAATTCACGTATCCTCTCAGGAATACGACCGGAGGACGCTTTGCATCGAGGATCCAAGCATGGAAATGGATTTAGTCGACTCGTTGACTCATGACAAAAGTACACTCAGAGGTCCGTGTTGTAAACGTAAAGTTATTTGAATTGTTTAATATATGTGATTAATTACGACCTCCGTGGTCGAGCAGTGTGTACACCGTAATTCATGGGTGGGTCAATCCGAGGTTCTGGATTCGATGCAGGAAAAGTTCATTAGTTTTTTATGTTGTCATGGGTCTGGGTATTTTGTGGTGCTGTCATTACTTCTGATTTCCCATAACACAAGTGCTTTAACTACTTACATTGGAATCAGAGTAATATATGTCGTCCAATATTAAAATAAAATTGTATGAAAATACGTTTACTTACAGCTAGGCTATCCTGCCTTTACGGTCTGAATAAATATTAAAATCAATATTTAAATGATGAGTGCTATAACGACCTCCTTACCATTTGAACATATTTCTAGAAAAAACGCAAAATTATCATCCGATACGTGTAGGTTTTCACACGACGTTATTATACTTTTTAATTAATTATTCTAAGATAATTTGTACGTTGTACATGCATATGCTCATTCAAATTGGACGATACTGTATTCAATATTAAACATAATACGAATATCCAATATCACGTAGCATCCAGCTGATCCAAACTCCATAATTCCGCATTTCACATAAGGCTAATTAAAACGTGCGATTAATGGCACAGCGGGAAGGCTGGCCCGTTGCCAGTTTCCATGTGTCGTCTAAATTAACAGAACACCTGCTATTAATGCGTATTGTTTCTGAGATTTTCCAGCTTACCTTTTGTGACAGCTGAATTAAAATAGCTTCACGGCGAGTAAATAAATGATGAAACGAACATGCGACTTATATGCCTCTGAACTTGAGTATAAAATTATTTCAGAAAAATATAATTTTATTATCGACTTCATTAATCAAACGAGTGTTCGTTTACTGACCAGAGAATCGGAGTTGTGAGTATTCTGGGTTTGATTGGATTAAAGATTAGCACACTTTGCTATGTTAATAAACATTTTTATTACTTGGTAGTATTTTACTTGGTGGTAGGGCTTTGTGCTAACCCGTCTGGGTAGGTACCACCCACTCATTGGTTATTTTTCCGCCAAATAACAGTACGCAGTATTTTTGTGTTACGGTTTGAAGGGTGAGTGAGCCAGTGTAACTACAGGCACCAGGGACATAACATCTTAGTTCCCCAGATTGGTGGCACATTGACGATGTAAAGAATAGTTAACATTTCTTACAGCGTCATTGTCTATGGGTGATGGTGACCACTTACCATCAGGTGGCCCGTATGCTCGTCCGCCAACCTATACCATAAACAAAAAAAATATATATTTGTAAGAAATGTTATGACGGCCAAAACCAAATAGCTTTTAGTTGCTTTGATTGAAGTGTTTTGTAATTACGTACATATGTATAACTTCAGAATAGAGTTACTACATACCTACTATCAATATCATAACAGTTCCTCAAAGATAACAAAGAAAATGTTTGAGGTTTTTTAAATGATTATAATTTTATTTTATTTTAAATTTAAAATGGAATGAAATATTTTATGAATATATTATTTTTATTTTTTATAAATGCCACGCATTATTTCTTATTTTTTTAATTAACTTTTTTAGGACTTAAACCAATTTTCATTTGACAGAAAATTTTATATTAAAATTAAATGTTTTTAAATTAATTTTCTATTCATTACATTTTTTGTTTCAGGTAACCCAAAAATGTCAATGTTTCTTAGCTAAAGTTATTTTGACATATCCTCTGTATTATAATCTAAATAAACAAAGGTAACTTCAAGTATTGCACATGCACTGCTTAAAATTTCAAGTTTCTTTTTCAAATTCTTATTTCCAACTTCAAATGTGTAGGCGCCATAACAATTCAATTACCATAACTTCATAAAATGTGAACATTAGGTGGGTTTGTCTGAAGTTGGAATAGCTTCTTTCGCACACAATTTCGCCATTTTAAAAAAGGTTAACAAAATGGCGTAGCATTTCAAAATGGCGTCCGTAATTTCGCGCGGGAAAATAAACAAGGGTATTCGCATACCATGAGCCGTTTGGTACGATTTGCATTTGACAAATTTTTAAATCAGCCCTGCAGTTGATTTAATGGTCTTCAGTTCTACGAAGGTACACGTAAATGAGAGAAAATTTACGGTTAACCTTTTTTATGTTTTAGCATATATGTGTAATTGTATATTTACTAGCGGTTGCTCATTGGTGGAAAAGTGACTATCATTCATTGCTAATAGAAATATAGGATACATTAATTCGAAAGATAGAAAAATAGGCTCAACAGAATGATACCTTGTCTTTATTAAATTAAAAAAGACAAATGTCAATTAAAACGTCGTTGATTATGTGTCTTGACTTCGTGGCAATGCGGTATGAACGTAAACTATGAGTGTTTTCTTCTCCATCGCATTTGAAATTGGCAAAATAATCTGTGCCTTCTCGTTACAAAGAAATGCTTCAGAAAAAAAAAATTATTAATTATATCTATATGAGAGAGTGTGCCCGTGTATTGTAATATGCTTAATGTTTTTTTTTATTGATTAAATGCATTTCTGAGGCATATAAAAATCGTCCGCGAGATTTTCGTAAAAAGTTTTGATATAATATATAAATTTATCAGACTACCTTCTAAAGTTCTAGGTTTTTTCTTATAATAATGTCATGTCATGAACAATGACTTTGTAGACTTTCAATAAAAGTTTTGAAATGCATAATATTGGTGTATTAGCAATAGCAAACCAATTGTTTCTTCAAAAAGTCAAACACTCATTACCGTTCCTCACGAGTACATATATCACAATACTTACAAGTTACTATCTTTCGAATAAACTATATGTTTTTGGAAACAGAACAAACCCACCTTACTTAAGAAAATATATTAGAAAACATTTCCGAACAAGTCCGTAACTCAAGTATAAAATATTACTTGGCGCGTCAAATTCCATCTCAAACCATATATTCCGTACTGATATTTTCAATATTTCAGACGTCGACATACGAGCGAGCTGGTCTGTACGTGTAGGATCGTCTCAAGTGCGACTTAAACTTGGCTCCACAAGTGTGGGATTTAGCAAATACTGAGTGCGGTATAATCCATGTCAGTTCGAACAGACGGGCTCAGCTCGAAATGGTCTTATATCGATCTGAGACACTGTCCAGATGGATTATACCGGACCAACGTTAGGGAATTAGGTTTCTATTTGAATTTAATAACAAATAGAATTATTTAAAATAAATAAATATTGGACAACATCACATACTCTTATTCAAAATAAAAGTAGCTAAGGCACTTGTGTTATGAAAAAAGTAACAACGGTTCCACAATCACGCAGATCCAAGACAATAAAGAAAATTAATGAATCCTTTCTACATCGAGTCGGTCGGGAAACGAACCTGATACAGGTGTACACACTACTCGACCACGGAGGTCGTTAATTAATTTTGTATTTAGTACTTTAAAGAAAGTCTCATTCATTTACTGTCCATTATTTCGGCTGTACTGACATTTTCAATTTCATTTGTGGAAATGAAAAAATATTATTGGAATTTCATCAAAGGACAAAGGTCTGAGCTGGACGGGATGGAAAATAAATCACTAGGGACATATACAAACCAGATACTAGACAAAACGAAGAAGGCTTCTTAGTTGTTACATACACATATACAAGTTTATGTATTACCTTACGAAGTTATCAGTGTTCAAACTAATGAAGTTACACTTGTGCTTAGAAGATGTCACTGTGCGTGATATAGTTAACTTAAGACAACATGAATGAACAAGTTAGATTCATTACATAATTTAACTCGTATCTTTAGTTTCAAAAGTAAAAAATATTGAAGTTTAACGGAGCAAAGAGCGATCCATTGATTCAGGTCATTGTCATTCTGCAATTCTTCAGACGATCTCCGTGGTCGGGTGGTGTGTACCGGTTTTTATGGGTACGCCACTCCGAGGTTCCGGGTTCGATTCCCGGCCGAGTCAATATGGATTACCATTAGTTTTCTGTGTTGTCTTGGGCCTGGGTGTTTGTGTTACCGTCGTTACTTCTGATTTTCCATAACACAAATGCCTTAGCTACTTACATTGGGATCAGAGTAATGTATGTGATGTTGTCTCATATTTATTTATTTGTGTGTGGTGTGTTGCAATGATCATTTGCCACCATGAACAGCACTTATAGTTAGATTTCAAGTTATGCACAATTAGAAAAAAAACACTCTATAAAATGTGATATAAATAGTTTTACACCTGATAAACTTTACCATAATTCACATATTAAAACAATTGAATCGGCTAAAACTTTTGATAGATTTCACATGATCACAAATCTGAAGGAATCACATTCATCAAACGGTACTTGAATTTAAACAAAGACAATAAATATCTTCATTTCAATAACTCGAGTCGTATATCACCGGCGAGAACCGTAATATATCATAAAAAGTGCCAGCCGTCAAACACGTTATAAAACTGATCATTTCGTGATCTTGCCTTCAGAGACTCAGCACTCGTATTGGGCTTGAAATATTTCACACATTTTTACAGTCATCAGTCAAAACGATTCTCTAAGAACTAGCGCGCACTTTTGTCACGGTGACTGTTTCGTCACTCTTGTCGTGTCATTTGTGTCTGCATCTGTACATATTCCCGGACTAGACAAGAGTGACGAAACAGTCACCGTGACAAAAGTTACCAGTGCGCGCTAGTTCTAATAATTTAAGGTATCAAAACATCAACAACCAACACAATATGCTACGTAATTGTGTCTAAAATAATTTGTTATTTTTATCAATTATTTTTATGCATGGAATTTTAAATCATATAGTAAGTAAAGTGATCAGCAAAATTGTGCAGTGTTGACATAAGGTTATACACAGACGGGGTAAGAAAAGGTTCTTCACCTAAAGATCTACTTTCGTGTGCTCAGTATGAGCGATAATCTGCTTTACCGATTGAAAATGACATATTGCGTCGCAATGATTTGATGTATAGATTCAAAAGGCACTAAGAGTTTAAGACTTGATAATCAGAAAATGAAATGTATCTCATGTTACTGACATAATTAGTTTCTAATTACCAATTCTCGTAGAATTGGAATGATGAAATTTGACAGGAAGTATTATCTTGAGGCATAAATATAGGAAATTTGGAATAAAGATAAATCCATCAAAATGCCAGGCGATCATTATTGGGAGCTCACGCCTTATCATTAATCTGGTCTTAACATCTACCTCCCGTTTCGTTCAATACTCAGACAGGCACAACTTACCTTCAAATATATAAATTAAAATAATGAATGAAACTAAAAATTGTAATCAAAGATTTTGTATCCAACATAATATAAGTTGGACTCAATGATATTCTAATAAACAGATATGTTATACCCATACTAAACCACAGAAAAAAGTGTGCCGCGCCGGGGACCGTTTATTTTAAATTTCGTTACAAGTAAAAAGGATAGCTTGAAAAAAACAATAAGTAAAAGGGATAACTAGATGTTTTAATTACGCAAAACGTATTACTACATAATTATGATGTATTATAACGTATTACTGGCATAATTATGATGAAAACGACTAACTTTTGTCCCAATTGGGACGTTTTCTAGTCTTCACTTTTTGCGCGGTAATGACATATTATCTGTTTACTAGAACATCATTGGTTGAACTCGAATTCAACCTTAAAATCTTATATTCATTTAAAGAAACATCGTTGTAAAATCCTAACTTTATCGTAGTTCAGAAATTATTTAATCATAGTTTAACGTCCAGATGAAATTGTTTTGTCCACTGGCAATATCATGGCATTCTCAGACACCGCAAAAATGTCATTTCCAGAGCAATTCACCGCAACCTTTGTAGGGTTTTCATTACCCGTTCCCATTACCACGGATTGAATCTTCAGGGGAATTTTATATGATAATGTAATGTAGCCGTAGCCCAGTGGTTAGAACGCGTGCATCTTAAACGATGATTACGGGTTCAAACCCAGACAAGCACCACTAAATATTCATGTGCTTAATTTGCGTTTATAATTCAAAACATCGTGGAGGAAACCTGTGTGTTCCTAATTCCAACAAAGTTTTTCCACAATTGGAACAGCGTGGTGGAATATGTCCTAAAACATATCCTCAAAGGGTTAGCCTTAGCCCAGCAGTGGGAAATTTACAGGCTGTTGTTGATGTTGATGAATTATTATATTATACACGTTTTACTCGCAACATTTTCGCACGAGAACAGTTTAAGGGGATTACGGTGGACTTTTACGACGCCATAAATTTCACATCCCCTACTGTTTAGGAACTGCATTACCTGCATTTCCCCTGCGCCCAACTTCCCCTGCACGATGGTCCGATGTTTACTGCGGATACGTTTTATTCCAAATGGACGAAATAATCTTGGTAAAATATTGGGGATCGGTACTGTTGATACACTTCTAAGGATTAATTAAAATGTTACACAATGAAATTGTTTCGAAGTGTGTTTGTAAACCGTTTAATATAAATACTATATTTACATAATACTCATTAACATTAACTAAATATATACAAATATGAATTAAATAATTATGTTCGATATTAATACTTTACATTAAAATTTGTTTTTGAATCTTTACCTATAATTTCATACAGACAGATAGGAAGATTAAAAAAATACACATTTAAATGAAAAGTTTGGTTAAGTTATATATAAAAATAAGGACATTTCCTTTGATATTATGCTCTTGAATATTCATTCTATATACATCGTAATCTAATTAAAATCTAATTTATACGATTAATTTCAAAAATAAGTCTGTTTCACATATTTCTAGTCACAACTGCATTATGCTCGCTTAAATTCTGAGAATACATATTAGTGACAAGCAATAACTAGATGTTTGATGCAGGATAACTAAATTTTTTAATTACTACGTAATTATGATGTATTATAACGTATTACTACGTAAAAACAACTTTTTTTTTATGGTATAGGTTGGCGGACGAGCATATGGGCCACCTGATGGTAAATGGTCACCATCACCCATAGACAATGACGCTGTGAGAAATATTAACTATTCCTTACATCGTCACTGCGCCACTAACCTTGGGAACTAAGATGTTATGTCCCTTGTGCCTGTAGTTACACTGGCTCACTCACCCTTCAAACCGGAACACAACAATACTGAGTACTGTTATTTGGCGGTAGAATAACTGATGAGTGGGTGGTACCTACCCAGACGGGCTCGCACAAAGCCCTACCACCAAGTAGTCAAAGTCATACTTAAGGCAAACGTCCCAATTAGGACGTTTTCTAGTCTAGTAGTTTACTACAACATCATTGGTGACAAGAGTTATTTTAGTAATATTTCCCAATCGAATTTTGTACTACCTGTATTATTGATAAATATCAATTATATCAGAAGGCTGAATATATTATATGTATACTCAGTTATTTATGTTATCTATTTATATATTCTATGTTTGTGATGACTCTTAACATATATAAATAGTTACGATATATGATTAAATGAAATGAAAAAGCTACCACGCTCTCGGTACGGAAGGTAGATTCTGCCGAGAAGAACCAACAACTTAGTAATTACTCTTTTGTACCATTTTAATTACAGAAAATGTCAGTAAAGTTCACATAAATTAATATGTTTATATGCTGCCTAAATACTAGGTCCGACCAATTTATCTTCAATATAAACTTGTATTGAGTAATATTTTCAATCAATTTCTTTGACGTGAGCTTTTTATTGGCTGTATTAAACGTATAAATAAATAACTGTGGAATTAAAGAGTTTCAAATTATAGATTCTAGTTAGACGAAACAGCACGGAAGTTTTATTTAATTACAATAATTATATTATATTTGTCATTTACACTGCAGTGCTCTCGACGAAGGTCCACATTTTTTATCAATATACGTAAATTAAAATGTATCCTACCGATTTCGTTATTTATTTAAAGATGTCTAATACTTTGTAGATACTTGTGACAAGCTTTTTTTAACTTATATGTAGCTAACGAGCAGGAGGCTCACCTGATGGAAAGTGATTACCTTCGCCCATGTATATCTGCAAAATCGGGGTACTCGCAGGTGTGTTGCTGGCTTTTAAGGAGGAGTAGATACGCTCCTTTCTTGAAGGTTCCCAAGTCGTATCGCTTCGGGAAAACTGACGGCGAAAGCTAAAAATTTGAAAAAAAGGAACACCATTGTCTGGAGTTGAAGAAGAATCTCGATAGCAGACATTTTACGAATGAAGACGAATTGAATACAATTTTAAAGTAGTAAGTAAGAGTCGAGATGGCCCAGTGGTTAGAACGCGTGCATCTTAACCGATGATTGCGGGTTCAAACCCAGGCAAGCACCGCTGTTTCATGTGCTTAATTTGTCTTTATAATTCATCTCGTGCTCAGCGGTGAAGGAAAACATCGTGAGGAAACCTGCATGAGACAAATTTCATAGAAATTCTGCCACATGTGTATTCCACCAACCCGCATTGGAACAGCGTGGTGGATATGTGGGCACAGCAGTGGGAATTTACAGGCTGCTGTTATTGAAAGTAGTACTAGTTTCTAGAAGTTCAATATTGATTTAAGAAAGAACTCTTAAAATAGTTACGTTATCTTTTCGTGGCATTAACTTTCCCTTTACGTATCCATAATTTGTCAAACCCTTGTAAGTATTTCTTTTCAAGGTCCTTTACATTGACATAAAACTTTTGTCAGTTCTAGTACTATTCTGCAAGAAAAACTCAACTCAACGAAAAACAAGATCGCGTAATATTAAAGTGTTTTGCAATATTATAGATGAGATGGCCCAGTGGTTACAACGCCTGTATCTTAACCGGCGGGTTCAAAACCAGGCAAGTATAACTGCATTTTCATAATTCTTAATTTGTGTTTATAATTCATCTCGTGCTCTCAAGGCAAACATCGTGAGCAAACCTGCATGTGACAAATATCAACGAAATTCTGCCACATGTGTGTCCACCAACCCATATTGGAGGATCTTGATGGAATATGCTCCAAACTCACCTCCCACCCAAAAGATATAGATTTTACCTATTTTCCCAAATTATCTTGTTCCATCGTTCGAAATTCAATTTTTAAATTTGTTTAGTTTTTTTTTATATAATTTTCAACTGTACATGTAAATATCATATTTCCAGTATTATCATAATAATATTCCTTTGAAATGGTCTCGGCGACGCTTCAGTGGAGCCTTTGAAGAAAATCGCGTTTCAGAACGATTGTGTCTAAACTGTTTGCCTGGATCTAGCTTTGGGTCGAGATATTGGAACTGAAAAATTTAATGCAATATTAAATTGAAGATATTGCCATCTACTAGACTTTGTGCAAGCCCGTCTGTGTAAGTACAACGCGCTTATCATATATTCTACTGAAAAACAGCAATACTTTGTATTGTTGTGTTATGGTACAGGATAAGTGAGCCAGTGTAACATGTACAAGGCACATAATATCTAAGTGCCCAAGATTGCATTGGTGACTTGAGGTATGATTTATGTATCTTAAAGAACCAAAGTCCATGGGCAGTGTTTGTTGAGATCATGTACCATTAGTTGTCCCATTTGCCAATCCTGATGAACATGACGTATATGGCATAAAAAGGCACCAAGAACAATTTTGGATCCGAAGTTTGACGTTGCTTTGATATATTAAAAAGTAAATATTCTGGCACAGAATTCCATTCCTCAAGAGGACTGTTTGAATTTAAAAGAAACTTTGCATGTCTCGATTCCGAGGCTATTGGCTACTTTATATGGGTTAAATTAGATGTCAATTTTATGTTTTAAGGAATAGATATTGATAAGACGATGAAGTTGATTACTGTGTGACATTGCCATAAAATATTCTTAACGTCTTTCTTAAAATAAAATATATGAGACAACGTCACATACATTACTCTGATCCCAATGTAAGTAGCTGAAGCACTTGTTTTATGGAAAACAGAAGTAACGACGATACCACAAACACCCAGACCCAAGACAACATAGAAAACTAATGGTAATATACATCGACTCGGCCGGGAATCGAACCCGGGACCTCAGAGTGGCGTACCCATGAAAACCGGTGAACACACCACTCGACCATGGAGGTCGTCAAAGACTTTATTACGTCTTAGACTCTGTTACGAAACGAATTAGCTAATAAAATTTCAGCACTTTAAATATTATAGTTTAAGCTGTAAATTTACATGAAGTTAGGACACTTAAGGTTAAAGAAAAACAACAAATCCTTATTACAAAGTTTAGCGCGGTCTTTTACTTCGTCAAAGACGTTACGTAAAAACATAACCTGGGAGGAATCGGTGACTGATAGTTAGAACACAAACACAATAATGTATAGGGAATGTCCTGACTAGGGTAGGAAATGAACTGAAACACTTAAACATTGTCTCCTCTTGAGGAGGTAGTTTGAATAGCTCCGTATTATGCACGACAACAATAGGTGCAGTGGGTGCAAGCACAAAATTTTGTACCCCCGCAAAAATGTATTCAATGCTCCAATTACCGTCAAGGTTTAATTTATTATCTTAGTCTCATAATTCAAATGGATGTATTGTTATTAGTTTAATTAGTTTATTAGTTGAATAGTAATAAATATGCAATGTTATTTAGAAAATTAATTATTAATGTTACATAATTTCAATTTCAATTTATTTTAATTTATATGATTGCTATAATTTATTAATTTTTGATTATTATATAATTTAGTACCAGACTGCATTGATATAGGTATATCATATATAATTGATATGATCATGCCCTGTACACATGCTTAGGGTTGTAATCTAGCTCAAAATTGTGTAATTTCGTTATTTTAATGTATGTTCTGATTGTATTCTGTTTGTGTACCTATGAATAAATAAATAAAATACAGATACGATATACAAGTTTTTTGCATCCGATGTACTCTTTCTATCATGTCTTGTTTGGAGATTTTTTCCACCAATGCTCCAATGTGGATTCCATATCATTTTATCCAAAATCTTTCTTATCTCCAATCAGAGTATTGTGTGACTAATTTTCTATGTAACTTAAAAATATAACTAAGTTAATCTTAAAAGAAACGCGATAATACAATAAATTATCTAAGTCCAGTGAGAAAAACAGCGATTATTCGTGTGCAGTTGAGTTTTCGTTTTACGCAACATTTAACTTAAGCAAAATTTATTTCTACGTCGGCTATTTAGTGCATTACTGCGATTAAAATTTTAAGCTTTCAATTACAAAAACGTAAGTATCTTCTTTTTATTTTAGTAACAGTCTATTTATATTGCTGAAATATGTTCTACTAATCTTACAATTTCTTATTGGAACTTCTATTTATTTTAGTTTTAAAGTAGACTATAAACTCTCTATTTATATTGCTGAAGTATGTTCTACTAACCTTTTTGTTACATTGAGGATTGTTAGACCTATATGGTAGAAGTAGATACGTTATAATTCATGAAACATGCAGGTGTTCTCAAGTGTGTGTGTGTGTGTGTGTGTGTGTGTGTGTGTGTGTGTGTGTGTGTGTGTGTGTGTGTGTGTGTATGTTCGTTTTTAGTAACAGTAGCAGTGCCACAGCCCAAGACATATCTTATCCTATTTACCCCCAATTAACCTTCAAGCTGGTCCTATTAGTGGGAATGACAATAGACCAATGGGCTAGGATGGAACCTAAAATTGATGGATGGAACATAAAAGATCGTAGACGATCTTTTATCTGTCTCAGAGCTTAAACCTTTGGGCTATTGAATTATCCTTGCATTACAATATCGTCTAAGTAGTTACGGAATCATTTATAAGGAATTAAATATTATTTAAGGGATTTATTCACATTAAATCCCTTAAATAAATGTTAAGGTTTTGGTAAGGAATTCCTAACGAATGTCTGAACATATATAATTTTTGGGTCTCCTTTTTGTGTTATTGCTCTACAAAATTGAGAAACTATATTTATCAATGTCAATCTCAGTACATACTGACTACGTCACATGACGTACAACTTAGAACTCAGGTAGGAATACTACTTTGATATTACAATCGAACGAGGATTCAGTCTATAAATTGTATAAAACAAAGTCTCCAGGGAGTGTGGCTTACGAAGGTATGGCCGTACATTTAATCGTTATTACAGGAGAAAAAGTTTCCGCTTTTGGACCGTAAAAGCTAAAACTAAGACGATTATTTGGAAACTTACTTTAAGCTTATGCACAAACATTTGTAAATCGCTCCCAAATGGAACACTCCGAGCATTTAGTAACTTATGTAATGATGTCATAAGCTAAATAATATAGTCACAGTGTCAGCAAGCTTGCTCAAGAGCCAACCTGCTCTCCTGACCTGGAAATACAGTATGATAAATAAGACATATTTCTATACATAAGCATATTACTAACGTTAAAGACTACGTTTTATTTTCAGGTCAGACATATATTTAATTTCATTAAATATATGATAACGTACATATCATATATTATTTAATTAATTTGGTGGAAAAGCGTACCTACTGAGTTTTTTTGCTGATTCTTCATGGTACTATCCGAACCGTCGATAGCCGGAACTTGACGATTTATAAGTAATTTTACGAACCTAGATGAATAAAAATATTTTGATTTTGTATGATGCTTCATTCAATTATTAAATATATTAAAACACTAGTGTTCGTAACGAATTTCATATATGATGCTTGCATCCTTTAATTAGATTTTACGACCATGGTAAAAATAATTAAGATAAATAATGTATCTCTTAGGATCGACATACTAAGAGATAAGAGTTCGATGTGTGCAATTGTACAAAATCTAGATTACAATGTGCCTAGACCAGACTTTAACTTAAGATCTCCAGTTAATATTCACGTGTTTTGTCTATTATGCCATCTCGGCTAAAATATTTACTATAAAGTAAAACAAAAAAATAAATACCAAAAATCATTCTTCAAACAGAAAAATGTCCAAGCATTAAAAACGTAACAAAAAAAACATTTCCGTCACAAAACTAAACTGTTCACTATTATTTACTTTTCATTGTACAAACGTATATTTGTTTTTTACAAAGGATTCAAACAGGGGAAATAGTGGAAAATGCAAACAGTAGCATGGTCGCGGTGTAAAAATAGTCGTTGCAGGGGTGGCGCCCGACGCGGGCCAGCGATTAGAGGCATCTGTGACAAAGATTTATCCTAACGATTGATGGATAGCGCCTATGACGTGACAATTTTTTATTTTTATATATTTTTAGGGCAAGCAATTATATTTAAACGTTCCAATAAACATGTAAGTCACCTAAAATGTCCGATTTAACGTGTTAGTTGTGAGTGTTGTCACATTTTATTAAATATACAAATGTGTAGTGTATTTAGGTATATTTTAACAGGAAGAAATATAAATAAATATACTTTACCAGATGCTTCGAATCGGAATGTAGTAAGGCTAATCACAAATTAAATTACAATCAACAACCGGGTTGGAATTAATATTCCATTTTATTCTTACATACAGAGTTATATACCAATGAATTTATACATATATCATATATAGAAATCAACTAATAATACTCCACGGCTTTTTAACGTGTGCTTCAGTAGCAATATGGTTCCGGCTACCTACCAAAAGGATTTCCTTCGGGAACTACTCGGGATCACTATTGCGAGGCAATATTCAGAGTAGGCATATGCAGCCGCCTCGTGACTAAAACATTATTTTAACCAATGATTACGGGATCGAACCCGGAGGTATCATTTTCAAGTGCTTAATTTGTATATCTTTTAGAATTGGAGCAGTGTTGTCGTATAAGCTCAAAATATTGTCATCTACAGGAAAGTGTCCGGTACTATCCGTACTATTATTTGATTTTTTTTAAAACTACGTCAATAACTTGTATCCTTTTGTGCAAACGCAAATAAATCAAAAATGTGTAGTATGTAGTTCTTTTTTTATTTGTAATTGTTAAAATTAATTAATTACTTTGCTAGTGATTATAGTTTGGGTCATTGTTTTACTTTTGAGAAGCGTTCGGTATATAAGATTTGGGATTGACAAAGTCTGATTACATAACTACTTTTAAAATAACTTTTTTCAACAATATTATAATCGAATATTTTTTTGAATACAATGGTCACAAATCAGATGAGAATGCTGAGAGGAATGTGCGGTGTTACGCGAATAGATAGAGTAAGGAATGAGTACATAAGAGGAAGTTTGAAAGTGACACCGATGGCCGAGAAGTTATGTGGAAGGCGGCTATCATAGTATGGGCATGTTATGCGGAGGAATGAGAGACATTTTGTGAGGAAGGCCTTGAGCATGTATGTGGATGGATATAGAGGTAGAGGACGACCAAGGAAAGATTGGATGGATTGTCTGAAAGATGATATGGTTAGAAAGAATTTTACTTGTGAGACGACTTCTGACAGAGAAGTATGGAAGGAGAAGATATCCTGCACCGACCCTAAATAAAATTGGGTTAAGGGCAGGTGGATGACTATATGACAATGGTCACAAATGCAGACAGGACGGATTGACGATATTAGAACTCTTAAGGCCAAGGCACTTCAAATGAAACCACAATACACTTCATAATTACGGCATCAAAGTATAACACCACTTAATTAAATTGCAAGAATATTTGTATTATACAAATACGTTACTGATGACTTTTTAAATTCCCAGTTTTAACCTACAGTCGTTTACCTAAGGAACAATCCGGCCTTTTATATTTCAACGTCTATTTCGGCTTTTTGCCTATATCTCGCCCTTAATACTTATTTATTTCAGCTCACAATCAAATTTATTATAAGGAAAAAAAACCGGTTCATTTGTCCTAAGACATTAAGTGCTATTGTTGTCTTGTAATATATTTATCCTGATGTATTGGCACTGCTGGCGAGAGCAGAAATATACAAAAATTATACGATTTTCATTTACTTATTTTTTATCTGTGGTATAAATTGTTAGTCATAATAAGACATGATAATATTATGCCAATTGAAGTATACCACATCAAAGTTTTTATCTTAATTAAATAAAAAATTGCATAGGATAGTTATACAAGGTAATAGAACTGTTTTGATAAATACTCATTTTTTTTAAATGTTTTTTTAAATTAAATAATTTCCCTTATTTTTGAGTAATTATTTGGTTTCGTATTTTTGGATCAGATATTTTCATTATTACAGTTATTAAAAACGGGATATTTACATTGTTTTTTATTTTTATTTGATGAAGCTCAATATTTGACATTATCTACGAATATCTTGTTTACGAGACAAATATGCAGATATTTTCAGTTTTAAATATTTCCTTTTGATTATTTATTTGTCTGGGTAGACTTTTCAAGCTAAAACCGCGACAAAAATATAGGCCAATAACACACACATTAGTAAAGTAGTGTGACGTTTGGCGAATGTCAAGCAAAGATGTCACACACACCGAGATAATAAAGTTCGCTCGTATGTTTTAGTTCTGAGTCGATCTAGATAATTATATAAATTATCTGTGTGAAACTGTCAACTGTCATTGTAAACTTTAATATACTACTTAAAATTTATCTTGACTGCACCGATCAATCTCCATCGTGTCTTCTCCATCGCACATGACATTGGCGAAATAATCTATGCCCTCTTGGCACAAATAAAAGCCATGTAAAAAAAACCTACTTAAAATTTATTGTTTTATTTTTTGCAAGAGAGTAGTCTATCGGAGTGAACTTCAGTTTATTTATAAAGACTAACCTATTATTAACGGAAAGACTATAAATTTTAAATTGAATAATTTTGAATTCACAATCTTCATTACACAGTACGGCTTGGAACATAGTCCACCACGCTGTTCCAAAGCGGGTTGGTGGAATGCACATGTGGCAGAATTTCGATGAAATTAGACACATGCAGGTTTCTTCACAATGTTTTCCTTCACCGCCTAGCACGAGATGAATTATAAACACAAATTAAGCACACACACACATATAGTGGTGCTTGCCTGGGTTTGAACCCGCAATCATCGGTTAAGATGCACGCGTTCTAACCACTGGGCCATCTCAGCTCTTGTATGCTTAGATCTTTTAAACTACGCAACGGAATTTGATGCGGTTTTTTTTAGTTGATAAAGCGATACAAAAGAAAGTTTTTTTATGTATTCTACATGGACCATATAGTATAGAAACAAGAAAAAATCTGTAGTAAATTTAGTATAGTAGAAGTCAAGGCGGGTTGCTAGTTCAATAATAAAACATCATGAGATTATTGATATCGCATGATAGATTTTTTTAACTTTGCCGTTACGTTAATTCAAATCGTTTATAAAAAATACATATTATTTTTAATTGGTAAAAAATGCATATTATTCGATACTAGATTTAGTAGATGATAAAAAAGCGTGGATTTAATACTTGTTGACTTCCAGGCAGGATATATTAATTTAAATAATTGTATTAACTAACATGACTGTATTTTTTTAAATGATGAAAAAAGTAACTACTGAGTTTTTTGCCGGTTCTCGGTAGAATCTACTTTCCGAACCGGTGGTAGCTTCACTTGATTGTTAAATGACGATTCCAAAGTGCTTGTAAAAGCCTACTTGAACAAAATGTATTTTGATTTTATCAATAAGTATTTATTTACCAATAATCGCGATAAAAAATTTAAATATGTGTACATATAGTTGTATTCCTTATGTATTACTTCGATAGTATCAATAACACTTGTATTTCTTTTCCTATCTTGTTATACTCAAACTAGATTAAACACTTCATTTTGATTTCGTAAGCCGTTTTCTCTTTCTATTCTTTTCAACGTAACAGGATTTAAACGCTAAGCTAAATTGAATACCTGGAAAAGCTGGCCTCGTTCTACCTTCCAAGTGTTGGATATATTGTCGGACGAGATAAATGAAATTAATCATTGTAATCTTTGTAAGAGACGCGGTATGTACATATGGGGGGGGGTGCGTTCATTCAATTGATTAATTGAGATTTCATTTATTGTGTAAATTGTTTTTTATTTATTTTGTAATAAAACTAATCACATTACATTCATTTATGTCACTATTTCATTTACCAATCTATACATTTATTAATTATCCGCTAATTGTAAGTTCAAAATCAAAATAAACTTTATTCAAGTAGGCTTTTACATGCACTTTTCAATCGTCATTTTACAATTAAGTGAAGCTACAACCGGTTCGGAAAGTAGATTTTACCGAGGAGAAACGGTAAGAAACTCAGTAGTTACTCTTTTTTAACATTTAAAACATTAACATTAATTATATTAATCCTTTTTCCGCCCATCTCCTAATCCCGTTTTCTTCTCTCTCCATTCAAAATCCACCGTATTTTGTTTTTCTCGTGCCAGGCAGTACCAGCTCGCCACACCACGCCACGAGAGGAAGTGACGGGAGTCCCACAATACGGTGTCGATAACCGAATCAATAATTATACTAATAAATGTTATTTCAATTAAAAAAACGTACTTAAAAATCATGATAATATGTATGTATTAACTGATGAAGTGGTGATTATAGCCCTACATTGGAAACTGTTTCAATTCTTCATACCGGAACACAAATGTATCAAGTATTGTTGCTTGACAGTACAATATTATATGAATGAGTGGTACCTTCCTAGACGGGCTTGCTCGAAGTCCTACCACCAAGTATACTGATGATACCAGTGGTCTGACAAGATCATAATACAAAAGTATCTTTACTATGTTGTCTATGTATTATATATAAAAAAATCACTTCCTCCCTCCTACTTCTCTATCTCTCTCTCTCTCTCTCTCTCTCTCTCTCTTCCCTCCTCCTTCCTCTCGAATCACTCTGTTTATTTAAAAAATTACATCAAAATCCGTTGCGTAATTTTAAAGATCTAAGCATAAATAGGGACAGACAGCAGTAAGCGACTATGTTTTATACTATGTAATGATAAATATATATGAGTCCAGGACCATTTTATTAACGACCGGGGTAAAAGGTTCGTCACCTTAAGATCTATTTTCGTGTGCTCAGTATGAGCGATAATCTGCTTTACCGATCGAGAATGACATATTGCGTCGCAATGATTCGATGTTTATATTCAAAAGGTACTAAGAGTTTAAGACTTGATAAAGGAATGAATTTGAAAACTGATAAAGGTATTAGGTACAGTCATATGTACCTATTGGCAAAATTGCATGGAATTTTAAATCTACGTTTTCAATATCTCCGTCTACAGTTACTAGAGCAGGAAATATTATGTTTCCAAATTGGATATAATAATTTCAAACTAATTTATGTTTACTACAATTTCATCTCACTTCTGATACGAACTAATGGCCTGGAACTTTCATAATTATTAACGAAACATGAATGAACAATGTTTAGAGTGTACCTCGCGTGAACACAGATTTTCCATTCCAGTCAAAATCAAACTTTAAATTTACTAACAACTAAAACTGTTATCTACCAGTAAACAAAAATAATAATAATAACAATAAAAACAAATAGAGCCTATTCCAAACATCAGAGGACCATAGACAAATAAACAACATTTGACAGCGAATGGCGCGCTCCCATTGGTCGAGCTTGAATAAATAATTTATCTATGATTTTCATTATGGATTCACGAAAAAGTGCCGGTTTCAATATTTACGATGCTTTTATCGGAATTTTCGAATAAAAATTAAATTGGCTATACAATTTCTAGTGGAATAGTGTTGTATTATTAATAACGATATATTAAATAAGCACTATTTTAGTTCATAATATAGCAGAACTAATAGATATTCTACCGCTAAACAACAGTTCGCAGTATTGTTGTGTTCCGGCTTGAAGGGTGAGTGAGAAACTACAGGCACAAGGGACATAGCATCATAGTTCCCAAGATTGGTGGCGCATTGATGATGTAAGGAATAGTTAATATTTCTTACAGCGTCATTGTCTTTGGGTGATGGTGGCTACTTACCATCAGGTGGCCCATATGCTCGTTCGCCAAGCTATTCCATAAAAAAATACGTAAATATATGGTTTGTTTAACTGTATTCCTTCTACGTATTATTTCAAATTCAAATAAGCAGAATATCCAATAGGGACTACTTAAATATCCAATTGATTAATTCTACAATACAAGATGGATTCTCAATTGTTTTATTACATATCTTTATATGTAGACAAATAAAGTACCGAACAAAAACAAAACAATACGTATACAATCGGGTGCGGAACGATCAATCTTGATCGTGTATTCGCGTCCATGCGGGACGCAGTTGTTTCGCTATTTTCAACACTAAACTAATTCATCTTGATCCTTGTAACATGAATATCACCTGTGGACACATTGTTCTGAACAAATATGATGTTTATTTTGTACTTTATTGGGTATAGTTTGAAACTAAGTACATTATAATGATTTAGGTTAAACTAAACTCAAACTGAGTTAGGTAGAACTAAAATAAAGTTTGTGTTGAGGACTGTACGAAAAAACCTTTGCTTGCTTCTCTAGAATTATTATACATACTTATTTTCGCCTTTTTCCTTCTGAACATGTTTCGGAATAAAATAGGTTACTTGAGTATCATGTAGTATCTATTTTAAATTATATCAAATGTATTCAAGTAAACATTTTTGAATTAACAACAGCCCTTTTGGAAAGAAGCCTCTAGCAAAAAGAAACGGCAAGGAAGTTGCTTTGCTGCTCTTTTTAATGAAACTAATTTTTAATACTGCTATTTAAAAAATATTGTTTAATCAGTCCTGAGGTGGAACCCGTACCAAAATCCAGCCAGCTTTTTTAAAATTATTCTTTGATCAAATCAAAATCATAGTCAAATTTTAAATTATATTGTATAATCATTATAACAAAAAAAGGTAAAAATTTGGTATTTATTTTAGCCTATATTCAAAACGTACTTAATACTATGTAGTGTGTGCTGCTGAAATCATAACTGCTAATTTTTTTATACTACGGTGATCAGAGCCATCTGTGTTAAACAATTATGTAATATTTTGCTATAAGTCTCGTCTACAATTTTGTAGATGGCGCCTATAAACGTTTTATAGTTTAAATAAGCAATAAAATTATTTTTATAATCGGGATATTTTAAATTAAATTGACACTACACAAGCAATATCGGGCTGAATATGATTTCGTCATATATGATGGCTAATACTAAGCATTCCTGACAAAATGGCAACATTTCTCTAAAAAAAGTTATACACAAACAATATGGTGGATCAGCTGTTTTCATTTTTCGTGAGCTCGAAATTGTTTCCATAAAAACGACGCGTTGTTATGGTCACATAGCCATGTGTGAATTAAAATGGGTTCAATCGCATCGGTGCTGCAATGGCATTGTCAGACGTGTGGTCAAATCAACCCCACGGAGAGTGTGAAGTGTTTAAAATGTGGTATAAAAAGAGTATCTGATCATGACAGTGTTATCCAAAAACGTTATTACACCGGTGATTCGTCGTCGGAATACGCTTCTCGGACAGAAAAAAGCGGTGGAACAACTCCAGGCTCCGAAGCTATCGTCATACCGACAACAAACAGTTTCAATAGGTATGTTTTATTCCAATATATTGACGTTCTATTTCATTGTTTCTCATGTCAAAGATTATTGATTTTTCTCAGTCCATATTTAGGTTATTATTACCATTGTATTTAGTAGTTGCGTGTGTGTATTCATCGTTCATTATCGGAATTGTCGACTGGTTTCCATTTAGTGGCGGGGCTTAGTCATTATTTTAATAAAAAGTATGTTTTTAGTTCGATCACAATGATTGCGGGTATGTAACGTATACATTAAGCTATCGTATATTACTTAGCGAGACAAAAAGGTAACTAGTTATTTTGCTTAATTGGTTTTTTATAATACATGTATGAAGTTTAATGTGAAAGATTGTTTTAAAATGTAATCCTTGCTCACTTACTGAATTAACTAATGTAGGAGCTTGAAAATCGATTGCATACTGTTTTAAGGACAATAACTTGTTATTAAACAATGTTTTTTATATATCTCATTTGTTTTTCATACTTAGTAACTTGTTTTCGTCAATTTATTAATGTGTCACTATTTCATAAGGTAAGTGTAAAAATTTAATTAAAAAAAAACAAAACAAAAAAGATGGTTAATTAGAATGACTCCAATTAAAAAAAAAATAGAGATCAATAATCATCTATAAAAATATAGTATGAATATTTCCTTATTTTTAGTGTAATCTCTATCTGTGTTGCAATTGATTTGTTAAAAGTACAGCTCTATGATAATAATGTGATAAAAATAATAGGGTTTATTCCTTTGTATAATTTATAAACTTTTATATATTTCCACTTCCATACCTGTAAATAACAGTTAGATAGGCTGTTATTGGTCCAGGAATCATATAATGCGTGTAGAACGGTATGTCCAACTCCAATAATAATGTTGACTACAGTATCTACAATTAGACTAGACTGTTTCTTACTAGACTCTATAATTTATGTATAAACTAAACAATGACATATATTTTTTAAAGATATTTGAATCAAATGTATTTGCAACAAAACAAATTTTGATTAAGTTTGTATTTAAGATACCTGTTTCGTTGTCATTGTTGCATACCTAAAAAAAAAAGTTAATTATATCATTATTATATTAACCTTTACATATATTGTGTATCATATATGATTCACAATTATTGTTTCACTAGTGTGTCTAATATTTGGATATAGGACCATTTAAAATCTTTTGTAAAATATTTATATTGTTCAGTTTAAAAGATAGTTCTTTGGCTAACTGAATTTTGTAAATTAAAATTTCAGGCCATTTTTCTATGTGTATGTCTATTTACAAGAGAATCTAAAGCAAATAATCCTATGGTAAAGTATTGACTGAATTTCTATAAACTCATTATATTAAACAGCACAATTTAGTAAAAAGACTGTTAATTAAGGTAATTGCCTGCGACACATGCATATAAATCAATACTGGTACATATAAACATATGTATCAGATAAGATACCTTATTATTATTGTGGCAAATTATTAAAAACTTTGTATAACATCCTTTTTATGTATACTTCTGTAATAGTTTTGGAAAGAGGTAAAATTATTTTTGATTGTATGTAGGGGAAATTTCTGGAACTCACAATTAAATTCTAAACGAATTGCCGCTGGTAGAAATTAATGTATTTATTTATTAATTCTTTATTGCACCCAAACTTAAGCTGAAAACAAGAAATTACATTTTTGCTATACAAAAGTCGCATGAGGTGCAACAGGCGGCTTTATTGCTAAGTAGCAAACTCTTCCAGGCAACCTTTAGGCAGAGGATACTAACAAATCTGCCTTATTTGTGAATGTTGTAGGGTATAAATTGTATTTAGATCATATCATTATCTTTATAAATTGTGCGAAACCTGTGTGGTCGCTAAGTTTCTATAAAAATGCTATATTTCTATGCCATTTCTGTTAGTTTTGCCATATAAAATGGTAATCTTTTTAGTATATTTTATATGAACTTAACATACTTTCTCAACTATATGCATGAAAATTGATACACATATGCATTTTTCATTGAGAGTGGTTTTAATTATATTCTCTTCATTATTATCCACTACTAGATGATGCTGTAAAACATAATATTCATACAACATATGAAATATAATAATATACCATCAGGACTGGTTTATATATTCTTCTATTGGGCGAAGTCCTATTAAAAGTTATGGATTAAAAGTCTCTAATTAAAACCGCTATGACGTTTCATATATAATAATAGATACCATAGGAGTAGTCCATTAATGTTTTGGGGAGAGGACTGTTTATCCTTAACACAGGTTATTTAATTAGCCTAGCTAGGATAGCCAGTATTTGACCTGTGTTTATTTTCGACTTTTATTGTAGTTCAACGATGTAAATGTTTATCAAGATGATTTTTGTATGGAATAGATTAAATAAAAATAAATATTCTTCTATTGGGCAAAGACCTATTAGGGCGTCACGGTAGCATGCGTAAGCGATCCCGTGGCGCCAGCCGAAAGACGAGGTGGTCCGCTGGTTTTTTAGTGGGTAAACCCGGTGGACCTGGGTGCACTTTCTATCACGTGGGGGAAGCGCGTAAAGCGTTTTTCCAACGAAAAAAAAATTGACCTATTAAAAATCCTTGAATTAAAACCTGTGTTAAAATCTTACGGGATATCGAATCCTTTGCTTAGTTGGTTTGATTCTTATCTGAAAAATCGCAATGCTAGAGTAGTTGTAAATGGTTATACTTCCAATTCCTTTCAGGTTTTGTCTGGTATCCCACAGGGTTCTCATCTAGGACCACAATTGTTTACAATTTTTATCAACGATATTGGTGAATGTTTTAAACACTCACAAATATATCTTTTCGCAGATGATTTAAAAGCTACGGCTAGGATTAAGGATTCTTCCGACTCTATTATGTTTCAAAATGATTTAGATAGACTAGCAGAGTGGTGCATAGAAAACAAAATGGCTTTAAATATAGCAAAATGCAAACATATTAAATTCACAAAAAACAAATATAAAAAACCGACAGTATATTATATAAATGGGGAAGAACTTAAAGAGGTAGACATTATTCGAGACTTGGGTATAAATTTCGATCAAAAACTTAAATTTGATAAACATATCGAAATCTTAGTCCTGAAGGCATCGAAAATACTAGGTTTTTTAATAAGAGAATCTAAGAACTTCAAGCAGCCAGCTACAAAAATTGTTATCTACAATGCATTGGTTAGAAGTAATCTAGAATACTGCAGCGTAGTTTGGTCTCCTAGATACAAAAATCGTATCGATAGACTTGAGTCCATCCAGAAAAAATTCATTAGATATTTAACTTATAGTTGCAAGCTTAGCAAAGTACTCAAATCTTACGATGAACGTATTGAATATTTCAAACTCGCTCCATTGTCGAAACGTAGAAGTCTTTTTCAATTAATATTTTTAAGTAGAATCGTTAACGGGTCGATTATTAATTCAGACCTATTACAAAAACTTACTTTTAATGTTCCCACCAGATTACCTAGGTCAAATAATTTGCACTTGTTTAATAAACCAAAGCATCACACAAACCTTAAACTACATAGTCCAATTTCACAAATGTATGATGCTTATGATGAATATCAACACAGTGTCGATCTAAATGTTACGTCCATTGCGTCCATGAAAAATATCGTACTGGGCAACAAAAATGAAGTCTAAGTTGATATATCCTGTCCCATATATATATTTATTACATCGCTTTTTTTTTTTTTTTTGTTTTTTTACTTCCTTTTAATTAAGATTGAAATAATTTTCTAATTAGGTTAAGATGTTGATTGTTTTCTTTCAGTGCATGCTGTGTTCTTCTATAAGTAATTGTGACACTTAGAACAGAATGTTATTTTTGTTATATTTTATTATTATAAACAGTGTACAAATTGTTGAAGAACCAAATAAAATAAATAAATAAATAAATAAATATGTCTTGGTTGACCATTCGCACGTGTCTTACAGCGGATGGTCGTGCGTCGGGTCAGCGCCGCTGGCGAGCCGCGCGTGGCGCTGCGGCTGCGGTCTCCGGAACGTGTCGGCCTCTTGGCGCTGCGCCGCTTGCGACAAGATCGCGCCTCATGCACCTGTCTACAGGTATGCGACGGTGAAATTAACTTCGAACAAAACTTGCCAATATATCGTTATTAAAATACATTGGTAAAAAGACAAAACGTCATAATTGGGACGTTTGTCTTTAGTCGTTTTACGTAGTAAGAGTAATACGTCACAATACATCAATTACGTAGTAACACGTTTTGCGTAATTAAAACATCTAGTTATCCCTTTTACTTATTGTTTTTATTAAACTATCCTTTTTACTTTTAAAGAAATGTAAAAATAAACTAAAATAAACGATCCCCGGCGCGGCACACTTTTTTCTGTTGTTTAGTATGGATATAATATATCTGTTTATTAGAATATCATTGTAAAAAGGCATATTATTCGATACAAGATTTTATAGATGATAAAAAAGCGTGGAGTTATAATACCTGTTGATTTCCAGGCAGGATAAATTACATACATATATAATTGTATTTAACTAATATGACTGTATTTTTTAAATGTTGAAAAAGAGTAACTACTGAGTTTCTTGCCGGTTCGCGTCGGTAGAATCTACTTTCCGAACCGGTGGTAGATTCACTTAATTGTTAAATGACGATTCAAAAGTGCTTGTAAAAACCAACTTGAATAAAGTTTATTTTGATTTTTGAAAACATATTTGATTAAACATAATGTTGTCTTAAATTTTCGCGATTATTACACATTTAAATGAAACTTATTATAACGGATTTGTCTACCCGTGACCACGAACACTGCAAAGTGCTCGAAACGTCGGGATGTTTAAAAAATAGTTAATATACGCGATTTAAATCCGTTATAATTAGTTTCATTTAAATATTTGATTAAACAGATTGTCCGATGACGAGGAGCAACCTTCAGGGATGACTGACAAGGATAAGCCTGACCAAGGTGAGTTCGAATTCATTATATCAAACTTTCGTATCGAACTGCCGTGAGTAATTATATTTATTTCTTCTTTCTAGACCACAGTATGATAAGGTCCAACACTTTAGCTGTCCCTTCGTATAAACCTTCGTCAAGTTTTTCCGGCGGTCGACCTCTAAACCTCGATGTCCAGTCCCTGCGTTTGTCTCCGACGCAAATAACGGATCACGCTCATGGAGTTACGCGATCATTATCTCATGGCTCTGTGATCAATTCGCAACAGAAGTGGTGGAACGTCGAAGAGACTAGAGGTACCATAAACAGACCGACGAGTTTGTTAGTCTCCGAAAGATATGGTACATCGTCGTATAATCCAAGGGAATCATTCTTGAGAAGTCTCCACACGGTCACGAGACGACCCAAGAAGTTAAATGAGAGCAAGTCCAATTGGGAACTGAATTACGTGAAAGAATATCAAAAGGAGCATAGTAGAGGTCTGCATTTGAAAAAGTGGGCTTGCAGCAAATGTACATTAGAAAATTCAGGTATTAGAACGCATTGCGAAGCTTGTTTGTCTCCAAGAATATCTCCTCTCGCCCGGATCTCCAATACAAGGGGTCTTAGTGTAACGACTTTGGGCAGACACGAGACTTTCAGCGGTAGAGATGGAGCGACCTCCTTGCCATCATCTGGTGGTATTATGATAACCGTTCCAGATTGGCCGCAGACAGGAACGAATTCAGGAGAATCGTTTCAACGATCAATAAGCGCTCAGAATTCACCAGAAACTCGGCCGACGTATCGAAGATCGTTTTCGGAACAGACGAATGAGAATCGACCCGTCGGTAAAGTCATATCGAGTCGAAGAAGTTTGAACGACTATCAGAAATCACTTGCCGGTTATTGTGGAACGCTGACGAAGCCTGAAGATAGGCGGGATGCTGATAAGAAGGCGGAAGAAAATGCCGAGTTAATTGATAAGGAATGCAGCTGGGACACGAATGCCGAGGGCGTTATATACGCGCTGCCGAACAAGGGCAAGTATAAGGATCTGAATCTCCAATTGCAAGTCAATAATAATGGCACGAGATATTCTTACGTGTCTGTGCAAGATACGAAGACAGTCATGAGTAATTCTCAGAACGAAGTCGTGTACTCCAATGATATGGGAGACGGCGACTACGCTAGGATCGACGAGTTGCTCGGTGCGGAAAATTGTATTTCTCCGATCGGTGAAAGTAATTTAAGGACGTCGCATATCGGTGCGGCGAGTAAAGAGACTGGGAAAGTGTTTAACATGCTGCCCTCCGTCGGCAAAGTGTCGCACAACCCTCGGGATCCGTCTAAAGTGCCTTCTATTCAGCAAACTTCGTAAGTCGCTTAGAACTATATCTAATTTTTACACAATGAAAAAATTAATAATATTTTAAGGTTGTTTCATAAAAGTATTCTACATAAGGTCTAGTTGACACATGTCGGTGTAACTGCTGGAGTACATTTCTTAGGTTATGTAGGAAACTACGAGATATACATAACATGTGCTTTTCTCACGATGTCTTGATTCACCGATGAGTTCACTCATACACACAAATACACACACACACAAATACACACACACACACACACATACACTAACACACACACATACACTAACACACACACATATCACACACACACATATCACACACTCAGACACACACCCACCCACCCACACACACACACACACACACACACAAACTCACACACTTAGACACACACACACACACGCACACGCACACACACGCATACACACACACACACACACACACACACGCACGCACACAGACACATTAATATTATAAACAATTAAGCACGACACGACAACGTAATTAATTCGCGTGTCCATCTCTCAGCAAAATACTTGTTCTCTAACTTGGGATCTTAACCTAAAGTTGTTTCACTACTTACGGCTTGCCTGGCCTAAGTATGGTATAAGACTCGTCTGGTCGGCAGGCGCGAGGGGGCGGGCGGTGCGGGCGCGGCGCGCATGTGGCAGTGCAGCGAGTGCTGGTTCGCGTACAACGCGTGGGGCGCGCGCTGCGACGTGTGCCGCAGCGCTCGCCCGCCGCACGCCGTCACGCTGGCGCCGCACGACGCGCGACACAGGTAGCGACACGCTTGTCGCTTTTGTTTTTTATCAAGACCCCGGTAGCTTGACTAACTCCTTGGTTGAGTGTTGTACACCGGTTTTCATGGGTACGCCACTCCGAGGTCCTATGTTGTTTTGAGTCTGGGTCCATTGTGCCCTTGTGTGAAATTAAGACGTTTTCTTTTTAATTCCATGTGATATGTCGTCTTGGGTCTGGCTGTTGCCCATAGAAATAGCCGTTGTGTGAAATTAAGACGTTTTCTTTTTAATTCCATGAGACAGCTTAGGTACAGAGATGTTATGTCCCTTGTGTCTGTACTCACAATGGCTTACTCACCCTTTAAGCAAAAACTCTTCCCAGTATCACTGCTTGTGGGTAGGATATATGATGAGTGGGCGGTACCTACCCAAGGTTTACATAAAGCATTACCACCAAGTGGTCCCAATCAATCAGTAACAGAGTGCATTGAATGAAATAAGTTAGATTGATTATCTTGTTTGTATCTCATTCCAGGAACAATTCCTCGTCAGAAGCAAGCGGTACGAAAACAGAGGCGAATCGCAACGAGCCTGCTAAAAAGTTGACAGTGCCTATCGCTTCATTGGATCACGATCTTAATAGTGACGAACTCCTGTTTGCTGTTGGTAAGATACTTAAAATTTGTCTCAAACTGACCGACTGAAACAACGCACCTATAGCAATGAAATTGAATACAAGTATAGATCCAAAATTTCATATCACTAACTTATGGTGTAATCATATATACATAACATAACCGCTCTTCTTTTTTGTCTTTTTGTTCTCAAAATAAAAATAAGTTGGATCTTTATTATTTTGTAAACAAATATTGGTCGTTTTGGTTGTGATTAGATTATCAATCTGATAATGGTATTATTTTTACGTGATAGCTTCACTGAGATGGAAATGCGTCCTTTGTTGCCACATTAGTGAATCTCAATGAAGTAAATCTCCTACAAATAAATCTCCTCCTCAGAGATCAGAGGATCCCTGTCACGTTAAACTTAAACCTAGCAACCTATTTTCAAGAAACTTTTTCTTAGAATGTATATATTCCGTAAGTTTCTCGCTATCCCATACTCGTATATTAACTTTCCGGCACATGGTGTGCTTATGTATTTGCTCGCGCATCGCAGACACGTCGGCGCCGGCGACGGAGCTGGGCACGTGGTCGTGCGCGCGCTGCACGCTCGTCAACGAGGCGGGCGCCGCAGCATGCGCCGCCTGTGCCGGCTCGCGGCCCTCGCCGCACGCCTACTGGTACGCACGCACACACACACACACACGTACGCACACACACACACACACACACAAACACACACACCCACACACAAACACACACAAACACACACACCCACACACACACACAAACACACATCCACAAACACACACACCCACATACACACACAAAAACACACACACACACACACACATACACCCCAGCCCCCACACACGTTTACACACACACACACACACACAAACACACACACACACTCACACTCACACAAACACATCCACAAACACACACACCCACACACAAACACACACACCCACACACACACAAATACACATCCACAAACACACACACCCACATACACACACAAAAACACACACACATACACCCTAGCCCCCACACACGACTACACACACAAACACACACACACAAACACACACACACAAACACACACACACACAAACACACACACACACAAACACACACACACACACACACATACACATACGTCACTATACCACCGGATAGGCAGATGATTCCACTCCACTTGGTAAGAGGTAGTGGAGTCCAAACGCGAAGAGTCAGTCAGTCAGGAAGAATGTACTGCACCATTAGCTTATTCGATCCTGACCCATTGGCCTATTGCCATTCCCACTCCTGGCAAAAGTTCAATATAATCTAGGGGGATTATAAATTAATATAAATAAAAATATATATATAATAAAAATATAAATTATTATAAATTGGATAATTAGTAATTTCTGAAAAAGTGGCACGACCGATTTACTATTAAAAGATTAGACGATGTACGTTTGACATATTACGTAAAATGACCGAACAGGAAAAGCTTATTGCGCATATTGTTGGTCGTGAGTGAGCGAGATAGCGTATAATAAGCAAGTACAGTTACGAAGTGACAAGTATGCGAGCAAAAAGGCAATAGGTGTGACATAATTTATGATCCGATTTATTTCATACTCATATAAATTCTATATACTACATTAAATTCTTTCTTTAAATTCTTCATGTGTTTTTGCTGATATATAACATATAATGAAAATAAATGTAATGAGAAATATATTTAAATAATTGATAAATAATAAATATTCAGGTCGTGCAGTTCGTGTACGTTACGGAACCCGCTGTCGGCGAACCTCTGCCTTGCCTGTAAAACTCCGCCGGTACCCAAACATGGAGTCCCGGGGTCTTCTAACGAAGCTACGAACCAGGCAGCTGCTGGTTTGTTAAAAAACATATTATCTGTTGTTTTAAGGAATACTTATATGAATGAATACTTCAAATAAGAATAGGATCTTCAGAATTACACTCTGTATCGACCTGTATATAAACCGGTACGAATCGTGAGCACAGATGGTCAGTAGTGGGGGGAAATTAATTTGTCAAGAATGACGAATAAGATTCCAATAGATGACGAGCGTCTACTGACGAACCAATCGCGTGTAGGGCGATACGCCCCCCCCCCCCCCATTAATCTATTAAAAGTTACTTGATTTTTCAATCAATTTAATAGTAAACATCTGTATGGAAGATACCTTTAAGCCAAGATGTAAGAAATGATTTAAATTTCTATGGTCAGTGAGGCCCATTTTTTTTTATAGTTTGGTGGACGAGCATATAGGCCACCTGATGGTTAGTGGTCACCATCACCCATAGACAAAGACGCTGTAAGAAATATTAACTATTCCTTACATCATCAATGTGCCACCAACCTTGGGAACTAAGATGTTATGTCCCTTGTGCCTGTAGTTACACTGGCTCACTCACCCTTCAAACCGTAACACAACAATACTAAGTATTGTTATTTGGCGGTAGAATAACTGATGAGTGGGTGGTACCTACCCAGACGGGCTTGCACAAAGCCCTACCACCAAGTAAAATTTACCATCAATGCACCTTTAACAGTCAGCCTACCTACATAATAAAAAAAAAATTTTCAACATCTCCAGCGGGTCGAAGTCCATCAAGACACACCCCGGCGCCGAGGAGAGCGTCGCGACACAAGACTCCGCCCCCCGAACACAAGTAAGCTATATTTATTTTAAATTATATTTAATTATTATTCTATTGTTTTTATATTCTGAATAAAACTCGAGTACTAAAAAGAAAAATAATTAAAGAAAAATTTCAAATCAACTGAAGTTGTTGACTTTTATCCTATTAAGTGCAAATCTAAATCTAAATTAAATGGAATTGATTCCAGTTTAAAATTTAAGAAACTGATATAACATCTTTTCATCTCTTAGATATTCCTAATACGTTATAAATGATAAGTTATATATATTATAATATGTTATATATGTCATATATAATATAAAACAGCAGTCTGACAAAATATCAATATCACAACCGAATTGGTAAACTTCCATCAATAAGATAATTCCATCAGTGTGTTGAGTTTGAGTATCATATAATTGCTTGTTGCAAATTCTACAGAGGCGAAAGCACAGAGTGGCCGTGCTCGGAGTGTACGTTCGTGAACGCTGGCACGGCGCTGGCTTGCGACATGTGCCAGTCGCCCAAGACCAGGCTGTTGCCGGCCGCGCCAGACCAGCCCAGCTTGGATGACGATGATTCCCGTGAGATGTTACATTCTTTGTCGAATTTTTAACTGTCGTATCGTTATGTACCTTCCAGGCGACCGTTACCTTTCTTTCTGTTCTATTATATAATTTTAAACAACATTTTTTAAATGATCATACAATTTTTTCTACATTTGAAAAATATAAATAAGAAAATATTCTATTTAGAGAGAGATAGCATATAGATAGAGAGAGATGGAGATAGAGGAAGAGATTTTTTGAAATTTAATTAAAATGATTTTCAGTTGTCTTATAATAAAGACTTATGGTATAATAATTTAAAAGATAAATGAAGTGTAAATATACGACTGGGTAGAGTAATGAAAAATTTGATCATTAATATTACAGCGGAGGGTTCCGACGGGGAGCGTCAAGAGAGCACCCCAATGGAAATACTCCGCCTGAGAGAGGAGAGTCACGCCTGGACGCAGTGGCAGGAGGTTCTGGCTCAATGTGCCGCGGTAAGAATGAAACACAATTTTATCAGTGGGCTCTCAAGCACTTACAACTTAACTTTATAGACGTAAAGCCTTCTCGTTAGATCTAGAATCTAGATAGTATCTTTCACTGCAAATACAGTTTATCTTATAATTTACCATACTATGTTATTCCACATCTACACTAATATTATAAAGAGGAAAACTTTGTTTGTTTGGTTGTAATGAATAGGCTCAAAAACTACTGGACCGATTTTAAAAATTCTTTCACCATTCGAAAGCTAAATTAATCCCGCATAACATAGGCTAAATTTTATTTTGAAAAAAAAAAATAGGGTTCCGTAAGATATTTTGGGTTTTTTGGACAAAAAAGGAAAAAATCTAGCAAAAAAGTTGATTTTTTGCGTATGATGCCTAAACTATAAAAGATAGAACTATAAAATGTTCTAACTCCGGTCCTTAGAGGGCATAATCGCCTCCGACCCTAAGAACCACATCAGATTCGTGGCTGATGTTGGTCTGGCTGAGGTGTTGTGATCACGAATTTGAGGTTTATCACAATAGATCCAAGCGCCGGTTGCAGTAATTCTTCAAATGTGACCGTGCCTCAGCAGCAGGGATATTAGAAGACTACGACCGCTAGTAATATATAACCATTTGTGAAAATGTAGACAGCGCGATTCAGGAATGTGACGTTTCGAATCAGCGCCATCTATCGCTGGCGAGTAGTAACACGTGCGCTTGTGTAACGCAGACGGGCTCGATGTACGTGGACGCGTCGTTCCCGGCGGCGCCGCGCTCGCTGTACTACGCGGGAGCGAGCGCGGGGGCGGGAGCGGGAGCGGGCGCGGGCGAGGGCGCGGGCGCGGCGGCGCGCTGGCTGCGTCCGCACCACATACACGTGGACGCCGACCCGCGCCTGCCCTGGCTCGTGTTTCGCGACCCGCGCCCCTCGGACATCTCGCAAGGTAAAAACATTTAACATGCTATAGTTCACATGCTGACGGTACATATACGTAAATTTTCTTTTCTGTAACTAACATCTAATTTGTATGATTTTGTAAGCACTCTTAAATTACGATGAGTAAGATTCTCTGAGTGTATCTGTAAGTGTCCAAACATTATAGTAAATAAATAAAAATTACTGTAGTTGACATGCTGACGGTACATATACGTAAATTTTCTTTTCTGCGACTAACAGCTTATTTGTATGATTTTGTGAGCACTCTTAAATTACGATGACTTAGATTCTCTGAGTGTGTCTGTAAGTGTCCAAACATTATAGTAAATAAATAAAAATTACTGTAGTTGACATGCTGACGGTACATATACGTAAATTTTCTTTTCTGCGACTAACAGCTTATTTGTATGATTTTGTGAGCACTCTTAAATTACGATGACTTAGATTCTCTGAGTGTGTCTGTAAGTGTCCAAACATTATAGTAAATAAATAAAAATTACTGTAGTTGACATGCTGACGGTACATATACGTAAATTTTCTTTTCTGCGACTAACAGCTTATTTGTATGATTTTGTGAGCACTCTTAAATTACGATGACTTAGATTCTCTGAGTGTGTCTGTAAGTGTCCAAACATTATAGTAAATAAATAAAAATTACTGTAGTTGACATGCTGACGGTACATATACGTAAATTTTCTTTTCTGCGACTAACAGCTTATTTGTATGATTTTGTAAACACTCTTAAATTACGATGAGTTAGATTGAGTGTATCTGTAAGTGTCCAGATTCTTATCAAATTATCAAATGATTGTGTGCTTGTTGTGTGCAAATGCACACGTGATTAGATGTGTAGTTTAATTGTCAGAAGAATATTTTCTCCTTTTCAACCATGGATTATTAAATTCTAGACTAATTTATAAGATATGCAAATGACTTTCTTGATGGTGATTACAACAATCACTTTTGATTCGGTAGGCTTACTTTTATAATTAGTTTGTATAACAGACATGAGGTAGAGGACGACCAAGGAAACGATGGATGTATTGTGTGAAAGACGATATGGTTAGAAATAATGTTACTTTTGAGATGATGACTGACAGAGAAGTATGGAAGGGGAATACATGCTGCGCCGACCCCAAATAAAATTGGGATAAGAGAGCAGAGACGGCCCAGTGGTTAGAACGCGTGCATCTTAACCGATGATTGCGGGTTCAAATCCAGGCAAGCACCGCTGTTTCATGTGCTTAATTTGTCTTTATAATTCATCTCGTGCTCAGCGGTGACGGATGACATCGTGAGGAAACCTGCATGTGACAAATTTCATAGAAATTCTGCCACATGTGTATTCCACCAACACGCATTGGAACAGCGTGGTGGAATATGTTCCAATCCCTCTCCTTAATGGAAGAGGAGGCCTTAGCCCAGCAGTGGGTAATTTATAGGCTGTTACTTTATTTTTTTTACTTTAAGGATGAACAGACTTGAGTAATACCAACTTAGAAGGGCCTACAAGTTGTAGTATAGACCGCGTCGTGTAAAAAGAACGCTGGAAGAAAGCGGAGGGGGTGTGCTTGCGCATGTGTACTATCGAGCAAGAAAGTACTAGGCATATTGTTTATTTTTAAAGTAGCCTCGCTCGCGGGTTTACAAATTAAATTTTGATAGGCACACCATAGGCAGGCTTTGTTCAGCTCTTTTATTTTTTCGCTAGTTAGAAAGACAGTAAGAAATTCCGAATCTTTTGAACTATTTAATATTTAGATTCGAACCCTTTTGTGCCAATCTATAAAACGGACCACCATTTTATAGATTGTTATAAATTATTATCAACTGCATTAATATCATCCTCTCTCTTCATAAAACAATTTACGTCATAAATATTATTTCTTTCTTCCCTATGTAAAACCATTTCGTAATAAAAACTTTTTTGCGTGATGGTATTTTGAGAACAAACGTAACGTGGACACAGCGTGGATAGCAAAGGGCGACTGACGAACCAATAGCGCACCGGCGAGCATGCGGCGCTTGACCCGCCGCACCTCATACCACCAAATTGACCGATAAATAGTATAGTGCGCAGGTTGACTGCTAGCGTTCTTTTTACATGACGCGAGCTATACTTGTGACAAAGACACAATCTGCTTCAGGTGTGCTGGGCAACTGCTGGCTACTGTCAGCGCTGGCGGTGCTGGCTGAGCGCTCGGCGCTGGTGCGCAGCGTGCTGGTGCGCGCCGAGCCGGCCCGCGGCGCCTACCAGCTGCGCCTGTGCAAGGACGGCCGCTGGCTCACCGTCACGCTGGACGACCTGCTGCCGTGCAACCGGAAGGGGCACCTCGTCTACTCGCAGGTACCCTACCATCGTCCTCCCACCCTGTTTCTTATGTCGCAGGTACCCTACCATCGTCCTCCCACCCTGTTTCTTATGTCGCAGGTACCCTACCATTGTCCTCCCACCCTGTTTCTTATGTCGCAGGTACCCTACCATTGTCCTCCCACCCTGTTTCTTATGTCGCAGGTACCCTACCATTGTCCTCCCACCCTGTTTCTTATGTAATCTTTTGTGGTACAATGTAGTTACATTTTCTCACAGAATATCCCACGTGTGTTAATGACACTTACCCACAAAGAGGATTTTACAGATAAAGAATTCTTTTGGTAAAGTATACAATTATACAAAATGACACTAAATTAGGTGTTGCCACATTTTATATTTGATGTAAAAAAAGGTCAGGCTTATATTATTGATGGTAAATTTTAGACAGTTAATGCGCTGAAAAATCTATATAGAATTATCTATTCTATCTATCTACAAACTCAGTCGCTGATGGATATATATTAATAGTCTATATCCATCAGCGACTGAGTTTGTATTCTTGTAGTTATATGCGATTGATTCTGTTTTGCAGGCGAAAAGAAAACAACTGTGGGTACCTTTGATAGAGAAAGCCGTCGCGAAACTACACGGCTGCTACGAAGCCTTGGTATCGGGGAGAGCTATTGAAGGTAGTACGATATTTATAGATAGATTCGTTTGCCGCCATTAGCAATAAACGCCTGTGTATGAGAGTGTGCTGTGCTGTGCAGGGCTGTGCACGCTGACGGGCGCGCCGTGCGAGTCGGTGTCGCTTTAGCAATAAACGCCAGTGTATGAGAGTGTGCTGTGCTGTGCAGGGCTGTGCACGCTGACGGGCGCGCCGTGCGAGTCGGTGTCGCTTTAGCAATAAACGCCAGTGTATGAGAGTGTGCTGTGCTGTGCAGGGCTGTGCACGCTGACGGGCGCGCCGTGCGAGTCGGTGTCGCTTTAGCAATAAACGCCAGTGTATGAGAGTGTGCTGTGTTGTGCAGGGCTGTGCACGCTGACGGGCGCGCCGTGCGAGTCGGTGTCGCTTTAGCAATAAACGCCAGTGTATGAGAGTGTGCTGTGCTGTGCAGGGCTGTGCACGCTGACGGGCGCGCCGTGCGAGTCGGTGTCGCTTTAGCAATAAACGCCAGTGTATGAGAGTGTGCTGTGCTGTGCAGGGCTGTGCACGCTGACGGGCGCGCCGTGCGAGTCGGTGTCGCTTTAGCAATAAACGCCAGTGTATGAGAGTGTGCTGTGCTGTGCAGGGCTGTGCACGCTGACGGGCGCGCCGTGCGAGTCGGTGTCGCTTTAGCAATAAACGGCAGTGTATGAGAGTGTGCTGTGCTGTGCAGGGCTGTGCACGCTGACGGGCGCGCCGTGCGAGTCGGTGTCGCTTTAGCAATAAACGCCAGTGTATGAGAGTGTGCTGTGCTGTGCAGGGCTGTGCACGCTGACGGGCGCGCCGTGCGAGTCGGTGTCGCTTTAGCAATAAACGGCAGTGTATGAGAGTGTGCTGTGCTGTGCAGGGCTGTGCACGCTGACGGGCGCGCCGTGCGAGTCGGTGTCGCTGCAGGCGGGCGGCGCGGGCGGCGGGGCGGGCGCTCCCCTGGAACAGCTGGACCGAGACCTGGTGTGGGCTCAGCTGCTGTCGTCGCGCCAGGCCTGCTTCCTCATGGGCGCCAGCTGTGGCGGCGGGAACATGAAGGTGCGCTCCTAGATGATGGCTTATCTGACAGAGATGTACAATTCGTCTTTGTAGTTGGACTATTTCTTTCACAACGGCGTGGTAAACTTTTATGACCATTGTTAATTTGGCATAGTTTCTTGCTTTTTCTTGATTAATTTCCGTCACCCTTAAAGAACAGTTCAAGGGATAACGCTAAGTTGGGAGATGTCTTAATCATTTTTACAAAGCAACTGATTGAGATGAGGTGGTTCAATTCCAATCAAAAGATAAATATTTAAGAAAACATTACAGCCTATTTTCCTTGTCTGGTTATCTTATTTACTATTTTATAAAATTTGTCAAAGGAGTTATAAAGCATTACTTTTACAATTTAATTACGTCATCATTTCAAATAGACTTACCCGTTCGGTGCTTACACTCGTAACGAATCGTTCTCGCAGGTGGACGAAGAGGAATACCAGCGTCTGGGCCTGCGGCCGCGTCACGCGTACTCCGTGCTGGACGTGGCTGAGCTGGGCGGCAGCCCGCCGCTGCGGCTACTGCGCCTGCGCAACCCGTGGGGCCACTACACGTGGCGCGGCGCGTGGGCGGCGCACTGCCCGCGCTGGACGGACGCGCTGCGACGCGCGCTGCCCGCCGCCGAGCGCGACCAGGGCGTCTTCTGGATCAGCTTCGACGACGTGCTCAGGTGCGCCCCCCCACACCGCTCGAACACACACGCACACACACATACACACACAGACACACACAGACACACACACAGACACACACACGCACACGCACACACACTCTCACACACACGCACACACACTCTCACACAGACACACACAGACACACACAGACACACACGCGCGCACACACACACACACACACACACAGAGACACACACACACATAGACACACACATACACACGCACACACACACAAACACACACATACAAACACACGCACACACACACACTGACACACACGCGCGCGCGCTCACACACACGCACGGCACATGCTCACTCCCGTCTCTTGCAGGTACTTCGACTGTATAGACATATGCAAGGTGCGCGTGGGATGGCACGAGGTCCGGCTGGCCGGTATCCTGCCTCCCATGTCGTCCACGCGACACTTGACCTGCCTCTTACTCACTGCCACTCAACCCACCGAGGTCGACTTTACGCTGTTTCAAGAGGGACAGAGGTTAGTTGCTAAAATATGTAAATTAAATATGTAATATTTATACCATCGAATTTCTACATTGACGCTAAACTTGAGAATTTTTGGAAAAAACTCCATTATTTTTTTTATTCGTAATGACCGATCCGCTAATCTAGCCACTAGACTAGCACATACTAGTCGAGTGGTTATACAACTATCTATAGTCTGTTCGCGTTAAGAATGCAGTGAGTTGTCATTGTTCACCGGCCCCTTTGACCAATCAAATATTTTCAAATTACAAAGTCAAGTTCACATTGAACAGGTAAAGACATAAGTTCGAACGTGACGGTTGTGGATTTAATTAATTATTAACCGATATTTATATAATTTCAATTAAATGTTTATTATTATTAACTGATATTAAAAAAAATGAATACCACACCAATTTGTAAAAATAAAAGTGTGAGAAATGCTGATAATGTGATAGAACTCGCTGCAGAAAATTATTTTATTATAAACACTAACGACGACACTAGTAATAGTGATTAAAATATTAATGACTTACTTTCGATATTTTACTTTAATGTGTATTTTTTAATTTCATTACACTTAGTCTTTAAAACAAATATAATTTGTTGGAATTTTAACACAAATATACATACACCTTTACCCTTCTTTTAAAAAGATTTGATTGGTCCGGGGGCGGAGTAAGGCCGGTAAACAATGACAACTCACTGCATTCTTAACGCGAACAGACTATAGTTGTATAACTGAATTCCGCTGAGGTTTTCGTTAATTTTACTCATTGTTGTATATGTATTGTATTATTTTCAGAAATTCAGCGAAAAGTCAGAGATCCCAGCTCGATTTGTGCGTAGTTGTTTTCAGAACTAAATCTGGACCGAGCGCTCAAGTTGGCAAACTAGTAGCTCATAGCAAAAGACAGGTAACTCTACATATTCTCAACGAGAATAATCTTAGTAGTAAGAATTCATAAAATTGATTAATTTATTCGATTGACACTAAATCTTTGGTTCATTTTATTCATACAGGTCCGAGGTTTCGTCGGCTGTCATAAGATGTTAGAAAAAGGCTTTTATTTAGTAGTATGCTTGGCTTTCAACCACTGGCACACTGGTCTGGAACTGGCAGACAGTTCGGCCTGGCCACGACACGTTCTAGCAGCACATTCTTCCAAACCGTTGACCGTGGAACGACCCTCGCTCCATCCACATATCCTAGCGGACGCCATTATTGGCTTGACCCTGGCAAGAGGTCAAAGGCACGAAGGAAGGCAAGGAATGACAGCGTATTATTTGACGAAGGTAAGCCAGAAACTACAATACATATGTCAGTACTGATAGTGAATACAAAATATGTATCCTGATGGCAAACCTGAATCTGCATACTACAACATTAAAAAGTAACCCGTCATAAGAAATTTTGAATTTTGCTCTTGTGTCAGAATATTCACTAAAAACTTATTTATTCCCATTCGGGGCGGCTATTACCCGAATGAGATTGTAAATATATCACCAGACATACCGAATGCTGGACTGATTAAGCAATTAAAATATATTTTAAATCCTTACATTTGTTTCCAGGGTTGGGCGGGTTTAGTGGTGATGGTGGAAAACAGACACACTGACAAATGGATCCACGTGAAGTGCGACTGCCAGGAGAGTTACAACGTGGTGTCCACGCGTGGCGAACTCAAGACCATCGACTCAGTGCCGCCGCTGCATCGGTGAGAGATGAAACTTTATTTTTTTTAGATTTTTTATATGCTTTTGTTAGATGAAATGGCAACACTGAAATCGACAATATATTATTTTATTTATTTAGGAACACCAACAGTACACATATGCAACATTTATATATAAAACTATAGTCAAAAGTATCAGGTCTTCATATGTACACCTATTACAGGTATTCACAACATTGTCTGAGAAGTTTTATAGCAACGATAACACCTTAATCTAACTAAATTAAATTACTACTATATAAAAAAAATAAGTAAAGAAACTACACTATATAATTATATAAAGCTATTTAAACAACTACACATAAATTAAAAGTGAACAGTTACAGTTTTAGAGAGTAATATTTATGCATAGTAGGTTTGAATTTTGAAAATGTATCATGAAACATGTCCAAATCTGTTATTTATTTATTTAAGAAGTTGCATAAGTTGCACATCCTAGCAAGTGGAGAATGCGCACCTAGATTTGTACGAACCCTTGGATGGTAAAAAATTTTAGTAATGCGTTGACGAGGAATTTTATTAGGTACTGAAAAAGAAAGCCGAGCTAGTAGATGGCTGCTATCAATGTTACCATTTATGATATTGAACATAATTATTAAATCATGAATTGAACGTCGAGCATGAAGGTTCTTCATGCCAAAATGAATTAAACGTTGTTCATACGGGCATCTGAATGATATTTTATGAGAATGAAATGCTAAGTAACGAATAAACGCTCGCTGGACTCGTTCGATGCGCTGAGTGTGTATACTATAAGATGGATTCCATATCGATTTAGCATATTCTAACTGGCTACGTACTAATGCGTTAAACGATATAATTTTGGTATGGGGATTTTTAAACATCTTTGTATTACGTTTTAAAAACCCTAGCATTTGCATAGATATTTTAGTTATGTGGTCTACATGGGCCACAATTGTCAGTTTTTTATCAATTGTAACACCTAAATTGCGAATTTCGTTAACTTTTATAAGAGAGACTCCGTTAATGTTATAAGTTGTTACAATTGGCTTCCTCTTTCTAGTGAATGTTATATAAGAGCATTTACCAACATTTAAATCCATTAGGTTGTCTTTACACCATGCATTTATGTTGTTTATGTCATTTTGCATATAGGCTACGTCAAGTTGAGAATCAATTAATTTGTATATTTTTAAATCGTCTGCAAAAAGAGAAAACTTACAGTGCTTAATTACCAGAGTTATATTGTTAACGAACATTGAAAATAAAATGGGACCCAGATGTGAGCCCTGGGGAACGCCGGATTCCGCATAATACGCTTGAGATTCGTATCCATCTACAGCCACTACTTGAGATCTTCTATCTAGATAAGAGGCAAACCACCGCAGCAATGAACCATTTATACCTATTGCCTGAAGCTTTCTAATGAGTAGCAGATGATTGACTTTATCAAATGCAGAACTAAAGTCAGAATATACGGCATCCACTTGCTTACCTTTGTCAACGTCGTAGATAATGTCTGATATAAAAGACAAAAGGTTTGTCTCTGTAGACCGACCGCGCTTAAATCCATGCTGATGAATAGAAATATCAGATCCAACAAATGATGATATTAAAGGGCTTATAAGAGATTCGAATAATTTTGAAAAAGAGGATAATATAGATATTGGACGACAGTTCTTTACGTTACTTTTATTACCTTTTTTGTGAAAGGGTATAATTCTCGCTCTTTTCCATTCTGTTGAGAAACAACCGCTTTTTAAGGATTGATTGACAATTATCATAAAAGGAAGAGCCAACACAGATGCACAACGCCTTATGAAAAGTGGAGGCAAACCGTCTGGTCCAGGTCCTTTGTAAATATTTATAGATTTCATTTTTTTCAAAATTTCGTTTTCAGAGAAGCTTAGTTTTGACATATTTTTTCCACCAGCCAATTGCAGAGGCCTGCCAGAGGAATTAATTTATGACAATAAACTGAAGAAAAATGTTGAGCGAACGTATTGACTATCTCTAGACCAGTATGGGCACTATTTCTATTAAGGTATACTGTGTCAGGTATAACGGATTGTCCCTTTCTTTTATCCTTCTTAAACGGCCAGAAGTGTTTTGAATTTCTTATAATGTTTGACTCAACGTTAGTACAGTAATTACAATAATTTATGTTAAGTAAGTTATCACAACGTTTTCTGAGTAGTTGATATTCTACTAAGTCTCGCGGATTTCTATATTTACGGTAATTGATTCTTAATTTATCCTTTTCATGAAGCAATTTAATAAGTGATACACTAACTAAACCATGATGAGAATAATGATTTTTTGTATTTTCTTTTTGGTACATGTTTCACAATAACACTATTTAATATTTTGTAAAAAAATGTTAACATATCATCCACGTTTGTTATATTTTCAAATTCATTGTGCCAGTTATAAGATTTTAGTTCACTTATTATATCCGTGTAATTTGCTTTAAAGAAATTAAAGTCAACTCGACCCACTGAACGAAAGCAATTGTTGTTGTTAATATTATTAAAAATCGTTAAACTTATCAAAAGTGGAGGATGTTTGTTATCGACCTTACTCAAAACATTTAAGGGGTCTGTTACTCGTATATCAAGAATATTACTCAATACAATATCTAGCATTTTAACCATCAATATTAACAATATTATTGTATTGGCGAATGTTATTCATTGCCATGAAATCCGTTAACAAATGACCTAACTGATTATTGCTAACAATATGGGGCTCTAAATCGTTATTACTATCGACTTTATTCCACTGGATAAAACCAAGATTAAAGTCACAAATTATAATTATATTTTCAATCATATCAGCTATCTTATTGACATTATCAAGGAATTTATTCGTTGACTCGAAGCTAGCTGGAGGAGGTAAGTACACCGCACATATATGAATCCTTTTAATCACTTTATTTATCTCAACATTGATACATACCCAAATATCTTCAAGATCAGTATAAGTACTCCTCCACCATCACGCTTAGAGTTGACGCTACACATACGATCCTTACGATATATTATATAATTATTGCTAAAAATTTCACTGTCAACAATATTGTCGTTCAACCATGTTTCGGTAAAAATAATGATTTTGTATCTACTAATCAATATATTATTGTAAACATTATTAGTCTTTGTACGTATGCCTCGGATATTTTGGTAGTATATGTCTAAGTCCAAAGCCATTGAGAACAGAAGAAATATAGCAAAATTGACAACAAGAAAAAACAAACATATGCGTAACACTTATTAACTTATTAGATCCAGACATTTGGTATTGCGAATGTGTATCTTCTGTGAGTTCTCGTTCTTTCTGACGAAAATTCGGCCATTGCGCACCCATGTGAATGTGTATGACTGTTCCTTAGCCTTTTTACGTGCCGCGGCATGTAAAGATTTAGTAGACGGTGTAAGATGTTCCGAAACAAATATAGGTCCGTGAGGTGCAGCGTATCCCAAATGCTTAGATGAAAGTTTATCATTTTGATGACCTCTTTTAAATTTGGTTACTGCAGCTAGAAAATTGTCACGGAGGCGAGGTGAACGTAATTTGGCTATAACAGTCCTTGGTTTTTTATTCTCTTTGTCGAGCTTAGCGACTCTCGTTATGTTCATTATGTCGTCGTCGTGGAGCGTGCACTCAACTGTTTATAAGTTTCAGCCAATTGCAATAACGTTGTACTCAGTATCTCAGACTTATGTTCCGGAATATTGTTGATTTCGACATTACACTCTCGAAGATATTGTTCAGCTGTATTCAATCTATTGGATAAATCAGTAACAACACCAGTAAGTTTTTCATTGTCATCTTGTAGCTTTCGAATCTTATTTGACATATCTTACAGTTCTTTCTTCATTTCTTCATATTTAGCATTAAAAAATGAAAGTGAATCCTGAAAGCCCGACACATATTCTTTAATGTCGACTAATTGTTGGGATACTAATTACGTTATCGAAGACTTCATAGCTGCTATTACCTCTTTTTTAATAATATCGGCTATATTAATCATGACATTATTTGAGATTATTTCCTTTTCAATCATGATTCCTTCATTTGGATCACAGATCAATTTATCTCCCATTTTTGACTTGCTTCGATAAGTCACGTTACCTGGGAATTCAACATCCTGGGAATGCTCGCTTAATTTTGAAGGTGCAATTTTAGGTGTACTCAATATATGTTCCTGAGCTTTACACAACAAACTGAGCAGCACCAGTTTTGTTTGTCTTCACTCGTCATAGTTGTAAACTTTTTGAAAGGAATGCTGGCACAAACAAAATCGTATCGAAGATTGCATTTCATACATGACATAAACTCTCTGCCTTGTATTGGTTTCTGACAAGAATTGCATTTTGCAAGCGTTGGAGTCATTTTATAAATAAAGAGAGAAAAACGTATATTTGTGTAATTGCGTTCAAAAGAATATCAAGCGCAATACACTAATAAGTTGTAGGGTAGATGCTTATCGTAACTGTTCAATTAGCGAAGCGATCGTTTGCGTTTACAAAACGCAGTAACAAGCACACTAAAACCAAAAAAATTTATTTAATAATATAACTACATTAAGTTTACACACTTTTCTTTTAAGTAAATTAACTTTAACATTGATTTTACTATTTAATTAATACGGAGCTACGTACTAAGGTGTTATCGTGTTTCTCGTCGCTAATTCACTGTTAAATATATTGTGGTAAGCTTACAGTGTTTTTGTCATTTGTAGGTAGTTTTTGTTTTTTATATTTTTTTTTGTCAGTGAGAGATATGCGACCTGCAGATTAACATGATAGTAACTTTGCTGAAGTGCAATTCCATATTACATATTCAAATATATTTTCACAGAGTAGCTGAAATGCAAGCATCTGTTTGCATATAGAGTTAAACTATTAAAGTCACACTGAACACATCTATTCAGGTCATGCAGATAAGGTCATCAGGATTTCACTAGCTTGTAATTTTTGATACCATCAGAAAGTGAAAAGCTAGAATATAATTATTTCTTGTCGTTTATAAAGACCAAGAATAAGAATGGCCCCACATCAGAACCCGGAGGTACCCCAAAATGGGTACTCAAGTTTCTATTGACTGCCAATAAGGAACTACCGTCGGGTCGGAAGCTTGTAATGTTGAGTTTATATTATATTAAATTATTTGGAGAGTAAAATATTCGTTATAAAGTTATCCAGGAAGTAGAAATTATTAAATTAATAAGAAATTAACTTATAAATTGCAGACAAGTGATCATAGTGCTGACGCAGCTGGAGGGCAGTGGTGGGTTCTCCATAGCCCACCGACTCACGCATCGCCTGGCGGCCGGCGCCCGCCTGCAGGACTGGGCGCCGCGCGCAGACGACCAGCCGCGCCACCGCCCCCCCCTCGCGCGCCGCCTCAGCGGCCTGCACGCGCCGCGCCTCATCACATAGTGCGCGCACACACTAGCCGCGCAGCCGCCCCCCTGCCGCGCCACCGCACCCCCCCCCCACCCCTCGCGCCGCGTCATCACATAGCGCGCGCACACACTAGCCGCGCAGCCGCCCGCCAGCCGCGCCACCGCCCCCCCCCCCTCGCGCCGCGCCTCATCACATAGCGCGCGAACACACTAGCCGCGCAGCCGCCCGCCAGCCGCGCCACCGCCCCCCCCCCCCTCGCGCCGCGCCTCATCACATAGCGCGCGAACACACTAGCCGCGCAGCCGCCCGCCAGCCGCGCCACCGCCCCCCCCCCTCGCGCCGCGCCTCATCACATAGCGCGCGAACACACTAGCCGCGCAGCCGCCCGCCAGCCGCGCCACCGCCCCCCCCCCCTCGCGCCGCGCCTCATCACATAGTGCGCGCACACACTAGCCGCGCAGCCGCCCGCCAGCCGCGCCACCGCCCCCCCCCCCCTCGCGCCGCGCCTCATCACATAGCGCGCGCACACACTAGCCGCGCCACCGCCCCCCCCCCCCCACCCGCCGCGCATCATCACATAGCGCGCGCACACACTAGCCGCACAGCCGCCCCACCCTCGCGCGCCGTGCTTCATCATAACCAGTAGCCACGCCAGTAGCCCCTCCCCCCACTGCGCGACTTTCCATCCCCTGTAAAGATCGCTCTATGAACATATTATAAAAACTAAGATTGCACTAACTAGGCGGTGGCCCTTACACTCAAATATTAATACATAACTAGGAATTCTTAAGTAAAGAAGCCACGTCGTAACATGGTGTAGACATCTTGAGATTACACAGAACTGAAATGGAACACGTACTTGCTGAGAAAAACGAAACGTAACGCGTCAGTGATAAAGTTGAATATCGAATAACAAAACTTTATTCACAACATCAAATGGATCGTAGTTGATAAGGAGGATGACATTTCGAATTCGTGTCTAGAACATTTGGTTTAGCTTTTACTGAATATTAATTATATAAGCTTATACGGAATCCCCTTCTCATTGTTGAAGATGGTTCAGACACTGGTACTATACCATTAAACATGTTTCAACGTGTAATTCAATCATCGTTATACTGCCTTAAGATCAAATAAGTTTTAAATAAAAGGAAACGGACACAAAAATAAACTAGAAAGTGACGATATACTCATAAATCGATCGATCGTAAATTTTAATATGTAAAGACTATCATTTGATAACTTACATTCGTATTTTTTAACTATAAATAATTATTGCATATAAAATGTCACACAATGGTTTATTTTTCGACTAGCTGTAAGCACTTCGATTAAATATTAAGCGATCATTAATGTATAAACTGTAAGATGTTTAATCATTATGTAATAAAAATCGCGTAGATTATCAAAGGCATTGCATTCGTTAATTTAGTCCTTAATTATATTGTTTTAAGAACGGAAATCGCGCAATCGTAATGTGATTTTGTTTGAGATCTGAAATATTGTTTTGATTATTTTTAATGAAATCTGTTTGGGAATGTGATGTTAGATTTATAATAACTCAGTGCAATTAAATGAATTTCTTTAGGATATAGGTTTCTGCACGCATTTTTATAAATAATATATCATAGGAAAATAGGGGTGTGCAAAATGTGACCAAAAAATATAATAATTTCTAAGTTTGTTTTTGGATAATTCTGAAGTTATTTTTGATGTATTGAATGTCAGTTTGTAATATCGGTCTACATTTGGACACCCCTGCGGTTTAATTTTCACGTTGGAGGAAAATGTACAAAATATTTGTTTGACATTTTTTTTTTAATGTTTAATCTAGCTAAGGAGTTTTGTAATTATTTTGGTTGATATTTCGATATATTTGATAGTGCGCTATGTCTAATGTGTAACGTGACTGAACTGTCACTTAAAGAAATGTCATGATATTTGCATCAACAAATGAATGTCTGATGAAAAATAAACCGTTTGTAGATACCCTTGTTTGATTATAACTATCAAACATTCAGTATAGCTAAATACAATTTTGGGCACATCCCAAAATTATAAAAATAAAGTTTATTGTTTTGTCATCTGTACCAACAGAGTATGCGGAACTATTAGTTTAACATTTAGTTGTTAAGTGATAATTACTGACAAATTAAGTTGAGTGAAGGTTTTGAAATAAAAAAAGTCTTAAAAGGTCTTCTTCATTTTTATATTTATTGGGAAATGGTAGCAAGTATCAAGGCTTCACGTTACATGGAAATAGCGCATTCATTTATTATTAAAATTCTGTTGTAAAGACATTTTCATATCGCAAAGTGTTCATTCCAAATTTCAATACTCATTTTTGTTTTTATATTACGTTTATAAGGATTTTTTTAATACTAAATTTGTATTTGTGATCGTATTACTTGCCATTAATTGTATTTCGTATAATTTATTATAATTTGGCTTAGGACTTTAAGATTGTGCAATAATTTCTCCCATTTAAATATGACGTTTTGATTCTCGAACAGCACAAGTCAAACGAAACCATTGTAGACTTTAGAGTTTAGAAAAGGCGTAAGTGCGACACAAAATCGTTGAAATGTATTGATATCAAACGATTTTATAACTTATTTTTATCGATATAGAGTATTATATCACACGTAGTTATCAATTTAGATATTGTGTCGCACGTAATATAGTTGTAAATTGAACGGCACTTGTAAAAAACCTTGAATTAATGAAATCGTAGCACGTGTGTAGTTTAATGATAATTGTAATGAAATAATTTGTACACAAAACTAAGCTTTTATATGAGGTGTTGATCGTTTTGGATGCTCTCTTCTCACCGTTGAATGTTATGGGTTTTTTTTATGTGCCATAAGGGTTAGACTAGGGGGTAGGTTGCGCCAATTTCGCATAACTTGCTAGTCGGAAGCGTTTTTTTAGTTGTGACTTTTGATAAACTAATATTACATAGTTGGCCTCCTAGACGCTTTTTGTCTCTTGCTTTGTATTTGTGGATCATAGACAAACGATACAATTTTTTTTTTAATAAACGTCATTCCACGTCACAATTTTCGTATTTACAGATATTTATTTTTATATACATTTTATAATGTTGTCGATTCATTTATGTGAAATGTAACAGCTTGAAAATTATTTTGAATTTCGATGCGTTTGCATATGCGACAGTATTATATTTGCATATGCCGATATGAATAGTATGCACAAATGTTATGAAAGTTTTTTTTTTTATATTGTCGAATACGAAAGCAAGAAATGAAAGTTTTTAAGAAATTTTGATATCACGGTTTATTTATTGACTATATTATACTTAACGTAGCGAGGTTGTTTTGTAGCTAAATGACGCTTATTTTACGTGTTAGAGGATACGTGAATGCATGTTATATTACCTAAATGTAAGGGAATAAAATTATTTAAATTTGACACATAGTTTTATTTTATTAACCTTTTCTTTATTTACTGGTAAAACGCATTTGTGTGTATAGCCGAAATGGCCGAGTGGTTAGAACACGCGCACATTAACCGATGATTGCAGGTTCAAACCCAGACAAGCATCACTGAATACTCATGTGCTTAATGAGTTTATGATTTATCTCGTGCTCGGCGGTGAAGGAAAACATCGTGAGGCATGTTCATGTGTCTAATTTTATAAGAAATTCGGCCACATGTGTATTCTACCAACCCGTATTGGAACAGCGTGGTGGAATCAGACCCCAACAACTATAGGCCAATTTCAATTCTACCTACCCTGAGCAAAATATTTCCATCCATTTGATGTTGTGAATAAAATTTGGCTTCACGAGGGGTCGCTCGACTACAGACGCTGGTATCGAGCTTATTAAGAATATCTATGAAGCCTGGGAAGAGTCACGGGATGCCTTAGGGGTTTTCTGTGACTTATCCAAAGCCTTTGATTGTGTTCAACATGAGATTCTCAGGAAACTTTATCACAATGGAATTAGAGAATGTGCGCTCGACCTTCTGACTTCTTATCTTAACAATAGAATTCAGAGGGTTGACGTTAAAGGAAAAAGATCTCTTGGTGTCTCAGTTGGTATAGGGGTCCCTCAGGGATCAATTCTTGGACCTTTTCTGTTTCTCACATATATAAATGACTTACCCTTTCTTGTTGGGAACAAACATTATATAGTATTGTTTGCTGATGACACCTCCTTAGTTTTTAAAATTAATAGAAAACAGGTACAGTACGACGACGTAAACAATGCTATAGCTGATATAATACATTGGTTTAGCGTAAACAATCTTAGACTAAATAATAATAAAACAGTAACAGTCGATGTACTCATCAACGGGGAATCGATGGATCCAATTGATTCTGCTGAGTTTCTTGGCCTCACTATTGATGCCAAGTTGCAATGGGGGCCCCATATTAACGGATTGGTGAGTAGAGTGAGTTCTGCGGCATTCGCGGTGAAAAAAAAAAGATTATGTACCCATGTTGATACGGCTAGCTTAGTATATTTCAATTACTTTAATAGTATAATATCATACGGTATTGTGCTGTGGGGCAACGCAGCCGCTATCCATACCATATTTGAGCTACAGAAGAGGGCTATTCGCGCAATCTATAACCTAGGAGCTAAAGAATCGTTAAGGAATAAATTTAAAGAAATCAAGATATTGACTGTTGCTTCTCAATATATATTATGTAATGTTATGTATGTACGAAAAAATATAAATGATTTCATGAGAAAATGTGATACTCATAACATTGGTACAAGGAACTAATACAAACTTGTTACTCCTGTTACTCGACTGCATTGAGTCAGTAACTCCTTTGTGAGGCAATGTATACGGTTTTACAACAGGATCCCAGAAAGCGTTCAAAATGCCTCTGTTGTTGTTGTTGTAGTGTTTCAATTGACCATCAATAAGAAAGTGTAATGCTTCTATATTGAATAAAGTTATTTGAGTTTGAGTTTGAATATGTTTCGAAACTTCTCCTTAAAGGGAGAGGAGACCTTAGTTAAGGAGGCCCACCATTGGGAAATTTACAGGGCGTTATTGTTATTGTATTTCATCAAGGTAGGTGATAACTTGGACTCATTAGAAACCGATCGCTGGAATACGCACGAAAAGTTCAGCTATACTCACGGGATTGTGTAAATAATCATTACGTAAACTTAGGTACGGTGATGGGCCACCATAGGTATGATGGCCCATCATGAGCGTGACTCTATGTGTGGTGTGAATACATAAAACAACTTAGTTCCTATGATGCTTACGGGGAAAAGGTGTTTATAGCACCGGTACCAGATTTTTTGGAAATTGTATTTAAATATATTATTAATGGAATGGAAAGGGGAGGGTGACAATAATTTAAGAGCTCAAAATTTGGGGACCTGTCTATTATTTCGCTGCTTATTTATTTATTCATTTATTAAAGAACCACCAACAAAATTAAATGTGGATATTTTACATAAAAAATATCTATCCTTAAGTTACAATTATACATATAATTTCACTTAAAGGTAGTTACAGCTTGCATAAAAAGTAAAACTATGCGAAAACATATAAGGCTAAAATTAAGACTCAAACTAGGAAAATTATAAAGTGATAGAAGGAATATAGCTCAACTATTAGAACTAAACACATTATTTATAAAAAACTGTTTTGTGTTTGCTTTCTGTTAAAGATTAGTAATTTATTATTATACTAGCGACACGTCCCGGCTTTTCTCGGGTATTTGATATGTATCTTTAAATTATGACCAAATTACATAAAATCATTATAAACAGTAGCCTATGTGTTATTCTGATGTATAACCTATTACCGAAGCCCGCCCCGGCTCCGCACGGGTGAAGTGCTGATACTAAATTGATGAATTTGTTTATTTATGACACGATCACATAAGTAACTTCTAAAATTATCAATGTACCTACTCTTTACTATATTGTCCATGCATTACATACAGAAAACTTCCCCTCGAACTACTCTATCTATTAAAACAACCCAGTGGCGGATTTACAAATCTGCCGCTAGTAGCCTAGTAGGCTATTCAATTTTTGCGTCCGTACGTTTTTTTTTTGAAACATTTATGATTTGTGTTCTATCGTCCTCATTACATCGGTTATTTCTCGTTATTAGTATTATTATAAAATGGGTTATATTTCTGTCAGTTACTAGATTAGTTTTCCAACCAGATATGAAGTGACGAGTATAGGGATTACGGACGTAAAGTGCATACATATAATTACAAGTTCTTTAATTTCTGTAAGATATTAACACATTTGGGCTAAATTTGCCGCCAGCTAGGCTCCAGCCTACCTATCCTAATAGTAAATCCGCCACTGAGACAGCCGCATCAAAATCCGTTGCGTAATTTTAAAGATCTAAGCAGACAGCTGTAAGCGACTTTTATACTATTTAATGATGATAATGGTAAAAATTGTACATTAGATTATATAAAAAACGATTAGCCCGTCGGAGTCAAGAGACGCAGTTACATTTCATCTATAAGTCGAAATGACTACCGGAAGCTGCGAAGCGTAGCCATCAACCAGTCATCTCCGTTCCCGCTCTTTGCCTTTGTTACGAAGATATCAGATATACTGGAAGTGTCTCTCATATATTATACTATTTATAATATGTAGAAAAAATGTATTGTAATAACTACTAAGGACACATTTTCGTACTAATAAATAATAAAGATTCCGTACATCGTCAATGCACTTTAAGAACTTAAATATCATGTGCAAAGTATCTGAAATTACACTGACTCTTTGAACGTTTGAAGTGAGCTTAAGTACCTAACGGAGTTTCCACCTAGTGCACATACCCCTTTAGTACATTTCGTCACAGTATTATGTGTAAGCGATCCCGTGGTGCCCGCTGAAACTACGGTAAGAGTACCGCTGGTTTTTAGTAGGTATTCCGGTGTTTGGTTTATCTTGGGCACCGCCAAATCCCACATACCCCCCACTTACATGTGGGGGAAACGCGTTGCGCGTTGTTCCAGCGAAAAAAGGCTTTTAAATGTACATTTAGTACTAATTCAAATGTCAATCACAAAAACTTAACATCTGCTTAAGAAATATGCACTCTAAATCGAGTGTATTTATACAAACACATACACTCAATCTCATAACACACACACACTCATAATTAATCGTGATAGAATTTGAGCAACATTGCATTAAGAATACTTCCCTCAATTTTGTTACGACAGATCTCATCCAGTAGTTTTATCGAACGTTGACAATGGCAGTTAAACTCTCTCTCTCATTATAGCCTGAGAATTTCATCTCGCTCGGGAAATTGTGTCGCGTCAGAGATTCTTACGCATTGACCTTACGAGAACTACGTATTGTCACAAATTTGAGAGACCCTCAACATATATGTATGAGGAATAAGTATATTTTGATGACTTAAACTAAATAATAATAAATAATAATTATGAGACAACATCACATACATTACTCTGATCCCAATGTAAGTAGCTAAAGCACTTGTGTTATGGAAATCAGAAGTAACGACGATACCACAAACACCCAGACCCAAGACAACATAGAAAACTAATGGTAATCTACATCGACTCGGCCAGTAATCGAACCCGGGACCTCAGAGTGGGGTACCCATGAAAACCGGTGTACACACCATTCGACCATGGAGGTCGTCAAAATTATTAAAATTATTGAATACTAATTTTTACCTACGGCTTCGCTCGCGTTTCAGGGGTTGGTCGTCACGTGTTAGGCAACAAAAGTAGCCTATATGCTTCCTTGGAGTTCAAGTTTGCTTCATACCAAATTTTATCAAATTCGGTTCATTGGTTCACTTCACTTCACTTGGTGGTAGGGCTTTGTGCAAGCCCGTCTGGGTAGGTACCACTCATCAGTTATTCTACCGCCAAACAACAGTACTCAGTATTGTTGTGTTCCAGGTTGAAGGGTGAGTAAGCCAATGTAACTACAGGCACAAGGGAAATAACATCTTAGTTCCCAAGGTTGGTGGCACAATGACGATGTAAGGAATAGTTAATATTTCTTACAGCTTCATTGTCTATGGGTGATGGTTACCACTTACCATCAGGTGGCCCATATGCTCGTCCGAAAACCTATACCATAAAAAAGATGGCTTAGATAACTATAATTGAAATGACTGAATACTAGTTGTTGAGTATCACGTGTTAGCCAAAAAAGTAGCCCTTGCGGTCTTATTACAAAAAACTAAATAAACCTTGGTTTAAACCTGGACAACGCATTTGTGTGTATAGCCGAAATGGCCGAATGGTTAGAACACGCGCACCTTAACCGATGATTGCAGGTTCAAACCCAGACAAGCATCACTGAATACTCATGTGCTTAATGAGTTTATGATTTATCTCGTGCTCGGCGGTGAAGGAAAACATCGTGAGGCATGTTCATGTGTCTAATTTTATAAGAAATTCGGCCACATGTGTATTCTACCAACCCGTATTGGAACAGCGTGGTGGAATCAGACCCCAACAACTATGGGCCAATTTCAATTCTACCTACCCCGAGCAAAATATTTGAGAAAATAATTCTAAATCAATTATTAGAACACTTTAACAAACATAATCTGCTTCATAGCAAACAATTTGGCTTCACGAGGGGTCGCTCGACTACAGACGCTAGTATCGAGCTTATTAAGAATATCTATGAAGCCTGGGAAGAGTCACGGGATGCCTTAGAGATTACAGTATATTATTATATTTACAGTAGTTTTATCGAACGTTGACAATGGCAGTTAAACTCTCTCTCTCATTATAGCCTGAGAATTTCATCTCGCTCGGGAAATTGTGTCGCGTCAGAGATTCTTACGCATTGACCTTACGAGAACTACGTATTGTCACAAATTTGAGAGACCCTCAACATATATGTATGAGGAATAAGTATATTTTGATGACTTAAACTAAATAATAATAAATAATAATTATGAGACAACATCACATACATTACTCTGATCCCAATGTAAGTAGCTAAAGCACTTGTGTTATGGAAATCAGAAGTAACGACGATACCACAAACACCCAGACCCAAGACAACATAGAAAACTAATGGTAATCTACATCGACTCGGCCAGTAATCGAACCCGGGACCTCAGAGTGGGGTACCCATGAAAACCGGTGTACACACCATTCGACCATGGAGGTCGTCAAAATTATTAAAATTATTGAATACTAATTTTTACCTACGGCTTCGCTCGCGTTTCAGGGGTTGGTCGTCACGTGTTAGGCAACAAAAGTAGCCTATATGCTTCCTTGGAGTTCAAGTTTGCTTCATACCAAATTTTATCAAATTCGGTTCATTGGTTCACTTCACTTCACTTGGTGGTAGGGCTTTGTGCAAGCCCGTCTGGGTAGGTACCACTCATCAGTTATTCTACCGCCAAACAACAGTACTCAGTATTGTTGTGTTCCAGGTTGAAGGGTGAGTAAGCCAATGTAACTACAGGCACAAGGGAAATAACATCTTAGTTCCCAAGGTTGGTGGCACAATGACGATGTAAGGAATAGTTAATATTTCTTACAGCTTCATTGTCTATGGGTGATGGTTACCACTTACCATCAGGTGGCCCATATGCTCGTCCGAAAACCTATACCATAAAAAAGATGGCTTAGATAACTATAATTGAAATGACTGAATACTAGTTGTTGAGTATCACGTGTTAGCCAAAAAAGTAGCCCTTGCGGTCTTATTACAAAAAACTAAATAAACCTTGGTTTAAACCTGGACTATCTAGTCCAGGTTTATCTGAAAAACCATGGTCTAAATTTGTTTGTATTACAAAACTTAGTAAAACCATAGATTTCTTAGTACTGCCATTAGAACATTCTTTAAATATCCACCACAGATTAATTTATATATCGTTCGTTCATTTTGATATCATTCTATAACAACGTTCCGTATGCTTAGAAAATAAAACGTTTCAATGTTTTGCTAATGATTTACGAGTGATGAATGTAATTGAAACTGTTATTTTGTATAGATGTATATATAATTTCGCTTGCAGTTTTATAATTTAGCACATATTTTAATGTATCTTTATCGTTATCTTATAATATACGTGTAACGAAACGCAAGACTCGTTCGAAAATAGTTTCGCGCGTAATTTGAAAACAAAGCAACAAAGTTCGAATTTTGCGAATATCGACTTATACTCGTAAACTATTTTAAAATAATTTCGTGATGAATCAGGAAAAAAGGAAACGTTCTGAGAATTGGACTACTGAGGAAAAAGTAAGTACATAAAACGTAAATTACTTCAAACTTGAAATCAGTCCTTAAATAAATGATGTACCTAATTCTAATATAAAATTTATAGGACATACTACGTGAAATGATTAGGCAGTCGTGCCACATTATTGAAAATCGTTGTACTAAAGCTTCCTCCAACAATAAAAAAACTCAAGAGTGGAGAGATATAACAAAGAGGTGTGAACTTTTTTATTACCTACCGTATCTATCCCTATTATACGTCACTTTCTCAAAAAAAATGATCAATATTGATTAAATATTTTCAGATTAAATGAACTGACGGGAAAGTGTAGGTCAGACGCTGATGTCAAATTAGCGTGGAAGAGGATGAAGCTCGCAGCTAAAGCCAACTTGTCCACTCATTGGAAAGATTTAGCTAAGACGGGGGGGTGAATAAGCCCAAGTCGCCTTCACAGGAAGATCTGGCAACCATGAATATTGTTCCATGCGATTTTATTCTCGAATACAATAATTTTGATAGTGATGCTATGAGACCTGAGGTAATAATTATTATGTTTTTTTTTTATATTCAAAAAATAAAACACTATATTATATTAATAAAATATATATTTAATCATCAATACTTGTAGGTTGAGTTGAATGTTTTGGGGCAAAAAAACAATGATATGGAAGCGGGGCCAAGTACAGCTGTACCACCAATAGAATTTGAAGAAAATAATGAGGTACAAGTTGAAAAGGACCAAGGTAAATATAAAATGAATAATGTTGTCTACAAGTTGTACTATTGTAATACTTACATATACATGAGATGAATTTGAATTTTATATATAATTAAAATTCTTTTAGGTACTTCAAATAATGTAAATGTGGGAACTGCTACAAAAGAAAGGGTTTTATGTAGAAATAGTGAGCCAAAAAACAAGTAAGAAACATATGAATATATTCATATTACTTATTACTTGCTTAATACAATTTTGTTTTATTTCTTTTAATTAATCATTTGTTAACAATATGTTTGTATTTCAACTATTTACCTTGACATTTAACTAAGTAATAAAAATGTTATAAATTTCACAGAAAAAATAAAATTGCAGAAGACATATTGCGCTCCAACAAAGAATTTAAAGAGAAGCAGTTGGAGATGTTAGATGTGGAGCATAAATATAAAATTGAAACTTATAATTTAAAAATTAAAACTTCAAATTGAGTCACTAGAACATAGTAAGAAGTCTAGTGTTCAGTAATTATTAATTGTAAGTGAATTTTAAACAAAGAAAAATCTTTTATAATATATCATTTTGTCATTATATTTATGATTAAATGTAATATTGATTTTCAGGTTCTGCTCAGCAGTTAAAAGTGTTATTTATATAAAAATAAGTTAGAAAAGAGAATTTTATAACAAATTTTTAAAGATTTAATATATATATTTATTAATAAATAATTTAAATTAAAAATGTCTTTCTATGAATTGCCGTCTCCTTATATTTCCACGTAAATTGTTTTCAATTGGTTGAACTAACGGTTCAGAGGTTTGTGAGTTAAATTGCTGGCTGTTTGGCTCAGTATTAAACACATCTTCCTTCATATCCAGAGCAATATTATGCAATACAGCACAGGCCACAACAGTTTTTCTGGCAGTTTCAATATTGCAATATTGCCCTCTTAATAAACACCGGAATCTCTGCTTCCATAGACCAAAACACCTTTCTATAACATTTCTTGTTCTAGTGTGAGCACTGTTGTATCGTTCCTCTTGAGGTGTTGTAGGGTTCAGTACAGGAGTAAACAAATATGGTGTACACGCATAGCCACTGTCTCCTAACAATAAGCCTGAGAATGCACCAGCCTCAAATCGCTGCTTCAAACGACTTTCCCTAAATATCCTGGAGTCATGAACACTTCCACGCCACCTGGTAACAATGTCCATGATTTTACAGTCTGCATCACAGACTACCTGAAACAATAGTTAAACATTGTAGTGCCTATTACTAATATCAATAAGCATCAATATATTTCATATAGATTCAAAGAAAAAACTTATAAATTAATAACTGCCTGCCTAATTAAATGATAACAATATTAATGTTGTTTTAATGTATAGTAATATCAATACCTGGATATTCAGGGATGGAAATCCTTTGCGGTTAATATATAGATGACCACCATCTACATTTAACTTTTTAATCCTAATGTGAGTACAGTCAATTGCACCAATTACTGTAGGGAAGTTGGCTATTCTACGAAATTTTCGCATTGCTTCTTCTTGTTCTGATAATGTAGCAGGCATTTTTATAAATCTGTGTGATATTTGAGCAATGGCGTCTGCAACTTTTTTACACGTTTGACTTATAAAAGGTTGTGAGAGTCCATGTAAATCGGCTGTGTCATCCTGGATCTATAAAAAATAAATATAATAGCGTGTATTAGTATGAAACTTAGGGCATAATTTAGATTTAATTAAAGATTTTTATCTACTTACTTCATGTCGAGCCCAGCTTCGTAATGCGCAAACGACTTGTATTTCGGGAGACACTGAGCATCCTCTAGGATCTTTGGTTAAATTTTCCCGTATTAAATCACTTATTTTCATTGCGTAACGTTTATTAAACCTATACTTTTGCTTGAAATCTTCATCGGATAGCTCAATGAAAGGATTTATTCGCAGACGATTTCTGTTATTTACGCGTGGTGTTTGTAACAACTCGATGACTTCCATGTCCTCGATATCCATTAAATCAATCATGTCCATGTCCATTTTTTTACGTTAAAACAGTATAACACAACAAAAAGAAAATAAAATTATCAAGTGATTGTCACTTTTAAACTTATAACAGAAACTTTGACAGATACGCTTTAAACCATCGTAAAACTAGAGTCGCTGAGGTTTAACGTTAGTCCACAGTATAATCTATGGTTTATCGCTAAACCCTTTTTTATAATAAAGTTTTTGCTTAAACCGTAGTTTAAACCAGAGTTTTTAGTTAAACCACTTTTTGTAATGAGACCGTTGGAGTTCAAGTTTGCTTCCTACCAACTTTCATCTAATTCGGTTGAGCTGTTTGGTCATGAAATAGCGACAGACAGACAGAGTTACTTTCCCATTTATAATATTAGTATAAATTATAACCGACATGGTTCAGTGAAGTAATTGTTTGTATTTCAACCGAAGACTGTGTTTGTAAATCTGAGCAAGCACTAAGGAGTTTCTATATGCTTTATTTATTAAATTTAAATTGGCGTAAAATATGTTTAAAAAACACAAAAATAAAAATTAATCTAATCAATTTACTAATCAACCAAAAATAGTTCTAACTTCGAAAATATCTTAACATAAATAAATCATAATATATTGAAGTAAATTACTTACTCAGTTGAGCTTACAAATCCAAATAAGACACAAATAACACATATGTATAACAAATTACAAGTCGCGCCAATATTGACGTTACAGTCCGCGCCCAAAAAGAAAAAATAATGGCGGTTTAATTTTTTTTTTTTCGCTTTATTCTTTCTTTAGAGGGAGAAAGCAAAGGTATTACACCGTACAGCCAAAATGGTGGTTTAATTCAGTTTCGCGCGCTTTTTTTTATTCGGTTTTCTTCGGCCAGTTGTATGGGTAAAGGAATATCCTAAAAATATATATTTTTTACAGTGTAACTTCAACGATTACAAAATTATCTTAAAAAAATCGTGTTAAATTGCATAAGAATGTCTAAACATATTTTTAAAATTAAAGTAACTAAGAATTCTACGTTTAATGTTATTTGGCATAAACTAATTACAAATATATAATTTGTTTACCAAATTTGCTTATATTTTTCCAAAATTTATTTATTATTAAGAAATTACCTTAAAATATATAATTATAAATATATATTCACACTCATATTCTTTATAATAAACTATAGAGTAATCCATACTATGCTTGTAGAACTCTACTGGAAAGTATCAAGGACGTATCACATCAGTGCATTGATGTTTAACTTACCGTATCGTCTGAGAATCATGAGCGTGTCAAATTGTTACCCGACCTGCTATGAAAAACTTTTATTTTGAGAAGAATGAAATTACACTGTGTGTCTGGTGCTTAGGTATTGAAATTATACTTTCTGATACACAGGTATTAGTATATATTGAATCGGTACTGGTGAAATATCCTCGCCAACAATTACAAACGCCTCACATTTAATTGCTTTGCTGTTTCTGGGTGAGCATATGGGCCACCTGATGATAGCTGGTCACTACCGTCTATGGACAATGGCGATTTAAGAAACATTAGCCGTTCCTTACATGGCCAATGCGCCATCAACCTCGGGAACTAAGATGTTATGTCCCTTTTGCCTGTAGTTACATTTGCCTTCACCCTTCAATTTGAAACACAATACTAAAAACTGTTGTTTGGCGGTAGAATAACAGATGAGTGGTACACAAAGCCCTACCACCAAGTGGTTCGAATACAGAGTAGATTTAAATAAAAGTTATTGATTTTTGTTTTTGTTGCATTTTGTTGTAGTTCAACTACGAAATAGCACAGAGTAAAGAGCTTTTAGTGAACTGCGCAATGGTTAACGAGGTAAGAGTAATTATAAGAATTGAAAACCAATGGAACTGCAACATCTAAACTCGGGTTTTAAAATACGAAATTCAATAACTTAGGAACCGTATATGACAACTTTTTAATTTCTTAAATTGACCATTTGTTATTTATAACACACTTGAATTTCTATAATTCTGACACATGTGCATTCCACCAACCCGAATCGGAACAGCGTAGTGTAATATGTTCCAAACCTTCTCAAAGGGAGAGGAGGCCTTAACCCAGCAGTGGTAAATTTAGTTGTTGTTGTTGTTGTCGTGCACCTTATATATGTGAAAAATAAATAGCTGTGATAATTTTTTCGTACTTTAATATATATTTTATTCATTTTGTTTTACGGTCTACAGCTGATCGCGGGTCCGGAGGCGTCGCCCACACCTATACCGCCTCGATGCCGATGTACATTTTATTAAAATATTTTACAGAAATATTGTAATGCAAGTTGACAGCACTATCTCCTTCAGGAAATTATAATAACTCCATAAGGATCTGTAATTTAATGTTTTAAATACCTTGATTAATGACTTTACATTGTTAACATCTTATTACTTACTTATTAAATAACGATTAATAAGTGAGGCATTTAGACATCAGTCTATACTATGAGGAATCAAAAGTTATTTTACTTAAAAAATACAACTTGATTAACATAAGAATTAATAACATTAAATGCTTAAATATATACAAATATCAACTAAAACTACTTACTGTATAAATCTTGACCGCGTGGAATGGTGGCAACTTGTCGTTATACTATATGTTAATATACATATATTGTTATCATCATTATCATAATTACATTATTACATAGAATAAAACAAAGTCGTTTACCGCTGTCTGTCACTTTGTAATCTTAAATCTTTATAATTACTCAATGGATTTTTTAAATAGATAGAGTGATTCGAGAGGAATGTTTTTGTATATAACACATGGACAATATAGTAAAGACACACTGATAATTTTAGAAGTAACTAATGTGATGTAGTAAATAAACAAATTCTGTACTATATTTAGTATCAGTATTGCATCCGTGCGAAGCCGGGGCGAATCGCTAGTAGAATTTTAATTATATATGTATTTGTATATCTATGCAGATATAGAAATGACACGATACTTTTTCTTGAGAGTTCATTTTCAGAAAGGCTCAATACGAGACCTTTCTGATACATTTTCTTATTGTTTATTGTACAGAATTTAATTATTTTAAGAGACAGGGGTACTATAATGCTGTATTTTCCCAAGTGTAAGGCTTTGGTTTCGAAATAAAACTCTTGTTTCATGGTGCGCCATTATTTCTTATGTGCCGTTGTCTTTGTGGCCGGCTTTCAGCGGGATGACACAGTTTATTCGTATTCATATAATTGGACGATAAAAATACATATTTTATTATTAATATTAAGGGTTCATAATATTTTTATTGGTATATTAAATAAAAAAGTTTATTTGGTTCATTGCGGATACAATATCCAATTTAATTAATCTATTAACAATTATCGTTTGTGGAACTTTGTAGCATCATATTAAGTTTATGAATACGTGTTAAATTGTATTGAGCTTAAAACGTTCATATTTTCTTATAAAATCAAAATCAAAATAAACTATATTCAAGTAGGCTTTTCCAAGCACTTGAATCGTCATTTAACAATTAAGTGAAGCTACAACCGGTTCGTAAAGTAAATTCTACCGAGAATAACCGGCAAGAAACTCAGAAGTTACTCTTTTTTAATATTTAAAAAATACAAAGTCAAGTTAGTTAAATAATTATTTAAATTAATACATCCTGCTTGGAGGTCAATAGGTATTAACTCCACGCTTTTTTATCATCTATAAAATCTTGTATCGAATAATATGCCTTTTTTTACCAATATATTTTTTATAAACGAATTGAATTTACGAAATGGCAAAGTTACAAATGTCTGTGGAATTTTATTATAATTTAGCCAAATAAATTTTTAACAGATAGTATTTTAAATACGTTTTGTATCTTCATGTTGCAGTATTGAATCAAATGCAAAGCTACTATAAGTTCCAAGAGAATACTATGCTGGGAAGAACACCAATCTTGACGGGACTTTCATGTTTGTAATGAGGAATAACTTGGGCTACAGCAATGACATTATTATTAAATTTAAAGGGCAAAGCACTCAAGACCGTAGCTCGTAAAAAATAACTATAACAGTAACAAAAAAATACACGCATTCCAAAATAAATACAATATGCTATTTGACAATGCGAAAAATAAAGTGTCAATTATTATAATCAGTGTATATTATGAGTTTAAAAATGGTTATTTATCAACGAAAGTTGAAAATAATACTTAAGTTATTCAAAAATCCATAAACAAAAAAGCATTTTTTCAAACGTTTGTCACGTGACACAAATCACTCCTGATTGGCCGGGCTTATGATGAAGTCACTTTCTTGTTAACCTTGATTTTCTACTATATGTACCACAGATTCAAATACAGGAAAGTGACGTCACTGACCCTATTGCAACGCCATATTGTCCAAGTAGCGTTTTCGAGCACTATTTAAATATGGGATTTTTGATATGATCGACAAATATGTACTAGAAATAAAAAAATCTACTTTTACTGGGTTCCTTAACCTCCACTAAATAATATAAAATGGATTTTAAAAACCAGTCAAATAGCCTATTTTGTTTATACTTTGTATCGACATAAAGTTATATATTCACAATAAATAAATATATTCCGTTACTGATAACTTATATGTTTATCTTTAGATTAAACCGTTCACCACATCAGAACACTTTGCTGCATACATTCCGTCAAAGAGTTAATACGGATACAACTTTCGGTACACTGAAGATAGATTGGTGTTCGAAGCAACATTGAACGATGCAAACATTCCGAATATATTTTTCAAGTACATGAACTCAGGATCAAAATCATACTTTATTCAAATAGTCTTATATAATATCAGACTCATGTTGATTCTATAGAGAACGGAACAGATTCTCTATAGTTACAATTTTTTTATCTATAATAATATAAACATCAAGTTCTATAGTGTACATAATCCTGTATAGTATATATATAATATATAGTGTTGAACGAAAATGAAGTGACGTCACCGGACATACAACTAAGCGTAAAGGAATATATCTGACAGGCGGCTAGGCGACGGCCATATTAGTTGAGACAGAGAGGATAAAAAGATTGATTTCAGTTGCATATTTAAAGTATTGTTTTATGTTGTTGTTATTTTTATTAAATATAATTGTGTTTGTTTGTTAATAGTATTTTTGTGAATAATAGATTATATCAGAAGTGGGATAGGACTGATGTCCTATCCGACTCGCCTTCTGACATTTTCTTCTATTTTTTAATGAATATGATTGTTTAAATATTTTATTTCATTTTAATGTTTTAAAATTTATTTTCTTTAAAGACCGGTGATTACTTTGAATTTATGATTTCAGATTTTATTTTGGATTACCGTTGTTAGTAGTGGTAATTTATTTGTAATGTCAGACCGAAAACGTGAAAGACATAGTCGAGAAAAAGGACGAAGCCGACATGGCCGACATCGTGAGAAGTCATCCAGCAATGTTAGACGTCAAATGGATTTAATTCTTGAACGTCCAAATGTATTAGAAGGTAATAATGTGCAACCGTCGCCAACGTCGGAAGCCGTAACTCCACAGGTACTCTCGGACCTACACAGCACACAAACGCCGCGGATGACAAAGGATGTGGAAAGGGCAGACGCTGGGTCTTCGTCGAGGACGCAATCTGTGAGTGCTATCACTGATGCAGAAACGACTACCACTGAGCGCATTGTAGATGCATTTCGCTCTATAAATACTTTGGTAAATCATTCATTTTATATTTCAAATTTTGATCCCAGTGTTCATGACATCGATGTTTGGTGCGGTGAAGTAGATCGCGCGATAGCAATTAATAAATGGAATGATAATGAATGCCTCCCTCGTATAGGAAATTGTCTGAAAGGTGATGCTAGATTATGGCTTAATGAGTGGGTTACAACAGATCGTAGTTGGAGTAATTTTAAGAGAGAATTTAAGCCACTATGTCCTAAAAAACCCGATGTTGCAAATATTTTATTTGATGTCATGAATACGGATTCAAATAATTATCTCACTTATGCGGATTATGCACGTCGTTCATTACTTCGTCTCAGGGTAGTAAGATGATTAAGTGATGAATTAATTTCTGCAATAATAATTCGTGGTATCAGAGATCCATAGATACGTGCTGCCGCGACTAACGCTAAATTAATGCCTAATGATCTGGTAGAATTCTTCTCTATATATGTGAAACCCGATTTCTCTAAACGCAATGTGGTAGCTTCTGGGTCGCATAATAGAAATGATTTTGCTAAAATTAATAATGATAACACTAATAATAGGAAACGTCAATTTGTTGATGGTAGATGTTTTTCTTGTGGCCATGCAGGACATAGACAGGCTTTTTGCAAGAAGAAAGTCACAGTGGGTCATTCAGGTCAACTAGGTCAACCGTTTAATGTGAATAGTTCTAATTCAAGATCTTTTACGATAGGAGCAAAAAGCGAGCCGTGCTCTTTTTGCAAAAAGTCTGGTCATCGCGTTGACACTTGTTTTGCTAAATTGAAGTCAGAAACAAGAAATAGAGACAATGTTAACTTCTGTAAGGAAAAAAGAAATACACGCGACAGTGATGTGGTAGTAGCAGTTATATGTGGCGTGCCAGTAGACATTCTAATTGACAGCGGTTCTACTATTTCTTTGATATCGTTGTCTTTACTGAAACATTTTGATTGTGTTCGGAAACCATGTTTTCGTGTTTTAAGAGGTATAGGAGGACAAGAAATAGAAACTACTCAATATGTCACTTTACCGATTGAGTTTGATGAAATTGCTTTAGAGGTTGAATTATTCGTAGTTCCATCAGAACTTATGAACAGTCCTGTAATTATAGGCACTGATGTACTTAACCGTGAAGGAGTTACATATGTTCGTACGTGTGATCGTCAATATTTAAAACATGTTTCTAATGAGGTGACTGATGTGTTTACGATTGAGTCTGATAGACATATGCCATTAAAAACCGAACTTACTGGTGAGAATTTACAACATTTACACGAAATGTTTTGTAAATTCTCGGGATATTTTATTACGGGAACTGCAACTTCAACTGTCAAAACAGGTACTATGTCTATTAAACTCAAGAGTCAGGAACCAGTAAATTATCGACCTTACCGTCTTTCGCAGGCGGAGGTTTTGCGAGTGCGTGTAATTGTCAGGGACGTACTCGACAAGGGAATTATTAGGGAATCGGAATCTGACTATGCGAGTCCTATTCTTTTAACTACAAAAAAAGATGGTACGCATCGTATGTGCGTTGATTTTCGCAAACTTAACGAGCTCACTGTTAGGGAACGATTTCCTTTGCCTTTGATCGATGATCATATTGATCGTCTTGGTCATCACAAGTACTTTACGAGTTTAAATATGGCTACTGGATTTCACCAGATACCAATGGAAGAACAGTCTATTCGATTTACTGGGTTTGTAACACCGGAAGGACATTATGAATATCTTAGGATGCCTTTCGGTTTAACGAATGCCCCGATTGTATATCAGCGAATAATTTCTAAAACACTTCGTCACCACATTGAATCTGGTAAAGTCTTAGTCTATATCGATGATATTTTGATTATGAGTGATACAATTAAGGAAGGATTTACTATTTTATGTAACGTACTGAATACTTTAACAGACGCCGGATTTTCTATAAATTTACGAAAGTGTTCCTTTTTGTCCACAAAAATTGAATATTTAGGCCGTACAATTAGTCAGGGTCAGGTACAGCCGAGCGTTCAAAAGGTCCAAGCACTTTTAGACGCCCCCGTTCCCAAGAATGTCAAACAAGTACGTCAGTTTTTAGGGTTAGCTAGTTATTTTCGCAAGTATATTCCTGGGTTTGCATTTAAGACAGCTTGCATTTCTAGAATAACTAAAAAAGATGTTCCTTTTATCTGGGGAGATGATCAAGAACGCGCGCGACAGGAAATTATTGAATATTTAACTAAGGAACCCACTCTCGCGATTTATGATCCGAAGTTACCAATTGAAGTCCACACTGATGCGAGTGCAATGGGCTATGGTGCGGTACTTTTACAATTACCTCCGTCAGATCATAAAAGAGCTGTAGCATACTTTAGTACGTCAACAAAAGGGGCGGAGGTAAAATACCATTCATACAAACTAGAGACTCTGGCTGTTGTAAAGGCTCTACAGCACTTCAGGCATTACTTAGTTGGTGTAAGTTTTAAAGTTGTAACTGATTGTAATGCTTTAAAGCTAACACAAAGAAAAAAAGATCTTATGCCTAGAGTTGCTCGTTGGTGGATCTTCAAGATTTCAATTTTGATTTGGAGTATCGCAAGGGTTCTTCTATGTCTCATGCCGACTATTTAAGTCGAAATCCCGTCGCGTCGAATTCGCGTTCAGAAGCCGCAAAATTGGGCGCAAATCGCACAATCAGCAGATGAGGAGACTCTGGCGTTACTCCAAAGACTTACTGACGGACAACTTGACGATACTCGATATGTAAAAAAGAATGAATTACTTTATTACAAGTATTCCCCCATTGAAGAACAACCCCGATTATTGTGTTTTGTCCCTAAAGGACACAGACTTAGCCTACTTCGCGTCTTTCATGACGAACATGATCATATAGGAACTGATAAAACTGTGGACTTAATTTTGAAACATTTTTGGTTTCCCAATCTTAGAGCATTTGTGCGTAAATACATTTCTCACTGTGTTATATGTCTGTCACATAAAAAAATACCTAGAGAATCTTTGCAACCGATCCATTCGTGGCAAAAGCCCAACTCACCATTTGAGATTATCCATATTGATCACTAGGCCCGTTGCCAGAATCTAATGGCAATCGATATATTCTCATAGTTGTTGATGCCTTTTCAAAATTTTGCCTTTTGTATCCAATGTTTAGACAGGATTCTAATGAATTGAAACGCTTAATTACTAACACAGTATCTCTTTTTGGCACCCCCAAAATGATTGTTGCTGATCGAGGCAGAATGTTTCAAAGTATTGAATTTGTTAATTGGCTTACTGAACTTGGTTCAGAAATACATTTAATCACCCCGGAGATGCATCAATCAAATGGACAAGTGGAACGCTATTGCCGTACACTACTCAATATGATCCGTATAGAAGTCAACTACCGCCAGGAACAATGGTCCGAAGTCATGTGGAAATTGCAATTAACTCTTAATATAACAAAACATAAGACAACTGATTATTCCCCACTTCATCTTCTTGTTGGTATTGATGCAGCAACCCCTGTGATTCGAAATTTGATTCGTGATGTGGCCCTTGAAGGATGTCAGCCCAACCGCCAAGCTTTACGCGAGTTAAGCAGACAACGTGCCTCTGAACGTCTTCTTCGTAACCGTGAGCAACAGGATAAATCTGTTAATAAGGATAGAACAGCACCTCGTACCTTTGATATCAACTCGTATGTGTTTGTTATTAAAAAGGCTCAAGCAACAGGCAAACTTGACTCTGGGATGCGGGGTCCTTACCGAGTGTTAAAAGCTTTACCTCATGGGCGGTATGAGCTCGAGCTGTTGGCCGGCTCTTATGGGAAGTCTTCTCGAGCGGCTGCTGAGTTTATGGTTCCTTGGCGAGGCGAGTGGACTCCTGACACCTGTGCTGCATATTTTGAGAGTAAGTAAAAGACATGCTTCACGTTGTGCCTCTGTCTTATGTACCTGAGATATGCTTCACGTCGTGCCTCTATCTCGTGTACATTTGGGATAGCCTCACGTCGTGCTTCCTCCCTTATGTTTTGTTTTTGAGATATGCTTCACGTCGTGCCTCTGTCTCGTACATTTGGGATAGCCTCACGTCGTGCTTCCTCCCTTATGTTTTGTTTTTTGGAGATATGCTTCACGTCGTGCCTCTATCTCGTGTACATTTGGGATAGCCTCACATCGTGCTTCCTCCCTTATGTTTTGTTTTTTGGAGATATGCTTCACGTCGTGCCTCTATCTCGTGTACATTTGGGATAGCTTCACGTCGTGCTTCCTCCCTTATGTTTTGTTTTTTGGAGATATGCTTCACGTCGTGCCTCTATCTCGTGTACATTTGGGATAGCTTCACGTCGTGCTTCCTCCCTTATGTTTTGTTTTTTGGAGATATGCTTCACGTCGTGCCTCTATCTCGGGTACATTTGGGATAGCCTCACGTCGTGCTTCCTCCCTTATGTTTTGTTTTTGAGATATGCTTCACGTTGTGCCTCTATCTCGTGTACTTGGGGCAGCCTCACGTAGCGCTTCCTCCCTTATGTTAAGTTTGTAAGATACGCTTCACGTTGTGCCTCTATCTCACTTGTTAATAGGAATAAATTCATAGCGTAATTTATCTTCTAAAATGTTATATATTTTTTTCTGTAGGTGCAGACTCATCAGAAGATGAGACCAAGTTGCTGAAGGTGTTCAACCTAGTATCTCGCCAGGAGCGGGATCTAGCAGAGAAGTACAGACTAATTCAAGAAAAGAGAACGAGGACGTTCTCGTGTCAGGAGAGGCCGTGTTGAACGAAAATGAAGTGACGTCACCGGACATACAACTAAGCGTAAAGGAATATATCTGACAGGCGGCTAGGCGACGGCCATATTAGTTGAGACAGAGAGGATAAAAAGATTGATTTCAGTTGCATATTTAAAGTATTGTTTTATGTTGTTGTTATTTTTATTAAATATAATTGTGTTTGTTTGTTAATAGTATTTTTGTGAATAATAGATTATAATAGTATATAGAAACGTTTTTTGAATAAAATATTTTTGCTATATGAATGTCATTCAGTGGTCAGTTGTAACGATAAGCCTACCAATGGCAATTATATAAAAATAATTTCATTCAAAGATAACCACGGTTTCATCAAAAATTGAAAATATTTAGCTTAGATAATAAAATACTATTTGATGAAAAGTCTGTGCAAATATATGTGAAATATGACAGTGTGCTTTTCAATAATTATTAATAATTATTATAATAAATCTATTAGCACTACAGTAACAGCGTAGTAACAGTCTGTAAATTTCCCACTGCTGAACTAAGGCATCCTCTGTCATTAAGGATGGGTTTGGAACATATTCCACCAAGCTGTTCCAATGCGAGTTGGTGGAATGCACATGTGGCAGAATCACGATGAAATAAGACACATGCAGGATTCCTCAAAATTTTTCCTTCACCAAATTATTAACACAAATTAAGCGCACACACACACGTATATGTATAGTGGCGCTTGCCTGGGTTTGAACCCCAAATCTTCGGTTAAGATGCACACGTTCTTATCACTGGGCGATCTCAACTCATATTAGCTATTAGCAGTACGAAGTCGATAAAATAGGAAAGTATAATTAAATATATTACAATAAAATAAACAAAGCAATGGCTCTCTACAGCTTGATGTGATTTAGCAGAATGTTATCTCGTTCATCGGTCCAGCATCAGATTGTCTTATATTCCAGTAACGCGATACAAATAGTGCAATTTTTACACTCCAGATATCCTTACATTTACACTTGTATATTTTGTTGCAGACATCCTGCCATTTTTTCAATAATAATTGATATAAGTATTAACAATATATTAATGTAGTAACTAATACAACAACTTCTGCTAACTATAAGTAACTTATAAGTTAATTAATCGATATTTGTAATTCATTATCAAAAATTTTTCGAAATTGTGTATCGATACATATACTTGTATCAGTCAATTTCTTTTTTATTTTGGACTCACATTATGACGCATTTAATGTAGCGTGCGTATAATTTGAGGTAAATTTCTTCAATTCAATTTATTTCTTATATAGTTAATGGCTTTTAGTTGTGCCGACACAGATTATTTCGCCAAGAAAATGTCATGTAGAAATCAGTTACTTTAATAATATCGTTTTAATTGGTCAATTTCATTAATAATGACAGTATAGGTAATTTTAGAATTGTTTGTTTAAATAAATGTAAAGAAAAGCGTTGTTTTTTTTTACATATTTATATGGACTAGGCGTTTGTCTTCCATCTCACCTGATGGAAAGTGTAGATGAAGACGAAGGTGGTACGTGCCTATCCAAAAGAAACTTGTTCACTCTACTCTTAAAGGCTCCGGAGTTCAATTTATCAGGAAAAATAGACGCAGGCAAGTCGTTCCAAATCTTAGCGACTCTTACCAAAAACGAGCTGACAAATCGTTTAGTTTTACTGGGTTCCTTAACTTCAAAATTCAAAATTAAATAGCCTATTCTTAACGAATATTATCAAAGTGTGCAATACGTTACCGCACAGTGTGTGTATAACCAGACAAAAGTGAAAACGATCTTAAAGTAAGATGGGGGCATTATCGAAGGGATCCGGTAACCATGTTTACTAACTTCTCGTGATGAGGGCATGTCAACCTGCCAACCTCGTAACTTCGTCGGTTTGTTACTAAACTAACGAATCTGTATTATTAAATAACAAAACTGTTATAAACAATGTAATATCACCAAAATTTACTTACTTTTCTTAAATATTATTAAGAGCTATATGCTTTTAATTTGGAAGTAAGATTTAAAAGTTTTTATAGCATTGTAAACGTGTAATTTACTTTCGATTGCTTTGATGGTCTATTGGTTAGTTATTAGGCTGCAATGTCAGACCCGAAGCCTGGAATTTATATGGGCGAATAATTGCTTCCCTGAGCCTTGGAAAGCACGTATACGGGAAGGTTGCTATGATTGGACCACTTAACTTTATAACATCATATCACATGAAATATCATCGACAAACGGATACCAAATGTTGTAATGTAATGCCATTTATGTAAATTAATCATATATAAATTATTGGCTATGAAAGTTGGAAGATTTTAAAAATATACTAAAATAACTTTTCAATGAGGAGTTGCTTTCTATGGACCAGCGTCACCTTGAATGGACCACTAAGTTGCCATCATTGGACTTAGAAACATTTGTATTAACGGTCCAATGAAGGTGACTCAAATGAAACACAATAAGAATTATTTTTATATTCAAAAGTTTTTATAATAATTATATATTTTTCTCCTTGTAAACAAATGTTATAACTAACTGTTTAGGAACTTTTCATGAGATCAACAATTGTTATAAGTCATAATATATTATTATAATAAATGACAACAATTGCGATAATATTAAGTAGGGACTTTTATAAAGAAAAAAAATCATATTTATATAGTTTCAAGCAAATTTTCATACGGAAAATTCACACAGACAAAAATATTTCTTAGAATTCTACTAAGTGAAAATAAGTAATTCGCTAAGTTTCTTTGATTGGACCGGTCCAATAATGGCTTCACCATAGTGATCCATTGATGGCAACTAGGTATATCAACAAAACGAAAGCGTGTATTTAAAAATATGTAAAATAAGGTAAAAAACTTCATCATCTCTGTAAGAGCAGATAAATTTGCTATCCTGATCTATTACAATCATCAAACATTAATAAATACTATGCTATTTACATAAGTTTGTTGATGGCTCGGTTTTTATATCACGGTCACCGCTGATACAGGTGTAAGCATTACTACGTGCCACACGTCGTAAGCGCACTGAGCTTTGGCGGATGGGCAACTGGTGCGGTACTGTTGCCTAGCATCGTATTGATCATAACACGTATAGTTTTTGAAAGAATTAGGTGGTCCAATGAAAGAGCCGGTCCAATGATAGCAACCTTCCTCTACAGTTACAAATAATTTATTGATTAAAGAAAAATCGTTTTCAATCTGTTTACACTATCAAACATTTTAGAGAATGCAGTGCAGTGCAGTGCAATGTGAATAAGATCTGTTACAATGTAATTAATAACAAAGTTTTTGCTTGCTATTGTAGGCATCGACCAAATATTGCGTCCAACAGTGATCAGCACATCGTAGTAAAATAAATGTTTAAGCTCATACGGGTCTGTTCGGGAATATGTACAAAATCTTGTTCACTAGAACTTGTCTCCCAACAACAACAGCAATAACAACAGCCTGTAAATTTCCCACTACTAGACTTCTGCCTCTGAGGAGAAGGTAAATTGCGGATTGGTGGATGCACATGTGGCAGAATTTCGCTGAAATTAGACACATCCAAGTTTCTCTACGATGTTTTCCCTCACCGCCAAGCAATAGATCAAAAAGCAAATTAAGCTCATAAAAGATCAGTGGTGCTTGCCTGGGATAGAACCCACAATTATCGGTTAAGGTGATTCGTTCTAACCGCTGGGCCATCTCGTTGTCTCCCAGTGCCATCGATATTGCAACATTTTTCGAATATTTGGTTGTGTAATACAGTACCTTTCAGCGATTCTTTTTTAAAGGTTATTTTATGTCATGCATGCTTTTTATCGTTCTTTTACAATGCTATACAGAAAGATCGGACGCACCTGGCAGCTTCCAGATGCGACAGCGGCTTTCTAACTGGTGATGGTTTTCAAAATAAATATTAATCATCGTTTTGATCATGATCATGATCAGGATTAGTCTGTAAAAATTGGATATTTGGTATCTGTAGGAACATCGATTGAAATAAAACTCGAAAAGAAACTCATGTTAATTTTAAAATGTATTTATTTTGAGCACTTCACGCTTACAATTATTTACAAAGAAATACTTATTCAAATAAAACGACATATTGGTAAGTCTTTAAGCATAAACAATAATATTAAAAATAGAAACCCATATAGTATGTGCTGTTTTAAAAAAGAACAAAATTTACAAACCTTTTAATTTTTTTTTCATATAAAACCTTTTTCACATTAAAAGTATTATATGTATAGTTTAAACATTCATCGTTATATATAACACCGAATTAAAAAAAAAATAAAGAAATAAATTAATATTTTTTTTACAAAAATCAAAAATATATATTCAACAAACGATTCTTTCGATGTTTTGCGTACGTATGTTCCAATTGTATATTTATTCAAAAGAGTCATATAAAAACCTTTTGTTAGTTCCGAAGTTGTAGTGCAGTGAAGCAACATCGATACACAATAGCGATCAGTTATATACACTAATCGGGCATAATTTCAAAATCAAAACAAAATGCAAGTACAAAAATATTTTTAACATAAAAAAAACCTAAGAAATAATGATCGTCCCATTTTTTTTGTCTGTTCATCGTAGTTAAATACCAAAATTCGTTTTTTAAAAAATTGAATTTCAATATTAATTTAATAAAATACAATACAAATTTAAGGATACAGACTTACCTACATTTTGATAGTTAAACGTGATAGCTTATAGTCTTTTGAAAATCAACGTGAAAGCAAATTTATTAAAAAAATATTAATAAATACGACCCGTTACAGTTCCTAATCCTATAAAAATAACTATAATTAAAACTCGATAATCACACGTAATTATTTAATAATTATATTACAAATACACTAATATCACCATTTAATATAAATACGTCACTACTACGTCAAATAAATAAACTAATAATCTTCGAAAATAGCGGACTTATTTTTTTAAATCTTTGACTAATAACAAATTATTATTATTAAAAAAAAACAATTCTGTCATAAAATATTTTAAATGTGACGTATGGATTCAATTTAAGAACTTTACACCGTTTCAGTAATCAAGATGGCGTAACTGAGTTGTGACGTCATTTACTGCTATCGATACAATAATGTCTTTCATTTATTTATATCTCAGAAAGTAACTACTAAAATGTTTTTTCTATGAAAATTAAAAAGTTGATTTATCCAAAGTATTGCGGTCCATGCTGGTAAGCATCCGCTCGTCTGTCAATGATGACCAGGTTGGCGGTCTTGGTAGGGTAACCGTGGTGGTAGACCCATTTCTTACCACGATCGCGACCTTCGGCCTTGAAGTGACTGTTAGCGTGCTTGTGGTGGGCGTCATGACCGCCAGAGGATTTGTGACCCTGGAATAATATTAATGTTTTTTATTACGCTATTATATTTATTATAAAATCTAAAATGTTTGTATGACAAATGTCATATAGCATGGAAGTGATTTTTTTATGTTAAATACTGTCTCTGTTTATTTTAGCCATAAGTAGCCATTCCTAATGGATTCCAAACAACTACTCAGGATATACTTCATTTCACATGTGTGTGTGCAAACACACATATGAAATAAACGTCATAAATCCAATTATCGGCGCCTACTAACGACTCTTTGTGCTGAGCTGTATATATAATAATAAAATTAAAAAAAAAGAAATATTTATATACATTATTAACTACTACAGCAATATTTAGTAAGATTCAGGTTTGTTAAGTGAGCCAGTGTAACAATACAAGGGACATCTTAGTTTCCAAAGTGGATGTCGTATTTTAGATGCAAGGAATGGTCAAAAATTTCTTACTGCTCCATATTTGTTGGACAGTTCAGCCCATTTGTCCGTCCTAATAATCTATGCTATAGAAGAATTACCTTGTGGAAATGCACATGTCCTCCTTTGTTGAAATGACCCGTTTCGCCCTTATCGTGTCCTTCGTGGGCAGCTTGCAGTTTAGCCTTCTTGAAGTGTCCTCCCTGAATAAAATGAAATCGAAATTGTACCCAAAAGTTGTTGGAAGAGAACGCTGCATTGGACCAAGAGCCGCGTGTTGCATCTCATGCAACTTTTGTTCATATAATTGACGAAAGATTCATATACTTTGCTGTTGTTTCGTTGGTCACCACCGCTAATAAATTTAAACACAGACACAAGATCTACCACCAAGCAAAAACTATAGCGAGAACTGTAATACGTTGAATATTTATCAATATTAAGTGGAAATTAATTTTAGAATATTAGATTCGTTACTAAAATTTATTAAGATGTAGGTAAGTTTATTGTCAAAATCTTTAAGGTTATTTATGACTAGATAATATATAGTAATAGTATAATACATTGCAAAAGGTGTTTGAACTGGTGTAGACATCGCTTGGCGCAATATTGATTATATCAGATTATTCAAACTAACTGCGCGTCTCGACTTGTTTTGTATAATTCTTATAATGTCCTAACTGATTTGAAGCATGCCGTCAAAAAAGTCAGCCTAGAATATTGAAAATTGGAATTCTTGGACCAGAAAATATTTTTGGAAACTTAACTTTAAATATTTAGTTTGTACGATTATTACGCATACGAATTCAGAACAGACAAAAAAGGCAAAGTATTGGACACAGTTTTTCATTTATCATTATTATTACAAATACATTACATTACAGTCGATTGACTCGTTGGTCCAGTGGTTACGTATAGGGCAACACATCTCGAGTTACAGGTTCAAGCCTCAGATTTTTCCGTTGAAAAAGTGGAAGTATATGTACTCTTGGTGCTTTGGAAAGTATGTGAATCTGTTGTTCTTGTACTTGATTTTTTTCCAGTTGTGACATATTTGCCATCCTACCAGATTATGAGAGTGCAAAAACTTGAATACAATAATATGTCCTACTACGTATTTCTTAGCTTTATCATCTCAATTAATCACCGTGACCAAACCAGTAACGGTAATATTAGTAATACCATTTCCATGAATATTCCTGCTTCTGTATCAACAACAACAGCCTCTCAATTCCCTACAGCTGGGTTAAGGCCTCCTCTCCCTTTCGAGGAGAAGGACTGGAGCATATGCCACCACGCTGCTCCAATGCGGGTTGGGATTCACATGTGGCAGAATTTAGCTAAAATTAGACACAGGCAGGTCTCTTCACGATGTTTTCATCGCCGCTGAGTTCGAGATGAATTATAAACAGAAATTAAGCACACGAAAATCCAACGGTGCTTGACTGGGTTTGAATCCGCAATCATCGTTTAAGATGTACGCGTTCTAACCACTGGGCTATCTCGGCTTCTGTATCATCAACAGCAGAATTTAATTACATCGGAAAGTCCATACAAGGTGAAATTATGAATATTCAATTCGAGTATAATATTACTATAAATTAAAATATTCAAAGGATGCAATGGAAAAGAAAGAAGTCGAGAAATTAATTAAACTTTAGTTGGAGATGAGATCGGAAAATAATTTATGACAGTTGGGAACTTGCAGTCATAAATATTTAGGTGTTTTATAAGAAAAAATATTACACTGTGTGCCAAGAAAAAGTATTTTATGAAAAATAGTGCGTTCAAAAGTTATTTAGATTCCTGGTATGTAGATAGATATTCAGTAACACTAAGGAGAGGCTACGAAAAGTAAATCTTAATCAGAAATTTTGAGCTATTGAGTTTTCCATCACTTTTGATTTAATCTGTGTCGTGATCGTCATCTAAGTAAGGCATCTTTAGGAAAACTGCATATTATGACGTAGAAAACTTAACTAAGACATAACGACGAAAACGCATACCGTATGGTATGTTAAGGTATCTTGCAAAAGATTAACCAAACCGCACTGAGGCAGTGTTGTAAGATACACAAGCCGTACCACTTATAAACTATATTGAAAACATAAATAAGATAAAATATTAGATATAATTAAGCAAAACTTAATTATAGACGCTTAGATTTGTTAATACAATTTATTTAGATATACCAAAAAAATTTAAATCAGCACTGTGGTTATAGGACATCATTTTCTCCTCAAGATTTATGGCCTTTTTCCAGCACTTTACTTGGCCCTTATCAAGGTTTTCGTAATATTACTTCATCGTATCCACAACCAGCAAAAGATACCTATGCAGTTTTCCAATCGAAGTATAAATATACTTCACGGTTACACATTCCAATATATGTACGATTTGCTTTCATAGACAAAAGTTTCTTGATTAATATAATATGATATTGTAAGGAGTGTCATCCCTACCACACCAGCCTACTTACTACAGGCTTATTCTAAGAGCCATTATCATCTCGCGCTGGACGGTCGTCATGCTGTCGGCACGTGAGATAATTAGTATTTTGCTAATTGTTATTATTGTCAGCTAGTTTAATAAAAGTTACTGTTAATCATAATATTATTATTTTGATGAAACATAAAATAAGATTGTTTTTTTTAATAAATTACCACTTCTGATTCTTATAACATATATATATTTATTTTCAAAAATCAACAATATGCATACTTCCACAGAAATTTATTTCAATTAAAAATGTCAACAATATTCAACATGCAAACTATTATGAAATATTTTAAATATTGGGAAACTCATATTAATAAATTAAAGTATGTTATAATTTTTGGAATGTATTCACTGAAATATGTATATTTATATTTGTTTGTAATAAAACGGTATTCATTTGCTTACCTACCGTACATTCATTTTAATTTTACTTATGAATTTCCGTTACCATACCAAAAATTCATCGAAATTCTGCCACATGTGCATTCCACCAACACGCATTGGAACAGCGTTGTGGAATATCTTCCAAACCCTCTCCTTAATGGAAGAGGAGGCCTTATCTCAGCAGTGGGAAATGTACAGGCTGTTACTTTAATTTACTTTTCTGATACCAATATTGTCATTCAAAACGTTGTTTTCCGTTACCAGGTTTAATGCAGAACGAAGTCTATGAAAAACAGATATTTTTGTCTTGCAGAGGCATATCACACAGAGTAACATCTATTTGATATATATATGGAAAGTGATATTTATATGATGCCTATTGAAAACAAAATGCTATGGTGCACCTATGAGGTCTCTGTGACCACCTACCGCACTGAACAAAAATAATTCGATCAGATTACATCATCACGCTATTTTAGTTTCTTAATTGATACTTAAACGCCCCGTACTGCAGGACTAGAAAAAATAAAGAAATGATTCCGCTACTAACGTGTTAATCCATAATGAATATCATTTAAAAGATCTCTCGACCAATGCGTCCATTTAATGGCATTTTTTGTATTCTTAGTCTTCTTATATTTGGAATGGAATATTAAATACCATTATATTTTATGATGTCGGCAATGGAAAGTCAACTGCGCAAGATGATTATTGTGCACAAGTAGGTGAGCAAGCACAGGTATAAATTATCTCTGCCATTGTCCGATGGGATAGGAAATCGCCACTACTGGAAAGAGTTCAGGGCCAGAGGTATTACGTGTTTTCTGAGGTACGGGACACACACAAATTACAAACTCCGAATTATTATTGAGAATTTTTTAAAACAAATTCCCACTAAATTTATATAGGCCTGACCAAGGAGTTTGAATCCATCCTCGGGTTTTTTGCTTTTGTACCTAGTTGCTAGACCAACGAGCTAGTCAGGTCAATTATTTTTAAATGGTGAACGTATTATCTTTAACGTCTTAGGTTTAGTCTTACGTTTTGTGTCATATTAACATTAACGCCTGTCATAATCATATAGATTATAGCGTCGTGTTCATATAACGTTCGCATCTTATGCCAACGTAATTGTGTTTGACGTCACAATTATTTCATATTTGGTGTTGGGTCTCTTTCATTCAAATTTACACAATTAATTCCTTTATTTTATATATTAATAGTGTAAAACGATCTTTGTTCCAGTGATTATGGGACTATACCTGCATATTATAAAGGATACGTTACGGTAGATGGGCAGACAATTAAAAATAAATCTTGATTGCAATTGAATTAATTGTTACGCTTTTACAAATAATTAATTTTTGAGAGAGGAAAAATGTTACTGGTCGGGTAGAAAGCAGTAACGCACTGTATATATAAAAAAAAAAAAAAAAAAACAAATAAAAAAAACGTGCGAACAGAGGTCGTCACTTTAAAATTTGTAGAATTAACATTAAGTTTCGCGGACGACCCACTTAACCTTCTTAGTGATTTAAAAGGCTGATGACTGGCTAGCTGACAATAATCTTTCTTCTTCGTTCTAAGATCTTAATCACTCATTTGTAACGCATATACTACTGATACAAAACTCTAAAATGATCTTATTACCACTGTTACCTATTTACTTAATGCCGGACTTTTGTACAATCTATTTTTAGTCTAAGGTATGTATTATACCATACAGCAGTACTTTGTATTGTTGTGTTTATTTTAAGGGTAAGTGAGCTGTGTTGTAACTTGTAAAACTGACAACCGAATAATTTTTTAGGTGTCAATTTTGATGATATCAAGTTTAATATCTCCTGCGCGATAGGATGGGTCCATTTACAAACAGGCGGATGTCTACCTGCCTCTTTTATCTCTCTGGAAAAGTTATGTTTATCCCCAGATTATGTGATGAGGCTGATGAGTCACTGGTGCTAATTGGACCGGAATACCTACTATAACAGGTGTTACCCAGTCTGTCTCATCGGGGGGTAGCACGGGATCACTTGTGCATGACGCCCCAACAAGTCTGTCTAAGTTAAATAATTTAAAACAAAACTACAGAGGTTTTACAACAAAATGCCAAATAAAATAAAAGACACAAATAACTGTGCTACATAAGCATTTTCATTCATAGATAACTAGCGCCCCGCTCTGGCTTCGCACGGGTGCAATGGTGGTCCTATATATACTACAGTTTTTTTTTTCTTTATTATATTGTCCTGTATATTTATTGTTGATTTACCTATTATATAAAAAAACTTCCTTTTATCAGTCTATCTATTAAATCGCATCAAAATTCGTTGCGTAATTTTAAAGATTGAAGCATACATAGGGATATATGGACACAGATAAAATATAATAATAGGGGATAAGAATTCAGATGATGATACTAAAATATTTTGGTAACGAAACGATCGACTCTAGACTATTACAAATGACAATATGAATGTAATCGTTGATTTAAAATAAAAGAACGAGAATCCCGCTGAGCGAATTTCGATTCTTTTCAGTTCTTAGGATTTTTTCGAACTGGTATAAATTCTTTCGATATCGAATACTGATTTCCTTGTACACGATAAATGTTATTAAAGTTATATAAAAAATAACATAAGAGTCCAAGTCATTCAAAAAGTCAAAGAGTATAAACTCATTCCTTTGTCAGAAAACAAAATAATATCTGTTTTAATATTTTTTTCATCGTGGTTGTATTACACAATGCTTTGTCTCCTTTTTTCGAATGTAAAATTACTGATGAAAGAAAAAGAAGTCGTTTTTTTAAATAGTTACTGCTACGTAACAACGGTAATTCAGGTCGTTAGATACAAAATTTAATATAAAAAAAAATTCAACTGAAAACAGTAAATAATCAAAATATTAATCAAATCTATACTGACATTATAGATTTGAAAGTAACTCTATCTGTCTGTCTGTCGCTCTTTAATTACTAAACCGTTGAACCAAATTTGATGAAATTTGGTTAAAGCAAATTTGAACTACAATGAAGGACATAGGCTACTTTTTTGCCTAACACATTCCAAGCCACCTCTAAAACGAGAGCGCAGTCTCAGGCGACAACTAGTGTTATGATAAAAGTTATTAGTTAGTACCTTCCTACCCGTACCTTGATAATACAATCAGGTTTATTAGGCTTGACTATTAGAGACTACGTTACGAGATGTGATGGTCCAGTGGTTAGAACGCTCGCATCTTAACCGATGGTTTCCGGTTCATAATATATGTGCTTAATTGTGTGTTTATAATATCATCTCGTGCTCGGCGGTGAAGAAAAACATCGTGAGGAAATCTGCATGTGCATTTCATCGAAATTCTGCCACATGTGCATTTTACCAACCTGCATTGGAACAGCGTGGTGGAATATGTTCCATACCCTTTCCTTATTTGGAGAGGAGCCCTTAGCCCAGCAGTGGGAAATTTACGGGCTGTTACTTTACATTAAGTTCTATATTTGAACTCTTATGATAAGTCGAGTAAAATTTATAAATGTATCCACAGACCATCGTTGGTGACGGATGAAACCAACTCCAAGCCATATTATCCATTGTATTTATCCAGTATTAAAATATTAATTTCTAACATGAAATATAACTAAATTAAAATATACAAAAATAATTATTATTTGTGAGGAACAAATACAAACATTGCACTTCGTTTCATCAACAGCATTGAGTCTTGACCGTATTTTTTCGTATTGATTGTTACTAAAGCAAATAAGATTTCGTCTTAAGCACTTCGACCTTGAATAAATTGGTAGTCGAATCGTGATGAGCGTTTCGCAATGCCAATTTAAAAATCAGCAGGATTAATTTCAAACAACACGAATTATATCTAGACCGGAAATTGTCACGACTTATTTCATGCGTTTAGCAACTATGATCAAAATAGAGAAATATAACAATAAATTTATTATTCTACTAATATTATAAATGCAAAATTTGTGAAGACGGATATGTGTATATTTATTACTGTTTCACGGAAAAACTACTGAATGAATTTGGATGAAATTTACACAGTAATACAGGTTGTATATCAGAATAGCACATCGGCTACAACTTATGACGTTATGTAATTCGGTCATAATGTAACGATGACACTCAGAGAGCGATTTGGCCCTTCACAGCAAGTAATTTAAATGAACATCTTCGAGCATATTACAGATTTAAAATGCAGGGACATAGCGGTTTGGTCCAATGACAAAAGAGCTGTGAACGTTGTAAGACATTCTGTAGTATATTTAGTATCAGCATGACATTCGTGCTAAGCTGGGGCGGGTCGCTAATAATCTATGTATAAATATATAAATATAAATAAGAGACAACGTCACATACATTACTCTGATCCCAATGTAAGTAGCTAAAGCACTTGTGTTATGAAAAATAAAGAAGTAGACAGAAGTAGCAGAAGTAACAACGGTATCACAAACACCCTGACCCAAGACAACGTAGAAAACTAATAATAATCTACATCGACTCGGCCGGGAATCGAACCCGCTACCTCGGAGTGGCGTACCCATGAAAACCGGTATACATACCACTCGACCACGGAGGTCGTATAAAAGTGTAATAACACTTACAGATTAATCATGAAATTGCAGAAACAATGATACCTACAAACTTGAAATTTGGTAGATTCTTTAGAGTGTAGACATCTGCTAGATTTTTACGAAACTCTACCCTAAGGGGGTAAATGGGGTTGGAAGCTTGTGAATAATAATAATAATTTCATCAACATGTTACCTGTCATCTTGACCGAATTTTTTAAATTAATTGATGCTAAAGTAAATAAGATTTCACCATAAAACATTCAACTTTGACAAGATTGACAAGAGCTGAGATGGCCCAGTGGTTAGAACGCGGCACAATTTTACCTAATAGTTGCATCCCGTTTCAACATTATTCAGAATATTCGACATTTATCTATACAGAGTAAAAAAAAATTGTCCAAAATGTATAATGTCCTAACCGATTTTGATAACGGCCTCTCTCAGAATTATCCACGGACAGATTACGCAAGAGTGTGCATACAGTGCAAACATAATTGCACTCTCATAATCCGATGAGACGGTACCAAACACAGCTGGTAGAGATAGGTGCAGGGCATATTTACATACTTTCCGAGGCTCAAGAGACATTTCACACATCCAGACCCTGAAACTATTTCTAACGAAATACAAAATAACTTTTTAACAGTTCGTTTGAACCAAAGACTTCCGGTTCTTCCTTAATGGTATAATATTAATACCATTAATATGGAATCATCTCGATGCTTTGCTGAATTCAACACAAAAATAATCATTAATTTCGCTTACTCTAGAATACATAAATAATATACAGTACGAGAATAACCGGACGAATGATTCTTTTTTTTTTTAATTTGGTGAAAATCTATAACCAAATTTTAGATAAAATAATTGAGGCAGTATAACGACAGCTCAAAGGACTTAACATCTTAGTTCTCAAATTTGGTGATGTATTCGTTATTTAAGTAATAGTAAAAAATACGGCACCAATATTTAAGGCCCAGATAACATCAGAAGATCCTTTTGTGTGTCCAATATCAATTAAAAAGTTCTTTAAATTGAAGAATGCTAGAGATTTCTTGGAACAAGTATTGTAAGAGGAAGTATTCTATGAGAACTCACCGACGAATGTTCTTTGTCCTTGTGGTAGCCTCCATCGTGTTCTTCTTCGTCCTCATCACCTTCTTCTTCAAAGAATTCTACCTTCTTCTCATACTCATCTTTTTTGTGAATATCATGGCTGCCTTTCGTGCTGTGCCCTTTTGAATGTTTGCCAGATTCTTCATACTTTAATTATAAAACAAAAATTAACATTTGTTAACAGTTTACCTATTCACCTCTCTTTTCTTTTCCATTTTGTAAAAGATCAAGTGTTTGCTGTTATTTTTCTAAAACGTCCAATGAATTATTTAAAACCTACAACAGTGTCACAATATCTATGTACATCACAAAACTTAGATACCTCTCTCTCTTCTACATTCACCACCTTGTATAAACGAAAAACAAATTAATGTTGAAAAACTTCATCAGAGGTACTATCCATTAATATTTCTAGTACATTTTTTTCCAAAGCCTTTTTGCACATAACTGTTTATCAAGCCCAATCATTAGTTCGAAGTAACCACTTAGGCCAAAAAGCTAGCTATACTATAATTAATAATCGTTGCATATAAAGGATATATTAAAAATGGCAATTTTTTTAAATATTATAGGATACGAAAGTCGTTTATTGGATTAAGGTGGTATTTTGTAACATATTGAAATTTCTATTTTTGAATATAATACCACAAACCCATATATATTATATTTCTAGTTTATCACTAGTTATTATAAATGCTATCAGAGATCTGGATTGGCTGATCAATGCTTTTAAACAAACAGAAAAATAATATCTTCAGCTCTAAGTAAAGGTAATTTCACATGTTTAAACGGCTCATAGTAAGACATTTGGTAGCGTAAGAGATACAATTTATTATACTTTGTATTATAATGATTGTACTTTTAGTATAGCAAGCTGCTTCATTCCCGTTTGAAAAGTAGTAGACGGAAATACTTCATCACAGTCTACCGTCAGTCCAAATGCTATTTCTTCTTAACTTTGTTTTTGGTAGATGTAGATATGAACAAATAATCTAGTATTATATAATAAATTAATATTTCTAAAGTCATACCTTGGCGTGCTTCTTGCCATGTTCCTCGTGGTGATGGGAGCCATAGTGATCATCTTCTTTGTGGTGATGTTTGTCGATACCGCCGTGGTCGTCATATTTGTCTAAGTGATCTTCCTTGTCGTGGTGACCTTTCTTGGTCTTGGTGTCTTTATGAACGCCCTGAAAATTCAAAAAAAAATAAAATATCATTACAAGTTTAAATTCAGATTTTGTTTTGTATATAATTTCGATAATACTTATCACGATTTTGGAACCGATTTTTTATCTCGATAGACGTAATCTTTTCTATATATTACAGGTATAAAATTTGTGTGTAGGTACTACTCACTCATTATATATTCTACCGCCATGCAGTAATATGTAGTTTTATTGTGTTCCGATTTCAAGTGTGAGCGGAGCAGTTCAACTACAGACACAAGGAACATTTTATCAAAGTTGGTGGCGCGTTAGTCATGTAGGGATTGTTCAATATTTCTTATATGCTATAAAAAAATCTATGGGCGTTTTGTAACTCTTTTGCCTGACCACTTTTTTATGCTATACTGATGGTAAGTGGTCACCACCACCCATACACAGTGGCTCTTTAAGAAACATAGACAATTTCTTACATCGGCTATTAGCTACCGATCTTGAGAACTAAGATGTTACGTCCCTTTTAACTGTAGTTAAACGGTTCACTCTCCTTTGAAATCGGAACACAACAATGCTAAGTACCATTGTTTGGCGGTAGAATAATATCTGATGAGTGGGTTGTACCTATACAGACGAGCACAAAGCTATATCAAAAATAAAATAAAAATAAGCCGATCCATTAACGGTACAGTTGATGACATAAATCATAAATTTTAAGGGTTAACAAGAACTAGTCATACGTATAATATCAAAGGTACAGTTAGCGGTTGAGGTGAGACCGATATTTGAATGAAATTCAGATCTCGCATCACGCATTGTTGGGCTGCCTTAATTAATTCCACGCTGTATTACAGTGGAATATAATTGACTTGTGAACTCAGCTGTCTCACTACTACTACATGTTTTTTTTTGGCAAAAACTATCTCACTCATTACTCGCTTTAACGTGATAATATTAATATTTAAATTTCGAGTAAGGAACTGGTTTGTTATCTATGTTCTGATTCAAAAAAAATCAAAAAATCAAAATAAACTTTATTCAAGTAGGCTTTTATAAGCACTTTTGAATCGTCATTTTACAATTAAGTGAAGCTACCACCGGTTCGGAAAGTAGATTCTACCGAGAAGAACCGGCAAGAAACTCAGTAGTTACTCTTTTTTAACATTTAAAAAATACAACGTCATGTTAATTAAATACAATTATTTCAATTAATGTATCCTGCTTGGAAGTCAACAGGTATTAACTCCACGCTTTTTTATCACACATGTAAACACAATCATTTACGCACACTTAAAACATGAAGACATTCGTGTCGCTAGCCGCACACTAATAATATTTTAAATTTTACGGCATTTATGCTTACAAATTTTCGTTCAACAAATTCAACTACTTAAGTGTTTTTTTAATAGTTTAGGAACAAACATGGGTCACCTGATGATAAGTAGTTACCGCCAGTTGAAGCGAAAATATAATGTTACGTAAAATAATAATAATTTCCTGTAGTGGGTCATATGTTCAGCTCGTCTGGACAGATACTCCAGCCACACAGTTATTCTACCGCTTTATATTGACGATATCAATGTGTTTTTGTTTGAAATGACGAAACCGGTGTATAAAGTGCAAGAAAGGAGCGATTTATTCAATTTAATCGTTTTTATTTAAATACATATTATTTTATTACTTCGTGAAAAGCTGTTTTCACTCGCGTTAATTAAATGCAATTAAACAAATATAAATATACTAACTACCGTATTCCTGCACGAAATGATTATTTCGAACACACTTTCTGAACGCATCCGTAAACGTCAAACATGGGCGCCCGTTGAACTGTCACGTCATTGAATTTCGTGGATTTAATATTGAAATATCTTGATTATACGAATTTTGCGAACATATCTTGCTGACTAAAATTAATTATTTTTTAACGAATACACGATATTATGAATATAGAATATTACTATAACTAAAAAGTGACGAGTAAATTATTAATTAAAATTAAAACTCATTTACTTGGTGGTTGGTTTGGCTTTGTGCAAGCCGTCTGTTTAGGTACCACTCACTCATCAGTTATTCTACCGCCAAATAACAGTAGTCAATATTGTTGTGTTCCGGTTTGAAGGGTGAGTGAGCCAGTGTAACTACAGGCGCAAGGGACATAACATATTAGTTCCCAAGGTTAGTGGCACATTGACGATGTAAGGATTAGTTAATATTTCTTACAGCGTCACTGTCTATGGGTGATGATGACTACTTACCTTCAGGTAGCCCATATGCTCGTCTACAAATCTATACCATAAAAAATATCTACGTTGGAAATTGAATTCGAAATCATATCGAAAATCGAGTGAGAACACTTAGTAACAAACCAACTTCGAGCAAGTTATAAAATTGATTTATACAAATTAAAATGAGTCCTGACTTGTGAGGGATCGATGATAGAGTTAAGTTAACCCACTTATCTTTGACTTAGAAATTCATCGCAGGAATTGAAAATAACTTTATTAAATTTAAATCTTTATTAATTTAGACTCGATAGTTATGATATAAATAAATATAATAGTATTATTTTAAAGTATAATCTGTAAGTGTGTCAATTGGACTGAGTCTTCCCTTGTGGGCTTGAAGTTTCCACCTCTCTGGTGCACTACGATTTGGTGGATTCATTTAAATAATCATTAAAATTATGCCATAATCATTATCGAAAATTTCTATGTCAACGTTTCAATATTCTTTTGTGTTCTTTATTTAATTGCAAAAACTATTTGGTATTAGGAGGTTTTAAATCTGGGTTGGTAAAAACTTAGACCCCTCATTCCTAGTGGGCACTTTGGACAAACAATTCATATAAAAAAAATCTGCATATTTTCAAAATAAAAATTATGAATTTTCCGATACACCTAGAATCTACAGAGCTGGTAATAAATCAGTAACTGAGTATTATTAAAGCATTATTTATTCCCAACTTTAAGAACAATGAAAGTTTCTTTGACTATTTTCAAAATCTTCAAAATAGTGATGTGTTAACGTCATAGGGGCCCCAAAATCTTGATGTGATAATGCCCATCACTTATTACACCGAAACGGTAAGTGGGTCAGTGTAATTACAACAACAACAACAATGTAAGTTTCCCACAGCTGGGTTAAGGTCTCTTTTGTCTTTGAGGAGGTTTGAAACATATTCCACCACGCCGTTCCAATGCGGGTTCGTGGGATACACATGAGGCAAAATTTCTATGAAATTCGACACATGCCGGTTTCCTTGAACACCGAGCACGAAATGAATGAACTCAAATTAAGCACATGAATATTCAGCAGTGCTTGGGCTTGAACCCGCAATCATCGGTTAAGATGCACGCGTTCTAACCTAACATATAATAGGTATTAGGTGTAAGTTTGTAAAGAATGGTTAATATTTATTACATAATATATGTGATGATTACATAACACCAGGTACTTCTAGTTCTAACTATATAATTAAAAAAACATATCTATTGTTTGATTAAACGAAACAATGAGCTTAATTACGCTTGATTGTCGATTGTTTTAAAAAATATTATAACATAAACAAATTTTTGCGAACAAAGAATAGCTTAGACTATTGTCGACACAATGCGTCTGTTGAAAAACATATCCAATGATGAATTAGATTTGTTGTTTTATAACTATAACAACGCATTAGTCATAACATATATTGAAAAAACAATGACACGAATTCTTAGTAAATCTGTCGATCGTAATTTAGTTTTTTTGTATCTGACAGTCACCAAAAAGTTTGTATCAAAATGAAAATAAACTTTATTCAAATAGGCTTTTACAAGCACTTTTGAATCGTCATTTAACTATTAAGTGAAGCTACCACCGGTTCGGAAAGCAGATTCTACCGAGAAGAACTGGAAAAAGAAACTCAATAGTTACTCTTTTTCAACATTTAAAAAATACAATCATATTAGTTGAATACAATTTTATATGTATGTAATGTGTCTTGCCTGGAAGTCAATACAACAACTAGGTGTTATATAGGAAATCCATTTCGATATTAAATTCCGCAGACATTTTTAACTTTGCCGTTTCATAAATTCAAATCATTTTTAAAAAATACTTTGGTAAAGATTATTCAATACAAGATTATACAGATGATAAAAAATCGTTGAGTTATTTTTTCTGAAGTTTGGTGGACGAGCATATGGGCCACCTGATGGTAAGTGGTCACCATCACCCATAGACAATGAAGCTTTAAGAAATATTAACTATTCCTAACATTGTCAATGAGCCACCAACGCTGATCCGTTTTTTTTTATACATAGAGTGATTTGAGAGCATGGTTTTTGTATGTTTTGTATATAGCATTGACAATATAGTAGAGAAACAAGAAAAAATCTGTGGTATATTTAGTATGAGCATTGCTCCCGTGCAAAGCCAGGTTGGGTAGCTAGTTACATATATAATAAGAGCCATTTGTTGTATAAAATTATGATACTATTATTAAGATGCTAGGTTCCACGTGTGAGAGGGTAAAGGGGTTTGTGTAAGGTGTTGCGTTTATGTATCGCTTACAACTAGTATGCAATGGAGCTGAGTACATGACAGCATGTAATGCACAAAAGGTTAATCTTATATATAAATACCGTAACTCCATTCTTTCCCAGTGATTATGGGATGATCGCTGCGCATAGAATTGGTTATGGTCTTATTTTGAAGAGCTCTTGCCATATATATGCCGCCAAATATAGAGGATTATTAATGCAGTTTTCTAAATTATTATGATTTAATATTAGAGAGCGGAAAAAATATATTTGCTGGCTAGAGAGCACTGAGACAGTATAAGAAAAAAAGTTAACAAAAATGTAATTGGTATTGACAAATTCATATAGAATCATGTAAAAATATTATTTTTATTATATTGGGAGTCTTACCCATGTCATGGTATAAACTGGTCTTTGACTAATGTGATATTGTACTTGGTATTGCGAAATTCTGGAGTGGTTATATTGCTTAATTTATCTGTTCCCTGATATGTGTTGTTTGCTCATCCAATACCCCCCGCATTATTCTGAACCTTATGTATACGTATTACGGTTTATTTTGGCTTTTCAAATCCCTCCTCAAATAATCCCGCAACGCACCTCAATGATATATTAATTACAAGCGACCGAGCTTCGCACGGGTACTTGATATCAAAATTTAAATCAAAATATCCTTTATTCAAGTAGGCTTTTACAAGCACTTTTGATTCGTCATTTTACAATTAAGTGAAGCTACCACCGGTTCGGAAAGTAGATTCTACCGAGAACAACCGGCAAGAAACTCAGTAGTTACTCTTTTTTAACATTTAAAAAATACAAAGTCATGTTAATTAAATACAATTATTTAAATTAATATGTCCTGCTTGGAAGTCAACAGGTATTAACTCCACGCATTTTTATCATCTATAAAATCTTGTATCGAATAATTTGCTTTTTCTACCAATGTATTTTTTACAAACGATTTAAATGTAATAAACGGCAAAGTTAAAAATGTTTGCGGAATTTTATTATAGAAACGGATGCCTTGCCCCAAGAAGGATTTATTGACTTTGCGACTTTATGTATCGTTATATTATAATCAAATTACTAAAAATCATTATAAATTGTAGCCTATGTGTTATTCTGATGTATAAACTATATTATTGTAAAATTTCATTCAAATCAGTTCAGTAGTTTTTTCGTAAAGTAACAAACATATATACATCCATCACAAACATCCGCATTTATATAATATTAGTAGGATTAAGTACTATTTTACGTCTCGACGTATTGTTATATCTTATGACTGTTATTTTGCATAAGAAAGTATCCTATGCACTTCTTTGGGATTCGACTTCCGGTCTGATTGTATTTTATTCTTTAAAGTCAAATCGCTGATGCGACTTTCTTGAAATCTGTCATGAAGCTAGCTTGAACACCAAGGAAATATACTACTTTTAAATAATCAAAATCAAAATATACTTTATTCGAGTAGGCTTTTACAAGCACTTTTGAATCGTCATTTAACAACTATATTAAGTGAAGCTAGCACCTTTTCAGAAAGTAGATTCTACCGAGAAAAACCGGCAAGAAACTCAGTAGTTACTCTTTTTCAACATTTAAAAATTCAGCCAGTTTAGTTTATTACAATTATATATATGCATGTAATATATTCTGCCTGGAAGTCTACAAGTATTAATTCCACGATTTTTTATCGGCTGCATAATCTTGTACTGATTAATATACCTTCTTTATCAATGTATTTTTACAAATGATTTAAGTTTATGAAACGGCAAAGTTAAAAATGTTCGTGAAATTTTAGTTTAGAAATGGATAAATACTCGAGCGAATCTGCGGTCTACACGTCATTAATTCATTAATAACAAGACGAATCATAGATGCAAAAAAATACTCTATTTTGAATTTTTCAACAACAACAACAACAGCCCGTAAATTTCCACTGCTGGGCTAAAAGTGTCCTCTCCCTTTGAGGAGAAGGTTTGGAACATATTCCACAACGCTGTTCCAATGCGGGTTGTTGAAATACACATGTGGCAGAACTTCTATGAAATTTGTCACACGAGATGAATTATGAACATAATTTAAGCACATATATATAGTGATGATTGCCTGGGTTTGAACCCGCAATCATCGGTTAAGATGCACTCGTTCTAACCACTGGGCCATCTCGACTCTTATTTGAGTATTTCATTGTTAATTAATAATGTGAAACGTGCAAGCGTTGCTATAAATAAACGGCTTTATAATTGCAGTGTCTGCTACGGAGTCAGTGGTGCCGTGGGGAATGGAGGCGCGGCGAACTTACACAGAGCAATAACCCGGTCACTTGCGTTGTTTACATGAATACTGAATCATATCACTTGAGTTTTATCAAAATTAATACAGTAATTATTACGTAATGCTTTCATAGAGACATTTGAAAAAGTTGATTATAAATTAAGTTAAAAACGACAGTTTCAATGGCTAAGGTCTTTTAAAAGTTTAGAGCTTATTCCATGCTGCTTTAATGCGTGTTGGTGGATACGCAATTGAATTTCAGTGAATTAAGACACGTGTATCCTCGCGATGGTTTCTTTCACCGCTGATTTAGGCCAATGTATTTTTCTATGGGACTGGCTGAACCTATGGATTTACCCGCATTTAATTCAAAAAAATTACTTATATAATTACCCATTTACTCCTTGAATTAAAAACTCTTCTATATTCCGGTACTCAAACTATCTCTATACCAAATTTAATAGAAATCGGTTCAGCGATTTTAGCTTTAAGAGGTAACATATAGAGTCACTTAGTGTCGTGTTTATAATATTATTATAGAGATAAAACTTTGCTATTTCGATAGGTGTACAAATGTATTTATATAACTGTTATATATTAGGCACAATTAATTTTATTAGATTGAACATGACCCGAACATAATCAACAATAACTAGTTATAAAAAACGACTTAGGCTTCACACAGCGGTCTGTTTGATTGTACGCTCAGAGTAAGAAAACCTTTGTCAGTTTTCAAATTCATTCCTCTATCAAGTCTTAAACTCTTACTACCTTTTGAATCTAAACATCGAATCATTGCGACGCAATATGTCACTCTCGATCGGTAAACCAGATTATCGCTCATACTGAGCACACGAAAATAAATCTTAAGTTGACGAAGCTTTTCTTACCCCGACTGTACGTTTTTTTTGTCAGCGATGCGTTAGTTTTACTAACGATCACATACGATCGAGTCGAGATGGTCCAGTGGTTAGAACGCGTGCATCTTAACCGATGATTACGGGTTCAAACCCAGGCAAGCACCGCTGATTCATGTGCTTAATTTGTCTTTATAATTCATCTCGTGCTCAGCGGTGAAGGAAAACATCGTGGGAATTTACAGGCTGTAGTTGTTGTTGTTACATACGATCTTTTTTAGGGATTTGTGTTCAATTAGAGATTATAGAAATCGCATTATTACGTAATAATAAATCTTATTTTATATTATTAATAAATTAATATTAATAACAGTCCGAGATTTCACGCCTCGTCTAACAATATTAATAACAATTTACTTGATTACGCGTCTCATCTTCCGATTCCGAACCCACCTACGAAACCGACGTGACGTCACACGGGCGCGTTATTCTTTTTAATAACATTTTAAAATGACCGTCTGACAGACAGCTTAAGCTGGTATGCTAACAGGATGAAATTTTGCACAAGGCTTTCTTTAGAAACGTGTAAGAACTTGACGAAAAATTTTTGGGGTCGATACGGCATGTATTTTTCTTCTATTTTCCTCTAGTTTTCATCGTCTAATTGCATATTAAAGGTTCGTATCTATTACTGAAAATTCTCTCTTCTAAGCAGTTTGGAAATTCCTTAGGTCTTATGTTAAAACATACGATAGGCTATTTGACTGGTTTTTAAAATTTATTTTATATTATTTAGTAGAGTTTAAGGAACCCAGTAAAAGTGGTTTTTTATTTTTAGTAAATATTTGCCGAAAAATTCCATATTTAAATAGCGCGTGAAAACGCTACTTTTACAATACGGCGCTGCAAAAGGATCGGTGACGTCACTTTTCTGTATTTTAATCTGTGGTACATATAGTAAGAAAGTAAGGTTAACAAGAAAGTGACTTCATTATAAGCCCGGCCAATCAGGAGCGTTTTGTGTCACGTGACAAACGTTTGAAAAAATGCATTTTTATTTATGGATTTTTGAATAAATTAAATATTATTTTCAACTTTCGTTGATAAATAACCATTTTAAAACTCATAATATTCACTGATTACAATAATTGACACTTTATTTTTTGCATTGTCAAATAGCCTATTGTAACTGACTTATATATACTAATTATAGTATGTTATGTAATATTCGTAAAGTTATAAGATTTTAAATTAACATGGTTATTTTTATTATTACAGTTATTAAAAACGGCATATTTACCATCATTTTTTTATTATTTGATGTAGCTCATAAATTCATAGATAATGTCGAAATATCAAGCTCCATCAAATAAAATAAAAAGCATGATAAATATTCCGTTTTATATAAGTGCAATAATTTATAAAGTTTTTTGAGAAACATTACCTAATATAATGAAATTGAGGGCGATACCTATATATAGGGGTTAAGATGCTGCCACGTGTATCCACAAATCACATTGAGTACCATTGTAACCTTCTCTCCAAAATTCGAGGAGATTTTGACAACAACATACTGTTATGCGGTAGTTCTTTTTTTAAATGTAGAAACAGAACTATTTTATTTACGTAAACAAAATAAAATATATTCATTCAATTTACGATTGATTGTCATGGAATATTTACCGTTCTATATTTAATTTTAACATTGAATGGTTCATTCATTCGAATCGTTCACATCATGTGTGCAATCAGATGAGCTATTCAGAACATATTTGTTTGTCGATAGTCTGGATATTAAACCTCGATGCATTTCTATTCATTCTTTTTGCAATGTTATTGCAATTGAAAATTGTAATAATATTTTTATTGAAACGTGCAATTATTATGAATATTACTTGGTATATTCTACCGCCAAACAGCGATACTAGTAATTATTATTTGTTGTATGGACCACATTTAAAGTATGAGGGAGTTAGTTGCAGTGCAAACCAAATGGTAGGGGTATGTCTACTGTCAAATAGCAACATTAATTATTTTTCCAGATTTAAATTTTCAGTAAGCCAGTGGAAAAGATACAAGAGGCATATATGATACCGTATAATAATATTAATAATAATAATTTTTGGTTGGACAAAATCCCGCAAAAACGGAATATAAAACCTCGTTCAAACGAGAGCATCGAAAAAGTTAAAAAAATAAATAATAATAATAAATATTATTGGTCAATTTCACATACATTCTGATCCCCATGTAAGTAGCTAAAGCTTGTGTTATGGAACAACAGACGTAACGACGGTACCACAAAAACCTAGATCCAAGACAACATAGAAAACTAATGAATTTTTTCTACATTGACTCGGCCGGATACGAACTCGGGAAACCCATTCATACTACCCATTAAAAATAGTGTACACACTTCTCGACCATGGAGGTCGTCGTCCATTTGTCAAAGATAGATAACCCATAGACAACGCAAGGGTTTAATAATCTTACAGGGGTAATACTATGGGCATTACCATACGTTGCCCCATTTTTAAGTGGAGTACCTAGTTTATATTAAGAAATGTAAACGAACCTCGTAGGCTTTCTTCCCGTGTTCTTCATGCTCTTCATCCTGCTCCGAGTAATGTTCCTTCCCGCCTCCTGATCAATAAATAATAATTATTAATAAATTGTATGTAGAGGAATCGAACTTTAAATTAAAATTTAATTAACTTTTATTTTACTTCATAATAAATAAGAGAAAAGTCGGAAATTGTTATGGTTTGTTTTTATGTTATAGATTGGCGGACGAGCATATGGGCCACCTGATGGTAAGTGGTCACCATCACCCATAGACAATGACACTGTAAGAAATATTAACTATTCCTTACATCGTCAATGTGCCACCAACCTTGAGAACTAAGATGTTATGTCCCTTGTGCCTGTAGTTACACTGGCTCACTCACCCTTCAAACCGGAACACAACAATACTGAGTACTGTTATTTGGCGGTAGAATAACTATTGAGTGGGTGGTACCTACCCAGACGGGCTTGCACAAAGCCCTACCACCAAGAAAATTTCCGACTATAACATAATAACATAACAATTACCTAATTAGGTACAGTTATAATTTGCGTTCCGGCAAAGAATATAGCTTACTTTAATTATTTCACCCCTCGAGGGGTTTAATTAGAATATGACTTTCTATATGACCTAGGAGGGGGTGACTGATACTTTTTAGTTTTCTTAGTACCTCTTCTAATGTATGTATGTATGTATGCAAAATTTAATGATGCTCGATGCATAACATATGTATATGATAATGTAAAAAGGCATTAAAGCATAACATGCAGCTCTAAAGCCTCTTCTCCCTTTTGTAGAGAAGATTTGGAAAATATTCCAGCACTCTACCCTAATGTGGGTTGGTGAATACAGATGTGTCCAAATTTCGTCGAAATTAGTGAAATGTACGTTTCCTTTCAATGTTTCACCTCCGAGCACGAGATGAATTATAAACACAAATTAATCATTTGAAAATTTAGTGGTGCTTGTCTGGGTTTGAACCCGCAATCATCAGTTAAGATAGACGCGTTCTAACCAATGGACCATCAAGCGTAACATTCAAAATTTATAATATTAGTTAGAATTAGTCATTATTTCATAACAGTGAAAAGTTAACCACTGGATACGAGTCACTAGTTTCCAAATTATAGGTAAATGAAAAAAAAACTTGCTTACGTTAATTCCATTTTATAATACCGACCAAAGAGGTTTTTTGTAGAAAAAATTCGAATGCGAATTTATAACACAGTGTAATTGACGGCTTGAGGAAAAAAAATAGAGTTGCGTCCGGTCACTAATGCAATTTAAAAGTAGGTTAGACACTATGTTATGTATACATTACGATTCGTGTCTTCGTTCTAAATAAAAAAAAAAAAAACGATCAGAAACATTGTGGTCGTTTGTTTCGTACCAATTTTTTTTTCTATTTCAATTATGCAGACAGAGGTATTAATATATACAGATTAAATATTTCTTATGTTGATTTTGTTATGTCAAAAAATTGACTCATCGCAGTTACCCGGACTTGCACTATTGTCCGGTTTTATTATTTGTATATTTAAAAAGAAATGTGTAAGAGAATCTCTATGATTGGCTTAAATTAGAAATAACGCAATAAGGTTTCTTGGTTAAGATTAATCATTAAAAACAACACCTCTAAACAAATTCCTCTATACAATGTAATAAAACTAGTTTTAACGGATTTAAATCGCGTATATTATTGTTCGTGGTCACGGCTAGACCACAGTCTACGCTGTAAAGTGCTAGAAACGTCGGGATGATAAAAATAATTAATATACGCGATTTAAATTCATTAAAACTGGGTTTATTTCAATGTGTAATAATCGCGAAAATCCTCTATACAAGTTTGTACGTATATTACGACGGACAAATTAATCTTATACATATAGATAACAAATCCATCAGGAAAATTAAACTAGGAAATATAACTCTGCATTAATGTCTGTTTTTATGACCGAGCGATAAGACATTGGTCGTTTAATTTATTCTATCAGATTAACTGAGATTCAAACTATAATGTACTCTGAATATTTATGAAGATACGCGCAATTCAAATTGCAACTGTATTAGTACTTAGTAGACGACCTCCGTGGTGGAGTAGTGACAACGGTTTTTATCTGTACGCCACTCCAGGGTCCCGGGTTCGATTCCCGGCCGAGTCGATGTAAAAAGTTTATTAGTTTTCTATGTCGGCAACGAAGTTTGGTAACGATGGTACCACAAACACCCAGACCCAAGTCTGGGTGTTTGTGATACCTTCGTTACTTCTGACTTTACGTAACACAAGTGCTTTAGCTACTTACATTGGGATCAGAGTAATGTACATGATGTTTCCAATATTTATTATTTATTATTATTTATTAGTTTTCTATGATGTCTTGGGTCTGGGTGTTTGTGGTACCGTCGTTACTTCTGATGTTTCCATAACACAAGTGCTTTAGCTACTTACATTGGGATCAGAGTAATGTATGTGATGTTGTCTCATTATTATTTATTTACTTAAATATGAGTTAGGTTGTATATGAGCAGGTGACTTATGCTTATTAGATTAGCAAGTGGTTTAATCTGCATTTAATTTGTTTAAAGAAACACTTTAATAACGTGTTAAATTTGTATAAAAAAATCCCAATACGTAATGTAACTTTTCGCGGTAGAATTTCGAAAAATATAGATAGAATATACATACGTACAAATATATTGGTTCTGTATTAATCATTTCCTGAGGAAACCTGCATGTGTCTAATTTCATCGAAATTCTGCCACATGTGTATTCCACCAACCTGCTTTGGACCAGTGTGGTGGAATAAACAGATAACATTTCCAAAACTTCTCCTTAAAGGGATAGAAGGCCTCCCCTTGGGAAATTTACATGCTGTTAGTGTAATGTGTTATTAGAGAGAAATTTTTCATAGATATTTATTAAGGAGACGCCACCTCTTTCTTGCGATGTGAATTGGTGCATAAAATTATTAAAGAATTTCATTCCATGTGCCCAGTTCTACTCACCATGGTTCATCACTCAGTATCAAAATGGGCTTTCTAAGTAAATGTACGAGAACGATCTGATGAAGGTGGTCCCAATAGGATGAAGTTGAAGGAAATGATGATTAGCTATTTATTAGATTTTGAAGACAAAATTGGTTAATACCTTCAAAGGATTTCCTTACCGTATATAGAAGTATAAAAAGTTTAAAACTGATTCAATTTGTAAAAATTAACATGTAAAGTTATGAATTGCCAGGCAGGATACATAACATACATACATATATTTAACTAATATGATTGTATTTTTTAACTGTTGAAAAAGAGTAACTACTGAAATTCTTGCCGATTCTTCTCGGTAGAATCTTTCCGAACCGATGGTAGCTTCACTTAATTGTTAAATGACGATTCAAAAGTGCTTCTAAAAGCCTACTTGAATGAAGTTTATTTTCAGGTTAAAGAACTTCCCATAAAGAACCTTACAGTTCACTTTACAGTGAGCAATACATATATCGGCAGTACATATCCACATTGACCCAAAAAAGATATGAAAAAACATTTTAATTTTGATTGTACAGCAACATCGCTTCGAGTTAATGCAAATTGTTTTCACTTTCTATTCTCATACTTTCGTCTTCGATTATTTACAGCGAAGACGAACCGTAACGCGGAATACCAAACTTACGTAAGGCCGTGAAACTAATTTAATTTCAAATTTCACTTATCTCTGGTTTAGTGAAACAATTAGCACGACACAACTTTGATGTAGCATCGGCATTTTTAAAACCGATCACATCCGAACTAAGTACGCCATCCCAAATTATCAATACTTATTTCTTATGTGAATATGATCTTTACACAAACGTAATAATTTGTAATATCATATGACCTAATATATTCGTCAATTTGACACGTCGATTTACATGCACTTGCTTCCTCGGTTTGAACTGACGCGAGATTTTATGGCGTCGAATGGTGCGATAGGGAGCTGTTTCTATTGGTTGCATAAATCGGCAGTAATCGGTTTTGAATTTGCCGATGCTACATCTAAGTTGTGCCGAAATACACCTTAATTATTTATGTAATTGAAACATGTTTTTTTTCATATTCAAAATTGTAAAAAATATTTAAATGAAAATAAACACAGAACACACACACAATGATTCTGAAACCACTTTTGAATCTTTTAAATTCAAATCAAAAACATTATTGACAGGATTAATGGTTCGATTGCCACCGTTCCACGCGGTCAAGATTTATACAGTAACTATTTTTAGTTCATATATGTATATATTTAAGCACTTAATTAATTATTTTGTTAATAAACATTTACTATAAAGCATACTTATTTATATTTGTAATTTATCATTTAACCTTGTTTTTTATTATTTATATGTTTAGATAGATTGTCAAAGAACGCCGTCGTCGTCGGAAGAAAGCAGTTTGTTATCACGCACACTACTAAAGTAGTATGACGTTTGGCGTGTATTAAGCGTAGCTGTCACGCACACCAATATAATATTTCATTTGTTTTAATTCTTTTATAGTGCAACACTGTGATATATAAATAGTCTAAGATTTCAATAATAGAATTGATAAAAAATATTTAGTACATCTACATACATATGAAAATTGTGAATATACACGAAGGATATAATTAACATAATAGTATCCAAGGTTGGTGGCGCTTAGGTCATATGTGGAATTATTAATATTTAACAGTACTAATGTCTATAGGCAGTTGTGATCTTTTAGCATTGAGTGACCTATTTGTCAGTTCAATATGACGTTAAAAATAAATTTGAATTTCGAATCTGATTTTATAAAAAGAAAAAATGATGTGCTTTATCTATGCGGTATAAAGCGTTGCCATTATTAATTTTAGTTTATTTATAATAAATATCGTGTTATTGTGTTTTAAATTTATATATTTAGCATACAGACTTACATAAAACCAAATTTTTGAAACTTTAAAACGGTCGCCTCTATTTTCCCATTAGATAACTATTATGTAAAGTTTAAATTAACACTGCGGTCGGCGTCAATCAATATGAGTTATACGGATGGACAATACAAGCCGGAGTGGCGTTCACGTACCGTGAAAACTTCCGTAATGAATACCAATAAAAAAAGGTTAACGAACTCTTGACAGATCTTTTTTTTTTCTCAATACTTTTGAAACATTCGCTTGGACAATATTTCGCATCTATTTCACAGATTAAAAATAAAAACTTTATTCAAATTGAATTTCATTCAATTCCATGAATTTTTCGAATGTAATTATTTTGTAAATACGACAAAAGATCAAAGATGAAATATATTACTTTATTATTATCGAAATCAAATTATACCTACGTATTTTGAAATTGAAATTTGCAAATTCTATAAATAATAAAATCAATAATTTTCCTCGTTGTAGCTTTGAATTATTATCGAAATGTATAATTAAAACAAGAGGTTAAAAATTTCCTAAGCACCAATTTATAGTAAACGCGATAAATCTCCTGACATATTTCTTACGCATTTGGTTTAGATATTTACTAAAAACCACCCATTTATTGAAACGATGTCGCCCTGACCGATCTCAAGGGTGGCCAGCCAAATATATATGACATATTATATGTACAAATATGTGGGCAAACAGAGGTCTAATAATCCCTTACTTTCATAAGACGATGGGACGGTAACTGCATCACTGAATAGACCTCCGTTACAGGTCCAAAGGGCACTTTTCGAGGCACATGATTGTAGCGTTGACTGGTTGATTCGTTTTAATTGACGTGTGTGCGTATTACATCTATGTGTGTGTGCTTATAAAGTGTGACGTCATTAAGAACCCACTAAGAGACTAGAGACTAACTTGAGATATTCAGAACACAAGTACGCACTATAAGATACACAGCGCGTGATCCTGTTCCATAGTAGGGTTAAGTCCTTTCCCTTTTAGGGAGTAGGTTAAAGGCTAGAGGTTTTCATCCTCTACTTACAGTTTCATAACTATGGAAGAAATAAATAGGAACCTTCACCGTCGAGCACGAAGTGGTAGGACTTTGAGCAATCCCGTTTGGGTAGGTACCACCCACTCATCAGTTATTCTACCGCCAAATAACAGTACTCAGTATTGTTGTGTTCCAGTTTGAAGAGTGAGTGAGCCAATGTAACTACAGGCAAGAGGGACATAACATCTTAGTTCCCAAGGTTGGTGGCACATTGACGATGTAAGGAATAGTTAATATTTCTTACATCGTCATTGTCTATAGGTGATGGTGACCACTTACCCTCAGGTGGCCCATGTGCTCGTCCGCCAACCTATACCATAAAAATAAAAAATAAATAACATAAAAACAAAATGCACAAAGTTTAGTGAAGACCTCGGAAACATTGGTTAAGATGCAGGGCTTCCAACCACTGTGCTGACACTTCCAACTTCTAAAATCTGGACCATTTTTTAATAAACAACTACAGAAAATACCAATATATTTTTACTATCCAACTTGGAAACTTCCAGAACCTTCTAGAAGTTTTGGATTCACTACAACGAGGTCGGCATAATTATGAAATTAACTAATCAAATAACGTTAATAAAATTAATTATTTCAATTTCCTCGTAGTTTCGAACTTGAGTAATAAATAAATAAGAAATCTTTCAGTAACATTCGCAATGTATTTGACGCTCCAGTTTATACGAAATTGATTTCTGAAGCATCAATAGAACTATGTTAAAAGTCTAGCCATACCTTGAGGTCGTGTGCAATCGATTCGACTCAGACCTCAATTACTAAGTAATAAATCGTCAATGCTTGCAGTAAAAAAGATGGTTAATTAAACTGACGACCTTACTTGGTAACGCAATAGATATGTTTTCTAAATCAGCACAAAGTGCACTCGGTGACAGGGATTTGCGCAAGCCGTTTGGGTACCCAAGATAACAACAACAGCCTGTAAATTCCCACTGCTGGGCTAAAGGCCTCCTCTCCCTCTGAGGAGAAGGTTTGGAACATATTCAACCACGCTGTTCCAATGCGGGTTGACGGAATACACATGTCGCAGAATTTCTATGAAATTTGTCACATGCAGGTTTCCCCACGATGTTTTCCTTCACCGCTGAGCACGAGATGAATTAGAAAGACAAATTAAGCACATGAATCAGCGGTGCCTGCCTGGGTTTGAACCCGCAATCATCGGTTAAAATGCACGCGTTCTAACCACTGGGCCATCTCGACTCAATGGGTATCTTGGTTCACTAATAATGTTTATTATTAAACTTTTTGATGAGAGTACAATTTGCTAATTCGATTTGATAGTTTTGCGTGTGTATGTCAACTATCAACTACACAGTCTACAAACACATCAGAACATCGTAGTGTTTTAAACATTTTGTCCTTTTATTCTCTTTTCCCAATTCTGTGACATTTAGAGGTTACTCTAAAATTTTTTCTTGTAATATTTTTTACTGATGATACATATATTTTTTGTATTGATTGGCCGGTTTAGTAGCTATACAAACGTAACTATAAGTTAATATAACTAAAAATTATGTTCTGGGTTCGAATGGGTTGGATGATTCTTTGGAAAAATTCACAGACGTAGCATTGAGTCTGAAAGTTGCTCCTGTGTTTGTTGTATTTTCTGTCATATCGAATTTTCCTTAGCATCTGATTATGAAAGGGAAGGAGATATGTTATATCTTGAAACAAATTTCAATCTCACCATAGTAAGCAATGAGGATAAATATTTTTGTGATGCTGAAACAAAACTGAAAAGTCTACTAAACAATTATCACTTCACACACAATTTTAGGACATAACATATTAATAATATAAGTAACTGCACTTAGCTGTTTTGGACAAGTTATTATTCGCGTAAAATTGATTGTTTTATGATGTAGGTAGGGAGATAGGCCGTCTGATAATGTGGTCACCGCCCAAAGCTAATAAGCCACAAACTTTAAGATGTTTTATCCCTTGTCTGTATATTTGTTAAGAAGCATCTGTCATCATTATTTGATTTCGAATGATTGCTCCGTTATCATTGTGAAATAATTGCGTTATGTTTTATTGTATTCAAATTAACAAGTCACTTAGGTCTTTGGTAATGCATTATCTAACTAGAAATGTTGGTATTACTATCGAAACCTGTAACCGCAGATTTTACTTTTTCGTTTTTTGAATAGTAATGATTTGACAATGCCTATAGTTCTGATATCAAGAACGTATTTTGATACTGTACTAAAGAAATTGTCACCTAAAAAAGGTAAATCCCCTCGTGCGAATTTTCCCTCCTTTTCCTTTTGTCTTTTTAATTTTGTATGGTTTTAATTAATATTATTTAATTATTATTTTCATTCGTGGTGAGATTTTTATCATTTATATATACGCTGTAAATTTATTTAATTATGACTGTGATCCGATAAATATACCAAAATTGGATTTTCTGTTTGTAATATTAAAAGAATCGTTTTTAACTAAATGCATATATATACATGTATGTATACTCATATTTCGGATTATGTGTCTATCTGTTCCGGCTAATGTCTGGAACGATTGGACCTATTTTGACGGGACTTATACCGATGTTATATAGTGTAACTTAAGCTACTTTTATTTTAGAGTTATACATAAAATTTCAGTTTAATTTAAGCGCAAACGAAGTCGAGGGCACAACTAGTTGAATATCGCGACTCAAGGTTTGATTAAATAAATACCTTATAAATTTATTTGAAATAAAAATAAATTCCATATTGAATTAAAAACTATCAAAAAAAAAACCTAAAATCATTAATGTAGAATAATCATTGTTCTTTTCCTGAATAAAATGCCATATAAAACATATGCAAAAGTTATAGAAGCAATTCGTACAATTCTCTTTGAATTAACTCTTATTAATAAACTTACTCTTAAATTTTAAAAGCTTAAAAGAAACGTAACACTGACAGCTAATATACGTTCCTTTAATGTGAAAGGACCTCGTTTCCAGTCAAGAATAATTTTTCGAGTAAGTTTGTTACGCACTTATGCGATGTTGTTTAGTCGTGAAAAAAAAAACCATAAAAAAAACTAAATGATGACTTTCAGATATAATTATGTAATACGTTAAAATAAATATGAAATAAATATTGAATAACGTTACATACATTACTCTGATCCCAATGTAAGTAGCTAATGCACTTGTGTTATGGAATATCAGAAGTAACGAAGGTACCAGAAACACCCGGACCCAAGACAATATAGAAAACTTTTTCTGCATCGAGTCGGCAAGCAAACGAACCCGGGACATGCACGGCGTATCCATGAAAACCGGTGTACACACTACTCGACCACGGAGGTCGTCGTTAAAGCAACTCATTCTACACATTAAGCCTTGAGGATGGATAGGTAACGTAGGCGGAGGCATCAGTTTTAGTAAAAACTCTTGCAAATTCCTATTACCTATAAATCTATACATATAATAAAATTGGAGTGTCTGTTTGTAATATTAAAATAGCCCTTATTTACATAATGCATATGTACGTTTACACGGTACATATACCAAAATAAGATTTTTTACAAGTTTTGTTTGTTTTTCTGTTCCGCATAATCTCTGGAACGGCTGGACCTATTTTGACGGGACAGTCACTGACAGGTAACTGATATAATAAGGAGTAACTATAGAATAGAAGATGAAGAGTACAATAATATATTTTTTTTTGTTAAATTCAAACGCGTACAAGGGCACAGCTAGTATAATTATACATAAAAGAATCAAGCAGGAATTCGGAACTAACATATTTAATTGATTTTATTATTACAAAATATACATATAAAACACCACGGCTGTGTAGATTTTTTTTTCGGTAAGAACTTTAATATTATATTTCGAAACCTTAATACACTTTACGCAAAGTGCTCGTCGTTGAAGGAAACCATCGAGAGGAAACCAGCATGTGTCTAATTTAAAGTGAGCAGTGTCTAATCCCAACCCGCATTTGAGCAGGTGGAAGCAGTAAGGTGGAATATGCTCCTAACCTTATCGAAGGGTGAGGAAGCCTTAGCCCAGCTATGGGACAGGCCGTTGCTATATATGTGTAAAGATAGCTTTTGAAAAATTAAGGACTCACTCACGTAGCAATAACCTGAGTAAAAAAATAAACAAAACACAAAACGTGTGTGTAAAAATAACCACATCGCCCATTCACATACACTGCGGTGGTTCGTTAATTGCTTACAACTTTACGTACTTTCAACACATCGGTATGAACGAGCGAATGATACGCGAATGAACAATAAATTCCATAAATTTTAAAATTAATATTTTGTACTATCATTATCCTCCTGCCCTTATCCCAATTTACTCGGTGGAGCATGTCTTCTTCTTCCATGCTATATCATGCTTTCCATGCATATCTGACGTCATCTCACAAGTAACATTCTTTCCAGCCATATCATCTTTCACACAATCCATCCATCGTTTCATTGGTCATCTCCTACCTTTATATCCAACCACGTTGACAAGACCCTCACAATATGTTCCTCATTCCTCCGCATAACATGCCCATACCATGATAGCCGGCTACCATATAATTTGCAATGAAAAATTATATTTCGAAATGAAAACTTTATGATTAATATAATTCTGTTCATTATCAGATCAGTCATTGAAAGAAAAAGAGTTCTTCAAATGCATTTCAAATAAAATGATAACTTAGTAATTTGAACTATAAAATGAATTTCCTTTTAAGGTCTTTATCGTGAAAAATTTTTTGAAATACGCACATTTAAACCTTTTGAAATACTGGTATGAATGCACAAGATAGCAGATTATTTTTTAATATCAAACATCACTTTTCATTTTAAATGCAAAATATACGTTAAAAAGGTGATATTGGTAAATTTTATAATAATTCATTTTTCATTAAGTGTATCTTCATTCATCAAGGACCTAGCTATTAAACTAAGGTGGACCTGTAACTTGTCCAATCAGCTTTCATACCGGACAAGTATACTAAGCTATTTTGAGGTAGATTAAATTTGTTGACTTCCAGGCAGGATTTATTACATACATATATAATTATATTTAACTAACATGACTTTGTATTTTTGAACATCGAACAAGAGTACTTGCTGGTTCTACTCGGTAGAATCTGCATTCCAAATCGGTAGTAGCTTCACTGAATATATTTAAATGACGATTCAAAAATGGTTTTAAAAGTCTACTTACATACAGTATTTTTTTTTATTTATGGAATAGGTTGGCGGACGAGTGTGTCGAGTGTGTGAGTGTGTAAGTGGTCACCATCACCCATAGATATTGACGCTCTAAGAAATATTAATTAGACCCTTACATCGTCAATGCGCCATCAACCTTGGGAACTAAGATGCTATGTCCCTTGTGCCAGTAGTTACACTGGCTCATTCGACCCTTCAAATCGGAACACAACAATACTGATGAGTGGGTGGTCAACCTACAAAGCCGGCTTGCACAAAGTACTACCACCAAGTAAAAGTATATTTCAACTTTGATCAGTGGTACTACCCAATATAAAATGTGTCCTAGTTTTGACTGTGATAGTATCTATCTCAGTGTATTGCATCTATATCACCATTTAATAAATATTTTATAACATGAGAGAATGGCACACGAGTTAGGCAAATAAAATGTCGAAGGAAATAAATAAATGTTAATTTACAATAAATCACTAATTGGACTGTAAAACGCGGTAATAAATAAATCCAGCAAATGATTTAATAGCCACTAATCCACTAAGTTACTAAGCTCTTTGGATCAGACAGATTATTCTCTTGGAGAGAGAATTCCCGTTTGGAAACTAAAAAATACAACTATTGTTTTTAGTATACAGTGATGTCCAAAATATTGTATATATTTTTTTATTTATATGAAATATCATTAGATATTGAGATCAATATATCATCCATTTGTCAATGACCGGGTTTTAGTACCAGACCCTTATTAAAGAAATTCGAGGTATACAACAGTCTATATACCGGTTCTATTCTATTATTAAGGGCATAAGGTTGAAAATTCTACGATTTTTGTCGTCTGACATGTAACCGGCGTTTTTTCTAAATGTAAGTGACGTCAAGAACCCAAATATTTCATAAGGTAAGTAGATCGTGAAAGGTTCATGCAAATTGAAAAAATAATCTTATCAGATGGATCCAAGTTAATAAAAAGTAGAACAATCTAGAATATTATATAAGAGCTATCAACATGACATTCATAGCTTCAGCAAAACATTTTAATTTACAATAATAACAAGTTTAAACTAACCTGTTTCACGGTGATAGTCTTCGTCTTTCTTTTTTTCTTTTTTCTCTGTTGCAGCGTGAGCGGCATCCTCGGCATCTGATGCTGAAGGAGCGGTATCCTCAGGTCCGGTTTCAGCAGATAGCGCAGTGTTTGATGCGGATGAAAATGCATCAGATGAAGGTGGACTGCTTTCTGTATATGGATGTGTTCTCGTCGCGATTTTACTGTTCAAATCACTTGCAACTTCGTCGCTTGAATCAGCTGTGGCGTCAGGGACAGGCGTAGTTGTCTTTATTTTAAATTTACGCTTGTTTTTTCTCATCTTGGGGAAAAATAGCGTTGGTTCACCCTCTTTTGATTCCGCGTCTACGGGAACTAGTGATATTCTGATATTATCATCATCTGCATTAGCTTGAGCTGAATATCTGGAAGAGAATCTTTCAGGTTTACGTATCTTCGATTTTTTCGGTTTCGCCGTCGTTATATAATCTTCGTCGTCTTTCACTGTGTACAAATTTGGATTTCTAAATACGGAAAATTTACTAGCTTCTTCTATATGTTTTGGTTTTTGTCTTTGTTTTATTGTGTATCGTGTCGTCGTTGTTGGAGTAGTAGGAGGAGTTGTTGTTGTGGTTGTAGTCGTTTTAACAATTATTTTGTATTTATCTTTAAACGATGGTTCTCGTTCTTCGAAGTCGTCGTAGTCTTTTGTAATCTTTTTCCAGTTTGAACCGGGGTGGGCATATTTATCATCACTATTCCTTTTTGTTCCAGTTCTTTCCAATTCTCTCTCTAACTCTTCTTCAAACATTTCTTCTTCTTTTATTTTTTCTGATATTGTACGCTGTTCTTCTGCATGCCTCTGTTTTAATTCATCAACACTATTAAGTATCTTCGCTTTCTTAGCATCGTTTTCACGTTGTTTTTCTAGTTTTTCGGCTTCAATTTTTTCCCGTTGGATTCTTTCGTTTTCCGTAGTGGTTTCATCATAATCGGCATTATCACTGTCCTCATTTTTCTTTGAAGTTTCTTTATTTTCTTTAGTTACCTCTTCATTTTCATTTTCGTTATCACTATCATTTTTATTTTTGTCTTCAGTTTCGACTTTATCATCATCTTCATCTTTATCATCGACATCTTCGTCATTTTTTTCTATATTTTTTTCTTGCACTGTGTCATCGTTTTTTGAGCGGGGATCTGGATCGATATCGTCATTTTCGTTTTTTAAATCTATAATAGCATCTTTATTATCATCAATTTCTCTTACATTGTCCTCGGAGTCCTTTTTGACTACATATTCTTCTTCGTTTTCACGTTTCGGTTTATCGTTGCGCCTTGAATGTTTTTTGCCCTGTTTTAACGCTTTCAGAACAGGACTTTCACTTGGTTTAGTAATTATATGTACAATTCCTTCTATGTCTGATAAATCAGTATTATTTTCTAATTTAACAGGGGCAACTTTTTGACCAGGCCTATGTTGATCAGACCACTCCTTTTTCTCGTAATAATCATCACTGTCACCACCACCCAGACCTTTGTCATAATAATCATCGGTTTCTGAATCGGAAACAGCTCTCATCCTAAAATTCATAGGGGGCGCTAATCTCTTCTTTGGCTTGGGCTTCGTAACGTCAACAAATTCTCCTAATTCATCACCGTGCTTGTTCTTAAACGGTACCCAATCGGGAAAAAAGTCCGTTTGACGTTTCGTCACATTCTGTTTAACTCCTATACTCAAAGAGTCGCAAGTCGCCACGATTAATATTAAAATCAAGATAAACGCTGACATTTTGATACGATAGAATGTTCATAACATCATAACTCGAATGATATTAGTAAACACTGCCGGACGGTAACGGTTGGAGGTGTCAACGGCGCGGTACGAACTGTTCCCATTGCTTAAACTACAACTATTTATACTGTTTGCAAAACAATTCGCTTCGGTCACTCGATAGAATAAAGTGGATCGGTCTATGTAATCGCTGAAATAAATATTGATAGACCAATTGTCCAGCTAACTGCTTTTGGATACAGCATAGAAAAGTAATTTAAACTATAGAATGAGTTCATTTATGGCTTCGGTGGTTAGATTAACATATAAAAATAAAATGAAAGTTCTTTAAAGATTCAAAGAGCTTACAATGTTTAGTTGAATTTATTTCTAGTTAATTTGATAAGAAAATTCAAACAACATATTATTATAGATTATGCATCATCCATTATATTAAATTTATTTTTTGATATTACTTTTTTAAATACATCTTTTAGGGATGAAAAGGGAGATGTAAGTTTAGATGGTAGTTCGTCACTTTCTAAAACAGAAACTTGAATTTTTTAGTAAAAGTTAAAACTTTCAATAGCTTGCCACGTGGGGGAAATTTTGGGATGAAAGTTTGCACTGAAGTTTTTCATTCATCTTATATTTTAATAAATATAAATTTCGGTACTTCATACATACGTATAATACAATTGAAGTGTCTGTTTGTAAAATTAAAATAACCGTTTTTTATTTAATGTTTATATACTACGCGGAACATGTAACAAAATAACATTTTTTCCATTTTTGTTTGTTTGTCTGTTTGTTTGTTCCGACTAATATCTGGAATGGCTGGAGCGATTTTGACTAGACTTTCAATGGCAGATAACTGATATAATAAGGAATATAGGCTACAATGATATTTTTTGTTAAGTTAAGTTAAGTTTTAAAATTGTCGTTCTATTTTAATTTATTTACACAATAACTTTAATAATTACTTAAAACTTCCTTATAACCTCTGTCTTTTAATGAAAATCGCATGAAAATCTGTACAGTAGTTTTGGTGTTTATCGAGAACATACAACCAGACAGACGCAGCCAGGAGACTATGTTTTATAATATAGTGATAAAAAAAATGTCTACGGACAACGCAAGTCAGGTATTATAAATAACTATTATTGTTACCTATTTCTATACTTCTATACCATTCTATTATATGGCTAGTACAAACATACTTCTAAGTCACTATTATAATTATATAGAAGTAAATATGTTAATTAATAATATATAGGTACTTGTCATATATTACCATTAGACAGGTTTGAACAATTTTGTTAAAATAAAGACTGAACGACAACTAAATTATCTATATTTATATTATTTTAATTTATAAATGTGAAAGTAATTCTGTTAGTCTGACACTCTTTGACGACAAAACTGCTCAACCAGGAAAGGAAAGGACATAGGCAACTTTTTTTCCTACACATGAAACCCAACACACTGAAAAGCGAGCGAATCCGCGGGAAACTATTAATTATTTATAATTATTATCGTCAATATCGCACATCTCAAGTGTTCTCTAGTGAGTTTCGAGTTTCTTGTTACAGAATAAACAGTTCTCTAAAATAACAGCTCGTTAATGACCCAAAAAGGTAAAGCCCTATTAAGATATTATAGAAAGGAGAAAGTATGGTGAGTTATCCCACATGCAGTTTTCCTAACAATATTTTCATCATCGTACACATTAAGATGTTTTATAAATACAGACTAATCTGAACATATTACTGCCTGTCCGAATTTGAACGAGTGATCTTCGTTTCTTCCAGCTGATTATTCCAAATATTTCTCGTACACTATGTAACAAATTTCTTCTTAACTTCCCCAAAAATACACTAAAGACATAATTTAGGAGTTAATGGCTAAGGTATGGATGAACAAATCGTACCACAAAGACCAGCATTGCATCTGCAGCTACCCGATTCGGTATATATACGAAGCAAAACCAAAATATGCTTTATTAAAGTAAGCTTTTACAAGCACTTTTTAATCGTCATTTAACTATCTTAAGCGGTGCTACTACTGGTTCGTAAAGTAGATTCTACCGAGAAGAACCGGCAAGAAACTTCGTAGTTATCACTGGCCTCAATGACTTAAGGTGACCCGATCGTCTTGCACGAACGTTAAATACAAGAATTTATTAAAAAATCTTTATACAAATAAAGGCAGTTGCGCAATACTATAACAAATTATAAATATAAACGTCGAAAGTTCCACTATAGCTAATCAAAATCCGTTCAGTCAACAACAGAACGATTTGTTGCTATTGATAATATAATTAGTTAAAAGAAAATTGTTATATCAAATAATTTTGGGAAATTAATATGGAATTAATTTATCAATATTCAGTTTCTTTCACAAGTGTTTTCATACTAAAGATTTTAGAACCGAGATGACGCATATGTATATCGTATAGTACGACACAAATTAGATGTAGCATCGGAAAATGCAATGAAATGAAAATAAAACCGATTACTGCCGATTTACACACCCAAAAGAAATAGCTCCCTATCGCGCCATTCGACGCTATTCGTCGCTATAGATTCACGCGCCAGAGAAAGCAAGTGCATGTAAATCGACGCGTCAAATTAACGAATATATTAGGTCATGTGATATTACAAGTTATTACGTTTGTGCAAAGATCATATTCGCATGAGAAATAAATATTGATAATTTGGCATAGCTTACTCAATTCGGATGTGATCGGTTTTACGAATTTTGCCGACATCTAAGTTGTTTCGTACTATATGTATCTTAACAGACTGCCAGTTCAAACCCAGGCAAGTATCACCTATTTTCGTGTGCTTAATTTGTGCTTATAATTAATCTCTTGTTCGGTTAAGAAAAACATCGTAAGGAAACCTGCATGTGTCTAATTTCACAAAAATCTTTGCACATGTGTATTCAATGTTCCGTATTGGAGCAGCGTGGTGGAATGAACTCTAAATCTTCTCCTCAAATGGATAGCAGCATCAATGAGAGAATTACAGGGGACTTACTAAAGAGTTCCCATAAGTTGTCGATTGATATATTACGATATGGAAAAGTGCTTTGATAGCTTAAAGAATTACAGTGTTTTTTTATGAGTAAGCATTATTTTAATCAGACGGATAGACAACTAGGTCAGCTGATGGTAAGTGATTACCACATTTCATTACACCAACCTTGAGAAGGTATTATGTTGTGCCTTTAGTTATACTGGCTTACGACAGTACAAATTATTGCTGTCTAACGGTATGTACGAAAAGTGTGTCTAAGTATAATTATTTATTGTTTAAATGTTATAAATCTCTTCTGAAATAAAAAAGATAAATAAAAAATGCATCTGCTTTGTTTTCAAACATTCAAGATTCAAGGCTAAACGATCTCAAATTATATTAAAATCGATCACTAAGCAATCATCCTTCTTACTAAAATAATTGAAAAAATAACGCCAAGTGAGAACTGAATCGGCGTTGAGAGTGTTCCGTACTATTAAATGTTCAGTAGTTGAAAGTTAAGGGGCGGGGGGCGGTAGGGGACTTGTTCCGTTCTGGTTTATTTTATTTTATTGTATTATTCAAAATAAAAATAAAGAAAACAAAATCAAAATAAACTTTGAAATAAAACTAGTTATAACGGATTTGAATCGCGTATATTAATTATTTTTGACATCCCGACGTTTCGAGCACTTTACAGCGTTCGTGGTCACGGGTAAGGTGGCATTTGTATATTTGAAGAACAAAGGAAATATTATTTACAACTACCTCAAACGATTTCTTAATATACGCGATTCAAATCCGTTATAACTAGTTTTATTTCAATGTGTAATAATCGCGAAAATTTAAGACAAGATTATAAGATAAACTTTATTCAAGTGGGCTTTTACAAGCACTTTTGAATCATCATTTAACAATTAAGTAAAGCTACCACCGGTTCGAAAAGTAGATTCTACCGAGAAGAACCGGTAAGAAACTCAGTAGTTACTCTTTTCAACATTTAAAAAATACAATCATATTAGTTTAATACAGTTATATATGTATGTAATGTATCCTGCCTGGAAGTCAGCAGGTATTAATTCCAAGCTTTTTTATCATCTACAAAATCATGTATTGAATAATATGCCTTTTTTTACCAATGTATTTTTAAAAACGATTTGAATTTACGAAACGGTAAAGTTAAAAATGTCTGCGGAATTTTATTATAGAAACGGATACCTTGCCCCAAGAAAGATTTATTGACATTGCGGAGTCGGAAATTTGGCGTTATAAGCTTATCCTTACTTCTAGTGTATATGCAATGATTATCACTGATTTTATCAAAGTGATCAATGTTAAATTAATTATAATACAAGAAATAAGAATGAAATTGTAACCCCAAATTTCCGTTTGCATACGGTACAGACAGCGTTTCTGGGTAATGGTATACGCATATATATTAAGATATCGAGAAATATAAACAATTTACCATTTACAAATTTGAAAAAGTTAATTACGTCTAGATTAATAAATTAGTCTTAGTAATTATTAAAGGAAGTTTTTTTAAATAAAAACGTTTTTTAACGCCTGGATCTAAGTTTGGGTTCCATCATAGGACACTAATTATTGTAAAAAACAACATTGTAAATCTGTTTATTTGAAAAAAGCAACTACGCGAGTTTCTTACCATTTCTTCTCTCTGGAGGTTGCTTCAAAAATGCTTCATTGTGAAGTTAACTTGAATAAAATTGATTTGAATTGATATAAAACCGATCTTTATTGGGTGGAAGACTGGAAGGTGGAAACTTTAAAGTCGTTAACTCCATCACTTGCAACCCTAACACAATAATTATTTTTTAAACGAGCTTATCTTTTGCTACTATGTACAAAGTTAAGTTATTTTTTCAAATATAATAAATGATTAATATTTTGTACGATCATAACTTTTGTTACGGAACCCTAAAATAAAGTTCAACGACCGATGAAACTATTTGGAAGTATTCTCGTTTCGCTCTATTTGAGCGATCCGTGAAACTAACTCTAAACATACTATTAACAACATTAATATTAAGGTTTTTTATTTTACAGGTAAGTAGGGCTTTGCAAATAGACCATCTGATGGTATATAATATTAAGTGGTCAATGCCCATAATAGCCATTCCTTACGTTGTCAATTCAATTATATGTTCTTCTATTTTATTATAACTTATTTTTATTAAAATTTTATTATTATTTTTTAATAAATAAACTATAATTTATTTTGTTTTACCGGCATTTTTAATAGTAATTATACATCGTAACGTTATTATGAATTGGAGCTGAGTTGGCCCAGTGGTTAGAACGCGTGCATCGTGCATCGACTCGACCGAGAATCAAACCCGGGACCTCGGAGTTGGGTATCCCTGAAAAACGGTGTACACACTCCTCGACCACGGAGGTCGTCGTGCAAATGTGAATTGTTTGTAAATTAGTTAAAATTTTCAATGGAAAGCTGTATTGGTTTTGCAGTGCGGTCATGTTTGGGCTAATAGTATTTAGGTAATTAATAAAGTCAAACTTTGCACGTTTACCTTAGTTTAATAACACTATATTTAATATCAAAGAAACGTCATAAACTGTTAAACTGTTGACTTGGTGTTAGGGCTCTGGGCAAGCCCGTTTGGGTAGGTACCACCCACTCATCAGTTATTCTACTGCCAAATAACAGTACTCAGTATTGTTGTGTCCCGGTTTGAAGGGTGAGTGAGCCAGTGTAACGACAGGCACAAGGGACATAACATCTTACTTCCCAAGGTTGGTGGCGTATTGACGATGTAAAATAGCAATAGTTAATATTGTATATGGGTGATGGTGACCTAAAAAAAAGAAAGTGGATTAGTTTCAATTTTCCTCTATATTTTATTTTTCAGTAGCCTTTGGACATGGTGGTATGACGTGGGTGGGCGAGTCATGGAAGACTGTGTCGGATGTTTTGCTATATATGTATATCAAGGGCAGTCCCTTCATCGTTCCTATAAGATTGAATGACGAATAAGGTAAGTTTATTTTTAAATATTATAAGGTAGGGCAATGAACCTGACGTTAACTGCTCATGGCCCTTAATCAAGTTGTAAGATGTTTTAATCATCCCTTAAATCACCAATATACCTTCGACCTTGGAAACTAAGATACTACCTTTCAAAACGGAATAATTAATACTAAGCATTGCTGCCTAGTATCATCATTATCATTACATAGTATAAAATAATGTCGCTTACCACTGTCTGACTCTATGTATGCTTAGATCTTTAAAATGACGCAACAGATTTTGATACGGTTTTTTTTATAGATAGAGTGATTCAAGAGGAAGGTTTTTGTACATAATACATAGACAGTATAATAAAACAACACTGATAATTTTTGATGTTTCTAATATGATGTCGTTCATAAACAAATTATGTAGAGTATTTAGTATCAGTATTATACCCGTGCGAAGCTAGGACAGGCCTGTATATGTTTCATATAAGTCTTCTCATATATAATGAGTGGGTGGTACCTTCCCAGGCTGGCACTTAGCTACATGATAGTAAAACAGATCAAATAAAATTTAAAGTTGCCATAAAAAAAAACAAAAAGAAAAAAAAAAGTTACTCTTTTTGTTCAATAATAATTAAATTTAATTGTGCTTGTAAAATCTATCGATTATTAAATAGATGAATAAAAAACAAATTAATCTAAATTGCCCTTGGACGGTGAGTCGAACATCTTTGGTTGAACGGTTGACAAATCACCGTTGATAATCGTGAGTCAATGTTTACTTTCTAATTAAATCAGTTACAGTATTCTGTTAAAATAAGGTAGCCGATTCGAACCCTGATAAAACAACTTAATTACCATGTATTTAACTACAGTCTATTCCAATGGAAGTGGGAAACAACAACAACAGCCTGTAAATTCCCACTGCTGGGCTAAAGGTCTCCTCTCCCTTTGAGGAGAAGGTTTGGATATGTTCCACCACGCTGTTCCAATGCGGGTTGGTGGAATACATATGAGGCAGAATTTCCATGAAATTTGTCACATGCAGGTTTCCTCACAATGTTTTCCTTCACCGCTGAGCACGAGATGAATTATAAAGACAAATTAAGCACATGAATCAACAGTGCTTGCCTGGGTTTGAACCCGCAATCATCGGTTAAGATGCACGCGTTCTAACCACTGAATCTCCATCTCGAATTAACATATATTTACTTATAATACAACACTATTACACTTAACACTTATTTCAACAATAAACTAATATAACAAAACGCCATTTCATCGCAAATCCGTTGTGTAATATCAAGCAATGATATCGCATCTGTTTGTTGTCAAATGTTTATTTCGCTTTTTTCCTGTTACGGTTGGAATAGATTATAGTAATCATAATTTAAATCAGTGTTTAATTTTATTAGGGATACTAATTACCTATATCACAATAAACATTTTATTAATCCGCATATTTTTCCGGCCAATATTTCTATGTATGTTTTTATTTTATAACATTTATGAGTGAGCAATGCTCCTGATGTTAAGTGGTCGACACCGCCCTCTATTATCCATAAAAGTGTTAAGAAATATTAACCATTCCTTACATCACTAATACGCCACCAACCTTGCGAACTAAGATGTTATTATCCTTGTGTCTGTAGTTACACTGGATCATTCACCCTTGAAACCAGAACACGACAACACTGAGTACTATTGTTTGGCGGTAGTAATATCTGATGAGTGAGTGGTACTTACCCAGGGGCTTGCACAAAGTCCTGCTATCATGTAAGTAATGTAACTCCAAGAATATATCATATTTCAACCAATTGAAAAAATATAATAAAAAAATCATAGTTAATTATACTCTGAAATAATTCATTATCAATCACGGCGTTTATAAGCAAAAGCCGAATAGAAATCAGTTATTAGCATAGCATATTTTTTTTATATTAAGTTCAACAGAATATGCAACATTTAATTGGGCTAAGATGGTCCAGTGGTTAGAGCGCGTACATCTTAACCTATGATTGTGGGTTCAAACCCAGGCAAGCACCACTATCACATATATAGTTGCTTAATTTGAGTTTATAATTCATCACCACAAAGGTAAATTATATAACAATCCACTTGACAAAATTGAATTTGCACACCTGCGGAAAGACTGTGACAAACTTATTAAAAAATGTTACTATGATTACATTTTACATATTGAAGAAGCTATTGGGCAACATCCGAAATATTTTTGGACACATCTGAAAAATATGCGACGTAAGGGTTCGAATTACCCCAATAAAATGACTTTGAATAATCATGAGACATGCAATAGGCAAGAAATATGCGACTTATTTGCTAATCATTTTTCATCGGTATTTAATAATAATAATTCAAACAATAACTTTGATTTACCGTCAGTGAACATATCCAAAACTTATATAGGCAACATTCAATTATCCAAAGGAGACATTGAGAAACGACTAAAAAGACTTGACATATCGAAGGCTGCTGGTCCAGACAATATTCCGCCTTTATTTATACGTAAGTGCGCAACCTCATTGTCTGTTCCGTTATCCTTAATATACAATAATTCCCTGAATTCAGGTATTTTCCCCGAAAAGTGGAAAGAGGCGTGTATAGTGCCAATTTACAAAAGTGAAAGTCGTCAGAATATTGTAAATTATAGACCTATCTCCATTTTATGTACTATGTCAAAGGTCTTTGAGAGTTTAGTGTATGAACTACTAGGAAGACGTATCAACGGGCAACAGCATGGCTTCTTGTCAGGTAGATCTACTGCCACAAACCTCTTTTCATATGTCACAGAATTAATTGGCAATGTCGATAATCGACTGCAAGTCGATGCTATATACACAGACTTCTCTAAGGCCTTTGACAAAGTAAACCACACATTACTTGTTAGCAAACTAAGGGAATTTGGACTAAATGAGACAATTTTAAAATGGTGCTCATCCTACCAGTAGATCCTCTACTGTGGTGATAGATGGATATTCTTCTCAGCCATACATTGCCAAGTCTGGTGTTCCACAGGGCTCAGTCTTAGGACCAGCTCTTTTCAACATCTTTATAAACGATATTGTTTCAATATTTCAGCACTCAAAAGTCTACCTATTCGCAGATGATCTTAAAATTATTAAAACAATTACAAACAATTTTGACGTCGCACTTTTACAGGAAGATCTGAACAGGTTGATACAATGGTGTAACCATAACCAGATGACACTGAATCCCAAGAAATGCTTTTCAATCAGATTTACAAGAAAACAAAATTACGTTCAGAGCCAATATTACATCGAGACAGAAAAACTGACGGTAGTTCGAGCGATGCGTGATTTAGGCGTCGTACTGGACAGCGAGTTAAGATTTACCAGCCACATTGATAATATTATTACCACAGCAACAAAGACGTTAGGTTTTGTATTGAGGAATTCAAAAGAGTTCAGGCAGCCCTCTACTAACATTAAACTTTACAGTAGTCTAGTGAGAAGTAAACTGGAATATTGCAGCCAAATTTGGAATCCTCACTACAAAATTCATAGTGATAGAATCGAAAGGATACAAAAACAACTATTGCGTCATCTTGCGTATCGCTCGAACTGCAATCTAACCGATAATTCTTATGAAGGAAGACTTGAACGATTCAACATTACTTCATTACAGTCGCGCAGAATAATGTCAGATCTATTATTCCTACACAAAATATTGAACAACAATATTGATTGTCCAGCTATATTGCAATTACTTAATTTCAATGTTCCCTTAAGATTACCCAGAAAACCGAGTGCCTTATTTCATGTACCGCTATACAAATCTAACTTAGGAAAATATTCTCCACCAGCTAGACTAGCACGCACATATAACGATCTCTCCTCGAAGATCTCTAACCTAGATATTACTTGTAATAATTTGGCTATTTTTAAATCAAATTAGTTGAGTTTCTTAAAAAACAATATAAATTATTGAAACTAAAATTATTAATTATTGTTATTGACTCAAAATTAACTTAAAAAATGTTTATTTAATTTATTTTGCATTTAATATGTTCATTTAAATGATTACAATTGATATTGTTATAAAACTGTTAAATAATTCAATTTCATATTTTTTATCAATTAAATAATTTAATTATATAATTGATCAAAGAAACAATTTTGTGATAATTACTAATGTTCAATATATTTAGTGCACGCTGTGATTACCTATAAAAAGAAATACAATTATCAAATGTGTTCAATTGTTAACTATATAAAATTTGTAATACTATTGTCATTTCTGTTGGTGATCCTATAAAATAAATAAATAAATAAATAAATCTCGAGCTCGGCGGTGAAGGAAAATATCGTGAGGAAACCTGCATGCTTCTAATTTCATCGAAATTCTGCCACAAGTGCCTTCCACCAACCCGCATTGGAACAGGGTGGTGGAATATGTTCCAAACCCTCTCCTTAATGGAAGAGAAGGCCTTATCCCAGCAGTGGGAAATTTACAGGCTGTTACTTTACTTTTTATTTAATATTTTGCATAGTAAAAATAAACATATATAACTATAAACTAAAGAAAAAAAATTGAAGTTTCATAACAGAAAACCGGAAGAGGCAGAAGAAACGTAGACTAATATCGTTTTATTATTCCTATAATTAACTATTTACTTATTATTTAAGAATCATTGCAACTAATTTGACAACCTCCGTGGTCGAGTAGTGTGTACACTGTACACCGATTTTCATGAGTACACTGCTCCGACTTACACTGGTCCCGGATTCGATTCCCGGCCGGGTCGATGTAGAAAAAGTCAATTAGTTTTCTATGTCGTCTTGGGTCTGGGTGTTTGTGGTACCGTCGTTACTTCTCATTTTCCATAACACAAGCTTTAGCTACTTACTTTGGGATCAGAGTAATGTATGTGATGTTGTCCAATATTTATTTATTATTTAGTCTCTACTTACGTACATCGTTTTCAGTTCCAAATGAAAAATGTTGAAATATATATTTTATAAAATCTTATTCCATAATATTTTCATGAATAACTCATTACTTTTCAGCTTATTTGTGTTATATTTTGTATTGTTGTAAGTTTTAGATTTCTTTCAGATAGTATGACTAAACAACTAACATATAACAAAGAAAATAAAATTAAAATCATTTCGAAATGTACGAGAATAAGAAATTAGTGTAATCATTAACATAATGCAGTTCGCTTGTCCGAGTTTGCATAACTCATCGTTAATACGTTTTTTTATAAATGACAACGACATCCCTTTTAAATCGTTTGCAAAACATTCCACTTCTCAGAAAGCTGTGTGATTGACGGATGTTTTTTTTTTTTTATTATTTTATTTAACGATTCTATTCTTATTGATGTAGTTTGCAATATAATTGTTTGGTTCCATTATATAAAGACAATAATAGTACAGTATTTAAGCCGAGATTTAGCTCGAGGTTTATGTAATAATCTGAAAACCCAATCAAGTAAACAAGGTGAGACAACCTGCCTGGTTCTACCTGTTTAATTTCATTGAAATTCTACCACATATGTATCCAGTCCAAGTCGCTTTGTTGTGGAGGGTGGTGGAATAAGTTTCGAGACTTATCCTCAAAGACATATTCTTAGCTCAGCAGAGGCTGTTGCTTTTAAATTAACTAGGTTCCGCTCGAAAACATCAATCCTCATAGAAATAAGATAGAGAGCTCTATTTCACAGCCATATCTGTCATGTATCAGAATCGTTTTCATAAAGGCGTCTACCGCGTTGCTGTGCTGATACCAACTTACCTTAGGGAGCCTCAGAACCACCTCTAGGATTTGGAGGTCCACATAGGCGAACCTACCGTCAGGGCGTTACAGTAGCATGCGAAAGCGCTCCCGTGGCACCCAACGAAGAGACGAAGAGGGTACCGCTTGTTCTTAGTGGGTTTTCGGTGTACCAAGGCGCACTCGTGGTCTTAGGCACTGATGAGACCCACATACCCCTGCCTTCACTTCCAAATGGGGAAAGGCGTAACGCGTTTTCCAACGAAAAAAAAGTTGTAAGAGCCTCAAGGAAGTAAAAAATCAGTTGTTTATTTGGGTGAAATAGTAAATATAGTTAATTAAATTACACTGGTAAGTAGCTCAGGGTAGTAGGCGTAATGCGAGTGACGTCCCCCGAAAAGAGGTAATGGGTACTCGTATTGATTTAGTGTGGCTCGCACACTCACATCATATGGGGGAAACGCAAAAGGCAAAACAAATCTGGAAAACGGCTTGTAATTGTACCATTCCCTATTGCTTAATCATTTACAACAATAACACTATATGCAGTGGTCTGTTGATTGCTGTAACAGTTCTGAATTTGCCGCGTCTCGGCAAACGTAGTGTAGGACGTCCTCGGACACGGTAGTGTGACGACTTACGCAAGACGGCTGGCAGGAGCTGGATGCGAGTAGCCCAAAAACGATCTCAGTGGCGTGCAATGGAAGAGGCCTATGTCCAGCAGTGGACGGAAATGGGCTGATGGATGGATGGATGGATGGATGAAAGTGTATCATTAATAGAAACTTTTGAGTTCACCTAAAGTTAATTCTGGGGGCAGACATCATATATTCTATACCCAAGCAATTAAACTATGTTTATTCCGGCTTAAAAGCTGAGTGAACCAAAGTAATTAGATCCAGAAATAACTTATTTCCTAAGGTCGGTGGTGCGTTGGATTTGCATTTGCAAAATTTCTTAGAGCGCCGAGCTGGCGTAAATCCTTAAAAAACCACGAAATATCAATATTAATGATCAATTAAACCAACAACACAGTTTATTACAGCATTCTTTCACAAAAGCTACATAGCGGAATAAAAAATAATAAATAAAATAATAATCTGATTACCGGCTCGGAGTCGCTATGGTTTCATCAATTGTAACAAATAATTATATTGCGTTTGATCTGGAATAATTACAAAATTGTCCATTTGACAGATTTAATACCGTGACAGAATGGATCACTGGCGGAGAGGTTAAGTCCGCAATACACGAACTGCTCGATTAAGAGATTACGATCAATTGATTTTAATAATGAGCCGAGATGGCATAGTGGTTAGAACGCGTGCATCTTAACCGATGATTACGGGTTCAAAGCGGCAAGCTCTGAATATTCATGTGCGTAATTTGTGTTTATAATTCATCTCGTGCTCGTGAAAGGAAACTTGCATGAATCTAATTTCATAAAAATTCTGCAACATGTATATTTCACCAACCCGCATTGGAACAGCGTGGTGGAATATGTTCCAAAAGTTCTCCTCAAAAGGGAGAGGAGGCCTCAGCCCAGCAGTGGGAACTTACAGGCTGTTGTTGTTGTTAATTTAAATAATTGCACCTAATTACTTTATAACAGATTGGTTATTGTGTGGTCCAATATTTCCTGCCGCAAACGCAACTCGATTTCAGCCAATCAAAAATCATTGCAGCAGCCCTAGGTTTTAAGCGTTACGTTCCTATGCTACCAAAAATTACCGAATATATGTGTTGTAGTGTTTTTTTACAGACGATAACGTAACTTGGTGACGACATTTTGGAAGGCCGTTTAGGTACGTAATACACATATCACAAATTCTACCGCTATACAGCAATATTCAGTATTGTTGTGTCCGGTTTGAAGGGTAAGTTACCCAAATTTTGACGCATTAGTGATGTAAGGAATGATTAATATATTTTAAAGTACTAAATTTGCTTGCTCTAAGAAAATAGTAGATCTTTAAATTCTTACAGCGCTAATGTCTTTGTGTGAACCTGTATTATTCATTTATAAATACACAGCTTACCATTAAATGTGAATTTCTTATCGTCACTGTCAAACTGTCAGATGAGGAAAAGTTTGAAACATTCAATTTGAATATTTGTAATTTCAAAAATAAAAATTAGATTATGCTTTTTTTTAAATATTATTCGTCTTGGTCAGATACATTTACATACATATACATGAGATAATTTTATCCAACACAATGTTTGTTCACTTCTTTTAAACTTCTCAGTTCTACATGCCCAGCCTTCACTCCCCTCGCCGTAATCGTCACTGAGAGTAAGGTTCTCTATACCACGGGAACCTCTCTAAATTATAGCCTCTCTAACTCTTGGTCCATATAAGTTGATGAATTAGTCCATAAATCAAAGTGGGAAGAGCTGCTTCATGTGGGGAAATTGCGAGATCAAAGAAAAGCTCACAAACTTAATTCAAGGTATGTTATAATTATAAAACCACGGCTAAATATTTAATTGTTATCGAGAAATTCATGTTGTCTTTTTCGGTCAAATTTTAGTGGGGAGATGAAAGAAAGGGATGGGTAAATATTGGAACTTCTCTGTTGACTTCCAGGCAGGATATATTAATTTAAATAATTGTATTTAACTAACTTGACTTTGTATTTTTTAAATGTTGAAAAAGAGTAACTTCTGATTTTAATGCCGGTTCTTCTCGGTAGAATCTACTTTCCGAACCGGTGGTAGCTTCACTTAATTGTAAAATGACGATTCAAAAGTGTTTGTAAAAGCCTACTTGAATGAAGTTTAAATTGATTTGATTTAAAACATTTATAAGGAAGGTTAAAATATATGTTTCATCGTATCTCATATACAACAACATGAAATTTACACTTTCACGATCATTTGAAATATTGTAAGATTCATAGCGATTTAACAAATTATATTCCGCCTAAATTTATTGATTTTTAATTTACTAAAACCACACTTTTTATAGAAAATATTACAAATAATTGTATATGTCGTGTCTTCAATATAAGCAATGAAATATTAGGATGTTATTTTTCAAATAGGGTTGCATATTTGGTATACTACACCACGTGACAGCATAATATTATGGATGGAATATATTTCACGGTGACACGCGATTCTGATTCGTGTGTCCTAAATATTTCATAATTATTATGATCAATGTCGTACGTTACTTTGTAGCTCGTAATGTAGAATAAGTGTGCATTTCCTTAGAGGTTTCGGGTTTACCCAAAATTCTCTATATCTTTTTATCTTTCTATTTTTTTTATCTTTTCAGATAAAAATAATATTTTGTTGTTATATTGATAATATTTGTTAATGCACACTGATAATTTTGCCTACCTCTGTGGTCGAGTAGTGTGTACACCAGTCTCCATGGGTACGCCACTCCGAGGTCCTGGGTTCGATTTCCGGGCAATCGATGTGGAAAAAGTTACAGTTTACTTCTAATGTTCCATAATACATGTGCGTTAGCTACTTACATTGAAATCAGGGTAAAGTATGTGATGTTGTCCAATATTTATTTATTTGTTTAATTTAACACACAGGGTGCGCCTTCACGTGTTAACAGTTCTATAAATGTTAGCTATAGGGTTGTCGGCACCTGACTGTATATTGTTCCCGTTTTACTGCATTCTGGTGTCCGTTGGAAATCAAATTCTATGCCAGCGTGCAACATTGAATACTAAGCGGAATCCCAATTTTAGTTCCCCGTGCACGAAATTAAATAACTACATTTAGTGTAACAAACACTTGCTATATACCCTGGCTTCGCATGGCTATAATAGGGGGCGATACAACTTTTATGATGAATATATCACCCATAGACAATGACGCTGTAAGAAATATTAACTATTCCTTACATTGTCAATGTGCCACCAACCATGGGAACTAAGATTTTATGTCCCTTGTGCCTGTAGTTACACTGGCTACGTTAGAGGAAAATTCTTGTTTTTTCCGACGAGTAAAGTTCTCGGATTTTCTTTACATGCAAACTCTGTGATAGTTTAAAAATCATACAGAAGACGGTAACCGACTATGTTTTATACTAGTAGATATGTATTATATTAGTACTTACGTATTTACAAATCACTATCCTTTTTGGTACAGAATTGTAGTTCCCCTGATTCACGAAATACTATGTTAATACTATGTTAAGTATTAATATGTTATTAAAAATATATATCGCACGATCGTCTGTTATATAGAGGTTTGGGTTTATGGCGCCTTTTTGTAGGTCCGACATACTATTTCTGAGTCAATTGTTTCCATTTTCTTACTAATTTTAAAGTAATTATTGTTGTTGTTATTATAAAGTCGATAATTATTTGTTTAAAAAATAATTTTCACTATTGTCGTTAAGAATATTATATACTTTTTTAAGTATATCCGTTTGTTTCTCTGCTGCCTATCAGTTACAGTTAATATATACATTTCAATATTCGACTTTCCTACATTTGAGTACAAAGGGGAATACCCCTCATGTATATTCAGAAAAATTAATGCTTATCAATCGAAGACCGATGTGTCTTTTGGGAAATACCTTTGCGTAACAATCGTATTTGTGTTTCGGTCGAATTGAACGAGGTCTCGTGGAAATATATTGAATATCTGTGGCGTGGACTTCGATGAGGACTTTAGACATGGAAGTAGATTATTTAAACGCCCGGACATTCGTAGAACTTTAAATAAATAATGTTGGAATAAACAAGCAACAACAAACAACAACAACTACGACAGCCTGTAAATTCCCACTGCTGGGATAAAGGCCTCCTCTCCCTTTGAGGGGAAGGGTTTTTTGGATCATATTCCACCACGCTGAATTTTGACGAAATTACATACCTGCTACATGTTGCAGGTTTCCTCACGATGTTTTCCTTCACCACCGAGCACGAGATGAATTATAAAATTAAGCATATATATATATGTGCTTATGCTGCCACCACTATATATATATATATATATATATATATATATATATATATATATATATATATATATATATATATAGTGGTATATATATATATATATATATATATATATATATATATATATATATACATCCTACAACCTTTTTGGCGTCATGCACGTGGTGCATCATTACGACGTCCCCAAGTTCCCCTTACTTTACTTAACATGTCTTAATGAATACTGCTTAATTTTTTGATTTCCAGGTCCTTGGGATACGTTGTTTTCCGATATAAAAAAATTCCACGATATTCGTCTTTCAGTCATGCCCAAACACTTTTGAACCCCTAACCATGATGATACATTTAAGGTATCCTAGATATATTGATCATAATTTACCTATGGCATCGATTATTTAGCGTCCTCAAAGGATGGACTGTATTTGGAAGTGCGACGTTGCCAGCTTTAGGTTTGTTGTCTCTTTCTTTTCCTATCGCTGTTCTGTTCAAACAGTTCAACGTTTATTTTGTTCCAATATTCGTAAGGCTTATACATATACGGATGTCCGATGTGTTATAATGTGTAAATACGAATCTTTTGCTTCCTACCCATGATTACGCCGACGACTGTTATCCAGATCTCACGGAGGATCAGCGAAAAACTTGAGCGATTTCAATTTTTTTATATTAGATTTATATTTGGTTTGCGCAAATATGATCGTGTCTCTCATTTTCACTCTTAGCACAAGTGGCTCTGCCCATAAAACTTCAGCGGAATAATTATGACTTCTCTATCATATTACTTTGTTGTTGCATTTGTTATCGCCTGTGTTTTATTTTTCCTGTATGTCATAAAAATCTACCTACCAAATTTCATATTTACGATAATAAAATGATAGTATTTATAATAAAATTAAATTACTGGGAACAGTGCTTTCATTTTATAGTTGGTAGACAGCCACATAGTACCACCTAAAATAGTACTGTATGCTTCAAGATCACTATCTATCGGCTATTGTACAAGGTTCAATTTTGGGTCCCTTTCTATTTCTGGTATATATAAATGATCCGTTTTATGGTATTTAAAGGTATTTGTGATATAGTGTTGTTTGCTGACGATACTTCACTGATTTTTAGGGTTGACAAAAAAAACTGACTATGACGATGCGAACGGTGCATTATCACAGATACACAATTGGTTTACAGTAAATAATTTAGTTTTGATGTAGCCGATACTAGGGTGTTCTCAGGAATAGAATTGGATTCCAAACTTCAGTGGAGTTGTCATTTATCATCCCTAACAAGAAGACTCAGCTCTGCAACATACGCGTTTAGAAAAGTTAGACAACTAACTGATGTTGATACCGCTCGTCTAGTATATTTTGGTTATTTTCACAGTATCTGTCATATGGCATATTACTTTGAGGTAACGCTGTAGGTATTGAATCTGTCTTTATTTTACAAAAGAGAGCAATCCGGTTTTTTTATAATCTTGGAGCTAGATACTCTCTTCGGGATGTTTTTAAAAAAGTAGGAATACTCACTGTTGCGTCTCAGTATATTTACAACGATATTATGTATATTCACAGTAACATTGATCACTTTGATAAAATCAGTGATCATCATTGTTTGTGCACTAAAAGTAAGGATAAGCTTATAACACCAAGTTTCCGACTCCGCAAAGTCAATAAATCCTTCTTGGGGCAAGGTATCCTATTCTATAATAAAATTCGGCAGAAATTTTTAACTTTGCCATTTCGTAAATTCAAATCGTTTGTAAAAAATACATTGGTAAAAAAGACATATTATTCGAAACAAGATTTAATAGATGATAAAAAAGCGTGGAGGTATCTGTTGACTTCCAAGCTGAATATATTAATTTAAATAATTGTATTTAATTAACATGACTTTGTATCTACTTTCCGAACCGGTGGTAGCTTCACTTAATTATTATTGTAAAATGACGATTCAAAAGTGCTTGTTAAAGTCTATTTGAATAAATTTTATTTTGATTTCTGTTTTTTTTTTTTTGATTGAGCGTCCGTATGCAGCTATTAGACGTCCGTATAAAGCTATTGGGCGTCCGTATACAGCTATTGGGCGTCCGTATACAGCTATTGGGCGTCCGTATACAGCTATTGGGCGTCCGTATACAGCTATTAGGCGTCCGTATACAGCTATTGGGCGTCCGTATACAGCTATTGGGCGTCCGTATATGGCTATTTGGTGCCTGTACAAAGTTACTAAGCTTTACGCCGGTTTGTTTAATAATTTTGGAGACAAAATTATCCTATGTTCTTTTCTACAAAGTCCCCATACTAAATTTCATCTAAATCGGTTCAGCAGCTTAAGCGTGTAAAGATAACAGACAGACAGATATACTTTATATTATTATTATAAATAATTAATATAAATATTAATTATTGTAATATATTTAAAAAAAACTTCCACGACGTCCTCGGGGATTCATATATTCATTATTAATATATTTTATAAACATTAAATGACTGATGTAAAACAAACAATAATCAAGCACCGAATAGGTATTATGTAACGCGTAAGTAATGAGCGAGAATCCGGTATACGGACGCCAAAAGCAGGTGGACGCCAGTTTAAATGCATTTTCGCCTTCAGTGGACGGCCAATTGTTTGCGGGATAAATATATATATATATTGGTGGAAAAAGAGAAAGAAAAAGCATATTATTCATATCATCATCATCAAAAAGCATATACAAGATTTTTATAGATGATAAAAAAGCGTGGAGTTAAATACCGGATATATTAATTTAAATAATTATATTTAACTAACATGACTTTGTATTTTTTAAATGTTAAAAAAAAGTAACTACTGAGTTTGTTGGTTCTTCTCGGTAGAATCTACTTTCCGAACCGTCACTTAATTGTAAAATGACGATTCAAAAGTGCGTGTGAAAGCCCACTTGAATAAAGGTTATTTTGATTTAATTTGGTTTGATTGGTGCTTGCCTGAATTTGAACCCCAAATCATCAGTTAAGATGCACGAGTTCTAACCACTGGGCCATCTCAGCTTTCATTGATTCACACAGCCGAACTATTGACAAAACACTGATTTTTTTATTAGTTTCACCCAATAATTGCAGGTGTTCTTAAAGAGCCTTTGTGTATTGACGGATATTACAAAACTAATGACTTTCTAATATGCACTTTGGTACTGAAATGATAGATCCAGACTATTTCAAATAACTAAATTTTTTATTACTATTGTATAAAATCTTTAATGACGGAAAAAGCTACATTTTCGCCTCTTTTTCGGAATAAAGATTTTTGATTTTGACTTTGGCTTTTTAAAATATACAGCTATTTGGACGTTTCGTCAATATACTCGTAACAGAAACGCTCTGATAATACAGAGTAAAAATGTATACCCCTATACTGAATATTTTTAGGTCCTCGTGAAAAATTTGTTCCAAGTTAAAGTAGTCGGTATAAATTAAAGTTCCACGGACATTCCACGATTCTAATTTTAAACATGATCTTTGAAGTGAAATTTAATCGAATCCATTGTATTTTAATCTAGAAAATAGCGGAAAGAAATAGCAAGAAACTCGCATAGTTGATCTTATAAATAACCAGATTCAGAATTACTGCTTAGTCAGTCCTATGTCGGAACCCGATTTCAAATCCAAAAAGTATTATTTTAATGTACAATAATATCTACTTGTTTTGTTTTTATAATTAGTTAAAATTATCTTTTTAAATTTAAATATTATTAATTTAATAGATATCGATTGTTGATAATGTAATAAAATATGAATGAAAATAAATAATACCTTTTAAATAAATCAAATTGATTCATTATAATTATCCAGTACTATACAAATTGTCCAATTCCAAATGATACTTGAACTATGACTTATATTTATTTACATTACACAAACATACTATAAAAATGTAATGAAGTTTATATAATGATCTCAATGTCTGCTTCAAGGAACTAATAATAATTATATTTAATTCTCCAATTACATTTAAAGCTTGCCTCAGAAGCGAGACTGATAATAACCGAAGCTTTTGATTTGCGACTTTAACATCGCTTGGCAGCGCTTAAGCGGCCAAAAAGCGATACAGTAAGTCAGTATTACTCCGTATCTTTGTATTCCAATTATTAAATACAATTAAGACAAACAATGAATAAGAAATTGAATAATATTTAATGAAAACTTTTTGATACTTCATAATTATAAATTTTAGGGCCCGTTTACAAATTTACGGATATAGAAGACCTCGGTCCACAGAAGAGGAAGACTCTTAATAAAATTCCAAAAAAAAAATAACAATTGTAGAAAAAATAATAATTATTCATTTTTTTTGCCATTTTTTTTTTACTTTTAACTACTAATAGGTAAATAACAAAAAAAAAAATGATTATGGGTTTAATGTCTTATATTAAAAAAATAAGCTATAGTCGTGGTATAGTTACTTATTCTTATTTTTAATAATTCAAATTTAAGCTACCAATCAAAATATTGCTTTGCTAAAACTTCATATAACAGCTATCTGCCAATAAAAAACCGACAAAATCGGTGCAGACGTTCCAGAGATTAGCCGAAACAAACAGACAGTACTTTGGTATGTGTACCGTGTTTTAATATTACAAACAGACACTCCATTTTTATTATATGCCAATATAGATGACGTATGAACCATGACAATATAAAAAACACCCTTTCGGAAGTCCTTGCGATGTGAAACAATGAATTCAATCCGGACCCCACGGGGATAACTTAATCCTCCCAATTTCTTAACACGTCAGATCTTAATTAACTTATTAGCCAAGTCCATAACCCGGGTAAATAGAATGAGCCTAATAGCTTAACCGGATTACTTGACCCATTTGAAGATTATACGGCCCGAATTGAGAAGAACAAAGTAAATTACTCGATTCACCTTTGTTTTTTGAATTAACAATCAAATAAATAGAGATTACTTGGTAGGGCCATCCGAAGTTGGTCAAGTATTAGGTACCAGTACATATCCTAACGCGAGACAGTAATTATACTGTTCATTCGTTGATTCTCTTTTTGACAGTTCATGAAAGTTCGAAATTAGTGACGTTTGTTTAATAATAATCAATTATTTTTTATGGTATAGGTTGGCGGACGAGCATATGGGCCACCTGGTGGTCACCATTACCCATAGAAAATGACTCTGTAAGAAACATTAACTATTCTTTACGTCTTCAATGTGCCACCAACCTTGGGAACTAAGATGTTGTGCCTGTAGTTACACGATTCAATACTGAGGACCGTTATTTGGCGGAAGGATAACGGATGAGTGGGTGGTACCTACCACGATGGGCTAGCACAAAGTCCTACCACTAAGAAGAACTTTTAATCGATTTAATGATCAACACACACACACACACACACACACACACATACACACACAGAAAAATGTTAATTCATACACGTAAGCTGCAAAGTAGAAAATAAGTGGTTATGTTCCTGGCCTTTTCCTGGCCTGGCAAATACTGACATAATTACTATTTTTATATTTTATAAGTCATGTAAACCTTCAGAATGCTTTCCACCAAAACCTCTGCGATTATGGGATTACCTTTTTCGTATCGTAGAGGCTGCGAGATCGTATTATTATTATAACACAATATGATAATATTATATTTGTCCTCTTACTCTTATCCCAATTTGATTTGGGATCGACGCAGCATGTCTTCTTCCATACTTCTCTATCTGACGTCATCTCACAAGTAACATTCTTTCCAGCCTTCTTTCCAGCCATCTTTCACACAATCCATCCAACGTTTTTTTGGTCGCCTTCCTCTATATCCATCCACGTTATTCAAGATCTTCACAACATCCCCCTCCTCCTCGTATCATGATAGCTGATCCAACTATAACGGTTTCACAGTTACCAATATATGATAGGAAATTTGAAATTGTAAAATAGAGCATAGTATTTCTGAAAGAAGCAATGCTTCATCAACATACATTTATGATACGTGTATATATCCGTATATGTATGTTTTACAAAGCCTGATATAAAAGTAGAATAACCAAGTAATGAATGATGTATGTATGTATGTATGTATGTAAAGTGTGTATAAATAAAGAATATCATTTGTATTCGGTACTAAGCACAATATTGCAATACTTGATGACATACGGACGGACAAGTTGTTTTAAAGTTACCTTGTTGTTTATAGTAGTACTACTACTAGTTTTAGGGTGTTGATCATCGTGTGATAGGCAAAAAGTAACCTATGTCCTTTCACGGAGTTCATTTTTGTTTCATACCAAATTTCATCAAATTTAGTTCAGTGGTTTCGTCGGGAAAGAGCGTTAGACAGACAGACAGATAGAGTTTCATATTTATAATATTAATATAGATTAAATTCCTTAGTGAAATACTGCGTTATTGTATGCAGTTTTCAAAATAAATAAATAACCAGAATATATGATTATTGGTTTCCGATAGGTGAGCCAGTGTAGAAGGCGCAAGAGATTTTTTGACGACCTAAGTGATCCAGTGGTGTGTACACCGGTTTTCATGGGTACGCCACTCCGAGGTCCCGGGTTCGATTCCCGGACGAGTCAATGTAGATTATCATTAGTTTTCTGTTGTCTTGGGTCTGGGTGTTTGTGTTTGTATTTCTGATTATCCATAACACAAGTGCTTTAGCTACTTACATTGGGATCAGAGTAATGTATGTGATGTTGTGTCTCATATATCATATTTTAGTTCTAGTTTGGTGGCGGTAGGGAATAGTTACTTATTCTTACAGCACCAGCCATTAAGTGTGTATCAAACGATACATTGGCCTGATTACAATAACAAATTAAACGTTGAAGACATTTTTAGTAACGTTCTAAGTTTTTTTTTTAAATACACATTTAAATAACACATGTTCTTTTGTAAAGTTACAGAAATTAAACGAATTAATACCTTCTTTTTAAGTTAATGTTTGGATAGGAAATTGGTCATATAAAAATATACTAAAAATTCAAATTAAGAACATTACACCTATTAACAATTGATGTATTTTAAACTGAATTTCACGTGTTCTGCCTGTTAGGGACTCAATAAATTGATTTAACGATTAAAACTTCAATTAATGTTCCATTATATTTCTTTACTTTCACTTCACTTCACTTACCTTCACGAAACGGTTATATGACTTTACGTGTCATGTCGAACTTTAAAATGCAAAAGGTGATTACATATCAAATATCACATATAACATAATTACATAAATCAAATATTACATAATTTTCAACTATGTATAAAAGTGTGTGTGCAAAGGTCTACAGACAAAATTTAAGTATTACCGAATGATAAACAATATTATTGACGTATTAAATTATTCCTGGATATTTAAGTCTGTTCCCGAAGGCTGTGAGTCCCGACAAAGCCAACTGGAGTGGTTCATTACTGTTTAACGTCGAACGAATCTATGTTCTCCTGAAACAAAAAGCCGTGTATTTCATTCAAACTCGTTCGCGAGTTGTTTCATTGAAAATACCTTTAAACGCGTTCTGTATTGTCTTTGACGCTTATTACCTTTTATTAACTAGTTATATTACGGTTGCTGGTATTAAATATTTGTTATAATACAGTCATACAGTTAAATCAGTACGGACGGTTATTGATCGATCTTAAGTTGCTTAGCATTGCTTAATCTACATTACATTATATTAGCACTAAAAAAAAGTTATTTAAAAGGAGTCGAGGTGGCCCAGTGGTTAGAACGCGTGCATCTTAACCGATGATTGTGGGTTCAAACCCAGGCAGGCACCGCTGATTCATGTGCTTAATTTGTCTTTATAATTCATCTCGTACTCAGCGGTGTAGGAAAACATAGTGAGGAAACCTGCATGTGACAAATTTCTTAGAAATTTTGCCACACATGTATTCCACCAACCCGTATTGGAACAGCGTGGTGGAATATGTTCCAAAACCTTCTCCTCAAACGGAGAGGAGCCTTTAGCCCAGCAAGTTTAACAGGCTGTTGTTGTTGTTATTTAAAAAAAAATATGAATAAATTTAATGTTAAAGTGTCCTATGTGATTAAAACGGTAATCGTTTTTTAATTTTTTAATTAGTTAATTTGTTAAGTATAGCAGTAGCTTATATAACAGTTGATTAAATGTTAGGACTGACTAAAGTTGGTTGTTTGTCATAACACTCTGAGTCAATCCGAGCCACCTCGGATGACTTAGAATGGATAACGGATACCGCGGTTTGTAAATAGATATATTAATAGAAGTAAGTTAGCTACAACCTTTAAACTTAGATCTAGACCACGAGGCAAGTTTCAGCATCTGATGAGGTAAAGTGACACTTTGAATTGTGAAGTATGTGGTATTAGAAGATGTTTCACACTTGTTTTCGGCATGTGTCTGTAACCACAGTTTTAGAGAAACACTAAAAAATGAACTTATTTAAAATTTGTTTAATATTGGTGCTTTTAATTATATTCTTAGTAAGCCCAGTATTTCAGCAATAAAAATAAATTATATGTTTGTATTTCTCTCAAACTGTGTCTTATTCTTATTTGATTGAATTTAGCGTGTAACGATGGGATCGACATATTATGGCCTATAAAAGCTACTTAAAAATACAAGAATAAAAATAAAAAAACAAAAAACTTTCTAAGTAAGATTAGAGTTAAGTTGGCGTAATCTTCCACATGATCTCTCTAAATTCGGTATGAGTCCAATAAACCCAAATTGATTAGTCACAATACATCAGTAAAATGATAAAAATCACCAAAATGTCATGTTAGTACCAGTTATCTTGTACACTAGCCTGCTCTGATTTCGAATAAATAAAATTAGTATAAAATTTCAACGACTCCGATTTCCTTCCTTGAATTTGTAATTTGCAGAAATCCTTTCTTAAGTAACGTTTGTTTTGCGAAAGGAGTGTATACTAAATGTAAAGAAAACGGACCTAAAATTTATAAAGGCTTCTCTCATGTTTATATTACTATATATTTATATATGGACAGACAACATGATTTCAACAAATTGGAATTTAAAAGCGTTAATAATAGTAACAGTCTGTAAATTTCCCACAGCTGAGCTAAGGCCCCATCTTCCTTTGAGGTTATAAAGTTCAAGTAACAAATTTATAGTTTGTAAAAAATAATTCTAATTGTACACTTATTGGAATAATTATTGCGTACTTGACTCCGAGATGGCCCAGTGGTTAGAGTGCGTACATTTCAACTGATGATTGCGGGTTCAAAATCTCAGGCATTAACCACTGAATTTTCATGTTCTGTTAATAGATGTAATGAAAGTATTTAAAACACTCAAAATTCAAATCAAATCAAATCAAAATAAACTTTATTCAATTAGGCTTTTTCGAGCACTTTTGAATCGTCATTTAACAATTAAGTAAAGCTTCCACCGGTTCGGAAAGTAGATTTTACCGAGGAGAACCGGAACAAGAAACTCAGTAGTTACTCTTTTTCAACATTTAAAAAATACAGTCATGTTAGTCACATACAATTATACATGTATGTAATATATCCTGCCTGGAAGTCAACGGGTATTAACTCCACGCTTTTTTATCATCTATAAAAACTTGTATCGAATAATATCTCTTATAAAGAAAATAACATGAATAGTCTTTAATAATGTAAACATGATGAATGAACTTAAAATGTATTGATTCCATGCATTTCCTTCAAATTGTATTAAATGTGTGTTCCAATTCTGTATATAGGAGCTGAGATGGCCCAGTAGTTAGAACGCGTGCATCTTAACCGATGATTGCAGGTTCAAACCCAGGCAAGCATCACTATATATATATATGTGCTTAATTTGTATTTATAATTCATCACGTGCTCGACGGTGAACAAACATCGTGAGAAAACCTGCATGTGTCTAATTTCATCGAAATTCTGGCACATACGCATTCCACCAACCCGCATTGGAACAGCGTGGTGGAATATGTTCCAAACCCTCTCCTTAATGGAAGAGGAAGCCTTATCTCAGCAGTGGGAAATTTGCAGGCTGTTACTATATTTTACTTTACTTTAATGGTCTATAATAATGTATACATGACGAATGAATCTTAAATATAATGATTCCATGCATTTCCTTCCCATTGTGTTAAATATGTGTTCCAATTCTGTACATAAAAGTTTAAAACTAGACATTCGTTCCCTTGTAGTGTAGTGCAGTTAAGTTATAAACCCAATTTGTCTACCTTTAGCCATTTTTGCTTTCCACGCACGCCCGGCGAATTTGTTTTAACGCTCACCGTATTTTCTCTGTCAATAGATTTTGTTTCTTATGTATATTTATTTAGAAAATTATTTTAGCTGTCTATTGCTTGATTTCGTTTGGTAAAGCTATTATTTATTATAAAAGAACGTGTATTTTGAACGAAACTGCTGTAATTTTTCTGGCTATTAGCATTAAAATAGGCTATTTGACTGGTTTTTAAAATCCATTTTATATTATTTAGTAAATGTTAGGGAACCCAGTAAAAGTTGACTTTTTTATTTCTAATACATATTTGCCGAAAAATATCATATTAAAAATTCCATATTTAAATAGCGTCACTTTCTTGTATTTTAATCTGTGGCACATATAGTAGAAAAGCAAGGTTAACAAGAAAGTGACTTCATCATAAGCCCGGCCAATCAGAAGCGTTTTGTGTCACGTGACAAATGTTTGGAAAATGCATTTTTATTGATCGGTTTTTGAATAAATTAAGTATTATTTTCAACTTTCGTTAGTAAATAACCATTTTTAAGGGGCCTAGAGGAGCTAATTGCCCTTGAGAATCACGCGCACACACTTACACTAACGACAAAAACGGCATGCCCCCCCGCGCACTACGCTTAGCGAGGCGGCGAGGTTACGCCTGAATATTCCAATAGATGGCGCCGAACCGCCGCGCGCCGCACCGAGCGTAAGTGAAGCGAAGTCAATTCTATCAATTCTATCAATCATAGATTTCATAAAAATAGACAGGACAACAAAATTATTTTAATTTCTTTGTGTCATTTAAAAAATTATGATAAAATTAAACTGAATTAATTAAACTTAAATTATTATTATTTTATGTACAAAAAATAGTTAATTTAAACTTTTTTTTCTTTAATTTTTACTGTATCAATTCAATTAGTTGTAATACTAAATATTAAATCGTACCTATTTTTAAATTTTGTAAGTTTGTTAAGCGATTTATTAAATAAAATTGGAACTGTTCGTAATTTGTACACTGACAAAAAGCGTAGAGTTTGTTCGTTTTACTAATATCGGTACACAAAACAAAAAATTAAGTTAAAAAAGTCAGCATCAAAAAGTTACTATAAAAATAATATCGTCAAGTCGGTTTAGTAGAATTATTGGTTAACTCGGTCAATCACAGTGGGCTTAGTCATAAATCTCATAAAAATAGTTTGGATATTAGAATTATTTGTATTGTTTTTGACTGATATTTGAAATAAAACTGATTCAATTAAATTCAAATATTTTTATTTATTTTTGGGTATATATATATATATATATATATATATATATATATATATATATATATATGTATGTTAACTAATTAAATACTCTTACATTTTCATATCTCATAAAAATAGTTTGGATATTAGAATTATTTGTATTGTTTTTGACTGATATTTGAAATAAAACTGATTCAATTAAATTCAAATATTTTTATTTATTTTTGGTTTAACAAAAAAACAAATAAATTTCGTTTCAATTTTTTATTAAAATATTTTTTTTAATTATTCGTTCGTCGTCGTTCGTTATTAAAATATCTTGGATACTTGCAATCAATATTTCACCCACTTTCACTGAAGCTACGAGCTAAAATTTTTCAATTGATACTATTTCCAATCTTTAAAAAATATTGAATTACGTATATGACACTTCTAAATATTTTAGTTCTTTGGTTCACAACAATTACATATTTCAAGATGGCCCAGTGGGTAGAACGCGCGCATCTTATTGCGGGTTCAAACCCAGGCAAGCACCACTAAATATTCATGTGATGTGCTAATTTGTATTTATTTATTTTTTTTTATTATTAAATTTCATCCATACATAACTATATTTCCTATTATAAACAAAATTGATAAAATTAAACTCTAACGTAATAGAAATTGCTTCCGTGTTATTTTTTTTCGATTTTCTTAATTCTGAAAAAATAAATGCATAGTTGTTAGGAATTAAATTTTAATAATTATAAAATATATATATATATATATTTTTAAATATAGTCCTTTAAAAATAATAAAATTTTTGTTCAGAGTGCGGGGATCGAACCCGCACATTCTTCTTGGACTTGCTTGCATTGACCAAATACTCCATGGTGACTATAAGAAATCTGTCGAAAAATCTGATTCTATGCGAACTAATTGCATTGTTTTTAATAAATGTTGTTGTATCGCAATTCCGATCCTCTGGGCAAAAAACGAACCAGCAGTCACCAGTGGAGGCAATGAGGCGAGGTGTTTAAAACGTAAATTTTGTAGGTGTCGAATGTAATTATGACAAATATCTATCAACCAATAAAAGTCAAAGTCAAAAGTGATAATAAGCTCCAACATAATAAGTGATAATACGCTCCAGAAGCATAAAAGGTCTAAGTCACGGCGTGCCATAAAATCAAAATCAAAATAAACTTTATTCAAGTGGGCTATTACAAGCACTTTTGAATTGTCATTTAACAATTAAGTAAAGCTACCATCGGTTCGGAAAGTAGATTCTACCGAAAAGAACCGGCAAGAAACACAGTAGTTACTCTTTTTCAACATTTAAAAAAATCAAACATATTAGTTAAATTACAGCTTTTGAGGCATTTTTGAGGAAAAAAAAAAATATTGAAATAAATTCGTTTTCCGTCTCGCATTTTTAAATTTGGACCGATTATTATTATTTTAATATTGGCAAATATCCAGTGTTTAATCGTTTTTATAAAACAAAAGAAAAAAATAGATTTTAATTGAAACTTATTTTTAAATAAATTTTTGAAGTTGCATTTTTGACAAATTTTGAAAAAAGCTAAAAAATGTGATAACTCAAAAATGGTTCACTTTTGGATTATGCATATGGGGGTTAAAATTATTGCAAATAGTTACCCCTATCACCTCCTAACGGATATACGTCGAGTTAATAGGTATTAATTCCAAGCTTTTGTATCATCTACAAAATCTTGTATCGAATAATATGCCTTTTTTACCAATGTACTTTTAATAAACGATTTGAATTTACGAAACGGCAAAGTTAAATATGTCTGCCATACCCAGCATGACATACTTATTACTTATGATATAAACATTATGTATTATATTAAATATAAATTATTTCTCTATGGTATAAGCAATAAGAACGCTTTTGCGTGCCATTTCTCAAATGTTTTGGGTTTCTCTTATGAACTCATGTGTTGTGCAATAAATAAATTATTTCGTGGTCATAATGTATTAATGTAAATTATCCCACATTATATAATACGTACTGATTACAAACTCTTACTTTATTAATGTGGCTATGGAAAATATTTCTTGTCGAAAGACAGTAGCGATCTTCTAACAACAGAGAAGTAATTCTAAGCAAAATTAACGTAAATCGATTTTCAAAATTCCTCTATACTAAAACAGTGTTCACAAGAAATCAGTTCCAAATTTTTGGCAATCAGAATAAAATTAAATTAATTTATTAATATTGGATAACATCACATGCATTACTCTAATCCCAATGTAGGGAGCTAAAGAACTTGTGTTATGAAAAATCAGAAGTAACGATGCACCACAAACACCCAAAACTAAGATAACATAGAAAACTAATGAACTTTTTATACGTCGACTCGGTCGGGAATTGGACCCGGGACCTCCGAGTATCGTACCCATTATAACCGGAGTATACGCTACTCGACCACGGAGCTCGTCATTATAATAGGCTATTTGAAAATGTGAAAAACAAATTGTGTATTATTGTAATCAGTGTATATTATGAGTTTAAGGGGACTACATGAGCTAAATGCAAGTTTTAAAATGCCAAAAAGTATATAATCCAATGCAATAAACCAAATGAAAAAAATATATGTTAATCTTCAGGATAGATGCTAGTTATTAATTGTGTTGAAAACATGATGTAATTAATTTGGTACGATAGAAAAAAATCGCAAAGTTACCTCTAAAAAAGTCTTTTTTTGTTTTTTAACTACACTTATATACCTTCAATAATTTTGGTCTTTTGTCAGATTATTCTACAAACAATATACTAAAAATTTATTATCTTAATTATTTAGTAAAATCAATAGATTTTTTTTAAATCAGATTTTCTTATTTTCGACCAAAATGCGTAAGCATGTGTGCGTGAGCGCCTCGTACAGACACTGCCGGCCGAGGCCTGTTGCTATACAGACGTGTCGCTCTTTTCACCGCATCGTTGCGAATAAAATCTCGTAGATTTTATTTTTGTGTAATTTTAATTGTAAATTAATTGTCGAATATTATTCTTTTATGTAAATAAATATATTAAGTTAAAATAGTCTAGTTGTAGTTAGCCATTTATTTTTTTGTTAAGTTATTTTTTATAAAGTTTAATTTTGTAAACATGGGAAATAAAGTACAATCTGTGAAGAAAACTAAAAAACGTTCATATAAATTAAAAAGCCGAACATATGAAAGATAATATGAAAATGTAAGAGTATTTAATTAGTAAACATATATATATATATATATATATATATATATATATATATATATATATATATATATATATATATTTAAATATAGTCCTTTAAAAATAATAAAATTTTTGTTCAGAGTGCGGGGATCGAACCCGCACATTCTTCTTGGACTTGCTTGCATTGACCAAATACTCCATGGTGACTATAAGAAATCTGTCGAAAAATCTGATTCTATGCGAACTAATTGCATTGTTTTTAATAAATGTTTCCAATATTCATTATTTATAATATATATATATATATATATATATATATATATATATATATATATATATATATATATATGTTTACTAATTAAATACTCTTACATTTTCATATTATCTTTCATATGTTCGGCTTTTTAATTTATATGAACGTTTTTTAGTTTTCTTCACAGATTGTACTTTATTTCCCATGTTTACAAAATTAAACTTTATAAAAAATAACTTAACAAAAAAATAAATGGCTAACTACAACTAGACTATTTTAACTTAATATATTTATTTACATAAAAGAATAATATTCGACAATTAATTTACAATTAAAATTACACAAAAATAAAATCTACGAGATTTTATTCGCAACGATGCGGTGAAAAGAGCGACACATCTGTATAGCAACAGGCCTCGGCCGGCAGTGTCTGTACGAGGCGCTCACGCACACATGCTTACGCATTTTGGTCGAAAATAAGAAAATCTGATTTAAAAAAAATCTATTGATTTTACTAAATAATTAAGATAATAAATTTTTAGTATATTGTTTGTAGAATAATCTGACAAAAGACCAAAATTATTGAAGGTATATAAGTGTAGTTAAAAAACAAAAAAAGACTTTTTTAGAGGTAACTTTGCGATTTTTTTCTATCGTACCAAATTAATTACATCATGTTTTCAACACAATTAATAACTAGCATCTATCCTGAAGATTAACATATATTTTTTTCATTTGGTTTATTGCATTGGATTATATACTTTTTGGCATTTTAAAACTTGCATTTAGCTCATGTAGTCCCCTTAAACTCATAATATACACTGATTACAATAATACACAATTTGTTTTTCACATTTTCAAATAGCCTATTATAATGACGAGCTCCGTGGTCGAGTAGCGTATACTCCGGTTATAATGGGTACGATACTCGGAGGTCCCGGGTCCAATTCCCGACCGAGTCGACGTATAAAAAGTTCATTAGTTTTCTATGTTATCTTAGTTTTGGGTGTTTGTGGTGCATCGTTACTTCTGATTTTTCATAACACAAGTTCTTTAGCTCCCTACATTGGGATTAGAGTAATGCATGTGATGTTATCCAATATTAATAAATTAATTTAATTTTATTCTGATTGCCAAAAATTTGGAACTGATTTCTTGTGAACACTGTTTTAGTATAGAGGAATTTTGAAAATCGATTTACGTTAATTTTGCTTAGAATTACTTCTCTGTTGTTAGAAGATCGCTACTGTCTTTCGACAAGAAATATTTTCCATAGCCACATTAATAAAGTAAGAGTTTGTAATCAGTACGTATTATATAATGTGGGATAATTTACATTAATACATTATGACCACGAAATAATTTATTTATTGCACAACACATGAGTTCATAAGAGAAACCCAAAACATTTGAGAAATGGCACGCAAAAGCGTTCTTATTGCTTATACCATAGAGAAATAATTTATATTTAATATAATACATAATGTTTATATCATAAGTAATAAGTATGTCATGCTGGGTATGGCAGACATATTTAACTTTGCCGTTTCGTAAATTCAAATCGTTTATTAAAAGTACATTGGTAAAAAAGGCATATTATTCGATACAAGATTTTGTAGATGATACAAAAGCTTGGAATTAATACCTATTAACTCGACGTATATCCGTTAGGAGGTGATAGGGGTAACTATTTGCAATAATTTTAACCCCCATATGCATAATCCAAAAGTGAACCATTTTTGAGTTATCACATTTTTTAGCTTTTTTCAAAATTTGTCAAAAATGCAACTTCAAAAATTTATTTAAAAATAAGTTTCAATTAAAATCTATTTTTTTCTTTTGTTTTATAAAAACGATTAAACACTGGATATTTGCCAATATTAAAATAATAATAATCGGTCCAAATTTAAAAATGCGAGACGGAAAACGAATTTATTTCAATATTTTTTTTTTCCTCAAAAATGCCTCAAAAGCTGTAATTTAACTAATATGTTTGATTTTTTTAAATGTTGAAAAAGAGTAACTACTGTGTTTCTTGCCGGTTCTTTTCGGTAGAATCTACTTTCCGAACCGATGGTAGCTTTACTTAATTGTTAAATGACAATTCAAAAGTGCTTGTAATAGCCCACTTGAATAAAGTTTATTTTGATTTTGATTTTATGGCACGCCGTGACTTAGACCTTTTATGCTTCTGGAGCGTATTATCACTTATTATGTTGGAGCTTATTATCACTTTTGACTTTGACTTTTATTGGTTGATAGATATTTGTCATAATTACATTCGACACCTACAAAATTTACGTTTTAAACACCTCGCCTCATTGCCTCCACTGGTGACTGCTGGTTCGTTTTTTGCCCAGAGGATCGGAATTGCGATACAACGGGGAAATGCTGCTAGCATTCTTGCCACCATTCCACGCTAACTAGTTTTAGTTCATCTATTCATATAATAAAATTGGAGGGTCTGTTTGTAACATTAAAATAGCCCTTATTTACTCAATGCATATGTATGTTTACATCGTACATATACCAAAATAACATTTTTTACAATTTTTGTCTGTCGTTTATTCTGGTTAATCTCAGGAACAGCTGGATCGATTACGACGGGACTTTCACTGGCTGATAACTGAAATAATAAGGAGTAACTTACAGTACAATAATATTTTGTATTTGTTAAATTGAAACGCGTACAAGGTCGCGGGCATAGCTAGTATTTGTATATATTTAAGCAGTTAAGGTTACATATTGTTATGAACAGCATTGGAACAGCGTGGTGGAAGAGCCCTCTCGTTAATGGAAAAGGAGGACTTAGGCCAGCAGTGGGAAATTTACAGGCTGTTACCTTGCCCTTGTATATGATTTTTTTTTTAAATGTTTATAATATAAATGATAACTCAGTTTTTTTTATACGATTTAAGCCCACATGCCTCGATAAAAATCTACCTGTCACAGGAATAAGTCATCTCAGCTTTGCCCGTTTTCTCGTTTTTCAGAAATAACATATAGACCTCATTATTATATTATATTTACAGATAAGAACCTCGTTACCTGTTAGATTGATTGCGTGCAATTAATGTCTCGCTGGGGGAAAGGTCCCGCTTACAAATGAGATGATCCGTGCTTATCTCGTGCCCGTTTAATTTTTGGTTTTCATTCATACCAAATTATACTTGTTATGGTAATTATTACAAGAATACTGGCTTGTTCTTGTATCTAAATATAAGCTCGGTTTTAAGCTCCATGTCAGATTAATAAAAAGGTATTGAGTTTTCCAATCGACTTATTATCAGTGAGGACCTGGAGTCTGGAATATTCTATTTTTATACTAAATTATGAGAAAGCCTCTGTATTTGGGCACACACTTGTCTACTTTATATGTCGTGCCTAATTAGACAAACTTTATGGTGGTAGGGCTTTGTGCAAGCCCGTCTGGGTAGGTACCACCCATCTAACTCATCAGTTATTCTAACGCCAAATAACAGTACTCAGTATTGTTGTGTTCCGGTCTGAAGGATGAGTGAGCCAGTGTAACTACAGGCACAAGGCACATAACATCTTAGTTCCCAAGGTTGGTGGCATATTGACGATGTAAGGAATAGTTAATATTTCTCGTCATTGTCTATGGGCGATGGTGACCGCTTACCATCAGGTGGCCCATACGCTTGTCCGCCAACCTATACCATAAAAAACCTTCCTTAAGATTAGCTGAATACCAAAAAGACTAATCGTATTCTAGACTGTTACTTATTGGGGGACCGAGCGCTATTGTACAAAATAATAATAAGTGTTAGATAAAATATGAGATAGGTAGCATGTGCAGTGTAGCACTAATTAATTAGGAGCGGTCCCCCAATGCGATGTTTTTTTTTTTTAATATTAATACACACTTATACATAAAGGGACTTTAGGATTAATTTTCTTTTATAATTTTTTACTTTTTAAAGGTAGCTTATGTTTTTTGTGGCGGGAGTTTCTGAAATTTTTAATTTCATTTTTTTATTATTTTACTTACTAATTAATATTTTTTGTTTCTTAATTATTTTTTTTTCTAATAATTTTATTTAATTATTAATGTTTTTTGTGATGTACAAGTCATAACCTTTCATTTGATACCCCACTTGAGCATATTTGCAAATATTCGGTTTTTCTTCCCCACTTTAACCCCCCATAACTTTTAAACGACTAAACCGATTTTCATCAAACATGTCTAAGAACACTCGCCCGTAAAATACAAAAAAAACTAAATTGAAATCGGTTCATTCGTTCCGGAGCTATGATGCCACAGACAGACAGACACACAGACAGACAGACAGACACGTCAAACTTATAACACCCCTCTTTTTGCGTCGGGGATTAAAAATCTACTATTACTTAATGTTATTTTTAATGAGGCTTTATTAAACGGTGACATTAAAGGGTTAGCAAAAGCAGAAGTAAAATAAAAAAAGATTAAAATAAAAGAAAAAAACTTCACTTCAAAGCAAGCGTCGAGGCGTTACGTACTTCAATTGTGTGTATAATTAATCTCTTGGAAATCATGTTGTGAAAATCTTGCGTTTGTCAGATTAAATTACATCGCATGTACTTTGTACACCTGACCACTAGAAGTGGAGCGTTGCGAATTACACTTCGAATTCTCTCTTCAACGTGAAGAGTGTAGTGCAAGAGTGCTTTGTGCAAGTCTGAATAGATACCACTCACTTATATACATATATATGAGGATTTATTATTTATCGTATATACTAGCGACGTGAGTATGACGTAGAACACATGACAGCGAAAATATACATATATAACGAAGAGTTAGGCAATTTATCATGATGATATTCGAAATATAATAATTCTAGTCGTTATATCGTTTACGTTCGTAATATCTGTCTTTTCGATGTGGCCGTTGCAAAATAAATCCGTTAAAAAAATCTTAATTAAATTTATAGACCACTAGAGTAGTTGTTGACCATTTACCATCAACTAGAAAGCTTATCTGTCTCCCTAACGATACTCAATATATGTATATATTACTTGGTTCTTGATTTGGCTGAAATATTTGTCCTATCAATTAATATATATATATATATATATATATATATATATATCTAAAATAGAATAAAATCGAACACTAAATAACAAAGCAAATTTAATTTTAAAGGTGTGTTAAAGAGTTACTAAGTCTTGCATTTAAATAAATTTACCAAATCAATTTTATCAAGTACCTAGAACATTTTAACGATATCAACATGAATTAATCTACCGGTAATTATAGATACTCTGTATTGCGTCCAGATTGAGTGACCCAGTGACAAAGACAGGGGAGACAACATCACATCATGGTAGTATGTTTGAATCGAGTTATGGCAATTATGGCATGTTTCAGTTGCAGTTAGCCAATCGCCCTTCAAATAAATTTAAGAGAAACTCTTACGAAGATATAAATAGAAACATATGAAATTTTCTGTATGAGTATTTCTTAAAGTTTTGAAATTACTGTGTCTACATCAATACAATTTATTGTTTTATTGAATTCCTGTTGGGGGGAAGTCTCGGCACGGTTCGAACTTTTTAAATAACGTTTTCAATAACAAGCGTTGTATCTCGTGAAATCTACTTTAGTTCGATAATATATAACCTATAGTTAAAGTGTTCTTATTGACACTTTATATAGAAGTTACTTGAATTGTATTATTGGAAGAAATCTGTAGATTAAATGAAATCAGAGAAATCCTTTGCGACATTTTAACATAGTGGTGGTACTTAGATTTGTGTCACAATATGATAATGGCTATATATGTATATATTTAGCAATCAAAAGTGACAACACACGTACTTTATCAAATACTGCACACCTCAGTAATAATATAAAGTAAAAAAAGTAACAGCCTGTAAATTTCCCACTGCTGGGATAAGGCCCTCTCTTCCATTAAGGAGAGGGTTTCGAACATATTCCACCACGCTATTCCAATGCGAATTCAAACACAGGCAAGCACTACTATATAAATAGTAGTGCTTGCCTGTTGCTTAATTTGTGTTTATAATTCATCTCGTGCTCGGCGGTGAAGAAAAACATCGTGAGGAAACCTGCATGTGACTAATTTCATCGAAATTCTGCCACATGCGCATTCCACCAACCCGCATTGGAACAGCGTGGTTCAAACCCTCTCCTTAATGAAAGAGGAGGCCTTATCCCAGCAGTGGGAAATTTAAAGGCTGTTACTTTACTTTTACATACTACAGCGCTTATAAGATTTTTTTTTTAAATGGCGCTGCATTTTTTTATCTCTGTTCATAATCTGCTTTTAATCAAATGGTTGCTATATTATTCTTCCAGGCGCTGATATTATGCAAAATATTATATCTTATATCATAAAGTTGAACTCCAAAAGTAATGAGCAGATTTTCGTACGGTTTTAGCTGATAGACAGAGGGATAAGGAAGGCTTAGGTACATCATTTATTAAGACAATTGTTAAATATGTCGATGCATGTATAAAAAACCTTATGTCTACCCGTTCGAAGCCGGGACGGGCCGCTAGTTAAGTATTGTTTTTTATGGTATAGGTTAGCGGAGGAGCATATGGGCCACCTGATGGTAAGTGGTCACCATCACCCATAGACAATGACGCTCTAAGAAATATTAACTATTCCTTACATCGTCAATGTGCCACCAATCTTGGCAACTAAGATGTTATGTCCCTTGTGCCTGTAGTTACTCTGCCTCACTCACCCTTTAAACCGGAACACAACAATACTGAGTACTGTTATTTGGCGGTAGAATAACTGATGAGTGGGTGGTACCTACCCAGACGGGCTTGCACAAAGCCCTACCACCAAGTATAATTTAAGTCATCTGTTTTGTTCAAACAAAGTTTTGTTTTCATTAGTTAATGACATAAGCCAATAAACAATCGCAAACAAACTGACGTTTTTCTATTTCGTATTGCTACCTATAACAATAAAATTTTATTTTTAAAACGGTACTAACTTTAAAAGCATTTATAACTGGAGAGTTATTATAAATCACTATTAATTCTAGTTACAGGACACCCCATGGTGGTTAGTGTCGCTATTAAACAAAGTGGAATCGAGTTTTTATAGTTATTATGACCATTAAAGGTAACGTCACAAGCTTGTCCCTACTAAGTGTTCTCGATCTAACCTCACGTCACTTACAACTCGAGCAAAAACAAGTTCTACACACATAGATAAGAATAAACGAAATAATAACTTGATATACTTATTACATAACATCATACAGCAAACAGCTTTTTTATCTGGCTGGATAAACGCGTTATGCGTTTCCCCTACGTAATATGGAGGGGTAACCTATAACTCAGGAATACCCGTTAAAAACCGGCGGAACCTCCGCGTTTTTGGTGAGCACAACCGAATCGCATTCGTATGCTACCGTGAACACACATGAAGAGATAAAAAAATTAACAGCTTCGATATTGACATGATATAATTGGTCGAGATCTTGAATATGACTTCAATGGATGTGTGAAAAAATTGCGGTTTGAAATGTCAAAATCAGAGCATTGTAAGTACAACTAAAGTGGATTAGTGTTTTATAATAAAAAAAAAAGATATATTAAACAAGAATTGTTTACTATATATAAAGTTAAAATTTAAGTATGTTTAGTTCACAATATAGCCGACCACATAGGTAATCGGAATATATAAGCAATATTTATTTACGCTTATTATTACGTCAATATTTATTGACGCGCAGGGGCAACACCCTGCCCCTGTGGGAATTGGACAAGGGTTGTCGCAGCAAAACTGGCGGGTGCGACGTAAGAAGCGAGCTCGATGTGTGAGAGAAGTAAAACTGAGGTGTGTGAGTTGGAATGTAGGAACGATGACTGGAAGAGGAAGAGAGCTAGCAGATGTTTTACCAAGGAAACGACGGATGGTTTGTGTGAAAGAGGATATGGTGAGAAAGAATGTTACTTGTGAGATGACGTCTGACAGAGAAGTATGGAAGGAGAAGACATGCTGTGCCGACCTCAAATAATATTGGGATAAGGGCAGGAGGATGATGATGATGATTTATTTACGCTTATTAATTCTTACGATATCTATACGTATCTACAATGTTCTAAAACGCTGATTAAGGTAATAAAATATAATAATTAATTATACTCATATTACATTATTTGACACTTAAAATAATTATGCTTTCTTTAGTACGATTGAGTGAAGTAGATGGAGCGGCGGCGACATGATTAGCGTCGATCACTGGTTGACAGCTGTCATTAGAAAAATAAAAAAATAAATAAAAAGGCAATAAACAATTTTAAAAGAGTGAAATATTATTTGAGGCTCGAGAGTCTTATCTATCTAATTAAGAATCTGTTAAATCTGATATCTAATTACGAAAATGGCTGAAATCGGCTCCAAATATAACAATAACTATAACTACGTTACATAATCGTAAATAGTCTTTTAAATAGTTTAATATTTTTCATTTCATTTTACTTAGGAGGATTCTAAAAATATTTTTGAATACGCAATTATTTTTATTACCTTTTAGTGCATATTTATTTGTTTGAAGTCGGTTTTTCTTTTTGTTAAAATTTTTATTTATAATAGAATTTTGTAATTTAATATTAAATTCAAACATATAGTAGGGGTAACACTTCTTGACAATTTGAATCGATACAACGCTGGCTCTGGATTTTACATCACTGATAAGCCACGTGTCATTGACGTCTAAAGAAAAATATTCTTTCGTACTGGCTGGACTAAAAAACTTATACTTATTTGGAGTTTAACTTTAAAGTAGAACTGAAACCCGCATTTTTGTCAACATGGTATTTGTATTTCCAAAAATCTCATTTAACTAGATCGTATTTAATTTTTAAACTATAGAAATAAAATACCACTCGACGACCTCCATGGTCGTGTACACCGGTTTTCATGGGTACGCCACTCCGAGGTCCCGGGTTCGATTCCCGGCCGAGTCAATGTAGATTATCATCAGTTTTCTATGTTGTCTTGGGTCTGGGTGTCTGTGGTACCGTCGTTACTTCTGATTTTCCATAGCACAAGTGCTTTAGCTACTTACATTGGGATCAGAGTAATGTATGTGATTTTATCTCTTATTTATATTTATTTATTAAAATTACTTGAAAGCAGAGACGAACAGTGATCACTGTTGGACTGCAACTCAAAAAATGTTAGGTAGTCAATTGAAATTAAAGTAACCGGTATTATTGTTTTTTTTATGTGATAGGTGGGAAACGAGCAGGAGGCTCACTTGATGGAAAGTAACTACCACTGCCCATGGACATCTGCAACACCAGGGGGCTTGCAGGTACGTTGCCGGCCTTTGAGAAGGGAGTACGCACTTTTCTTGAAGGTTCCCATATCGTATCGGTTCGGAAAAACCGCCGGCGAAAACTGGTTCCACAAAGTGGTTGTCAACCTTAGCTACTGTCTAATTTTTTTTTGTCAAAATAGGTGATATTTCGAAAGATACACACAGCTTTAAAAGATATCTCTTCCATTCAACCTTAAACTTAATTATAACGAATTAATTAAAGTTGTCACATTCTAGGCAAAAAAAGTAGCCTATGTCCTTTCCTGGAGTTTAAGTTTGCTTCATACCTAATTTCATCAACTCTCGTTTCAGAGGATTGGTTGGAAGAACTACAGAAAAACAGATATATAGAATTTATAATATTAATATAGATTTAATGTATAGATTATTTTTTACAGACGTGCTATCCTTACTATTTTTATGATTCACATATTTAATAAAATTGGTGTGTTATATTGACGCGCATTTTATTTGCCAGCCTTCATAACATTATAAATTTACATACTGATAAGAAACACACATCAAGAACATATGTTAATATGAAAAAAAAACAATACATATATATATATATATATATATATATATATAAGTAGTTACTACTGATTTCTATGTATGTACATAGAAATCAGTAGTAACTACTGAAAATGTCACAAAAATATTAAATTATAAAAAAGGCACGGGCGACTGTGGGATCGTGGATGTAGCTTAAAATAAAAAAATGTACATTATAAATTTATGAACTGCTACGTGTAAAAGTTTGTATTGAACTCTTGACTTAATCGTCGGATGAGTAGTAATTAGGCAACAAAAGCTGTGATATTATACCTTCCCCATCAGATCCAACTTTGATCCACTTATAGTGATTAATACGGGATCAATATTTTAATTAAATTAAACATTCCAGACAATTTAGTGAAACTTTTCGGACCCAGTTTGTATTAAATTATACTTTTAATTATATTAGATGGTGATATATTACAATGTATTAAATTAAAAACCCGTACGGCCCAGTTGATAGATTCTTAACTGGTTATTACTGGTTTTATAGTGAGTTTTCTTGTGTTTATTGTTTCTTTTATAATTTTAGATATATCGGGCTCATTGTTAATAAAACATTTTATGAAAATTGTGTTCGATCAAATTCTACCAATTTAAGGTTTTCATACCCAAACCCAGCTCTACTCGGTTCGTCACGGTAGCATGCATAAGCGATCCTGTGGCGTCCATCGAAAGACGGAGGGGGTACCGCTGGTTTTTTACTGGGTAAATCCGGCATACTTGGGCGCAAAGAAAGCTCTACTCGGCTACAGCTCGGTATACAGTGTGATCGAATATAATCTTATCATTATTTACCGAGGACGATTTTGCATAGCATTGGGCTATTCAATAAGCAAAATAATATTATTGATTGATTATTAAAAAACAAACATGATCGAATTACAGTCTCAGGCCTCAAAATCAAGGAAGGAAAAATTGCGTAGGATTGCCCAAGTGTGTACTTTCTGATCTAATCTGCAAATCTGATACGACCGGAAATAGCTCAAGCGCAGAGACAAGTTTTACAAGACTCGGAAGTCAACAATATGGGAGCAAATTTCAAGCTGCTACTAAAATTTTTGGATCGAAATAACATATATTTCATCATGTATTTTTCGAACCCGGGATTTGCCAAAAATTGATAGCAATATTGTAGTGTATGTAATTGATTAATAAAAATATATACGTTTGAAATAATAAAAAATATATAAGTACATATATTTAAGACATACCGTTTTCTTGGTGGTAGGGCTTTGTGCAAGGTCGTCTGAGTAGGTACCACCCACTCATCAGTTATTCTACCGCCAAACAACAGTAGGTACTTAGTATTGCTGTGTTCCGGTTTGAAGGGCGAGTGAGCCAGTGTAACTACTGGCACAAGGGACATAATATTTTAGTTCCCAAGATTTAAGGATATAGAAAAAAAAATTAAGATATAGTTAATATTTCTTACAGCGTCATTGTCTATAGGTAATGGTGATTACTTACCATCAGGTGGCCCATATGCTCGTCCGCCAACCTATACCATAAAAAAAAACATGTCTTTTGTTACGGTTTGTAAAAATATATGTTACCTAAAACATCGCTAGTAAATGATATGGCTATGTATGTAACTATGATGTACCATATCACCATATAGTTCCATTCAGCTCCCAATTTAAGTTCCAAAACCAAACACCGATGATCGAACTATTGTACCCTTTGTAGCTGACAAAGCGGCTAGCAAACTGGTAAACTATTAACCAATTGTAATCAATTTGAATTACATTACTGCATAATATATATGTACAACCCGCCACGGCTTCGCAAAGGAAAACTGATATTAAATATACTGCAGAATTTATTTATCTACGACATCACATTAGAAACATCTAAAATGATCAGTTTTTTTACTAATTTGTTCATGTATTATGTACAAAATCCTTCCTCTCAAATCACTCTCAATTAAAGACCTCATCATGAGTCGTTGAGTAGCTTTAAAGATCTAAACATAGACTTTTTTTTTTTTTTTTTTATTACGCTGGAAAAACACTTTGCGCGCTTCCCCCACGTGATGGAAAATGGGGGGGTGTGTGGGACTCCCCGGAGCCCTGAACGCCGAGTGCGCCCAAGCACACCGGGTTTACCCACTAAAAAACCAGCGGTACCCTCTCCGTCTTTCGGCGGACGCCACGGGATCGCTTACGCATGCTACCGTGACGCCCTGACGGTCGGCCCGCTTATACGGGCCTCCAACAGCTAGGGGGGATTCCCAGGGTACTGGGACCCCCCCTGGTCCCTACGGCGCCTATTGAGGCGGAGGGAGAAGATGCGCGTAGCGCCTTTTCCTTCTCCCCGGTCGTCTTCTGCGGAGCGAGTCAGCGGCGGCATTTTTTTCCCGCTCCCGCTCCGCTGCTTCCTTCTGCGACATGACACTTTCGCAGAAAGAGCGCATCTCTGACCAGCACACCTCGCTACCGAGCATGGCGTTGATAACGCTCGGTAGCGAGAGGTCTCCGCCCATAGTCGCCGCAAGGATGTGCCTCTGGGGCCCCCACGCAGCACACTCGTACAGGGTGTGGTACGCCGTGTCCACTGGCGCACCACACTATCTAAACATAGACTTTGTTTTATATTATGTATAAGATATTATATAAGAAGACGTTACATGTTTTAAAATGTTGTTGTAATGTAACTCCAAGATATGACAAAGGAAAATATTTTATCTGTTTTTAATAAGAGAAATGCTTTTAATAGGAGACCATATTTACGTCCTTTTATAAGTAAAGTAAAGTAACATCCTGTAAGTTTCTCCCTGCCGGGCTATCCCATCCCATTAAGGAGAGGGTTTGGAACATATTTCGAAATCATCTGTTAAGATGCACGAGTTCGAACCACTGGGCCATCTCAGCTTAGAGTCATTTTATATTTTAGGCATATTCTACATCAACAAAATATTGAACACGAAAACTGAAGATAAATAAAGCTCCATTAGTTAGTTATATTAAGAATCCAAACAATTTTAAAAACTTGTGATAACGAGGTCTGTTACAATTATTCTCAAACGGACTTGTCTGTAACGAGATTATTCCATTATTTTGGTATTACTAACTCAGAACTTTACCTTTGAAACGTTATTCGTTCGACTATCATTGAAATAATACAACATTTACTCAACAAATGATGACACTTTTAATTGAATTATAATATAAAATCAATAATATTTGTCAATGAAATAAAAAACACTAGCGATACGCCTCGGCTTCGCACGGGTGGAATACTTATTCGTATCTTGTATCACCCAGCGTTTACGATGTAAATTAGAAACATCTAATTTTATAAGTGTTTCTTTATTGTCCACGTATTATATACAAAAGAATCCTCTCGAATGCGTGATTCGTATACATATACACCTTCCTCTTGCATCAAAATATTTATTAAAAAACAACACAACAAAAACCGCTATGTAATATTAAAGATCTAAGCATACTATATAATGATGATGATTTCTGTTTCCGTAATATACATACGCCCCTTACCGACACAACTTTCTAATCTTTATTGAATTGTGTAGTGCATTGGGGCTATTGTGGTAAGGGGTAAGATTGTACCGATCGAATTTGGGGCCGATTCGACCTATATATCCAGTCAATAGAATTAGTTTCAGTAACTCCTATGGAAAAGCTATGAAGGTATTGATTATAAATCTACAACAGCATTCAAGGGAATAATAATGCATCTGTGTTTGCACACACACACAGAGAACGGTTATCTAGTCTGCACACACAATGAATTCCAGATTTAGGCTATTCCTGACATGATTTTCAAAGAGATTTATTACAATAGCTAGCTTATTGCAGCCGGTCTTGAGACCAATTACGAAACGAAATTAGTACCGCTTGTTTAGTGGATGCTTATGCCCTTTCGGCACCAGAGCGAGACTTAACTCCTTAATTTATACAGAGGAAACTGGTAAATACGTTTTACTAGAAATAAATATGAAATCTTAAATTTTATGGACTAGGAATCTTTGCTGGTATATGTTGGACATCTAACTAATATTTGAACATGGTGAAATAAAAAAAACGGTGTACCTTATATGAAGTATTTAATATAAAACCTTTTTTCCGATCTTTATGACACTTTAACTAAAATGAAAAATTTTAGTATGAAAGAGTCTATTACATTTTTATGTAACCGTTTCATTAGAGCCGAGAAGAGCGTGCCAGTCTCGAATTTTAATATAGTAAAAAATTGGTCTTAAATTTCCAATTGATAGAAAAATGGCTACTTTTATAAGGATCAGAATATTTCGTTCAGTTTCGTGACATATTGGGCCGTGTTGGATGTGTATGTAGTAGATTATATTCTTCATTATGTTTCATTCGTCGAGTGCAATATGTATGAAAAGTAAAGTAAAGTAACAGCCTGTAAATTACCCACTGCTGGGATAAGACCTCCTCTTCCATTAAGGAGAGGGTTTGCAACATATTCCACCACGCTGTTCCAATGCAGGTTGGTGGAATTCACATGTGGCAAATTTCGATGAAATAAGACACATGCAGGTTTCCTCACGATGTTTTCCTTCACCGCTGAGCACGAGATGAATTATAAACACAAATTAAGCACACATATATAGTTGGGCCATCTCGGCTATTTGTGAATAAAATGAATGTAAAAGGTAATAACTCAAATTAAAACTTTGAATCATTGGTTTAAATTCACGTATTAAATACTATCTCAATTAATTAATCTGTTTTTCAAGCGATTAGGTAGTTTTGGTAATTCTTATGCATAAATCAAATCAAATCGAAATCTATTTTATTTAAATAGGCTTTAATCAGTTTTGAATCGTCATTTAACAACTATATTAATTGAAGCTACCACCAGTTCGGAAAAACAACCTTACCGAGAAGAGTCGGCAAGCAACTCAGTAATTACTCTTCTTCAACATTTAGAAATACAGTTAAGTTAGTTAAATACAATTATATGAAGCCGAGCTGAAAATTTGGTTACAAAACTTTAAACTGATGCGGATTCAAAACCAGGTAAGCGCCACTGAATTTTCCTGTGCTTTGTATAAAATTCATCTCAAATCAAATGTGACCAATGGTGAAATAAACAAAAACTTCTTCTCACAAAGCGAAGAGCTTTAGCCCAGTAAGAATATATAGAGGCTTTCTTTTACCTTACTACAGGTTATTATATCTATATGTTATATTCTTTTCTACTTTTTCTAAGCTACTCAACAGATATTAATACGGTTTTCAATAATAGAACGAATTTATACATTTTTTTACAAATTAATTTATTAAAATTTATTTATTACACTAATTTCTCGATTAGAATAATATAATTATACTTATCTACAATGTATAGAATTAATGATTAAGATAAAAAATTTGCATTATTTGACACTTAAAATAATAATACTTTCTTTAGTACGGTTGAGTGAAGTAGATGGAGTAGCGTCGGTCACTGGTTGACAGCTGTCAATAGAAGAATAAAAAATATCTATTAAAAAATTAAAAAGGCAATAAAGTCTCAAGAGTCATATCTATATAATTACGAATATGATAACGCTGTCCTCATTTGCCCCCGCATTTATTATTTTAATAGAATTTTGTAATTTAATATTAAATTCAGACATATAGTAGGGGTAATACTTCTTGACAATTTGAATCGATACAACGCTGGCTCTCGATTTTACATCACTGATAAGCCACGTGTCATTGACGTCTAAAGAAAAATATTCTTTGGTACTGGCTGGACTAAAACCTTATACTTATTTGGAGTTTAACTTTAAAGTTATATTATAAACCCACGGTTTTGTCCACGTGGTATTTGTGCCTCCAAAATCTATGAACTATTTCGAAATTAATGTTCTAATTATTAACCTTACCTACTGTCTATTTTTTTATCAAAATATAGTTTGCGTAAATACATACTTAGCCTTAAAATGGGACCTTAAAATACTTGATCGGATTAAGAGTCTATTCTTATGTATTACTAGTAGTCGCCCGCGGCTCCGCTTGCATTTTTGGGTGTTATTTGTCACGTGTCAGACGAAAAAAGTAGCCTATGTCCTTTATTGGAGTTTAAGTGTGCCTCATACCTAATTTCATCTACTTTCGTTTCAGAGGTTTGGTTTGAAGAACTACAGATATACAGAATTTGTAATATTAATGTAGAAATAATATAGATTATTTTTTTACAGACGTGCTACACTTACCATACTATTTTTATGATTCACATATTTAATAAAATGAGTATGTTATATTGTCGCGCATTTTATTTGCCAGCCTTCATAACATTATAAATTTACATACTGATAAGAAAGACACATCAGGAACATATGTTAATATGAAAAAAAAGCAATATATATATTTATACATACATATATATATATAATATCTATCTATATATAAAGTATGTACATAGAAATCAGTACGAGCCTCCGGCATATCGGAAACGAAGGAGATCTTCGCTACTCTGCGATCTACAGTAGTTAATAAGCTGATAATGTTAGAATAGTAACTACTGTAAACCTCACAAAAATATTAAATTAAATTATAAAAAAGGCACGAGCAACTGTGAGACTGTGGATGTTGCTTAAAATAAAAACAAGTACATTATAAATTTATGAACTGCTACGTGTAAAAGTTTGTATTGAACTCTTCATTGACTTAATCGTCGGATGAGTAGTAATTAGGCAACAAAAGCTGTGATATTATACCTTCCCCATCAGATCCAACTTTGATCCACTTATAGTGATTAATACGGGATCAATATTTCAATTAAATTAAACATTCCAGACAATTTAGTGAAACTTTTCGGACCCAGTTTGTATTAAATTATACTTTTAATTATATTAGATGGTGATATATTACAATGTATTAAATTAAAAACCCGTACGGCCCAGTTGATAGATCCTTAACTGGTTATTACTGGTTTTATAGTGAGTTTTCTTGTGTTTATTGTTTCTTTTATAATTTCAGATATATCGGGCTCATTGTTAATAAAACATTTTATGAAAATTGTGTTCGATCAAATTCTACCAATTTAAGGTTTTCATACCCAAACCCAGCTCTACTCGGTTCGTCACGGTAGCATGCATAAGCGATCCTGTGGCGTCCATCGAAAGACGGAGGGGGTACCGCTGGTTTTTTACTGGGTAAACCCGGCGTACTTGGGCGCACTCGGCGTTAAGGGCTCCGGGGAGTGCCACACACACCCCCAATTTCCATCACGCGGGGAAGCGCGTAATGCATTTTTCCAGTGAGAAAAATAAAGAAAGCTCTACTCGGCTACAGCTCGGTATACAGTGTGATGGAATATAATCTTATCTTCATTTACCGAGGACGCTTTTGCACAGCATCGGGCTATTTAATAAGCAAAAAAAGTATTGATTGATTATTAAAAACATACATATGTCCTGACCGAATTACAGTCTCAGGCCTCAAAATCAAGGAATGAAAATTGCGTAGGATTGCCCAAGTGTGTACTTTCTGATCTAATCTGCAAATCTGATACGACCGGAAATAGCTCAAGCACAGAGACAAGTTTTACAAGACTCGGAAGTCAACAATATGCGAGCAAATTTCAAGCTGCTACTAAAATTTTTGGATCGAAATAACATATATTTCATCATGTATTTTTCGAACCCGGGATTTGCCAAAAATTGATAGCAATATTGTAGTGTATGTAATTGATTATTAAAAATATATACGTTTGAAATAATAAAAAATATATAAGTACATATATTTAAGACATACCGTTTTCTTGGTGGTAGGGCTTTGTGCAAGGTCGTCTGGGTAGGTACCACCCACTCATCAGTTATTCTACCGCCAAACAACAGTAGGTACTTAGTATTGCTGTGTTCCGGTTTGAAGGGCGAGTGAGCCAGTGTAACTACTGGCACAAGGGACATAATATCTTAGTTCCCAAGATTTAAGGATATAGAAAAAAAATTTAAGATATAGTTAATATTTCTTACAGCGTCATTGTCTATAGGTAATGGTGATTACTTACCATCAGGTGGCCCATATGCTCGTCCGCCAACCTATACCATAAAAAAACACATGTCTTTTGTTACGGTTTGTAAAAATATATGTTACCTAAAACATCGCTAGTAAAGCTATGTATGTAACTATGATGTACCATATCACCATATAGTTCCATTCAGCTCCCAATTTGAGTTCCAAAACCAAACACCGATGATCGATCTATTGTACCCTTTGTAGCTGAGGCGGGCTAGCAAGCTGGTTAACTATTTACCAATTGTAATCAATTTGAATTACATTATTGCATAATATATATGTACAAGCGACCCGCCCTGCTTCGCAAAGGTACACTGATATTAAATATACTGCAGAATTTATTTATTTACGACATCACATTAGAAACTTCTAAAATTATCAGTGTTTCTTTACTAATTTGTTCATGTACAAAATCCTTCCTCTCAAATCACTCTCAATTAAAAACCTCATCATGATTCGTTAAGTGGCTTTAAAGATCTAAGCATACATAGGCACAGACAATGGTAAGTGACTTTGTTTTATATTATGTATAAGATATTATATAAGAAGACGTTAGGTATATGTTTTAAAATGTTGTTGTAATATAACTCCAAGATATGACTAAGGAAAATATTTTATCTGCTTTTAATAAGAGACCATATTTACGTCCTTTAAGTAAAATAAAGTAACAGCCTGTAAATTACCCACAGCTGAGCTAAGGCCTCTTATCCCATTAAGGAGAGGGTTTGGAACATAGTCCACCACGCTATTCCAATGCCGGTTGGTGGAATGCACATGTTTTCCTTCACCGCCAAGCACGAGCGAATTATAAACACAAATTAAGCACATATATATAGTGGTGCTTGCCTGGATTTGAACCCGAAATCATCGGTTAAGATGCACGAGTTCTAACCACTGAGCCATTTCAGCTTAACGTCCTTTTATATTTTAGGCATATTTCACATTAACAAAATATTTAACACGAAAACTGAAGATAAATAAAGCTCCATTAGTTAGTTATATTAAGAATCCAAACAATTTTAAAAACTTGTGATAACGAGGTCTGTTACAATTATTCTCAAACGGACTTGTCTGTAACGAGATTATTCCATTATTTTGGTACTACTAACTCAGAACTTTACCTTTGAAACGTTATTCGTTCGACTATCATTGAAATAATACAACATTTACTCAACAAATGATGACACTTTTAATTGAATTATAATAAAAATCAATAATATTTGTCAATGAAATAAAAAACACTAGCGATACGCCTCGGCTTCGCACGGGTGGAATACTTATTCGTATCTTGTATCACCCAGCGTTTACGATGTAAATTAGAAACATCTAAATTTATATATGTTTCTTTATTATATTGTCCATGTATTATATACAAAAGAATTGTCTCGAATGCGTGATTCGTATACATATACACCTTTATCTTGCATCAATATATTTATTAAAAAAGAACACAACAAAATCCGCTATGTAATATTAAAGATCTAAGCATACTGTATAATGATGATGATTTCTGTTTCCGTAATATACATACGCCCCTTACCGACACAACTTTCTAATCTTTATTGAATTGTGTAGTGCATTGGGGCTATTGTGGTAAGGGGTAAGATTGTACCGATCGAATTTGGGGCCGATTCGACCTATATATCCAGTCAATAGAATTAGTTTCAGTAACTCCTATGGAAAAGCTATAAAGGTATTGATTATAAATCTACAACAGCACTTAAGGAAATAATAATGCATCTATGTTTGCACACACACACACACACACACACACACACACACACACACACACACACAATGAATTTCAGATTTAGACTATTCCTGACATGATTTTCAAAGATATTTATTACAATAGCTAGCTTATTGCAGCCGGTCTTGAGACCACTTACGAAACGGAATTAGTACCGCTTGTTTAGTGGATACTTACGCCCTTTCGGCACTAAAGCGACACTTTACTCCTTGATTTATACAGAGGAAACTGGTAAATACGTTTTACTACAAATAAATATGAAATCTTAAATTTTATGGACTAGGAATCTTCGCTGGTATATGTTGGACATCTAACTAATACTTGAACATGGTGAAATAAAAAAGGTGTACCTTATATGAAGTATTTAATATAAAACCTTTTTTTCCGATCTTTATGACACTGTAACTAAAATGAAAAATTTTAGTATGAAAGAGTCTATTCCATTTTTATATAACCGTTTCATTAGAACCGAGAAAAACGTGCCAGTCTCGAATTTTAATATAATAAAAAATTGGTCTTAAATTTCCGATTGATAGAAAAATGGCTACTTTTATAAGGATCAGAATATTTCGTTCAGTTTCATGACATATGGGGCGTGTTGGATGTGTATGTGGTAGATTTTATTTTTCATGATGTTAAAGTTAAGTAAAGTAACAGCCTGTAAATTATCCACTGCTGGGATAAGGCCTCCTCTTCCATTAAGGAGAGGGTTTGCAACATATTCCACCACGATGTTTCAATGTAGGTTGGTGGAATACACATGTGGCAGAATTTCGATGAAATAAGACACATGCAGGTTTCCTCACGATGTTTTCCTTCACCGCTGAGCACGAGATAAATTATAAACACAAATTAAGCACACATATATAGTTGGGCCATCTCGGCTATTTGTGAATAAAATGAATGTAAAAGGTAATAACTCAAATTAAAACTTTGAATCATTGGTTTAAATTCACGTATTAAATACTATCTCAATTAATTAATCTGTTTTTCAAGCGATTTGGTAGTTTTGGTAATTCTTATGCATAAATCAAATCAAATCGAAATCTATTTTATTTAAATAGGCTTTAATCAGTATTGAATAGTCATTTTACAACTATAAAAAGTGAAGCTACCACCAGTTCGGAAAAACAACCTTACCGAGAAGAGTCGGCAAGCAACTCAGTAATTACTCTTCTTCAACATTTAAAAATAGAGTTAAGTTAGTTAAATACAATTATATGAAGCCGAGCTGAAAATTTGGTTACAAAACTTTAAACTGATGCGGATTCAAAACCAGGTAAGCGCCACTGAATTTTCCTGTGCTTTGTATAAAATTCATCTCAAATCAAATGTGACCAATGGTGAAATAAACAAAAACTTCTTCTCACAAAGCGAAGAGCTTTAGCCCAGTAAGAATATATAGAGGCTTTCTTTTACCTTACTACAGGTTATTATATCTATATGTTATATTCTTTTCTACTTTTTCTAAGCCACTCAACAGATATTAATACGGTTTTCGATAATAGAACTAAAAATATTACAAAGTAATTTGAATAAGCTTTACAGAGATTTCTTACACAGATTCGAGTTTATCAAAATATCTAAAAATAATTTAAGTGATATAACTTGATACAAAAACGTTGCTTAAACGGGTAACCATTAAACATGGTCAGCAACGGTTTACCGAGAATACCGCGTGGGCGGGCCGCCCACGACTGATGAGTGCCGAGATCCTATTGGAGTGGCACTCCACCAGCAGTAATTTTGCAATAAAAAAATTAAAGAGTTGCAATTTTCTCCTGGCATTTTGTCTCTTATGGTCATCGTATCATAGTTAATCAAATACGACATGATCTTCTATATACATCTTCTATATACATATATACATATAAGTTAATAAATGCAAGTGTACATGGTATATATACCAAAATAAACCTTCCGTCTGTCTGGCTAGTCTCTAGAACGGTTGCACAGAGTTTAACGCGACTTCCACAAGCAAATATATGATGTAATAGATGTAACAGTCTGATGTTAGAAGTAATTTAGGTAACTTTTATTTTAGAAAGAATCTGCTAAGAAATGATCATTTAAACGATATACAATCGTAAAACATTTATTTGTTAATGGTTGCAAGGGTTGACGTTTGGTTAAGGGGTGCAAGTTAGTACTTAGTATGTTGAATACTACCTTAAAAGCCAGTAACTATAGTCATAAGAAACAACATGTAAAGCCTGTAAATTTACAACTAGGCTATGGAGGCTACGGCCTTTTGAGGAGAAGATTTGAACATATTCCACCACGCTGCTCTAATCGGGTTGATTGATTCACATGTGGCAGAATTTCGTTGCAATTACACACATGCAGGTTTTCTCACAATGTTATCCTTTACCACCGAGCATGGGATGAATTATAAACACAAATTAAGCACATGAAAAGACATTAGTGCTTTCTTGGGTTTGTATACACATCTTACTTCTGCTTAATTCTCAAGATTACTGGAAAATGTAACTTGTAAAAATTATTTGTAATTTCTTAAAGTGCGAATATGTATGTGGATCGCTTACAAAGGGCTCGTTTGCCAGCCTGCCTACCTATTTAAAATACTTAAAAACATACCAGCGAGTTGTATAACATCAATAGAGGAACGAAGTCTGTACGTGCGTTGGTATTTTGTTAGTCTGCAGCGTTTATTGCACTTTCAAACGAGAGAGGAATTCGTAGCATTTGTCGTTAGAGAATAAAAGCGAAAATCTGCCTTGAATTCCAATACGCTGTATAAAACGCTTACTTAATAATTATGTTGTGAAATATATATAGCAGGTGCTTAAACAAATTAAACCTTAATTTAATTTTTATTTATTTTGTTGCTAACAACCATGATTTCCAACAATTACAACAAAAAATACCCAAAAAATTATAGATTGATGACTTCCATGGTCGAGTGGTGTGTACGCCGGTTTTCATGGGTACGCCACTCCGAGGCCCCGGGTTCGATTCGTAGATTATCATTAGTTTCTATGTTGTCTTGGGTCTGGGTGTTTGTGGTACCGTCGTTAATTCTGATTTCCATAACACAAGTGCTTCAGCTACTTACATTGGGATCAGAGTAATGTATGTGATGTTGTCTCATATTTATTTATTATTTATTTAAAGAGGTGAGTCTTTAGAATTACATGTATCATCTACCCAATTAATAAATTATAAATTAACAATCACGGCTTTCTATTTTTTTGTCTTGTCATTTCTTTAACTTTCAATTTTTTTCATATTTCAAAAATGGAATTAAATTGCATAAAAACTTTTTAGAAATGTTTTAAAAAATAAAAATAAATTCATGATCTTCATCATCGTCCAATCGTAATCTACTGGACTTAAGTCTCTCCCAAAGTGCGCTGTGCTACAGTTTCTGTGTCTGCCGAGTCCAATCAGTTCCTGTGACGTTCTTCGGGTCATGGAACAATCTATGTAGACTGTGCTCTATGTGATAGCCGATTGCATTTCCTACTTAAGAATCTTTTTTTTTTATGAGATAGGTGGCAAACGAGCATGAGGCTCACTGGAAAGTGACTACCACCGCCCATGGACATCTGCAACACCAGGGGGCTTGCAGGTGCGTTGCCGGCCTTTAAGAAAGGAGTACGCTCTTTTCTTGAAGGTTCTCATGTCGTATCGGTTCGGAAAAACCGCCGGCGGAAGCTGCTTCCACAAAGTGGTTGTGCGAGGCAGAAAATGTCTAAGAAATCGCGCAGCTGTGGATTTTCGGACATCATATTCTAGTTTAATGGATTGACAATTGAAAACGAACAAGTCACGTAAAGCTGCGTAAAATAAAACACATTTATTTTAATATGTATTTACTTTTTTATCTATGATTTTCAAAGTATATAACAAATGGCGCTATGATTGGCAATCCTGATAAACGCATCGGCCCACCACCCCACATCGTGCTGTGTAGGCGTGCCTCCCACACAACGTAGTTTGTACGTAACGCTGCAAAGGTTAGACGGAGCCTTTGTTGTTTGTACTATTGTTGTATTTCATATAGTATTTTGTATACATTAATATATGACATAAAGCTGTCTTATCTATCTAAAAAAACATGATAAATATTGTATATTGTTGATAATCGTTTCTATTATTTGGTATAATACAACACAACTTAGATGTAGCATCGGCAAAATTCGTAAAACCGATCACATCCGAGTTAAGTACGCTATCCCAGATTATCAATATTTATTTCTTATGTGAATATGATCTCTACACAAACATAATAACCTGTAATATCATATGACCTAATGTATTCGTCAATTTGACACGTCGATTTACATGCACTTGCTTTCTCGGATTGAACTGACGCGAGAATCTATAGCGACGAATAGCGTCGAATAGCGTGATAGGAGCTGTTTCTATTGTTTGTGTAAATCGGCAGCAATCGGTTTTATTGAATTTGCTGATGCTACATCTAAGTTGTGTTGTACTATAATTCGGTGTAAAAAATACAATACTTATATACTGTTTACTTGGTGGTAGGGCTCTGTGCCAGCACGTTTTGGTACCACCGTCTCATCATTCTACCGCCAAAGAGTAATCCTTTGTATTGTTTTGTACCTATTAAAGAGTAAATTAACCAGTATAACTAGAGCCATGTCCCAACATAGGTTTTATATGAAATGGTCAAAAGTTCTTATGGCCTGAATGTCTAAGGACAGTGGTGAGCTCTTAATTGGCTCATTTATCTGTCCGCCTACCAACGTTATAAACAAAAATAACTTTATTTGATCTCTGATGACGTCATTCTCCATTACAAGCATTTCTTTGAATTTTTTCGTTCTTGTACAGTTAGAAAAAGAATTCAAATTTTAAAATGTTTTTAATAAAGTTTAGATTGTTAATTTCTAAGAATATTATGTACATACACACATGTGTTTTCCATCGATTAAAAAAAACAAAGTTTATCAATTAGATTTGTTTTTTTTTATGTCTGTTAACCGATTTTTCCATAATTTTTTTTTTTGAGATGCATTCATATTTGCTCCATCCCAGCAAAAAGTTTCAATTTGAAGTTGATTTATTTTATTAATATTATATTACAATATAGTAAACAATATTACACAAAACAAGAAGTATATAAAAACTTGTCACGTCCGTATATTCACTCTTACTTGGCACGGAGTTAATTACAATTAAAAAAAAAAACTTAAAACACTTTCATATTTACAAAATATTAAAATTAGAGTTTCGAAAATACTTTTAAATAAGGCTTATTACTCAAAAAAGATTATGTAATATGCGTACATTAAATATCATGCAAGATTAATTAAAAAAAGGTGTTTAAATTTAATTAAATCTTATAAAAATGCAATGAATGCGCTACTAAGAAAAAAAAAAGTAAAAGTAACAGCCCGTAATTACGCAGTGCTAGGCAAGGCCTCCTCTTCCATTAAGGAGAGGGTTTGGAACATATCCCACTACGCTGTTCGAATGCGGGTTGGTGGAATGCACATGTGGTAAAATTTCGATAAAATTAGACGTATGCAGATTTCCTCACGATGTTTTGCTTCACCGCCAAGCACGAGATGAATTATAAAAACAAATTAAGCACTTATATGAAGTGGTGATTGCCTGAGTTTGAAACCGAAATCATCGATTAAGATGCACGCGTTTTGATCACTGGGCATTCTCAGCTCATTAAGATGGCCCAGTAGTTAGAACGCGTCATGAAAAATCATTCAGTCATTAATGCTTGCCTTCATTTTGTCTTAATGTTTTTTTTTTAACATATGATTTGGTAAAGTTAAAAATATGCATAGAATTTTATTATAGAAACAAATAATTTGGACCCAACAAGGATAAATTTACTTTTTGCAATCGGAAAATTAGCGTAAATAGAGTTATATTTACTCCTTGTCTTTATACATTGACCATCACTGATTCTATCAAAATGATCAAGGTTACTATAAATATAAATAGCAGTATTGATAATTATAATGCAACTAAGTATCCCTACTGTGTATAACACCCTGAAAGAGTATTGTGCTCTATGATTATAAAAATACCGGACAAATATGTTTGGAAAATGAATACAGATTCAATCCGCTATCAAAATAACATGCCATAAGTCATAATAAAACGATAATAACTAACGTATGTATATTTAATAGAAATTTAATCTTGATTATTTCAATTAAGAGTTTTTGAAGGAATCACTTCTTCTAGGGGGATAAACTACTTCGTTACGTAACGCGTTACACGTCAGTCTGTCCCTTTCTCTCACGCATACAACAGCGAAAGGCAGCCTCTACCTCTCTCACTCTCTCACAGCGATAGATCCGGACAGACGTTTTTATGTTAGCACATCTCTCGGGCACCCACACGCACACGTATTTCTTTTGTTTTTTTTTTAATTGCGTTAGTTTACTCGAAAAGTCAACACAATAGTTTCAGTAAAGTCGAGATACTGGCTTAACGATTTTATGTAACGATTCTTAAATAAACGTTAAAGAGATTATTATCTAGTATTAAGCTTTAAACCTAAGTCTACATCACGCTCTTTATTAAACGTTAAGGAAAAAAACACTTTGGATTACTTACTTTTAGCTTGAAATATATTTTCTAGTATCGTATAAATCGTTTTGAAAACAACTTAGAATAAAATGAACATTGATATTGAGTTTAAGTTTTTTTTTTTATGGTATAGGTTGACGGACAAGCCATATGTGCCGCCTGATGGTAAGTGGTCACCATTACCCATAGACAATGACCCTGTAAGAAATATTAACTATTCATTAAATCGTCAATGCGCCACCAACCTTGGGAACTCAGATATTATGTCCCTTGTGCCTGTAGTTACACTGGCTCACTCACCCTTCAAACCGGAACACAACACTGAGTACTGTTGTTTGGCGGTAGAATAACTGATGAGTGGGTGGTACCTACCCAGACGGGCTTGCACAAAGCCCTACCACCAAGTGTTATATTTATATTATGAGATATACTTTTATAAACATCATATGTTTAGTAGCGGATAACTTTGTAAATCTCGGAGTCCTCGGTTCAAATCCTAAGCCTAATCAATAAACTGTTACCTGGTCTGTCAATAAAATCTTAGAAGCAGTTAAGTAAGCAGTGAGCAATCCTGTACCTTGGAGAGGACGTAAATCTTTTGATACATGTTCTCTCTCCGTTCTTATCGTATCAGGATTATAAGAGAGAGAGGGAAACAAGGAATAAGGATGTTAGTAACATTTTCATTGTTGATTACACACAAAAAGCACTTACAAAAAGCTCACCAATATAGGTACCACCTATTCATCAGACATTCCAAATAGTAATCAATATTGTGATTGCGCCAGTGTAACTACAAGTGATGACCACTCACCATTATTGGTCCGTTTGCATCCATCTATAATAACAACAAAAACAACAGCCTGTAAATTTCCCACTGCTGCGCTAAGGCCAACTCTCCGTTTGAGGAAAAGGTTTGGAACATATTCCACAACACTGTTTCAATGCGGGTTGGTGGAATACACGTGTGACTGAATTGCTATGAAATTAGACACATGCAGGTTTCCTCACGATGTACATCTGTATATGTAATCAATTTTGGAGAATTGATAGTTCTAATAAAGTGAGAATGTTTGTTTATCCATAAATTTAAGATCAAATATTATACATCTAAATTATACAGAAATAAAAAAAATTAAAATACAAATCATGACCGCGTGGAATGGTGGAAAGAACGCTGGCTGCGTTTCCTCGTTCATTACAATTCTAATTCCTTTTGTATTCATTTAATAAAACTTCAATTACACTGATATTTGTTTTTACTTCTGTAAATTATGCCAAGCAGATGTTGCGCGTGGCTGAAACACTTTTTTTCTTTTTTAGAAATTCTGTAGACTTTCGTATAATTATGTGCCATTCAATTTATGTTTAACTAGCGACCCGCCCTGGCTTCGTACGGGTACAATGCTGATACTAAATATACTACAGAATGTCTATAGAAAGTTTACCACTGTGGACCTTATTGAAGACCTCTGAGGTTCCTTCCACTTTAATCAATCTATCTATTGAAATAAACAGTAACAATTAAGTGAACCACCGGTTCAGAAAGTAGATTCTACGGAGAAGAACTGGCAAGAAACTCAGTAGTTACTCTTTTTCAACATTTAAAAAATACAAAGTCAAGTAAGTTAAATACAATTATTTAAATTAATACACCCTGCTTGGAAGTCAACATGTATTAACTTCACGCTTTTTTATTGTCTATAAAATCTTGTATTTTCGATTTTCGATTTGAATTATCGAAACGGCAAAGTTAAAAATGTCTTTTATATTACAAAATGAAACTATACAAATCATTATATTGGTGAAAAATACTTAATAATAAAAATAAGACACTACAGAACATAATCTTATGATAGAAAAATAAATGATCATTTTAAGAAAATTACTTGATATAATAATAATAATCCATAGTGTTAGTTCCAGGCTTAAAAAAAAAAGATATGGGCTCGTATTTTTCAGAAGTATATAACTGTATAATTTGTCGGTCATTGGTCGAAAGGTGAATGTGTCTGCGTGTATGTGTGTTTGTGTGTGCTTGGTGATTTCTACAATATTTACAAGTAAATTTATATACTGTCAAGACTTTGATCCTAGTTGATGAGAAAATGTTGTATGGGTCTTATAGCTGCCGTCTTCATGTCAGCTGGCGGTACAAAAGGCATTCTATTGTGCTAACATTTGTTGAGACAAGCTTAACTTAGGAAATAATATGACTTATCTTGCGACAAAACTAAAGTCCGCACGTTAAAATATACTAATATTGTAAAATTGAAGACTTTGTTTGGTTCTCTGAAGGTATTGATCTCGTTTGAATAAATATCAATGTCAAATGGGACATTCTTCGAGGTACCAATGGAAGCAGAGTATTAATGGAAATTAATGCAAAAACCTATTACTTTTAAGAGTATCCTTTGCATGTGCTGCGTAAATGGATAACGGTTCCCAAAAATCATGCATGATGGAATCTTTAATGTAGTCCAACCAAATCGAGCAGCCAGTCTGTAAACGCCTATGGTAAAAAACGATTTCGTACCAAAACAATGTAGATACGCGGTAGCGAGTCAAAGCCAAGTACTAGTGACAGTCCTACTGGCGAGCACCGGAACTTTTGAAGCCACTTTTGACCTCATAACTCAAAAACTATTTGACATAAACATCTCATCATAAATTTGGCTCATACATTGAGATAGGCGAGATACATATGTACTCCAAATTTGATACACACATCTTAAACGGTTATGTAGATATTAATGTCCAAAAATCTTCATTTTTATCACTGACTGACCTATAGATCAAAATTATTTCCCACTTTCAGGTGATTGAGAAAGCTCAAATTTGGCATATACGTAGGAAATTAGGCAAATACAAAAAAAAATCTGAAACTTTTTATTATGTGTTGCTTGCCTGGGTTTGAACCCGGAATCATCGTTTAAGATGCACGCGTTCTAACCACTGGGCCATCTCAGCTCCTGATACTACTGATCCCAATGTAAATAGCAAATAGTAAATACGGCACCACAAACACCCGATCTGCGTGTAAGGCAACACAAAAAACGATTGAACTTTTCCTACATACGCTCGGCCGGCGAGTAGTAACGATGAAAACCGGTGCACGTACTACTCGACCACGGAGGTCGTAATATTCACTACAATGTGATACTTTATTCAATGATCTGCCATCTTAACTAGACTGAGCTGACATCTAAGTAGTAAGATTACTGTATTTGAACTTTGTAACTAATTCAGTATACAATACATCACTCCTATTATTTACTATTTTACTGGTTAGTGATAGCACAGCGTATAGGCAAGGGCGCCGTAAGAATTAAACTATACATCGAAAAATTTGGACACTATGATGTTATAGCATTGTGTTCTTAGTAACTCTTGCTCATTCTGACTTCCAAGTGGAATAAAAAAATCTTACATATTGTCAAATCAAAAAAACACATAACATTAGCGACAATCCATTATTAACATGAAATAAAATAGCATTTTTATGACTTACTTGGTAAACGAACAGCTCACCTGATAGAAAGTGACTAACACTGCACTGACACAACATCGTCGGGTCTCCGATGCACTGCCGGCATTAAAGAAACGTGCAGGTTTTTTTGGTATTTTGGTTGTTTTTTGAGGTTTCCTAGGCGTATCCAGTTAGCAAGGTCTACAGAGTAGTTCTGTGAGGAAGAAATGCCTTACAAATCGTGTCATAGTGGAATTCCGGGTATTTAGATGGTGCGGATGAAACTTGGTTTTCTAATACGATATCCGACAAGAGTTGATCATTTCAATTTCATTTTATAAGATAGGTGGCAAACGAGCAGGTCACCTGATGGAAAGTGACTACCACCGCCCATGGACATCTGCAACACCAAGGGACTTGCAGGTGCGTTGCCGGCCTTTAAGAAAGGAGTACGCTCTTTTCTTGAAGGTTCCCATGTCGTATCGGTACGGAAAAACCGCCGGCGAAAGCTGGTTTCACAAAGTGGTTGTGCGAGGCAGAAAGTGTCTAAGAAATTGCGCTGTTGTGGATTAAAACAATTACTCGGAAAAATCCTCATGAAAAATGAGCTAGAATATGAAACATTATATATAAGAAGATTACTTATTATTTACTTCATTTAAATCGTTAATAAAAAAAATTGTGAATGCCTTCATAACAATTTTTACTTGGTTCAATATGAGCCAAGCGTGGAGTCATCTGTTGATTCGTAAACTAAAAAGGAATCTAATGTTGACTCAGAGACTTATTGATGGTCTGTTTCCCGATCCTTTTATCAATATCTGAGTTAGCGCAAAGGATTCCTCGAAGAAGTTCGCATTGTGGTTTCAATTATAAAGGATAATTTTATTACAGCTTCAAAACTATTCAGTTTAGTTGGTAGAAGATCTGAATATTAATCAAACCATACAAATATCATTAAACACATTTCACATTTGTCTTGTGAAGCACATTTTTTTAATTACATTACAACAACAACAACAACAGCCTGTACATTCCTGCTGCTGGACTAAAGGCCTCTTCTCCCTTTGAGGAGAGGCTTGGAACATATTCCACCACGCTGTTCCAATGTGGGTTGGTGGAATACACATGTGGCAGAATTTCTAAGACAAATTTGTCACATGCAGGTTTCCTCACGATGTTTTCCTTCACCGCTGAGCACGAGATGAATTATAAAGACAAATTAAGCACATGAATCAGCGGTGCTTGCCTAGGTTTGAACCCGCAATCATCGGTTAAGATGCACGCGTCCTAACCAGTGGGCCATCTCGACTCCTAATTACATTAACACCCTGTAAATTTCCCACTGCTGGGCTAAGGCCACCTCTCCCTTTGATTCTCAAATTAAGTATTTCGCAGTAAACCAAGAATCGTATCGTGAAATGTAATAATGATTTATTGTTATATGCTAATTTGATGCTTACTAACTTTAAGACTTATAATTATTATATTCAATATCGCTTGACGACAAAGAGCCTGTTTTACATTTCGAATTAACGGGTGAGTTGATGCTATGTGACCCGGTACTAGGGATGAGTGAGCCAGTTTAATTGAAAGCGCTACAAGCTAACTTACATAGTTGGGAGCTCATTAACGTTATATATACGAAATAAATACCGTTAACTTTCTCATTATAAACATGTATAATAAGAAATAATTTGATATATTTTTGTATATAGAAAAACAACAACAATAGCCTGTAAATTCCCACTGCTAGGGTAAGGCTTCTCGCTTTGAGGAGGGTAACATATTCCACCACGGTGTTCCAATGCGGGTTGGTGAAATACACATGTGGCAGAATTCCTATGAAGGTTTCCTGACGATGTTTTCCTTCACCACCGAGCACGAGATGAATTATAAGTACAAATTAATCACATGAATGTTCAGTGGTGCTTCCCTGGGTTCGAACCCGTAATCGTCGGATAAGATGCACGCGCTCTAACTAGTGGGCTATCTGGGCTTTGTATATGACTTTACATTTAATTCAATACTATGCTGTGACAATTCGACAGTTATTTTATGATCCAATTCGAATAACGAATACTTTGATTATTATTATTCTGATTATTTTTTCAATTTTTTTAAGTGAAACATAGTACAACATAGCTTTTCTTTCTACTCGGTATTTCAAAACAGAACGAAAATTTTAAATAACAGTATTGTAAATCTGTATATTTGGAAAGAGCAACTATGAGATCTTGCTCTTTCTTCTTGTGAAAGGCTGCTTCCGAAACAGTAATATTGCCATATTTACAATCAAACATTTTTTTTGTAAAGTTTACTGAATTAAAAAATATTTGTATTGATTAGAATTTCCTCGTCAAACCGGTGATTGTTTGTCATTAAAAATTACCTTCTAAAATTTTAATACAAATGTGGATAGTAGAATTTACTTAAATAAAGCATATTATCATTTAACACTGACACTGCACTGCCAGGTATATTTTTTGTAATTACACTGGCTCACTGACACTTCAAACGAAGCAATATAGAACAGTTTATATATTATAATCGCCCATTCTCTAAAACATTTAAAATAAACATCGACGGACGCTGATTAACTAAGTTTCAGTAATATACAAACAAATTATTATTAAATTCATCAAGAATGCAACTGACAGTCACAAATTTGTTACCACCGTGACAACCCAAGACGGATGGACGCCCTTTGCTTTGCTACGTCTGAAAGGTGACGTCACTTCCTTCATCACGTCACTCACTTCCATTCTAAAATAATATACTGATATAAATAAATTTTATTTTAATTTATTTATGTTAAGTTTACTGTATTTCAAGCATTATACACGAATATATTTTTATTTTCTTCCTTTTTTGAAGCTTTTTTTGGGGAAAGTTTGGTTCCAATAGATACCAACTGAAGGACTTTTTTTATCGAATTGTTATGTTACGACGCCCTCAATACTTTAATAATTATCTATATACGTTGAAAACATAAATTATAAATTAATTCTCTGTACTATAGATAAGTTATTAGGTATATTATCATAATTTATGAGTTGTTATGATATCCTCGTTATCGAAATATTAACGTCAATATATCTTCTGAAGGCTTGTTCGGACACTGGATTATTTAATTAATTTTAAGACTGTTTAATTTATAGATATACTATAATATAATTTATATATATATACTTAATTCAAGTACGATTGCAGGTTCACCCAGAAAAGCACTGCTGAAATTTCATGTGCTTGATTTTTGTGAAGGAAAACATCGTGAGGAAACATGCATGACTAATTTCAAATGTATACAGTATTTTTTAATTCATATTTGCATATATTTAATGACTTATCACTATATATGTAGTGTAAAACAAAGTCGCTTTCTCTGTCCCTATATCCCTATGTATGCTTAGATCTTTAAAACTACGCAACGGATTTTGATGCGTGTTTTTAATAGATAGAGTGATTGGAGAAGATGATTTTTGGTATATAATACTTTTCTTTTCTAAGTTTCTAATGTCATGTCGTAAATAAACAAATTCTGTAGTACAACTCGAGCGAAGCCGGGACGGTCGCTAGTCATTAATAATTAAAGAAATAAAAAGCATTACTTAATTCCATATTGAATATTTAACTTTATTTTTTTATGGGTATCGAAAAGTACTACAAAATAGCAAATCTGAAACTCACGACGAAAATTAACTTAACGACACTTAATAGGCTTATCATTCGTTTTGTACCATAGATACACAAATTGTTAACATGTAATTCATAATACTAGCAGTTACGTTTTAAATATACAGATACCTTTTACCTTTATGCATTGTAATCAGATGTCAATGTCTATACAATTGTGATGTGTTTGGAATAAATAAATTATTATTATAAAAAAAAAAAAAAATGTTGAAAAAGAGTGACTACTGAGTTTCTTGCCATTTCTTTTCGGTAGAATCTATTTTCCGAATCGGTGGTAGCCTCACTTAAAATAGTTGTTACATGACGATAGTTGTTAAAGCCTACTTGAACAAAGTATATTTTGATTTTGATTTTGTTGTTTTTTTTTCAAGTAAAAATTATTTAAAACATTAACTTTTATATTTTTCGTAAAAAAATACAAATAGTTACGTTTTTTCTTAAATAAAAAATACCTCAATTCATTTGATTCATGAATGAAAAGAACAATATTTATTACATGGTATTGTTCAGTATTAAACGTGGGTTCAAAGTTTCAGCTCAATTGATTGGATCCAACTCGCTTATAAAATTCCATTGAAAAATTTGACATATTCATACAACCAGACGAAGGATTATTTAAGTGAAAAACCAATAGTTATAAAGTCCGATCATGTGTAGTATAACAACGGAATTATTTAACTATTTTTTATAATCCTTTTTTGAATACACAATACTGATTTTTGTATATAATAAATTTTACGCTCAAATGAAAATTACGAATTGACTATTCGATATGTCTCAGTGGTTAGAACGCGTGCACCTTAACCGATGATTGCGGGCTCAAACCCAGGCAAACACCGCTGTTTCATGTGCTTAATTTGTCTTTATAATTCATCTCGTGCTCTGCGGTGAAGGAAAACATCGTGAGGAAACCTGCATGTTAAAAATTTCATAGAAATTCTGCCACATGTGTATTCCACCAACCCGCAATGGAACGGCGTGATGGAATATGTTCTAAACCTTCTCCTCAAATGGAGAGGAGGCCTTTAGCCCAGCAGTGGGAATTTACAGGCTGTTGTTGTTGTTGTATTGTTGTTGACTATTCGAATATATAATTTTGTGATTTTGAAAAGAAAAACATATTACTATTCTATATGCTATTTCAAAATTAATCACGTATTATACATACACACAAATAATACAGATATATGCAAAAATTGTTAATCTGATAGTTACCACGAACTATTGACAATGGCAAATGAAATTGAAATTCTTATATATACATACATATATATGTTATGTATACTAAAATAAAATAAAATGCTTAACTTTAGTTAATAATAGTCACTTCTTTAACCTTCGTTTAAGTACATTAAATAAAAGTATTAGACAAATATTCTAACACAATAAATATAGAGCTTTGGTGGTGGTTTTTAAATCTATATTTAAAAACACACTTCTTTTTTGTGTTCCTTAATCTTATTTCACCACGCTGCTTGAAGGCGGATTAGTGGAATACACACGAGGCAGATTTGCATCCGACACATGCAACCTCGAGATGTTTGTTTTCACCGTCGAACACGACATGAATTATAAACACATATTAAACACATGACATTACAGCTTCCCTGATCTTGAACCCGTATTAGGTTAAGATTAAAGTGCTCTAACCACTGAACCATTTCGATTCGACACATTAAGATGAATACTGTTTCAAATAAATAAAGTTTCAATTTCAAAAAGATTGAGACATAACACGCCATTACTGATTTTTATTGTAGAAATTATAAATATCTACAAACGTGTAAACACTACAGTTTCATGTATCTATTATAGTTTTCGTAGCAGTTGGAAAACATTTCGATCATTTTGTATGTATATTTTAATATTCTATATTTAAATTGAAATCGTTCTAAAAACCACACTGAGATTCTTTCAAGGTGTTTCTTTCAAAACCGATGTAGAATTTTAATCATCAATTACGCATTATAAAAATTGTTACTTGGTGGTAGGGCTTTGTGCAAGCCCGTCTGGGTAGGTACCACCCACTCATCAGTTATTCTACCGCCAAATAACAGTACTCAGTATTGTTGTGTTTCGGTTTTAAGGGTGAGTGTGCCAGTGTAACTACAGGCACAAGGGACATAACATCTTAGTTCCAGAGGTTGGTGGCACATTGACGATGTAAGGAATAGTTAATATTTCTTACAGCTTCATTGTCTATGGGTGATGATGACCACTTATCATCAGGTAGCCCATATGCTCCGTCAACCTATACCATAAAAATGTAAATCAAACTAAGACATTTAACGTTTTGAATTGGGCGTGTATCTTTTTAGCAAAATCTTTTAACAAAAAAAAAACAGGCGTTGACTCTATGATAAATGTAGTTTTTTTTTTTATTTAAGTCGATTAAAACGATTTTCACATTATAAATGTCCACGCAAAACAAAGTTGCGGGCAAAGTTCGTACCTCGATAAACTCGTACGTTCAACAAGTAAGGCGGATCAGCCCCCGCCTATGGGTGGCGCCTATAAAAGAGAATTCCGCTTCGAGTCCGCAGTTAGTGACGAACGGGAGGCTATGCTACACTGAAAGCTCAACGCATCGTGAACGACAACTTTGAGCAAGTAAGTATTTATTTTACCTTCAAAAACATTTTACTATTTCAATACTGGCACACAATTACGTCGAAACTTTAAGCTTTCCTGAAAAGCTTTAGTATTAAAATAACGAGTATTTAACAGTCTTTTTTATAAGTTTAAAAAAAAAATATTTTTAGTGAATACTACATTTTTTTATCGAAGACTTAAAAGTTAAAAAAATTATACTTCAAGTAATTGTAAGCATTGTTTTATTAACTCTATTAATAAGGCTTTGAGCCCTTTTAAAACAGAAACAGTTAATAAAGTTTATTGGCACCGTTATTAAAACGGTTTTAATTAACTAATGTACTTCGTTTCACTATCTGGAAAAATCTTCATTTTATTAATTTATAAGCCTATTGTAGCTTGCCTACAATTTTATCTTTTGAAAAAGTTTAATTCTTATTTTAAACTGCATTCTACGTCGTAATCCTCGTCTACACTGTAGCGTGTTCGTAGCAGTCCTTACGCAAAGCAAAATATATACATATAAAATTATATTTTTAATTACATTTTCTTAAAAATAATGATGTGTTAAATTATATTTTATTTTTCTTTGGAGATTCCGTGAAACAAAGTTATTCGTAGCAGGTACGTAGCAAGTTCTACGTGATGAAATTAAATTTAAAGATCCTTTAAATTTATTTATTTTACTTACGTCATATTGCATATGTTTTATTAAATATAGAAATTAAATAATTTATAAAAATAATCTATACCAAGAATATTTTAAAAGACATTTTACAAAAGTGATTATATAATAAAATATTTACGAGATAGAACCTAGAAAATTAAATTAAAATATAATTAATAAAAAAGACATTTATTTAACACGTTTTAGTATTAAAAATATAATATATACAATAAGTATATACAATATTATAAATGGAACACTCAAAAGAATTTAAAATAATGACAGTATACGTAATCATTTCTTACTCTTCGCTTTATAACTTTTTTTTGACGTCTATTTCAACCGGTATGCTTATATACATTAAAACAATCCAAACAAAAATAATAAATTAAACTCCTAAAATAAGCAGGAAGTGTTAAATTATTAAGTTTAAATTAATTAACTCGCGTTAAAGTCTATTATGATAAGATGGCTTGTGAGCTTTTTAACTAATTAAAAACAAACCTCATCAGTATTGAATGAGACGGAATTTATTTTCAAATAAAATCCCGTCAGTTTTTCTTTATATAATATTCAAGTTTGATTAAAAAGAAAAAAAAATAATCTAAAGAATCTCGATCAAAGAGTACTTATATCTGGAAACATATTATACGTCATATTCTAGATATCTGAGGTTCATATACCCTTACCATAAAAAAAAACTATTGCTTTTCGTTACATTGTTACTAAGTAACTATATGTAGTTGACCAATTATTTACTTATTCGATGTGTAAATTTTAAATCATCTTGTTCCATTTTTAAAATTTTGTAGTCTGTAATTTATTTTTAATCACAGCATTATAAAAATGTAATGGACTATTTGAATCGACGTAATTCAATACGAGAGTACATTAATACAATTTTTACACAGAAATAATTTGAAAATAGAACAATTATACAAGCTAATAAATCTTTATAGCTATAAATATTTATGTGAATGTGTGTGTGTGATTAGTAAATTTATGCGATGGTGTTTAATTATCCTTTTTTTAACTGTTTCGTCAAAGAGATTATGTCAAAATTTGTTATAAATAACGGTAAGTTTGTGTCAAACGGTGGAATTTGCAGCATAGTTTGGGCTTTACTTAGGTAAGTTTCACAGTCTAAAGGAACGCCTTTCGAGAAAATAGTATACATAAAAATATATTTCTTTTTGCAAAGCCTAACTGATAGAACTAAAAACCAATACACACAACTTATATCAGAAGATACGCGTTTCGAAAGAGGTTTTACTATTTTTTATTTTTTAATCAATGTTACAGTAAGTATTTCTTTACATTTTCAAACTATTAATAAGATAATTTTTTGTTCATATAAATATATAGTTTGCTTATTATATATGTAAAGAGAATACGCATATATATCTAAAAGACCATCTCGTCTGTCTTGTACAATAGTTTCGAAAACGTTGACATTTTTGGAGCTTAAAGTTTAGAAGCTCAGGGTAAGTTAGCTTTCACGTTCTTAAATAACTAAAAGTTCAAAATATCTCGTCTATGTCTGTCGCGGGTTTGAATTAGAAACCTTTTTACAGATACATTTTAAATACATTAAAATAAAATAGAGAAATTATGGTGTTACGTCATAAACGATACATTTAAATATGACCATAAAGGTTTAATTATAGGTCGACAGAACTTAAATGTAGCATTGGCAAATTCAATAAAACCGATTACTGCCGATTTATACAACCCTTAGAAATAGTTCCCCATCGCGCCATTCTCTCGCATCAGTTCAACCCGAGAAAGCAAGTGCATGTAAATCGACGTGTCAAATTGACGAATGTATTGGGTGGTATGATATTACAAATTATTACGTTTGTGTCAAGATCATATTCACATAAGAAATAAATATTGATAATTTAGGACAGCGTGCTTAATTTGAATGCTATCGGTTTTACGGATTTTGCCGATGCTACATCTAAGTTGTGTCGTACTATACTAAATTAATGTCATTAAATCACGCTACATTTCAAATTCATTTCATACATTTCAAATAATTAAAACCGTCGACAATAAATTGTTCAGAAACTTTAGAAATGTGCGTATCGCATTGTTTTCATATATGAGTTAATTTCAAACGAGAGATATAATAAATTTACATCGAAATGAAACTCGCGATAACAGACAACGAATTTAATCATACAAATTCTAGCCTTATACGTTGAATGTGATTTTATTAACGCTATAAATATGAAAGAGCTGATGTGGCCCAGTAGTTATAAAGCTTACATCTTAACCGATAATTGCGAGTCCAAACCCAGGCAAGGCACTGAATTTTCGTGTGCTAAATTTGTGCTTGAATTTTGAATTTATCTCGAGTTCATTGGTGAAAGAAAACAATGTAAGGAAACCTGCATGTGTCTAATTCCAACGCAGTTTTGTCACATGTAAATCCACCAATCTTCTCCTAAAATGGAGAGGAGGCTGTTACTATTATTTTTACTATTATAAATATGAAATAAAGTTTTGGTATAGAATATCATACTTATAAATATTTATTTTATTTTCAAGATAAGTAGTATATTACACATAAATAAAATTAACTGTGCATGAAACGGTAAAAGATTTATGAAATAAACAAAATCTTATAGTCACATAAATTAGCTAAACAAATAAATTAATTTTGAATTAAAAACAATTAAGCATTTTTTTTAAACTAAAATATACTGCAACTTTTGTGTATCAAAAATGTTATTCTTAGTTTTAAGATTGGGTGCAATAAAGAATAAATAAATAAATATTTAAAGTCAAAATCGAAAGCCAGATGTAAGTCGGAATATCTTCTGCTCTACTGTGAGATCGTGTAATAAAATTGTTATTTACGCGTGATATGAGTGTGAAGTCGTTTAAATTGCTAAAATATAAACAATTTTCCCCGCATAGTCTCACGCGTACATTAAACTATACTTTCTTTAGTCGTATTATGCTGTATAATGTCGTATCATACTTGTATGGATACACTCACTAATATTTATTATATCTTATTATCAAATAAACATTTCTATATTTGAAATTATAAAAAAAAAATAACAAAAAAAATGTCATATACTAGCCATCTGATACAAACCTCAAAAAGAGTGTACGTATACATACATACTATATATATTTACAGACTAACATAAACCTTATAACCTTGGAACAAACTCTTTAGCTTCATAATGTCCGGATATAACTATGTTCAAACCTATATATATCAAAGCTTCGGATAACCTAAATTTATTTTATTTCGAAAAACATATCGCCTATTTCGATCTTATCATTAAAAAAAATGATAGAAATAATCTAAGTTAAGTGGATCACATTTTATGGGTGATAACAAAATATAGCTCAGCTTCACAGCAAATTACATTTGAGATGTACCATCATCAAATCTATTATTAACTGTTTAACTGTAATCTTATGCAAAGTTAATACAGAACTAAGTATGATAATTTTATATTAATTTATTTTTATTAGGACAACCAACAGTAGATACAATATCACATACAAAATATAAATTACATTTAAAAAATTATCAAAGTAAAAGTTCTACTATTGAAAGTAGTTTCATCATTCATTTAAACTAAAATTATGTAATGATAATATAAACATACGATTAAAATATACGATTCAAGTTGAAAAATAACATTTTTTACTTTTGATTGAATAGAGATGATCGACTATCATGACATTATATATATCATGCAGCCTTTAGTATCCGGCGTTCTTTTGCTGTCCACTGCTGAACATAGGCCTCCCCCAGAGCGGGTCCCAGTACCCTGGGAATCGACCCTAGCTGTTGGAGGCCCGTATAGGCGGGCCAACCGTCGGGGCGTCACGGTAGCATGCGTAAGCGATCCGGTAGCGTCCGCCGAAAGACGGAGAGGGTACCGCTGTTTTTTTAGTGGGTAAACCCGGTGTGCTTGGGCGTACTCGGCGTTCAGGGCTCCGGGGAGTCCCACACACCCCCCACTTTCCATCACGTGGGGGAAGCGTGTAATGCGTTTTTCCAACGCGCACCACGCTGCTCGGTCCTTTGCCTCCCTCATCCAGTCTCCACCGGCGATCCTGCGAATGTCGTCGGACCAGCGGGTCGGAGGTCGTCCTACATTACGCTTACCGAGAAGCGGTCTCCACTCTAGGACTCGTCTGCTCCAGCGGCCATCGGTCCTACAACAGATATGGCCAGCCCACTGCCACTTCAGCTTGCTAATCCTCCTAGATATGTCTGTTAAGTTTAATTTACTATCGTTGAAAATAAATTAGCCTTTGCTTATTTATGCATCTAGACAATCAAAGCTTAGAATGCTTTGAAAAAAATGGAGGTCATATGTTGGTTACTAAGTAAACGCACACTAGTAAAGTAATCGTTTTGTGAGTGTCAAGAGTCACAGTCGTGCACACTAAGACAATGTAGAAGTCACATTTATTGTAGTCCGACAATTTAATTTAGTTTTGTAGTGCGTTCATCTAGATATATCAATCTAAGTGGCATTGATGTTATACAATATGCACAAAACAATGATAGAATTATAAATGAAAAAATATTAATTGTAATTTGTATAAAAATAATCCATCAAGTTTCATAATTATTCATGTCATTCAATATAATAAAATCGCTAGAGAGGGATCAGTCGAAATGTACAAATTCATAAAATACGACCTCCGGGGTCGAGTGGCGTGTACACCGGTTTTCATGCGTTCGAAGTCCCGGGTTCGATGTAGATTATCATTAGTTTTCTATGTTGTCTTGGGTCTGGGTGTTTGTGGTACCTTCGTTACTTCTGATTTCCCATAACACAATGTGTTGTATGTGATGTCGTCTGTAATTATTTTTTTATTGCTACCAATGCCTACTGGTAAAACATAATCACCCTCTCTTAACAAAAGAAATCTGTTGTAGCCTAAGTTACTCCATATCACATCAGCTATTTGCCAACGAAAACTCTGTCATCATCGGTCCAGCCGTTCAATAGATTATCCGGAACAAACCAACCAGACTAAATTGGTTATAAGCACAAAGTCCTACAACCAAGGAGACCGCTACTTACTATACTACTTTGTCCAAGTCAGTCATCTATATCTTAAAAAAATAATTTCAATTTTTATTGTGTAATAATATATGTCATCGAATAAAAACCATATTATGACGACCTCCGTGGTCGAGTAGTTCGAACACCGGTTTTCATGGGTACGCCACTTCGAGGTTCCGGGTTCGATTCCCGGACGAGTCGATGTAGATTATCATTAGTTTTCTATATTGTCTTGGGTCTGTCATTTGTGGTACCGTCGTTACTTCTGATTTTCCATAACACAAGTGCTTTGGCTACTTATTTTGAGATCAGGGTAATGTATGTGATATTGTACAATATTTATTTATTTTATATTTTCGATTCATCATAGATTAATCTAGTATTATTAATACAAAGTATTGAAATTTAGAATACAAATAAGACAAAATTATTTCAATATTCCTTATTTCTATACACAAATATTGAGTCTTGGTTCGTATGCATACTATTGATTTTTTTATACTAACTTATTAAATATTTGTAACAAGTATTCCCCTATTTAAAAACACGAACTATTCACTTAATTATTTTAATAGATTAAAGGTTAGCACGTGAGCAAACAAGAATGTAACCAACATTACAATCACTTAGATTATTAAGCCGATTAGTGGACAGGAAAACTTTTCATAACATACATTACTGGCCTGTAAAGCTAACCCCGATGCACGCCAGTAATATATCAGTAATGTATTAAAAAAAGACCATTATCATTTATATTCATGTATATTTTAGACATTTAGTAATAATGGTGCAATGTTATAGCCCTTAGCGATGTAAAAAGTTGCAAGATCATTTCTGTCTCCTCGAACCATAGTCATACCCACTCTTAATACAAATGCTAAGCTTAAACGGATATAACAACTACTAATCTACAGACATTTTTAACTTTGCCGTTAAAAATAGATTGGTAAAAAAGGCATATTATTCGATACAAGATTTTGTAGATGATAAAAAAGCGTGTAATTAATACCTGTTGACTTCCAGGCAGGATATATTAATTTAAATAATATTGTATTAACTAACATGACTTCGTATTTATTAAATGTTGAAAAAGAGTAACTACTGACTTTCTTGCCGGTTCTTCTCGGTAGAATCTACTTTCCGAACCGAAAGCTTCACTTAATTGTAAAATGACGATTCAAAAGTGCTTGAAAAAGCCCACTTATAAAATTTGTTATGATTTTTATTTGATTTAGATTTTGATAATACGGCAGCTATTCCAAGGCTAGTATAGTATATTAATTAACAGAAGAATTAATAACACTAAGTACTTAATTATACACAAACTAGTAGTCGCCCGTATCTTTGCTCGCGTTTTAGAGTGTTGGTTGTCATGTGCTAGGCAAAAAAGACCTGTGCCGTATATGCACATAGGTATTAAAGTAAACAGTAAAGTTACATATTCTATGACTAAAATATTTCACATCTGTGTATCTCATATTCTTTGGCATATATCGTGTATAAAAGTCGAAGCATTGCATATGTAAAACAGAGTGTCTATCAAGTGCGTCACAGTCCGTATAATTGTACCGTCTCGTTAATAAATCGTGAACCAGTTAGTGACTTTCATTATCCTCAACACAAACCCAGCAACAGACCTATGTCTTTTCTTGAAGTTTTCTTCATACGAAATTTCATCTAATTGGGTTAAGCGGTTTGGTTGTGAAAGAACGACAGACAGGCAGATAGAGTTACTTTCACATTTAAAATATTAATATATATATGAATTTAGAGTTGAGGTTATTGGCATATTGGTGATGTAAGGATTGGTTGGTTGAGCTGAGATGGCCCAGTGGTTAGAACGCGTGCATATTAACCGATGATTTCGGGTTCAAACCCAGGCAAGCACCACTATAAATATGTGCTTAGTTGGTGTTTATAATTCATCTCGTGCTCGGCGGTGAAGGAAAACATCGTGAGGAAACCGGCATGTGTCTAATTTCATCGAAATTCTGCCACATATGCAATCTACCATTGGAACAGCGTGGTGGAATATGTTCCAAACCCTCTCCTTAATGGGAGAGAAGGCCTAAGCCAGTGGGAAATTTACAGGCTGTTACTTTTTTTAAGGGTTGGTTAATATTTCATACAATGATACTACATTGTCTGTGATCGGTGGTGATCACATACCATCATGTGTCCCATATACTCGCCTACCTATATCATAAAAAAACGAGAAATAGTTGAAAATTACGTAAAACTAAATTCTCCTTCCGTATTTTCTGTTATTCAAGAAAAATAACTTTTCAGACATCACCTCGGTCTGCTCCGAGTAGTCTATCTTTTCGTCTGATTGATAACCGTAGAACGTTTAAAGTAGTGCAGATATTTTAAGTAAACATTGAGAAATATTTCTTTTAAGAGTTTCGACTAAGGAAGTAATTTATTAAGTACACTCGATCGTTTTAAGTCATACTATCGATCGAGTCGAGATGGCCCAGTGGTTAGAACGCGTGCATCTTAACCGATGATTGCGGGTTCAAACCCAGGCAAGCACCGCTGTTTCATGTGCTTAATTTGTCTTTATAATTCATCTCGTGCTCAACGGTGAAGGAAAACATCGTGAGGAAACCTGCATGTGACAAATTTCATAGAAATTATTATTCCACCAACCCGCATTGGAACAGCGTGGTGGAATGTTATCCATTTTTAGCCGAGTCGATGTAGCAAAGTTCATTAGATTTCAATATATGTGATGTTGTCTAATATTTATTAAATTCGTCTAAACTGATTTGGTTGTGCAACTTCTTCTTTTTTATGACTCATTAAATATCGACCTCCAAATAAGAAAACTCAGTTTGTTTTATTCCGGTTTGAAGGGTGGGTAAGCCAGTGTAAATACAGGCGTAAGGGATGTAACATATTCTCATTAAGGTGGTGTCACATTGATGTTTTAAGAAATAAATTAATATGACCATTCACTTACCAATTTGTTCGTCCACTGTTGAAAATAAACAATACTCGATTCAATAAATTAATGTTTTTTTTGTAGATTAAGAAAATCATTTTTTATTTTTGCTTTCTGTCCTTTTTACATCTATGCACTGTAAATTGTTATATGTCCGGCATAAGTATTGGCTAATCTGTCTTGAGATTCATAGTCAAAGTCAAAGTCAAAAACCTTTATTCAAAATAGAAGTGTTTACACTTTCTTATTGACTGTCGAAAATCTACCACCAGTTCGGAATATAATACCTCAGACCTGAGAAGAACCGGCGAAAGAAACTCAGCGGGTTTTTTTTTTAATGACAATTTATAATTTACAACAATAAACATATTCTTGTTATTTGAAACAGCCTGGAGACGATCATCTCATTCCCAAGGTGTGCAGTCAACTAGAAAGTCATTAGTGCTGTAATCTCTTTTGAATTTTATAATTTAATATTGTTGAACGTTTTCTGGGATCCTGTTGTAAAAACGTATACATTGCCCCAAAAAAGAGTTACTAACCCTGTGTAATCGGGTACTAGGCGCAACAAGTTTATTCTTGTTCCTAGTATTAATGGAATGTACGTCACAATTTTTGGGAAAATCATTTATATTTTTGCGTACATGCATACATGCATAACATTATCAAAAACAAATTGAGAAACTCAAACTCAAACTCAAACTCAAATTCCTTTATTCAATATAAAAGTATTACACTTACTTATTGATTGTCAAATAAACACTACCACCGGTTCGGAAAAAGGAACACCCTGACCTGAGAAGAACCGGCGAAAGAAACTCAGCGGGTCTATTTTTTCTGTTATTTTTTTTTTGTCAAATTTATAAGGTACATAGTAGTATATGATTAGAAATAGCCAGGAGGCTATCGTTTCATTCCCAAGGTGTGCTATCAAACATAAACTCGCTAATTGTATAGTAACCTTTTGCACACATGCGTTCCTTAACAATTTTTTTTAAATTTGGCAACAGAAGCATTTTGAACGCTTTCTGGGATCCTGTTGTAGAAGCGTATACATTGCCCCACAAAAGAGTTACTGACTCTATGCAGTCGAGTAACAGGAGTAACAAGATTGTGTTTGTTCCTTGTACCAATGTTATGAGAATCACATTTTCTCATAAAAACATTAAATTCCTTGGCTCCTAGGTTATAGATTGCGCGAATAGCCCTCTTCTGCAGCACAAATATAGTTTGGATAGCGGCTGCGTTACCCCAAAGCATAATACCGTAGGACATTATACTGTGAAAGTAACTAAAATATACTAGTCGAGCCGTATCAACATCAGTAAATAATCTAATTTTTTTGACCGCAAATGCCGCAGAACTCAGTCTACCCGTCAATCCTTTATCCTTTCCAAGTTTATATGGGGGAGCCACTGTAACTTGGCATCAAGAGTAAGGCCAAAAAATTCAGTTGTTTCGAGAAGTCAGAAGCGACAGTCATTATTTTAATTTCTTTAAATTTACATCTTAACGAATCTTTTGGGCCCAGGTTATAAATTGCACGAATAATCTGCAGTACAAAAATAGTATTAATGTCAGCTGCATTACCCCAGAGTAGGATACCACATGACATAATACTGTGGAAATAGCTAAAATACACAAGGTGAGCCGTATCCACATCAGTTAAAAATCTAATCTTTTTTACCGCATAGGCTGCAGAGCTGAGTCTATTTGCCAATTTACTTATATGGGGGCCCCATTGGAGCTTAGAGTCAATTGTCATACCAAGGAACTCTGTTGACTCTAATACATCTAATTCTTCCCAGTTTAAAAGTACATTCGTTTTGACACATCTTACATTGGGAGTAGTGACATAATATAACATAACGACATACATTCAAAAGACATTATCATCAATTGAAACATTTTAACTTTACGCAACCGTTTCTTTGCGTAAATTCCTTAGTATCTCAAACCTCCTTTTAAGTGAACCTTAAAATCGTAAATAAGGGATATTTTTGCATATCTCAGGATAATAAAATAACCTTAGAAGCAACGAAATACTTAAAGAATTTTCAAACGAAGATAGCGTAAATTTTAGAAATCGTTTACGTCGAATAATTTTACGGTTTCAAGTTTCGTATATTTTAAAGTTATCTTTATGAGTCTTATAGCTTTTGAATTTCGGAATACATTTTGTAGATATTTGTGAAGTATTCAACATGGTTTACATGTTATTTGTAATTCAAATTATAATGAACGGATACATTTTTTTTTATCTATAATATTTATTTATTCTTTAAACATCTCGTTGTACTATTTGCTTACTTATAAGATAGCAGATCTCGAAGCCCTTGATTCGAATCCCGGGTCTGTAAGTAAAATAAATTACTTAACTTTTTTTGACAAGGAATTCTGAATAAAGGTCTGGAGTAAAAAAGTTGGCTGTGTAACACTCCTGTACCAATGAATGCCAGTAATAGATCGTCCAGAATTTGATACCACTCAGGTCAAATGAGAATTAGATTAAGTAATTAGAGGTATCATAATTCATATAGTCATATAATCAGGAGTGACAATGAAACGGTCTAACGGTGGATGGAAGTGAGGGGGTATGTGAGACGCCCCGGTGCCCTGGACGCCGAGTGCGCCCTATACACCGGAATACCCGCTAAAAAACCAGCGATTTCTCTCCGTGTTGTCGTTGGGCACCACAGGACGGTACACTAACCTAACCTATAAAGTACTGCCTCTCTTATCTTTGATCCTCGAAATCTCCCTTACGAAACGATTATAGTGTTACATTGCTATTCAAAACTTATAGGGCATCTATGAATAAAGAATCGTTTGATATAAAAATACCAATAAATACGAAACCGCTACAGACGGCTTTGTACCAAATATTTTAATCCGCTTATGTTAAGCTGCGCGCGTGAGCGTGACGTGTACCTTTGAATCGTTAATTCCTTGCTCTCTGATTAAGCCTGGATTTGTAATCGGTAAAAATTGTTATATTATTGGATTATACGTGTTCCAACTGTTTTCACAGATAATAGATTTATTGAATCGTTTGACAAATTGATTGTTTGTTGCGTATCGATCGGCAACAAGGGAAATGGATGGTGATGGCCTCTTTCTGCCAAAGTTCTAATTAGACGCTCAAATCTCGCATAAGAACTTGTTTTTTTATGGTATAGGTTGGCGGACGAGCATATGGGCCACCTGATGGCAAGTGGTCACCATCACCCATAGACACTGACGCTGTCGTGTGAAGAAATATTAACTATTCCTTACATCGTCAATGTACCACCAACCTTGGGAACAAAGATCTTATGTCCCTTGTGCCTGTTACACTGGCTCACTCACCCTTCAAACCGGAACACAATAATACTGAGTACTGTTATTTGTTCTTTGTACACACTCACAAGGTTCTCTTTACAGCGTTCTCGGCTCCTTTGTCGCGCGCCAAAAACCGACAAAAATCGGAGAACAAAACCAGAATCATGCGAGAATCCTCGAAACGGTTCCATATTCATGTATCTCGTGAATTTCTCACGTTAGTGAGCGAGAGCGCCCATGTGTAGTGTCACAAAAACAACCCAAATCCGCTTTCCTGAAAAAGATTTTGCTACACGTACATTCTCCCACGCTATGAGCACTACCGTAAATCGGAGTGTTCCTTGTATCTAGGGTACCTCTCAAGCTTGCGTAAGCATTAAAAGTAAGCAAGGTTTTATAGTTTATTTTCTGGTTATATAAGTAGCCGGTGATTTATGATTAGCGAGTTAGAACTTATTTTATTATAACTTTTAAGTTATTGATATTAATGAAATACGAATTTAATTATATATGTAATTGTTTAAACAGAGTTTCGACATCGATCCTACTTATACACAGCCTTCGTGTGTAATGTCAAATATAATATATTTTCATTAAAGCCATAGATTTTGTTTTTTTTTATGGAATAGGTTGGCGGACGAGCATACGGGCGACCTGACGGTAAGTCGTCACAGTCACCAATAGCCAATAACGAAGTAAGAAATATTAACCAATCCTTAAATCGTCAATGCGCCACCAAACTTGGGAACTAATATGCTATAACCCTTGTGCCTGTAGTTACACTGGCTCACTCACCCTTCAAACAATACAATAATACATAACACAACAATACTGCGTACTGTTGTTTAGCGGCACAATATATGATGAGTGGGTGGTACCTACCCAGGCGGACTGTTTTAGAAACAAAGAGGTAAGACCTCTTTGGATACAAATCATCAAAGTTATATTTGAAGTAAAATTATAAATATATATTCTACGCGAGCAAAGCTGCAGGTAACAGCTAGTAGTGTATAAATAGCAACCATTATTACACTTTCGTTTTCATTGTATCACGTCTTAGTATACAAACTGCTTACAGCTTCTTCTACATTTAAATTTTGTCGTATTATATAGATATCATGAACGGACTTTACGAATCCGTAGGATAATGGGGGTTGGGTGTTGGTGTTTTATATATTTCGTATGGACAAAATCAAAATCAAAATACACTTTATTCAAGTAGACTTTTACAAGCACTTTTGAATCGTCATTAAAAAAAAAAATAATTATATGAAGTGATGCTATCACCGGTTCGGAAAGTAGGTTCTACCGAGAAAAACCGGCAAGAAACTCAGTAGTTACTCTTTTTCACCCTTTAAAGGACGCAGGTTTAATTAATTAATTATAAACACAAAATTGAGCTCATAAAAAATGTTATCTTCACGTTAGCTATAGAACTTAATCAGTTCTCTTTAACGTATCTTTTAATGTATGTATTAAATACTTTCTACATGTATTCTACGTGCCTTGGGAAGCACGTAAATCCGTAGGTCCGGCGCTGGAATGCTTTCCCGTCGTATCAGAATCGCCGTCCTATATTATGAGAGCATATGAGAGTTGCATGTGTGTAATAACACCGTGTATGTGTGTGCGAAATCACACATACATAAGTTCTGCATAGTTTGATAACTTTCTCTGAGATTAGCTGCCTGCCAAAATCAGTAAAACTACACGTGTCTGTATATATAAAACAGTATGATTTTTTTTCTTTTGAAAAATACGTGTTGAATCTAAATTTCAGTCAAGCCTTTGTGTGGCTTTTAAACACTAGTCAGCTTTGTTTGAAGAGTTTATAGAGATAAATAAGCTCGCGTTTCATTTCACTAGAACATGAGAATGAATATTCAAAAGTTTGACCAATTCTTGCTAAAATATATACAATTATACATGTATACAATTTAAGTTATAATATCTCCACAGTAGTTCTCTCCTCGCAATCAGTATATCAAATTATTTATCATTTTAATATGCAGAAAGAAACATTAAGAAAATATTACAAATAATATTATAATTAAGGAAATGTTTCAATGTTAATTTTTCTTTATATAAGTTTCGATAATTATAAATTACATCACACTTATAATAAAGTCAAAGAAATATGTTATGTTATGAAACCTGCATTTGCAATTTCAACTAATTCCTCTCGCATTGGAGCAGGTCCTGGAATATGCTCCAATCCTTCTCAAAAAGAGAGGTTACCAGCTGGAAACGTATATGCCTCACATGTTAGTTGTTGTTTGTTTTAAATAAACATGCTTAATAAATATATCGAAGATCTAGATAGATATATTAGACGACCTTCTTGGTCGAGTAATGTGTACACCGGTTTTCATTGGAGGTCCCAGTTTCAATTTTTGGCCGAGTCGATGTAGAAAAACTTCATTAGTTTTCTATGTTGTCTTGAATCTGGGTGTTTGTGGTGTCATCGTTACTTCTGATGTTTCCACAACACAAGTGCTTTAGCTACTTACATTGGGATCAGAGTAATGTATGTGACGTTGTCCAATAATTATTTATTATTTATCTGTAAAACCCGCGTCTGTGTTTTCACAACGAAATACTTCATACAAGTAAATACTTTTTCAATTAAAATTATATCTTAATAATATTAATGAAGTTTACACAATCTTGATACAATTCGCAATCAACATTTGCACCAATTACTTATCATTATATTTACATTATTGTAATCATTATTATTACATTATAAAACAAAGTCGTTTACGCTGTCTGTCTCTATATATGCTTAGATCTTTAAAATAACGCAACGGTTTTTGGTGTGGTTTTTATTAATAGATAGATAGATTCCATAAGAAGGTTTTTGTATATAATACATGGACAATATAGTAAAGAAAATTTGATCATTTTAGAAGTTTCTAATTTGATGTCGTAAATAAATAATTCTGTACAACAACAACAACAACAACAGCCTGTAAATTCCCACTGCTGGGCTAAAGGCCTCCTCTCCCTTTGAGGAGAAGGTTTGGAACATATTCCACCACGCTGTTCCAATGCGGGTTGGTGGAATACACATGTGGCAGAATTTCGATGAAATTAGACACGTGCAGGTTTCCTCACGATGTTTTCCTTCACCGCTGAGCACGAGATGAATTATAAAGACAAATTAAGCACATGAATCAGCGGTGCTTGCCTGGGTTTGAACCCGCAATCATCGGTTAAGATGCACGCGTTCTAACCACTAGGCCATCTCGACTCTCGAATTCTGTACATATTACTACAGAATTATTTAGTATCAGTGTTGTATCCGTGCGAAGGCAGGGCGGGTCACTAGTTAATAATAACTTTCAAACCTGGTCCAGATTGACGAAGACGAGGCTTGTAGAGACAGGTTTACTCGACAGTGGAATACGGGAGGTTGTGAATCATTAAAACGGTTTGTCATATTAAATCATGCCAAATCAACTCAAATCAAAATCTGTCTATTGAGCATTTAAAATAAATTTAATTCTCATATCAAAAAGACTGTTAAATAAATGAAAATTTTAACAAAAAGAAAAACCGACTTCAAACAAAATATATAATTGCATATTTAACATATGTTTTTAGAGTCATCTTAAGTAAAATGAAATGAATAATATTAGACTACTTAAAAGTCGATTAACGATTACATAACGTAGTTTTAGTTATTGCTATATTTGGAGCCGGTGTCAGCCAAGAAAACCCTACAGTATATCTAACAAAAAATTATATTGTTTTTTGATAGATATACTGTATAATGACAAACATAAGGTTTTTGATAAGGCGTATAACTCAATACAAGATTATATTTAAGATAAAAAGGCGTTAGCATGTATTGATTTATAAACAAGTTACATAAAAATATAATTGCGTTTTACTGGCATACTGTTTCTTCTTTCTCTCTTTAGAAATATTGGATGAGAATAACTGATTCTATTAACAGTTATTTTTAATAAAAACATGTTTCCTTTGGTGCTTTACATTTTACAATCTTTAATAAAGCTTATAATTCAAAAGTTCTTTTATGAATCTAGTTGAATATAGAGCATCAATTCTACAAAGAAAAATCGTAAAGAAACTCAGTAAAAAATGTCATCAGTTTTATAAATTAAAAAATACAATAATTTGATTTGATATTTCTATCTCTTTCTAATGTATTGTGGTTTATATAGTTATTTCATCTGTTTATATCAAATGTATCTACAGAATAATGAAATAGCAGAAGTAAAGATTTTAAAGCTCTGCTGTGCTAAAACAGTTCTTGATTAATACATCTGTATTCACATTTGTTTATAATCTAAAACCATCCTACCATTTAAAATAATATCTAAAATAACAAAAGAGGTTTTAGTTCGCTCTTGTTTTAAAAAAACCACTTCGTTTTTTTTCTTTAATGAAATTTAATTTATTTCAAAAAAGGAATCGGGATTCTACTGCGAAATGCTGCTAGCGTTCATGCTAGCATCCCACGCGGTCATGATTTATACAGTAACCATTCTTAATTAATATTACGACACAACTTAGATGATTAGATAGCATCGGCAAATTCAATAAAACCGATTACTACCAATAGAAATAGTTTTCTATCGCGCCATCCGACGCTATTAGTCGCTATAGATTCTCGCGTCAGTTTAACCCGAGAAAGCAAGTGCATGTGTGCGACGTGTCAAACTGACGAATATATCAGGTCATATGATATTACAAGTTATTACGTTTGTGTAAAGATCATATTCATATAAGCCTTAAATTTGGGGTAGCGTACTCAATTCGGCTGTGATCGGTTTTACGAATTTTGCCGATGCTTCATCTAAGTTGTGTCGTACTCATCTATTTTAATTAATGACGTAATATTAATAATTATAACTTATTCGAATACTGATATAGAAAAAATATTTTTAAATTAACGCTATCGACATGAGCGAGGTCTGTGAATGAATAACGTATGGTATTTTAATTATGATAAATTTTACATAAAATCACCTAATACGCGCGACCCGCGGTTTATTGCGACCGTAAGTAATTCTGTATCCATTATTTAGCGCGGTATTATCAGTATTATTACGAGCTTGTGCGCAGAATTCGGAATGTTGCGGTTATCCCACTTTGTTTTACAAACTAACAGTTAATACATGTAGACACGATCACATCCAAATAAAAAAAATATATTTATAAATTATCAAGGCAAAAGTTCTACTTACATGTCACCATGAATTAGCGTATTACATAATAATTAAAAATAAGAAATATAATACGTTTTTTAAACTATATCCATCCATACAACATAATTTTATATTTTACAAGTATAGTTTATTATTTTCGAAATATACTTTATTCGAGTAGGCTTTTACAAGCACTTTTAAATCATTCATTCAGTCATTCAACACTATTTTTTTTATATTAATCTAAAGCGGGTAGTAGATTCTACCAAGAAGAACCGGCAAGAAACACAGTAGTTACTCTTTTTCAACATTTAAGAGCGCAGACTGTAAGCGTGGGAATTTATTTTCGAACACACACATAGGTATTTTACAATAATACATTTGCATTTTTCGGTGTATCGTACGCATCCCCTGAAATACTTAGTTGCTTTTTGTCGATGCAACGAATAAATTATATTTTCATTGCGCATTCACAACGTAGGATTTATAAAAATAAATTTAAATACGAGCAATGTAATTAACTATGAGGTTGTCACTCGCAAAATCAATTTTAAATTGTTTGTTAGCAAAGGGTGCGGTCCGAGTGCAATAAGATGCCTAATATACCTAATGATTTTTAGATTTTCAACTGCTTTTGTTGCTTCTAAATAAATAATAAAGAATATTTTAGACACATTAAATAATCACTTACTAATATTTAATAAATAAAAATAACGGAAACATACATTAATTATATTGTTTTTTTTTTCATTTCACTAAAATCTATTAAATAAACACAAAAAATATTACAATTTGACAATTATTACGATAACAGCGATATGAAAAAAATATCTAAAACAATTTTTTTTATATAAATTACAATCAGAAGCAGAAAAAACTAATAATACATTTACAAAAAAAAATAAAACAAATTTTTTGGTGTTATGGGGGATAAAAAATCTTTGTCTTGGTTAAACAAGTCAATAACACAAGAAAATGTTTTTTTATGAAATAATTCAATTAAAATTATTTTATATTAGGTATATAAAAATAAAGGGGTTGGGCCGTTGACGGGATCTGCTCATAAAAAGTACTAAGCATCAATACACAGAGGAATGTATATCAACATTTTTGCTTAGCACTATGTACTAACTAATGTATTAATAAAGCAGTTAAATATTTAAGAATTAAGAAGACTAACGTCATCAACATCATGAGCAATGGTATGAGTTACCGTTCGTTTTAAATTTGGAATTTAGAAAAAAAAATTAGGCAACTGTGAGGCAGCAAATCCTCCACAAAACAGCAGTTCCAAAGCAGTAAAACTCTCCAGTTAAGTCAACCGAGAAATATAATAATACTTTGGAATATAATTTTAAAAATATATGACGATAGAGTGACTTTGATTAAATGATAGAGCCGTGTAGTTTTTTCTGTATGATCTGTTAGACGAGCATGTATGAGTTACTACTGTGATCACAGGTATTCCGTTAATGTCTACTGCGACGTCTAGTAACACTAAATCAAATTCCTATGCAGCTTCTTCCATTCCATGTATAACATTAATCGTACAGGTTTTTAGATTTACAGGGTATTGCAAGATAAGCAGAAACCTGTTTTAATCCAGCATAACCAGTACCTTTCGACATAAAACCAGACACAGCAGTCTCATTTATATTCAGGTTTCCACAATTTTCATCCTCACAATTTTGCATTTCTAATTCGACATTACAAATTTTGCACATTAATGTTTAAGATTTTACAGAGGTAAATTCAGAATGCAAATCCTTTTTTATTCTTTCAAAAGTTGAAGATGCTTGAAATCGTGTATCCAAATGCCGAATTAAGATTTGTGATTTTCTGTAATTGCTCGTAAAAGTGTACAAAGGGGCGCAACTTCATCTCAGTGCCCCAAGTCATCCACATCTGCATGTGGTGCACCCTGATCTACGAGGCGACCCTGGCGACCGATTGATGGTAGGATGAACATCTAAAACAGCGTAAATAAGTGATATAGACATAGTCACCTATGCGTGAACGCCCTGCGATTTCCAGCCCGAAAGCCAAGCTTGGCGAGTATAGCATTTACTCCAAAAGAAGGACCAAAATGTCCACGGCTCCACTATTCTACTATTCTTGATTACGGCGGTGGCCACAGTAACAGTAGGGCAGGCTCTGCCAAGAAACTCCGTGTTACGAACGGCCCCACAAACAAACTAACCCTACAACAACAACAGCCTGTAAATTCCCACTGCTGGGCTAAAGACCTCCTCTCCCTTTGTGGAGAAGGTTTGGGACATATTCCACCACGCTGTTCTTCGGTTTCCTCACGATGTTAACCTTCACCGCAGAGCACGAGATAAATTATAAAGACAAATTAAGCTCATGAATCAGCGGTGCTTGCTGGGTTTGAACCCGCAATCATCGATTAAGATGCACGCGTTCTAATCACTGGGCCATCTCGACTCAACTAAACTTAGGTTTAGGTTTATCGTATTAACAAACGATTAGGTTTGATGAACATCTGGTGCAACTGGAAGAGGAACTGAAATATATAAGATAATACCTTTGACATATCTGCGAAATTCGAAGAGAGGGAGAGGACAAAATCACTTAGATTCGGGTCCTCTTATGAACTTCAGGGAGGGAAACCAACAATCTCAAGGCGGGACCGGGTTTCTGGTGTATAAGGACCTCATTAATAACTTCAATACAAATGGGATATTTACCATATTTTTTATGTTTCTTAGATGCAGCTCCATATTTGGACATTATCTACGAATGTCTTGTGCATGAGTCTCATGATAAAAATAGCCATGTTAATTTTAAATCTCACTAATAACGTTGTCGAAATCTCCAGTGAGTTGACAGGGGTTGCGTACTTCTTCAAAGTTGTACAGGTTACGCACCCAACAAGACACCTTCAGATGATGAAGAGGAAAATATGTACCAAGGCATATCAGGCAAAGCCCCGATGCAATAACCAAAAATTAGATAGATTTCATCATAAAGGACAAGCGACTAGGAGATGTCCTTTGGTCACCGGGTTTAATACCGGAAGTGATCACCAACTCGTACGAGGCACTCTGGATATTCGTTTCAAGCTCGAACGTGCCTATTTGATGAAGTCTACGTTTAGACCTAACATGCTTCAAGCCGGAGATAGCAACCGATTCGCTGCCTTGGAAGCCACAAACGACGTTGACCAGAAACTTGCACAAGTGGTAGGAATTCTGCGAGATGAAGGCAAGTAATTCCTTCAGTAGAGGCTCTGCAGCTCATGCAGGAGCGACGAGGTAACCATCTACTTCATCAGATAGGGCTCAGACAAACTACAAAATCACGAGACTTGTGCAACATGATCTCCACAACTCGAATATCCATTCCAGCGAACGGGCGATCGAGCTACGCAATGCATCTTACAAATTTTTCGATATTTATGACCAAAAATAAAAATTAAAACAAAAATTGTTGCTGAGTTTTTGACTTTTTTGATCGACATTTTCATAACGATGACGACGATGATGACGATAACGACGAACGCGAAAATAATTAAGATCTCTTTGTAGAGCACAAAAAAAGGTACAAAAAAGGTTCTCGTAAAAATTTTCGAATCTCATCGGATTACCGAGTTATTGCCGGGAACAAATTTTACCATTTTTTCAAGATGGCGGCCTTAGCGCCCCAGAATTCATGGCCTTTCATTGTCATTTATCTGCCTTTTTTTTCGACGAAATGACTGCACTAATAAGCAATGATAAGTAAAACATTAACCGATTAGCAATCATACTTGTTCAGTTCATCTGATTCCTTGAAAAGTAAAAATTAACAATTGCGTCCCACGACACTCGGGCCCCACCCTTATGTTCGCTTGTCTATGTGTGCGTAGACGTTTCGCGTAATTATAATATTCGGCTCGAAATAAAATTGACGTGCTCTCACCTTGAGCTCTGGGGAGGGACTGAAGATTTATTGACAGCGATGTCGAATAAAAAATCAAAACCGTCAAATGATTTTCTCCATACTAAAATGTATGGACGACGAATGCAAAAAAGTAAGTAAGTAATATTTAAATAAAAAATACTAAAATATTGTGTAATATGATAAAAATTTAATGTGGTACACTTATTATTTGCGCTTTTGAGACCCTTTTTAAGCAAAAATACATGAATAAACTAGCAGCTAAATAGCTCAGTAAAGCTAAATAAAAAAGGTCGATTTCAGTGTTTGGAGTCATGTTGGCGATGAATATGCTAGGTTATTGATGTATATTTTAGATATATTAAGATGTAAAACTTGAGACATATCTATTAAGATACTGCATGTAATTTTTTATCCATATTCGATGCTCCAGTTTTCAGATATTTAAAAACTAGTAAGTGCTATTTTAGCGTTCCGTAAGGACGGCCCCCTTAAAAAAACAGTCATGTTTCAATTAATTACAATTATATGTGTATGTAATATATCCTGACTGAAAGTGAACAAGTAGGTATCAATCATCAAAATAAAAAATAAAATCAAAACATACTTTACTCAAGTAGGCTTTTACAAGTACTTTTGAATCGTCATTTTACAATTAAGTGCAGCTACTACCAGTTCGGAAAGTTGATTCTACTTAAAATATTAAGTTGTGTTAGTTAAATACAATTATTTAAATTCATATATCCTGCTTGGAAGTCAAAAGGTATTAACTCCACGCTTTTTAATCATCTATAAAATCTTGTATCGAATAATATCTTAAACATTGTTTTTTGTTACAAATGATTTAAATTTATCAAACGACAAAGTTAAAATTATCTGTCTATTAAATAGAGTATGCCGCTGCCTAAGAATATTGGACTTCTTAGGCGGACAAAAATTAGTGGAAAATAAAGTTTCGTTTCCTCACTTTACACCACAGATTTAGTTTTAGATATAGTCATATTTTTACGTTATTAATTCTAGCGGACGCATCAAAACTCACACAGATATATATTTTTTTAATTTTTGTTTATTTACAAATATTAAATATAAAAATGAACGAAAATAAATAGTCATCAACTATGAACTCATAAATAAAAAAAAGTGACTTTTCTTATGACACTCTTTTCGCACTGTTGCATATAACATTACTTAAGAATTTTTGCAGCTCATTAATGTCCCATATTATCTCGCCCATTACAGAATGTTGACTAATTTCCATCCGTATATATATATACATACATTACATATTTAAAACAGCCACAAATAAACCATGAAATCCTCGTGTAGGTTGTTTGAATCTTAATCCGCGATTATGATTTACCTTCGACATAATCGATTTACACGTAACTATTTATATATCGAGTGAAGTGACATAGTGATATCTCTCTCTCTGACATCAGTTATTTTCCTATCGATAGAAGAAGACAAAATAGTTGCAACAACATAATTTAATACTATGACAAATATATAACCTTATACAATTCTTATTAGTAAAATCAATCTTATATATTAATAACGTAAGCCGATTTTTGTATGTAAGCTACGTAAGGTGTGTAGAAAATTGTATATATTCTCATTTTGAAATAGTTCAAGCCGTAGATGTAAAAGAGGTTAAAGAGGATTCTCGATTGCCAAACTAAATTGTTACGATTTAACAAAGATTTAATTTGATACAGCGGAATGAAGGTACTGGCCGGATAGAGAAAGGCGATATGACTGAATTAAAAAAAAAAAAAACATTCGTAAAACGTGCAAAAAAAAAGGTACAGAACCAGTGATAGGTTTCAAAATTTGTAAAAATATATTGAATTGACGTGAATTTTCGCGTGCGAGCCCCTAGTATACAATTAAACTAGTAGTAGGTCTGCGTTACAATGTTGTCACTTTAAATTATGCTATTATCATTGTTACTGCTTTTTATATGTACCTGTATTTATATAAATAGACTAGATCACATACGTTACTCTGATCCCAATGTAAGTAGCTAAAACACTTGTGTTATGGAAAATCAGAAGTAACGACAGTACCACAAACACCTAGACCCAAAACGACTTAGAAAACTAATGAACTTTTTCTAGATCCACTTGGCCGGGTATCGAACCCGGGACCCCGGAGTTGCGTATCCGGTGTACACACTCTAGTGTACACCGGTTTTCATGGGTTTTTCATTTCATTTCAAATTAACAAATGAACTATTATCCGATATAACTCATGTAAATTAATCGTACGTAATAAAGCGTACTCGCTTATCAATCGTCAAGTTATTTCTTCGAATCGTACATAACCCTAACGACCTTGACAGCGTCTCCGGGGAAGACGGGTCATAAAATACACAAGGCGGGTATCGCTGGGGCGACTGTAAAACGACTACAAAATTGCTACAAAGCCTTCTTGAATAAAGTATATTTTGATTTGATCGGTTGAACAGTATACAAGTCTGAAAAGTACTACAAAAATAATCGGCTTGACCAACCCATGTTACTTAGATGTCCAGTATAGGTAACTTTATCTATAATAATGAAAGTATGTTGAGAAAATTAATTTTAAGAACCTGTGATTTTTCCCACGAAGTATAAATACTCGATAAAGTATAAATAGGGTAAAGTATAATCACAACATTAACATTTCGGTCGTGGGCTACTACTATTAAAACGAACCACCAATACCGGCTCAAAGGATCAATGAGCCAGTACAGGTACAAGGAACTTTAAAGGCTGGTGACACATTGGTGATGTAAGGAATGATTCGAACCCAGGCACCACTGAATGAATTTTCATGTGCATAATTTGTGCTTATAATTCATCTCGTGCGCGGCGTTGAAGGAAAACATCGTGTGAAACCCTGCATCTATGCTCCAAACCTTATCCTCCAAAAGTGATGAGGCCTTAGTCCGGCAGTGGGATATTTACAGGTTTTTAATGTACTAATGTACGTATGATTATTCGTTTAGATATATATGCGTTATATTATGTAACGTGAATCGAAAAATCAAATATATAAAGGACATCAGTCATTCTGTTTGCTCAATCCCAACAGCAAATAGAATGCCAAATATACGAAATCAGAATTACGATTTGTCAAACAAATAAACCAACGTGATTAAATGAAAATAATGCGATTGTTTTAAACTACAATTAAATGTGAGATCGAAAGAATATTCACAAAAAAAAAAAAAAAATTTAGTTTACTTGGTGGTAGGGCTTTGTGCAAGTCCGGTTCGGGTAGGTACCACCCACTCAACAGTTATTCTACCGCCAAATAACAGTACTCAGTATTGTTGTGTACCGGTTTGAAGGGTGAGTGAGCCAGTGTAACTATAGGCACAAGAGACATAAAATCTTAGTTCCCAAGGTTGGTGGCACATTGACGATTACCATTTATAGTTAATATTTCTTACAGCTTCATTGTCTATGGGTGATGGTGACCACTTACCGTCAGGTGGCCCATTTGCACGTCCGCCAACCTATACCATAAAAAAAAGTTAATATTTGTTGACTTTCTGACAGGATATAACTACTGGTAACTAAAGAGTTTCTTGCCAGTTCTTCTCGGTAAGTAATACATTCCGAACCGGTTGCTTCACTTAATATAGTTATTAAACGTCAATTCAAAAGAAAAAGCCTACTTGAATAACATTTACTTTGATTTTTAAAAATTTTGATTAATAATGAATCTGGACAATCGTCAATATATGTATGCTGAATTTGAGTTCATAATTCACATCCTGCTCCACGGCCGAAGACATATTAAGCCCAATATTTAAAATCGTGTGCTCTAACCTGAATCGTTTGTGTGATAAACCACGAGAAATAGACAATTACTTACTACTACGAGCCGAGATGGCCCAGTGGTTAGAACACGTGCATCTTATCCGATGATTTCGGGTTCAAACCCAGGCAAGCTCCACTATATATATGTATATGTGCTTAATTTGTATATAATTCATCTCGTGCTCGGTGGTGAAAGAAAACATCGCAAGGAAACCATGTGTCTAATTTCATTGAAATTCTGCAAAATGTGCATTCCACCAACCCGCATTGGAACAGCGTGGTGGAATATGTTCCAAGCCCTCACCTTAATGGGAGAGGAGGCCATTGGTCTAGCAGTGGGAAATTTACAGGCTGTTACTTTACTACTACAATTAGTGTATTACTGGACAAAATTGTTAATGATAAATTTGAAGTATATAACATTCAAAAACTTTTCTTTTACCATTTGTTGTGTGCACCACACAACAAATGGTATCTCTATAATGTCCTAAATTTGTTCAGAAAGCATATCAATCAATAATATAAGATTAAAGTGTCAATAGTGCAATGGTTTAACTGCTTAGCGATGTAAAAAGTCACAGGATCAATTCTGTTAAAAAAGAAAGCTATAACACACCATGTATACACCGATTTTCTGGATTCCCGGCCGAGTCGATGTAGAAAAGTTCATTAGTTTTCCATGTTGTTTTGGGTCTGGATGTTTGTGGTACCATCGTTACTTCTGATTTTCCATAACACAAGTTGTTTAGCTACTTATACTAGTATCAGAGTAACGTATGAGATGTTGTCCAATATTAATTTATTTATTTATTATATCAAACTTCAACAACTCAATTTAGTGCCGTTTATCTAAAAGAGCTATAGAAAAACAGACTCACTTTACCTTACCTTTGACTTTATAATATTAGTAAAGATTAAATGTATAACTTTATTCTATTATTATCCTTTACAGAACTTTCTTGATAACTATTTTTTATTCGGATCCCAAAAAGCAAATTTACACAACATTTTTTTCTTTGTCAACAACCCATTTTTTTTTAAAGGAGCATTATTTACGTTATGTAAACGAAAAGTTTTGAATGGTGTACACAAATAAATACATTTCAGGGTCCGAGATCTTAATTCAAGGAACAGATTTTTATCGAGAATTTACTTAATTTAAGTAATGAATGAATTTGATAAAACAAGTGAATGAATGAATGTTTAAGACCGGTCAATCTTATCTGATTAATTCTTGTCCACTATTATCCACTTTAGTTCTAAATATGAAAATTTCGACGAATTATAAACTTTCTTCTTGTCTTATAAATTCCACTTGCTGAATTAAATTCAAAAATATATATAATAATAAAACCTTCTCCAAGCAAATACTTTTTACAGGAATTTAATTGAACACTACAACTGACTGTGTACTGAAGATTCCATCGAAAGTAACCCGTATTAAATTTGGTAGTTACTTTTTGTTTCTAATAAAATAGGTATATGATTTAATTTAAATCCTATTTGGAATCTAGAAACACTAGAACTTTGTTATTATTCTTTTTTATGGTACACGTAGGCGGGCAAGTAGGTTACCTAGAGCCTAAGTGATCACCACTGCCCTTGGATATATTGGCAATGTAACCGTTCCGTAAATAAAATCAATGGCAGTGGCTGATTTACCAATAGACTAAGTAGCCTACACATTGTCCACACATTACATCCGTAATCCGTATACTCGTCACTACATAGCGGGTTGCAAAAATAATCACCTCACAGAAATATCACCTAGTTCATAACCAGTCAGAGGTAGAGAAAATTGAATAAATAGCCTACTAGCGGCAAATTTGTAAATCCGCTTAATCAATGGGATACCAATTTTGGGAAATTATATAAATAATAAATAAATATGAGACAACATCACATACTCTGATCCCAATGTAAGTAGTTAAAACACTTGTGTTATGGAAATCAGAAGTAACAACGGTACCACAAACACCCAGACCCAAGACAACATAGAAAACTAATGGTAATCTACATCGACTCGGCCGGGAATTGAACCCGGGATCTCGGAATGGCGTACCCACGAAAACCGGTATACACACCACTCGACCACGAAGGTCGTCAAATATGTTATGTTTTTGTATCAATATAAATGAAAAATCTTTAAAACTTATTATAGAATCAAATACTTTAACCCCGCATGTGAGTATATGGTTAGCAATGTCGGAAACTCTTAATTTAATCATGTATACTCACTAACCCGGAAACTATATACAGAAACGGAAAAATCAACAAACAGACTCGCGTTCATAATATTAGTAGGGATTCCGTACATAGGGATAGTCAATCAATCAATCAAAATATACTTTATTGAAGTAGGCTTTTACAAGTACATTTGAATCGTCATTTAACAACTATTTTAAGTGAAGCTACCACTGGTTCTGAAAGCAGATTATATTCAGAAGAACTGAAAAGAAACTCAGTAGTTACTCTTTTTCAACATTTAAAAATACAGTCATGTTAGTTGATTATAATGTATTTAATTTATTACACATAGATAAGTATTAAGAAAAGTTTGTTGGTAAAATGAAATACGAAAAACGTGAACGTAATTATATATAATCCACGTGTCAATCCGGGAAAGAACATCTCAATTTCCACGTGTATTATTATTTTAAACTAGTAGTCGCCCGCGGTTTCGCTTGTGTTTTAGGATGTTCCGTTTAAAGACATTTATTTCTCATAAAGAACACAAAAGTTCACTTATAATAAGAAATTACAATAATTTTGCCTGAGGGTACATTTAAAAGTCTGCCTTATGAATTATATACACTGAGATATATGATGCGGGTAGTTATATTACACAAACGTTTGGGTAGGATGTTGCTTGTCATATGTTAGACAAAAAAATACTATGTTCTTTCTTGGCTTTCAAGTTTGCTTCATACCAAATTTCATCAAATTTGGTTGAGCGGTTTGGTCGTGGAAGAGCGACCCACACACTGGCAGAGATACTTTCACATTTATTACAATATATAGCTTTATTTATTTATTAAATGTCAAAAAAGGCAAATTTAATACTACAGCTATTGTAAATATAAAATTAAACAAACAATTCTAGTAATATGAAATATGAATTCCCGAGAATATATGACGCATGCAAAAATTTTAACAAAATAAAAATAAAATTTTCCATCTCTCGAAACAAGCGATATGAAATGTTTCCCAGTTTGCAAGGAATCCGCTTGTCATTCTTAATGTAACATCGAGTACCGGTAATCCAGTTTGTATTTCACCTGAAATATAATTCGTGGATTAAAAATAAATATTATATTATTTATATTACGGTACATTTTATTTCAAAAGAACATTCCTCGTAACTTTTATTTGTTATTCGACTTATTTATATGCAATAAAAAAGTAATAATAATAAAGGTAAATAATTTTTTTTATATTATTATTGTATATAAATTATAAATACAGTACAGGCTGTTAAAAAGTATTTGTCGATAGAAAACCCCAATAGCTTTCCACGGCCTAAAAACAAATAACACATAAGTTTTGTATTAATAAAAAAGACTCGTTTATAGGATTTTGTACATGCAACCTAATATATTTCTTGAAGTTGATGGCCAAGTGGTTAGAACGCGTGCATCTTAATCGATGATTTCTTTTTGTGCTTATAATTCATCTCGTGCTCGGCGGTGAAGCAAAACATCGTGAAGAAACCTGCTTGTATCTAATTTCAACGAAATTCTGCCACATGTGCATTCCACCAACCCGAATTGGAACAGCATGGTGGAATATGTTCCAAACCCTCTTCTCAACTGGAGAGGAGGCCTTAGCCCAGCAGTAGGAAATTTACAGGCTGTTACTTTACTTTATCCATGCTCTACCGTCCACCTTCCGTACATCGTAGCTACGGGCATTACCACATATGATAAGTGCATACTTATGCATAATTTTAATAAAGTTGTCAGGTATCTATTTCAAAAACATCCAAATGATTTGTCTACGGTCACGATGACGTATAAGGTTCTTATAATAAAAATAAATCAACTTGGCAATTTCCTCGTTGAAGATTAAATGACGTGGCATTTTGGTGAAAAATATTATGTCATTTTGATGGTTTCTTTCAATGTAATTGATAATGTGTCTGGCTTCTGTTGTAATGAAGATACAGAAGGGGTAAAATGCAAGATATATAGAAATTGTTTAATGCACGCCTTCATTATTTAAAAAGTCTTAATCATCATGTTCCTTAATGTGCTTTATTTACTATATAAATTATTTAACTATTCAATGAAGTTTGAAACAAAAGATCTCATATTTATGAAAAACAATTTGATTCTTAAGTTAATTTTCAGGAGATCCAAAAGGTAATAAAATATTATTCAAAGTTGTTATGTGCGTAATTTATGTAATTCATATAATATTATAATCCGTAAGGCTACAATCTATCTCGCTATTATTTTTATATCTATAGTTCATAATCTAGCGAGATAATTAAATCTAAGTTTATTTACAATTTAGCGATGACATGACTAAGAAATATTATTGGGCTAACAATTCATCCTTGTGAAACTCCAAAATGGAACTTGTTATTTTTTCCAATAAAATATTCAGGATATGTTATAACTTAAACTTTATAACTTTTAAGGATAATATTAAAGTTACAGCTAATAAATGTCCCATCCCATGCTGGGAAAGGACTCCCTAGTCAGCAACTCGCCTTGAAATAATTTCATTTAACTTCAAGTTTTCATTTACCGTCATTGTGAGATAAAATGATAAGCTAAGCACGAGAAAAATAGCAAGCAAGCTTTCGATTTCGAATCCGCAACCGGTTCAGACATTCTAGCTACTAAGTCACCATGGTTCAATGCAAATAGTAATTAAATTTATCATCTGCTACATTAAACCATCGTTATACTTCTATAAGATTTAATGCATAAAATCCACATAGTTTTAATGCATAGAAGTTCTAGGCAATAATTTACCAAAATGTTTAAATGCGCGAGCATAGTTATTCAAATGTCTCTAAACCTTGCAACTAAGTTGGAACAGAAGCCTGATTTGACATCACGTAGCATTTTCCTTTAAACTTTGTATAAGTTTGTTCTATCTGTGTAACTTCGCCTTGTTCCTTATTCACACCGATTAAGTGCATCCAGTATTATTGTACCGTCGGGGTAAGAAAAGGTTTCGTCACCTTAAGATCTATTTTCGTGTGCTCAGTATGAACGATAATCTGCTTTGACGATCGAGAATGACGTATCGCGTCGCAGTGATTTGATGTTTAGATTCAAAAGGTACTAAGAGCTTAAGACTTGATAAAGAAATGAATTTGAAAACTGACAAAGGTTTTCATACTCTGAGTGTACTTGAGTTAACTAACGATACTTTCAAACGTTTCATCATATTTTCGAAAAAAAGACTCCCAGCTCAGTATAAAAAAGGCGGATGTACGTTTATTGTTTAGCATAGTGAAGACCCAGCTTCGATTAAACGGGAACATCAATCAATCGACAATATTTATATCTTCCATATTTTGTTATAACCATCCCTTATCTTTCGTTTATCAACTTTTAGATATTTTTTTTGGAATTTTGAAACCTTTTTAAGGTTTTGTTTTGATTTATATTCATCGTAAAATGACAACGTCAGCGTTATATACAGTTACAGTGCTGCTCACTACCCGGCCAGTAACTTATCCCGCTCTCTGGAATAAGCGTTTGTCTTCCATCTCATTTGATGGAAACTGTAGATGAAGACAAAGGTGGTACACACCCATCCATAAGAAACCTGTTCACTCTACTCACTCTACTCCAGAGTTCAACGTATCACGAAAAATAGACCCAGGCAGGTCGTTTCAAATCTTGGGGATTCTCACCGTTTTTGGAGCTGTCAAAAAGTTTTACTATGATTGACTTTGTACCCAATATCAACAATGTATGGATGCAACTTTTTTAAATTATTTGTGAAGGAATTCTTTTTAATTATCTGCACATCTACAGCTGGAGCTCATCAAATATGCTATCGTCCATAATTACTGGGATAAAAATCTACTTACGCTATTAATATAAAAGATTGCCAATTTCCGTGTCCAATTCAAAAATATACTTTTTTGAATTTAATTGTAAAAACGTCAAACCAAAAAGTATCTATTACATTTAAATAACTATATTATTAATGAATTACCAGAAGCTATACAGTTTAAATGATGATGATTATTTGCAAATACGATAATTAAAATAATTAGGCTTACAATAGTATATGTATTAATTAATTTTAACGATACGTCAATAAATAATAATTAAAGTGATAGAACTTTCGCTGTATTGACAAATAGATGCGTCATTTGACATTACTGGGAATTTGTATTCCCTTTTGATAGTGTATTCTCATTTGTCGCATCACTATAATGTTTGATAGCCCAGTGGTTAGAACGCGTGCATCTTAACCGATGATTGCCGGTTCAAACCTATGCAAGTATCGCTGAATATCATGTGCATCTCGTGCTCATCAGTGAAGGAAAACATCGTGAAACAATCGGAAACCTGCATGTGTCTAATTTCGAAATTCTGCCACATGTGTATTCCAACAACCCGCATTGGAACAGCGTGGTGGAATATGTTCCAAAACTCCTCAAGGGGAGAGAAGTCCTTAATCTTGCAGTGGGAAATTTACAGGCTGTTGTTGTTTTGATGTTATGTTACGTGCGCTCCACAACCCTTTTATTTTGTAATCCAAATCTTCCAGTTAAGATTAAATAATGAGAAGGATTACAAATTAACACGATGTAAAGATTAACTAACTCACGAAGGCGCGCACCTTCGCGTTAAATAGACAAAACAAATATGATCTAATTTGTTTTAATTGCTGTATTTACTTTAAGTCGTTTCACGCACACTATGACATAATCTAAACAAGGGCGCAACTCACTCACACTTGTGCACGTTATGTGAATGAATTAAATTAAATATATTTTTCCAAACTTTATTAAAATTGTTTTTAATAGTCATTATTTTGACTAGACTATCGTTTCATTAAATAACTTCCAGTGAAAAATTGGTCATATTTATCATGAATAGATCTATCTATCTATCCTGATCTGTACATATTTTTGATGTATATATATATATATATATATATATATATATATATATATATACTAGCGACCCGCCCCGTCTCCGCACGGGTACAATACTGGTTCTAAATATACTATAGAATTTTTTTATTTACGACATCATATAAGAAACATCTACAATTATGAATGTTTCTTTACTATATGATCATATATATGTATGACATACAAAAACCTACCTCTCGAATCACTCTATCCATTAAAAAAACGCATCAAAATCCGTTGCGTTATTTTTAAGTAATTTTGTTTTATACTATGTGATCTAATTATTACGCTAATATATTTTATTTGTATAAATTATAATACACGAACTTTACAAAGTAATATTGTGTGAATCGGAAACAGAAGTTCTTCCGGCGAGCGAGTTACGTCGAGTTTCGATATCCGTCTTTGTGTCTCTTACTGAGAATGTAAACACTATTCGCGACTAGGTCACTTGTGACGTCATATGCAGTAGTCATCATTATCACTGTATATTATAATACAAAGTCCGCAGACCGCATCTATCTGTCTATATGTTCGCGATAAACTCTAAAACTTTTGAACGGATTTACATGCAGTTTTCACTAACACATAGACAGATTCATGAGGAAGGTATAGGTATATAATTTAATGAGGTTTCTTTGTAAATAATTTGAAAATAGAACTACAATTGTTAAACATGTAGGAGAAAAGCAACAAAGAATTTATTAATGTTAAAAATATTTTAAAAAACTTAATTTTACCCGTGCGAAGCTACACGGGCCGCTAGTAAAACAATTTTATACCGTTGATAAAAATATGTGAATTCAATACAATTCTAGAAAGAAGACAGTTCACCGACACTTTGATATAAGGTTGTTTTGAAACTTCAAAATCAAGCAAGCTCGAGTGACTTTTCGTGTTCTTGTGTTTTTTATTAAACTTGATTTGTGAAGGAAAACGTCGTGACGAAGCCTTCGTGTGTTTGGTCAAACTACACGTACATCCGCATTTTACCATGGAAAGTAAATAATCCTAAACCAAAAGCCCTAAAGAGGGTCATTAACACGATACTTTATTATACTTATATATAACGCTGAAGACTTTTATTTCAACGCAATCTTTATGTTATCTCAAGATCTACAATTACATTTTGAGAAAATATTTTCGTGTTCCCCAAGGCTTACGGAACAGTTACAACGAACGCTCGTTAAATTACACGGAGCAGCAAGTTATATAAAACTTTACCTCTAAATATGCGCCAAATCTAGGAAAACATTTTTCTGCATCAACTGCATCGCTTACTGATGACGTCATATTTAGCTGTCAAATGACGTCATATTCAGCTGTCAAATGACTTAGACGCAAAATTTCGCGATAAATATTTAATAATTAATTCAATTTTTTTATGAACTAGTAGTCGTCCTCATCTTCGCTCACTTTTATGGTATTGTTTGTCATGCGTCAGGCAAAAAGAGTAGCTTATGTCCTTTAACTCGAAAGAGTTCAAATTTTCTTCATATCAAATAAATAAAGAGTGACAGACAGACGGACAAAGTTACTTTCACATTTATAATATTAATCTCGATTGTGTCTTAAATGGTATGTCAAATAGGTGGAATAACACATGGACCTGATGGTCTGAGTTCGCCACAGAAGATTTGGTAATAATATAAGAAATATAAGAAATATTAATTGTATTAACTAACATGACAGTATTTTTTTTAATGTTGAAACAGAGTAACTAGTGAGTTTCTTGCCGGTTCTTCTCGGTAGAATCTACTTTCCGAACCGGTGGTAGCTTCACTTAATTGTTTAATGATGATTCAAAAGTCCTTGTAAAAGCCCACTTGAATAAAGTTTTTTTTTTTAATTTTTGTTTTCAAATATAACCAATGCGACCTTGGGAACTAAGATATTATCTTCCTTATGTCAGTAGTTACACTGAATCACTAGCTTACTTACTTATTACAATACTAATCAACTGTTTATTGGTAGCAAAATATCAAGTGGAACACAGCAAGCTTGCCCGAGATCTACTACCATTTTTTTTCTTGCTGGTAAAACGCGTTACGCGCTTCCCCTTTTCGAAGTGGGGGGGGGACATATGGTACTACCCGATGGCATGGACGCCGAGTGCGCCCATGTACACCTGAATACCCACTAAAAACCAGCGGTACCCTCTCCGTCTTTTCGATGGGCGCCACGGGATCGCTTTCGCATGCTACCGTAACGCCCTGACGAAATCTACTACACAACTACTAAATGTCTATAAGATCAAAGTAAAAAAATGTATAAAATATAGGGTTACTCTTGTCAGATAATTATACATATATATGTATATTAACAGTAACATTGTTCACTTTGATAAAGTCAGTGATAATCATTGTATATACACTAGAAGTAAGGATAAGCTTATAACACCAAGTTTCCGACTCCGCAAAGTCAATAAATCTTTCTTGGGTGTCCGTTTCTATAATAAAATTCCGCAGACATTTTTAACTTTACCTTTTCGTAAATTCAAATCGTTTATAAAAATACATTGTCAAAGGCATCGATACAAAATTTTGTAGAGAATAAAAAAGCTTGGAATTAATACCTGTTGACTTCCAGCCAGGATACATTACATACATATGTACATATGTACAATTGTATTTAGCTAATATGATTGTATTTTTTAAATGTTGAAAAAGAGTAACTACTGAGTTTCTTGCCGGTTCTTCTCGGTAGAACCTACTTTCCGAATCGGTGGTAGCTTCACTTAATTGTTAAATGACGATTCAAAAGTGCTTGTAAAAGCCCACTTGAATAAAGTTTATTTTCATTTCGATTAAAAATCTATCGTAGATTTCGAACGAATATATATAAAAAAACAACAACACTGAGATAATTTATTTTAAATTAAAATGAATCATCATTATAAACACTATTATCGCGAATACAAAAGAAGGACAATACTGCCCATTGTGTAGAAAATAATGCTGTATTCATAGCAAAGTCTAAATTTTCTACGACGAGACTTAAAACGCTGGAATTGTCATAATTATAATGATTTTAATAGAAAAATACAATGCATTTTTCTCTCGAACATTATTCAAATAAATACAGTCATATTTATAAAAAGTCATATATATCTATATATCATATAACGGCCTGTAAAATTCCCCATGCTGGGCTAAGTCCTCCTCTTCCACGGTTGGTGGAATGCACATGTTCAGGCAGAATTTCGTTGAAATTAGACAGATGCAGGTTTTCTCACAATATTTTCCTTCACCGCCGAGCATGAGATGAATTATAAACACAAATTAAGCACATATATATAATAGTGCTTGCCTGGGCTTGAACCCGAAATCATCGGTTAAGATGCACGCGTTCTAACCACTCCATCTCAGCTCATATCTATAAAATTACTATCTATACATATTAACTCAATATTGTCGTACTTTAAGCAATACTTATTGACATCCATGATATATAATATACATATATATTTATATTAGATCAACATGACATTTGAAAAAGAGTAACTACCGATTTTCTTGCCGGTTCTTTTCTTCTAATCCGTGGTAGCTTCACTTGATATAGTTATTAAATGACGATTTAAATGTCCTTGTAAACTACTTGAATAAAGTATATTTTGATTTTATTTTTGAGCTAACCGAGTAGGTACTACATACACACTTTATATATGTTATAACTCTTAACAACAATTCTTATTTTTGTATTGCTATTTGGTAGACAAGGCACAAGGACTTTGCAAGATTGATGTCATAGTAAATAATGCTTAATATTTCTTCAAGTTAGAAAAATACATTGACAAGTATCAAACTTGGACAAAAGCAAAAATCATTCCAATATAATTGATTAGCCTTTATCGCTGTCATTATGATTGATACAATCATTATTCAGTATTTTTATTGACCGCAATCAAAGTTGAGGTCTTCATTCAATCTTCAACAATACAATATCTTCAAATGATTTAATATCAACCGTTTTCGTTTCGAGATTCTTAACAATAGCATTTAAATTGATTAATGAACTTGTTTCATACGTACATTGTTACATACATTTAATTTTTTTATAATAATAATTCATTTATTACTTTTAAATGAGTGAAATACTACTTTTAATTACTTATCGTATACTACCGTTTTGTTGGTTTAGTCGATTATTATTTTCTCTTACCACAATCACGAGCTAAGATGGCCCAGTGGTTAGAACGCGTGCATCTTAACCGATGATTGCGGGTTCAAGTCCAGGCAAGCACCGCTATATATATGGGCTTAATTTGTGTTTATAATTCATCTCGTGCTCGGCGGTGAAGGAAAACATCGTGAGGAAACCTGCATGTGTCTAATTTCATCGAAATTTTGCTATTTGTGCATTCGACCAACTCGCATTGGAACAGCGTGGTGGAATATGTTCCAAACCTTCTCCTTAATGGAAGAGGAGGCCTTATCCCAGCAGTGGGAAATTTACAGGCTGTTACTACCACAATCACGTGAAAACTATATAATCGGTCCAGAAGATGATTTTGGGCTATTGATGTATTTAATCCATCCTATTTTTCTTCAAGCTTATTTATTATAGTTATTTTGCTTTAATTAAAAATAAAAACGATCGTAATATATTCATCTTTATGAGTGATGTTTAAATATTTCAAGGAATTATGAAACCCACGAGACCAACATAATATGTGCCTCTTGACATACAAAATTCACAACTCAATCTGAAGTTGGTGTGACTGTGTAGTTGTTTCATGAAAAAAGCGCGTTAATTTTGCAATCACATCATACAATACATAACATAAATATTATATATATTTTTAAATAATGTACCGTGATAGAACAGTCGATAGAGCGCGTCTTATCCTAACTGATGAATAGGGTGAGTGGAGCTTCAGAATATTTTTTTTATGGTATAATTTGGCGGACGAGCATATGGGCCACCTGATGGTAAGTGGTCACCATCACCCATAGACAATGACGCTGTAAGAAATATTAACTATTCCTTACATCGTCAAAGTGCCATCAACCATAGGAACTAAGATTTTATGTACCTTATGCCTGTAGTTACACTGGCTCACTCATCCTTCAAACCGGAACACAACAATACTGAGTATTGGTATTTGGCGGTAGAATAACTGGTGAGAGGGTGGTACCTACACATATTTTTCAGCAACGGAAAAAATATTTGATGCATCCTGTAGTTGTGTCGCAATGGGATGGAATAGTATTGTTTTAATTTAATTTATTTTATTATTCAAATAGACTAATTTTTATCAGTTTAATAAAAATACTATCAACAATATTTAAACCAGCCTCAGTAACAATGCAGTGATCTAACCAGCTCAAGTGATAAATGTTCAATTTAATTTAAGTAACTTATTACGTTATTTTGATTTATATATTACTGTAATTTATTAATGTTTGAATATTATATAAAAAAGTTTTGGAATGTAATCCAAATATATATATATATATATATACTTTTTATATATATATATATATATAAAAAGTATGTAAGTCCGTAATAATTTTAACGAATGTTCTGATTGTATCTGATTGATCTGTTTGTCTGCTAATAAATAATCTTCGAACCAAAGGAACGGTAGATTTTTGACTATCAATAAGCAAGTGTAATTAATAAAGATTTTTGACTTTGGCTTTCTCAGCCGTCTCCTCATATTAGTCAAAGTAATCCAACATTAGGATATTTACGTAGTAGGTACAGTCAGGTTAGAAAGGGTTCTTCATCAATGTGAGCGATAATCTGCTTTACGAATCGAGAATGACATATTGCGTCGCGATGATTTGATATTTAGATTCAAAAGGTACTAACAGCTTAAGACTTGATAAAGGAATTTGAAAACTGACAAAGGTTTCCTTACTCTGACTGTAAAAATAGCCAATCACTTGAGCAAACATATTATGTAAATCGATTTTTCCCGGTTTGTTTTTCTAACGACTCATGGAATGTTAATCTACGCAAAAATACAATTCGTAAAATAAATTTGGAAAAAATATGAAATATCGATGTTTTTTTTAATTGAAACGCGATTCCTCTTCATCTATTAAAACTTAATCATTAAATCGATTGACAATTGGGAGAAGATATCGAAAATAAAAATAATGAAGCCGTACTCTTAAACTTTTATTGGTAAACTTTGGTCCGTATTCTTAGCAATTAACTTTTCTCTAGCAGGACTGGATATGTACCATCCTCTAAAACCATATCTACCGATAAAGAACAATGCGGTGTAATGTTAGTCGTGATATTATATGTATCCAGTTTGAAGGGTGAGTCAGCCAGTATAACAAGCAGAGAGCAGGGCCCAAGTTTTGTATTAGTTTTGTTAGGAATGGTTAGTATTTCTTACGGTGCCATTGTCTATAAGCTAGTCCGTTTACCAAAAGTTGGCTTATTTGCTCACCCAACTATGTATTTAATTGAAACGATTTTATTTTTATTTATTTTCCACGAATTAAATTATTATTGACTAATGACCCGTTTTGCACGGGTGCAATACTGATACTAAATATACTACAAAGTTTGTTTATTTACTACGTCACTTTTTTCTATTTATTTACAAATATTGTCCATGTATTATATCGAGAAACATTTCTCTCGAATCAATCTATTTATTTAAAACAAAAAAGAATTAAAATCCGTTGCGTAATTTTAAAAATCTAAGCATACATAGGGACAGACAGCGGTGAGCGACTTTGTTTTATACTATGCAATGATGTCACAACATAGCTTCCCGTGAATCATGATAGATTGTCGGCATATTGACCAATTCGTACGATAGACATATCGCTACAAAATTGTTAATACCGTTAGTTTATATCAAAGCTAGACAGATTGCAAACTGTCGATGGCAAGTCGAGACAAATTGCAAACTGTGACCAGATCAAATATACAATAAAATACATATAACATTTTAGTTTTGGTAACGTTTGTGGGTAAGGGATATACTTATGTTGCCAGCAATCTTGTTGTCTATCTATCATTCAATTTATAAGATTTCATTTGTTTGTAATTTACGCTTAACATAATATTAAAATTGAAATGAAATTTTGCATACATGTTGTCACAGAACAATAGGTATAGAAATTAAAGTTGACACCCTTCCCACGGAGTTCCGGGAACAGAAATCAATTTTATAGAAACTATTCTTACAAATATAATAAAAATAATAATGAGCATTTATTTCTGTAAACATTGATCAATATCTAGAAACACTTTAGTGAACAAGATACAACAATAATGATAGCAACTGAATCAAATTTCATCAGCACCGATTGTAATTTAATTAATTCAATAAATAAATTAAATTAAAAAAAATAATACTAATATTAAAAATGGGAATAACTCCGTCTGTTACCTCTTCATGTTTATGTTCTAAACTTATTTAGATGAACTTTGTTATGGAATAGTTTGTGTTGAAGGACAAAGGCTATTTTTTTAAATTCACCCCTTGAGGGGATAAAATAGGGTATAATGATTTGTGTGCTGGTTCAGGTCGTAATCAAATGAGATCAATTTAATATCGAATACTAATATTACCAATATTATACACTAGTTGTGCCGGCGACTTCGTACGAGTTTGAATTTAACAAAAAAATATTGAAGTAGCTTTAGTTACTCCTTATTATATCAACTATCTGCAAGTGAAAGTCTTGAGAATAGATCTAGCCGCTCCTGAGATTGGCCGGAACAAACAGACAGACAAAAATCGAAAAAAAATAATTTTGGTATATGTAGTAGTATAATAGTATACATTTAGTAAAAAGGGATTATTTTCATATTACAAAAAGACACTCCAATTTTATTATATTTATAGATCTTATAAATATTAAGAAGTAACATTTTAAAACTATTTAAGTAAAGATCTATACAATTCAACGCAATATTAATATACTATTGCGAAGCATATAATAATACGTGAATATATTCGGGGTATTCTTTATTATGAGCATTCTAAGTTTTACTGGGAACGTTTTGTATTCAATGAATTGAAGTAATTAGTTAATTTGTTGACATTGTAATGGCCGTTTGTGTGTGAGTTAATCGATTCCATTTTAATTGGAAATATTTGTAAACCTCGTCAGGCCTTTTTTATCAATCTTTTGCTATATGAAAGAATAATAGAACTGCCTCGAAACGTTCCACTGATGAACTAAGACATTCTCTCTTTGAAAAGGCACCTAAGAATACAAGTGGTAGAATTTCACCTAACACATGCATGTCATACATCTTTCAGATTAAAAAAAAAGTTGTCAAGCAGTCTGCTATTCGACTCAAATCATTATTATTTTATTACATACTATATAGATAAAACAAAGTTGCTTACCGCTGTCCCTATGTATTATATACAAAAACCTCTCGAATCACGATGTCTATTAAAAAAACCACATCAAAATACATTGCGTAGTTTTAAAGATTTGAGCATACATAGGAATATAGGGACAGAGTAAGCGACATTGTTTTATACTATGGAATGATAACTAAATTAAAATAGATAGATATCATAAAAGATAGAAAAAAAAGATCGAAATTCAAATTATAAAACGTTAACAGTTACCAATTCACGTTTTCTTCCAATTAACACATTAAATACGTTTTCAGAATTCAAGATGTTTAATTACGAATCTTGTTCATTTCACTCATTAATAATAATTCGATTCGTAATTAACAAATGTTGTCTAAAATTTAATATTCAATCTCTTCTGTTATTACAATTGAGAAATGAAATTAACTGATGGTAGGATTTAGGAGGTTTCACACTCAATCAATTGTTTTTAAACTATAAAACTATTTTTCTTAAAATGTACTACAAATTTTATATTAAAAAAAAGAAATGTGTGAAGGCTCGTAAATGGTCCTTAAGATTATGTTAAACTTTAAATTTATTTACAACTCAAAAGACAATTCAAAAGTGCTATTATGAGTGTAAGACCTGAGATGGCCCAGTGGTCAGAACGCATGCATCTTAACCGATTTCTGCGGGTTCAAACCCAGGCAAGCACCACTATATATATATGTGCTTAATTTGAGTTTATAATTCATCTCGAGCTCGGCGGTGAAGAAAAACATCGTGAAGAATCCCGCATGTGTCTAATTTCATAGAAATTCTGCCACATGTGCATTCCAACAACCCGCATTGGAACAGCGTGGTGGAATATGTTCCAAACCCTCTCCTTAATGGAAGAGGAGGCCTTAGCCCAGCAGTGAGAAAATTACAGGCTGTTGTTACATTACTATTTTTAGATAAAGTACAAACACCTGACTCATTTACTTCCGTTCAAAGGATATGTTACAAGCGGCTAACTCGATGGACATTGAGTGACGCTTGTTCAATCAACGGTCGGCACTAGACATCCAATTAAATGACGTCATTTAAATTCGAACGAAATTCAATACTTGATATCTACCATATACCACATAAAAAAAACGCGCTAGTCATACCATAAAATAGCATATTCAACCAGATGACTGCGACAGAAACACTGGCTCACTTATCCTTCCAGCTTGAAATCAACTCACTTATCCAGCTTGATCAAACATTACGAAGCATTGCTGTTATCGATAGAATATAAGATGATTAACACTCGCTAATAAAGTAAAACAAAAGCCTACCTACTATATATTAGTATTGAAAAAAGACCGAATAAATATACTATCGTATGAAAATAAGTAAGTAGGTCCAAAAATTTCCCTTGAAAAATCATTACACGAAAACGAATCTTTCCTCGGTTCTTAGGACCGAATAACCGCCAACGGGATCACGGCTATTAAGAGTTATAACCACGTCAGGATAACCGCCTTTATTGATATTTATAGACCCTCGCTACGATACGGTTAACTAACTAAATTATATTCTCACTTAGATTTCTACCTACTTTGTATTTCATTACGTTATTCATTTGTAATATATTAAATTACTTTTTTTACACAAATTAAAAAAGAACAGTTGATTGTCTGTTTTTTAATGAATTTGCTGGATAAAAGGACGACAAAAGATAGAAAATCGACAAGTTCAATAAATAACTTAATATTTAATAAAAATGATTAAAATATCTCAATGTAATTGGCGATAAGGTTTGTACAAGCTCATCTGGATATATACCACCAACTCATCAGAAATTCTACCGCAGAAAAGCAGTATTCAGGACTGATGTGTTCTCGTTTGCTGGGTTAATGAGCCAATGTAACAACTAGTTCCCAAATTTGGTGGCATAGTGAAATGGTTAATATTTCTTACAGCGTCCCGTTTCTTACAAGTCCAAGAAAGGACATAGGCTACTTTTTTACCTGTCAAATGACAACCAATATCCTAAAACGCGAACGAAGTCGACTGACTACTAGATTAAAATATACCTCACAAAGTAAAATATTTTAAACAAGCCAACGCACGTATATTAAACAAGCCACTTTGGAGCTCAGATACGAGAGCTTTAAACGAAGGCGTTGTACTAAACCTGATTAAGCACCACTGTATTTGATATATCTAATTTGAGCGCTCAATTCAACTCGAGCTCAGCTCTTAAGGAAAACATAAATGAATCAATGAAATGTTGCCATACCAAAATCAGGTCAGCTTGGATTAAGCAAGCCATTTCCCCAAAAAAGAGGAAACTTGGGTATGTTTCCTCTAGAATTGTGACATTTAGATGGTATAAGTTAACCAGAGATTTCCGTTAATACGACCAAATCACAGTCCGTTGTACGTTTAATTATTTATATATAGAACGTTACACAATACATTTAACTAACAATAAATTCGGAATAGGCTTTAGTTTCAATTTTGAAACAGGATATTCGCTATCGTACAACGCAATACCGTTTTGGGTTAAATACATATTTATCCTTGTTTCTATGGTGACTGTTTAGTGGGTAATATATATGGATACAGGATACAAAGTCTTTGAATCGAGGATGAGACCAATAAGATGTTATTAGGACTTTGAATTTGGAAGAATTATCATTGGCAGCTATGCTTATGTCCCAATTTTGGAATTGCACCCTCGTTTACAATATTACGCTGCCGTGGTATAATGCCTTTAACTAACATGATCGATTTTCACTTTTGATGGCATATTAATTAGAAAAAGATTCTCTATCGGCATATATACCCGTTTTTTTGGTATCTTGAATAGTTTTGGAAATAATTTAATGGCCTCATTTGATAATAGTACATACACATATAGTAGTAAGTTACACAGATTTACATTTATGTCGCGCTTTTTGCACATAACTCGTAATTGAATATAGGTGGATAACGGTATTATTGGTATACCACGGTAGTGCCTAAGTCATTGGTCCAGTTGTGTGGACTTAATTTTCCAATAAGCCAAGTTTTGTATAAAATTATCACAATGCCCTATTTTGAGGAATTACTCATATGCATATTTACCCCAAAAATTAAGGATAAACTTATGCCAGGAGTGGAAAACCAATAGAACACGTTCGAACTTGCGACTTTTTTAAACCACTATATGACTCTTAAACAATTTCACTATTGATGGTCAAGTTACTCTGATAGTAAGAGAATTAAGAGACAACTGTTACACACACACTTATGCACTATTAAACATCCCGTGTTTATCGCTAGTTGATGAAATCAATCTTTATGGTAAAAACTCGATAATCAAGATATTGTAACAACATAGTACTTAAATTTTTCCATAAGATATATATTTTTCGTTTATCAATAAAACCACTTTCTTTAATCGACTTCAAAAAACTAAGAAGGTTAACAATTCGGTTCTATTTATTATAATTTTTTTGAGAACAGAAAACTTCATAATTTATCACATAACTACATATTTTTTTGTTTCGAAAATTTTTGTTCGTATTTAATAAATTTTTGTTACCGATTCAATTTGGAGAAAAAATACGAGATTATTTTTTTTTATAAACATTATCTTATTTTTGGAATCAGAATATTGTTTAAAAAAAGAACTTTGTTTATTAAATTTTTACTATTGGCCCCGTTAATAAATTACCAATACCTCGAAGCCTTCTTCATCGAAAAAGGTTTGGATTAGGAGAGAAACATGCTCTTACTTCTCAATAGCCGACCTCAATAATAGTCTATAAATATCAATTATAATCAAGTTGTTAGCTTATCAATTATTAATAGGCCAAAAAAACTATAAAATATTAAGTACATAATCGTTAATTATACGATCACATTTAAATAGTCGTAACTTTCGACGCCGACATACCAATAAAAAAAAAACATAAAAATCAGAACGTCATCATAACTACTATACTATACTTTATTTAATTTACTTTTATCGAGTAAATTTATTTAGTGATAGACTTTGTGCAAGTCTATTTTTTTTTTATTTATTTATTAACACCAACAAGATATACATTAACAAAAGCGAATAGAACATAATAAAACAACTAATATTAAAATCTAAATGTTATCTTAATTATAGGTGTTACACACATTTCAAAGCAAAATAGACACAACATGCAGGTAAAATTACAAATTGAAAGAAACAAAATTAGGAAAGAAAATCATCAACATAAACATTAAAATAATAAATAATAACATATCCTAACAAATTAGATAAAATTGAGTATATTTATAAATTTGTACTTTAATATCATTAATAAATATTAAAATAAATAATTACAATGTCCAATTAAATAAAATATAAAACAAATCAATTGAAGAATAATTGAGTAACAAGGTTTTCCGATATTAGGCAATAACAAATTAATTAGTTAATGCATCACAACCATCATAATTATTAGATTACTCTAAATTAAAGAAAAAAAAAGTAAAGTAACAGCCTGTAAATTTCCCACTGCTAGGATAAGGCCTCCTCCCTAAGGATAGGGTTTGAAAAATATTCTACCACGCTGTTTTCAAATACCGTTTCGATAATCATAAAGTTGAAAATGTCTTAATTCGTAAGCCTAAGCATACTTTGGAAATAACTCGATTCTAAAGTCCGCTATTTTCATCGTGGGTTTAAAAAAAATGATCAAAGAATCTTCAAGTTGAATGCAAAAGATCTCTCGACGATCTCCCACTCGATCGAGTGATTGTAATAACACATTTCGTCTCTGAACTTCGAGTGCAAAAGTGCGTTATAAGATTTCATTTTTAGCGGAATTGCTGAATTGTGCTAAAAATAAAATCAAAAAATTTTGTTCAATGATGATGAATTAAGCTGCAAGAATAAAACTTAATGGTCCAGTGGTACAGAACAATTGATTTTTAAACGAAGATTCCGGCTTCAGTCAGATATAGTTAGGTCTTTAGTGACGTTTATATTTTCAATTTAAGTTGAAAGTTTTCCTTCACCATTACGCACGACGGACAAAACGTCTTAAACTGGTTACTTCCTCAAACTGGCAACAATCTACCTAATGGCAGTAATATAAAATTAATAATATAATAACAACCCTGAGAACTAAGATTCCATTAAGTGGTACTAACATAGACTGAAAGCTGAGATGTCCCAGTGGTTAGAACGCGTGCATCTTAACCGATGATTGCAGGTTAAAACCCAGGCAAGCGCCACCATATATATGTGCTTAATTTGTGTTTATAATTCATCTCGTGCTCGTGAAGGAAAACATCGTGAGGAATGCATGTGTCTAATTTGATCGAAATTCTGCCACATGTGCATTCCACCAACCCGCATTGGAACAGCGCGGTGGAATATGTTCCAAACCCTCTCCTTAATGTAAGAGGAGGCCTTATACCAACAGTGGGAAATTAACAGGCTGTTACTTTACTTTCAAATAGGTTTTTTTTATATAGAAAAACATGTAGGAATCAATCTGGTTTTATTTCCGTTACGTCAATGTATTCTAAGAGGCATCAGGAAGCATGTGACTATTCTTCTAAGCCGGAGATTGATACAGACATTCAGTGTAATAATAGTTATATGTGCATAGAATACTAAATATGTCCGGTATATAAACAAAACTAAAAAGAAATACAAATCTATATTAATATTGCAAATGCAGTAACTCTATCTGTCTGTGTGTTGTGCTGGCCAAATCACTGAACCGAATTTCATGTAATTTGATGTAAGGCAAACTTGAACCAAGAAAAGATAAAAACTTTTTTATACACAACACTTGATCAAATCAAATCAATTTTATTAAAGTAAACCTTTTTGAATCGTCGTTAATTAAACACTACCACCGTTTTGGAAAGCAGCTTCCAATGAGAATAAACGGCAAGAAACTCGCATATACAGTTCTTTTATAATAAACATATTTACAATGTTATTCTTTACAATTATTAGTGTCCTGTGATGAAACCCGCCAAGCTATTCCATAAAAAAATCAATAACAATAAAAAAAAGCAATCCAAAGCCCCAAAACCCATCAGTTCTCATCATCATCATCTCATTCTTCGTGTGTCAAAACAAATAAATAACGTTAAGTAATCCGAGATCATGCTTCACAAGATATTTGTGAATATTATTGTCTAAATAATATTCGTTTGTCTTTTAACGAACCAAGATCAAAGCGTGTTGTTTTTTACTTCTGAAATAATTATTAAACCCTTCATGGTAACAGCCTTTATGCACTTGACAAGCTCTTTTTTTTTAATAACAGATTAAAATATTATAAATAGATTGTATATTTAATCTGTTAAAGGGAAAAAAGATAACAAATCTGCAAAAAGCTTAGTAGAATTTATATATCCTTTTCATATCTATTCTTCTGTAGGATTTTGTCGTTGTTAGAATTGTTTAGATTTTCTTTACATAATACTGGAAAGTAGGAAAGTAAAAGTAGTTACACAGATTATAGATATAAAATAAGTAAAATAAAAGTTTACCCAAAAGAAATTGACTTCATATATTTTTTGAAAATAAAAAAAAAACCTCAAATCGGTTAACATAAATGATAGAAATTATTTAACAATTAAAAAAAATTACAAATTGACAACCTCCTTTTTTCATTTTTCATTTATACCTTATTAACTTAAAAGCGTGTAACGGCTGGCTACCGTTATAAGAAACGCAGTTTATACTGGCCGTCAAATGTAAACCGACCCTAAGTGTTGGGTTTACATTTTATATTAAAATTGGTGTGAAAATAAAAATAACAATATTCTATTTAAATAAAGTTACGAAAAGAATATTTACTCAAATTTTTACTTTGACTTAAGCCCTTTAAAAATACTAAATTAACTTATATATACAAATATCAATATCAATATCTAAGCGTCAGGATAAATTTTGGTGATTTCTCTCTATTTTTGGATGAGTTGCTATATGTTTTATAATGGTCAGTAGATGAATATCAAGTTTATTAGTTCAAAATCGGATTAGGCAGGATACCTAACGCTTTAGATTTAAAATGGACATGACATAATATTATGTCATTCATTGTTTTCAGAATTCTTGGGAGGGAATGTTTGTGCGACGGAATCCATGTTTGGTTAGGACCGCGAATACTCGGTTAGTTTAGGACGCTAGTGTTTTTTATTTCATAAAGATGAAGATGTTTATTATTCATTTATTTAACTATAAGTGCCAATAAAAAATACCGACTGGAAGACCTAGGCAAAGTTACATAGCGATTACATTTCGATTTTGTTCTTAGAAAAGATCATTTATGTAAATTATACTTATTTTATATTGAAGTATTGGGTCGAATAATACAGAAGAAAGTTAATATAAACGAAGGAGCCTACATGGCCCAGTGGCTAGAGCGCGTACATCTTAACCGATTAATATATTTTCATGTACTTAATTTGTGCTTATAATTAATCTCAAGTTCGGCGGTGAAGGAAAACATCGTGACGAAACCTACATGTGCCTAATTTCAACAAAATTCTGCTACGCATGTATCCACCAACATGTATTGGAACAGCGTGGTGTAATATGCTCCTAACCTTCTCCTCAAAAGGTGAATAGGCCTGTAGTGGGAAATTTGCTGCTGTTAATATTATTATTTTATAAACGAAGGAGTTCTTATTTCTTTCATCACTATACCTATGATCATGTAATCTGAGATTCAGAAAGGAACAGCCTACCTGGCACGTGCCGCCCTTTTCACACGATAGTAAGACCGCTAGTGTTGCGCATACATACGCAAAAAGTAGCGTTTTCCTTCCTTTTAATTCAAGCTTGCTATACTAAATGTTATCAAGGTTCATAGTTTAGCAGATTGGTAGAGGTACTTTTGCATTTATAATCTTAGACTATAATAACTTGTTATTTTATAAACTAAATTAACGATTCATAAGAAAAATGTACAATATACATACGAGTATAGAAATGAGTTATGTATTTCTGAGCCATTGTGGTTTTTAATCTAGTGAATAGTAAAAAGTAAGGGTTATGTAAAAAAAATCATTCAAAACTTACCTCATATTATTTGCACTAACAATTCCCAAAACGTCACGATGAATTTAAGTTTAATTAAATCAAGTCTAAAATGAGGGTAACTTCATCAAAATGGCTTAATTTTAACAAATTGGCTGAAAGTTTAAAATTAAATGTTCAATTTTTGTTTGACGTGGTTGAAATAAGTTGGACCCTTGGGTCCAGACCTTTACTGGGGGTAAGCTTTCCCTGGTCATTTTAAAATATTAAATTATTTACTCACTAATTCTAGATTCCCTTGGGTTACCGATGACCCCATTATGACCAATCATAGTCAAGATAGTGGAGATGACACAATGGTCAGAATACTTATCTTTTACTTGGTGATAGGACCTTGTTCGAGACCTGCAGCTAGGTCTTCCTACTCATAAGATAGTACAGTACAGGTTACAAGGGTGAACGAGCCAGTGCAACTACGTTCACTAAAGACATAACATCTTGGCCTCCAATGTTGGTGGTGCATTGGCTATATTGGGACCAGTTAATATTTCTAATATTGCCAATGTCAATGAATTTTGTTTAAATTATATATGCAGGTTTCCTCACGATGTTGTCCTTCACCGCTGGACATGGTGACTGAGATGATTTATAAAGACAAAATAAGCACATAAAAATTAATTTGTATTAACATTGGTTAAGATGTACGCATTCAGCAAAAAAATTAAAAAAAAAAAAAAAAACAAGGCCCGCTGAGTTTCTTTCGCCTGTTCTTCTCAGGTGAGTATTATTTTTCAAACCGGTGGTAGTGTTTCAATTGACCATCAATAAGAAAGTGTAATGCTTCTATATTGAATAAAGTAATTTGAGTTTTGAGTTTTCTAGTCACTGGGTCAACTCACCTCTTAAGAGTATATTTTTACTTAATAGTTTTAACAGTATAGTCGACAAATATTTCTAAAAAAATAAACAATTTATCCGTTCTATTTCATTCAGCGTGTGCATGTAAAATCCGGTATCTGAATTTTGAGTCAGTTTCACATTAAGTGCTTTTGACAGTACAATCAAGTACACTAAACTGTATTCGTTATGGAACAGAGATTAAATGAAAGCTTGTTTCAAAAAATTCGAAAGCATAAGACCTTTTTACTTCGAGGATTTAAAAAAAATTAAAAAGGTTTTATATATAAACTTTTTCTAACAATTAATAAATCTTCTGTAGGTACAAATATATTCTGCTGACGTTCTTAATATAACTGTAATATAATTAATTAAAATTTATACTTATATACACTCGTTTTCGCATGCAAGTTTTTTCTATTAAAATGCGGTCGGTTTATGTATAAAAAGTCAATAGTATATATATATAGTATACATTAATTTTATTAACATAAGAATTAACAACATTAAATGCTTAAATATATATATATATATAAATATGAACTAAAACTAGTTACTGTATAAATCTTGACCGCGTGGAATGGTGGCAAGAATGCTAGCAGCATTTCCCCGTTGAATTACAATTCCGATCCTCTGGGCAAAAAACGAACCAGCCCTCCTGTCACCATATATATATATATAGTATGTCATTCCTTGGAATTTATGCTTAGTTGATAAAAAACAAATCAAATCAAATTTCAATTAAGTGAAGCTACCACCGGTTCGGGGAGTATATATCGGGGAGAGTTCGGCAAGAAACTCAGTAGTTACTCTATATCAACATATAAAAAAATACATTCATGTTAGTTAATACAATTATTTAAATTAATATTAATACACATATATCAGTAGTTATTCTCACATTTCAAATATTAGTATAGATTATTTATTTATTTATTACTATATATAGGTAGGTGTATGTATATATTATATGTACAAGTTGTGCAACATATTTGTTACAACTATTGAACCTTATAAAATTTTGTCAACCTCCATGGTCGAGCAGTATATACACGAGTATTCATGGGTACGCCACTAAGCTATCAGGTACGATTCCCGGCCTGCATCGGAGAATAACCTTAGCCCAGCAGTGGGAAATTTACAGGTTGTTGTTGTAACAACTACAAACCTATAAACGAAAATAATGTCAATCCTGTAATTATATCTCTTATTGAGTGACATTGAAAATAGTATTGGTAAGATTAGGTTCGACGATGCAAATATAATACCATGCTTATTTGTGAAAGCCATTCTACTATAAACCTGCTAATAGATCCAATATTGAGTCCACTCCATTCTTTATCCCAATCAGTCTTTTGTTAAAACGTCTCGGGACAGCGCAGACAGCAGCCAATACATCTTTTTCATATTCTATATTTATCTATTTCAATTTTCTAGTCAATTGATTGATCGGCTTTTTCCAAGGTGCTCCAAGCCTACCAGAAAAAACTAATAATCATTCAGCTAAAGTACATTTCCTTCCATGTTTGATGGGAAAATATATACTGAATAAATTTTTGGTACATTATAATCCTCTTTAAATTGTAATGATAGCCATAAAATACAGGCCTCCCCATTCCAGTAAGTTAATAATGTTTAGTTTAAAATTCCTTATTATAATTTATGATTACTTATTAATATTAATTTAATAATAATAATTACAAATGCCTGATAACTTTTCACTTTTATATTTATTAATTTATTTCATTAATTTATCCCGAAAAAAACTGTAGGGTTCGGAGTTGGTGGCCGAGAATGTCATGTTCTTGTACTCTCGTGATATTTTTTTTACAAAATAAGTAGGCGAACAGACTAATGGGCTGGTGGTAAGTGGTCACCACATTTAGATTTCCAATGTGCCACTGGCAATTTAATGGCATCAAAAGTATAACACCTCGCCTCATTGCCTCCACTGGTGACAGGAGGGCTGGTTAATTCTTTGCCCAGAGGATCGGAATTGCGATTCAACGGGAACATGCTGCTAGCATTCCTGCCACTATTCCACGCGGTCAAGATTTATACAGTAACTATTTTTAGTTCATATTTGTATATATTTAAGCATTTAATGTTATTTATTCTTATGAATAAAGTTATTTATCTAATATGGGGAACTAATATGTTATGCTTGTTCCTGTAGTTGCTCTGGTTCATTCTATTTTCAAAACACAGCAATAATGTATTGCTAGGTAGAACATATGATGAGTAAATAGTACCTACCAAGTATTGCAAGTCCCACCACAAAGTACTAATTAATATATCATACAATCTTCAAGTATATTCAACAAATGTCTGATATTTAGAAAGAAAATCCAACGTCTGCGCTCGCCTCGAGTGCACTACGAATCGACTTTATTGAACTTTATTGTTCATTCACAAAGAGTTTTATTGGCTGTCTAACTTCAATATACCAAACTTTTTAGAACCGTTGCTTTGTCATTTCATTATGAAATAACAAGAACAAAATCTGGTCAATATCTCAGTGGTTACACAGACCTTGAAACTTACCAAATGATTCTGAGTTCAAACCCTTTCAATGCAGCACTGGATTCATGTTTTCTATATTATTTATAATTCATCACAAAATCACTTGTGTTTTTATTTTACATATTCAACTACTAGGCTCAAATCTGAGTAACTTATGAGGATCAGCGTGGTGGTATCTTTAAACTCTAAATCTATTTAAGAAGACGGGGTATTCGTGGGACATTTGGAGTCCTCACACAATAAAAGTTATTCAAGTAGGCACAAGCACTTTTGAATCGTCATTAACAACTATCTTAAGTGAAACTACCACCGGTTCGAAAAGTAGATTCTACCGAGAAGAACCCCCTAGAAACTCAGTAGTTACTCTTTTTTCTTTTTCAACATTTCAACGCATGCCTAACATTGTTCAATTAAAAAAATGCAATAAAAAACACAAAGAAGAGAGTTAAAATTAAACGAATTATTTCGTTGGATAGAACTTTCACATCACATTACAAAGTTGGTAACTTATTAATGCAAACGTAATTGCGTTTTTATTCTCTTATAACGTTAGTTTATGTGAAATTACAAAACAGATGCTTGTTAATTGTAGTTTTCAACTAAATTACAATTAAATTAAGTTGACCTAGTAGACATGTTATGCTTCACAGCCTGCCTCGTTGGTTCAGAGTCTTGATTTAAGCCATCGCTCACTGAGGACAGCTATGCATGGAAGGCGCCGAAGATGCTATATATAGACACGATCCTGCAGCCTCTCCAATCCGTGCTGAGGATGACCATCGCAATGGTCGTCCGTCCGATGGTGATTGTGGGTAGGAATCCCTCATAACTCGTTTCCCCCCCTAAGCTTCCACACTGAAGGTTCCCGCAAAAAAGTGACTTGATATAAGGTCACATATCCCAAGGTTTTGGGTTCAAACCACAGGCTCTACACATAAAAAGATATTGGGTTTCGTCGAAAATTTATTCAAACGTCTTTCGCCCAATAGTGTGATAGTTACATCAGTTAACTGTTGTTATCAATTACTAATGATGAACTGGCTTCTCAGCGTTGCAATACATAGTACGAGTATGTCACTAAGTAAATATATAATTCATAGCCCAATAGTTCTCAGGAATAATGTACCTTTCCATAATTAGTTTAGAATATTACCTCTACATACAAACAAACAAACTTTTCCTCTTAATGAAATTTATTAATTGTTCAGGTATCTCATTAGAGCGAATCTTTTAAATTGTTTACGAGTAATTGTCAAAACAACGAACAAACATAAGACTTGCCTACGAAAGTAATCAACTTCTAAATTGTTAATTGACAGATTCAATTAAAAGACGTAAGGATCTTTTAGACTGGAGTCCGTAAGCCAATCATTAATTGATAGGCTTACTAACTTAACGTTTAATCAAAAAACAAAACTTTTAACAGAAAATAAAGAAATAAAACAAAACACTACTTCAAAACAAATTGATAGGTATTAAAATTAAAAAAAAAAAAAACGCATTCTTGTACAACTTAATAATCAATTTACTTTTAATACTCATCAATATGTTTACCTACTATACGTCTAACTCAACACATACCGATTAATAACAATTTTTGTCCGTTTGTCTTTCTGTCTATTTGTTCCGGCTAATTTCTGGAACGGTTGGACTTATTTTGACAGGACTTTCACAGCAGACTTTCAAGCAGAAAGATTATGTAATAAGAAGTAATTTAGGCTACAACAATATTTTATTTCGTAAAATCAAATGCGTCGCTGGTACGGGGTAGTATGCGATAGGATATAGGATAGACTACAAGTATATTAAAAATCGAAAACACTGTAATTTAGGGCAAAAAATGCGGTTTTAAAATATCAATTTCAATTTTCGCGCGAAAACGGATCTGTATTTCGTTTGACGTCACTGCTGTCTGTGTCGGACGATACTCTGCAAGTAAGCTTTGTTGCCTTATGTTTTGTGCCAATTTGTTCATCTACTTCAATAAAGTTTTCAAATAAATGATTTTTGACTGGACCTTCTGACAAAAAGCTGAGATAAAACTGGTTTCAAGCTTAAAAGAGGAATCTGGAGTCTCTTTTGACAGACCAAGTTTCCATTTTATTTCGAAAAACGCAATTAATTTTCGTTTCAATGTTCAATTTTTTACAACTATATCCTCAAATAAGAAGTCATAACAGGAGTGACGTCACTAAAGGCTATATTAGTGTTTTGAAATACGTTCAGTTTCACGTTCCTTTAATTCGTAATTATTTTTGAAAAACAAAATTATATCAAATATAAACCTTGCACCTTCTTTTATGTTTTTTTAAATATTTTAATAGTAAATTTTTCATAAATATTATATTTGCATGTTCTCTATTGAACAAAAATACTACCTGTGAACTTCGCATCACCGTATGGATCAATAATTATGTCCGTTGGTTTAATAATAAAAAATAAGTAAATTAACAATCTTTTTTCATCGTCCAAACTTAACATCTCAGGGGTAGGTCGAAGATGTGAGATAAATTTGCATTTTAATGGAACAGTTTGACGCGATCTGGAGGCTTTGACAGCGACTGACAGCCTCTTAAACAAACACGAGACTCCTTTACTGATATCGTAAGCAGTGATTGACATCGCAGGCATTAAAACCAGTCGCCAGTATAGATTTTTATACAAAGACTGCGATTTGGAAATGAAAGAGTTTTTGTTCAACTGATAAATTGATCTCTTACATATGCTATTTTTGAACTAATTTTGATCTTTGCGTTAAGTTCATCACCACATTTAGGGATATAGGGATTTTTGTTATTATATATTTAGTTTTGTTTTAGTTTAAATTTCGTTATTAAAATTTATTTAATATTATTATTATTTGAGAAAATCAAATCTTCATCTTCATCAAATCTTTATTAGACAGAGCATCAGACATATGATATACTGAATATAATTATAAGACATACAAAGATGAAGTCCTAAAATATATACAAATATGAATTTAAACTAGTTACTGGATAAATCTTGACCGCGTGCAATGGTGGATCCAACGCAATTCCGATCCTCTGGGCAAAAAACAAACCAGCCATCCTGTCACCAGTGGAACATGTAATTATAATCATACAACAACAGCCTGTAAATTTCCCACTGCTGGCCCAAGGCCTCATCTCTTTGAGGAGACACGCAGTTAAAATACTGGTTGTTGGAATACACTAAAGCAGAATTTCAATGAAATTAGACACATGCAAGTTTCCTCACGATGTTTTCCTTCAACGCCGAACTAGGTACGTGTGTACCTTAACACATGATAGCGGGTTCAAGCCCAGGAATTTCCAAGCGCTTTATTTGTGTTTATAATCTCCTTGGCGTCGTCGAAAACTTTTCGTAATTGTGAACATCGTATCGACCATAGTTAAGCAACATGATATAATTACCTCCAAAACTTTTTAAAGGGGAGGAGTTCTTAGTCCAACTGTGTACCATTAACAGATTTTTTAATGCATTCATAATTTATATAATAATTAAAGAAGGTTTTAATGGTTGAACAAAGGGTAATATTTAAAAATAGAACACACCAAATAAATGAATTCGTCCGAACAACAAAATCAGCAGGACGGAATACTTTAATGATCACAAAGTATTGACATCTTTTGTATATAAAAACAGTACTAACAGTAGTACTACAGCTGAAAATAAATATTATATATATTTTTTAAGTAGGAATGTTTGTTGTTTTAAAAATCAGAAATAGATATTATTGTTAAAAGCATAAGAAAAAAATGCTTAACAACAAACAACGACATTAGCCTATAAATTTCCTTCTGCTGGGCTAAGGCCTCCCCTCCCTTTGAGGAGAAGGTTTGGAACATATTCCACCACGCTGTTCCAATGCGGGTTGGTGGAATACAAATGTGGCAGAATTTCTATGAAATTTGTCACATGAGGTTTCCTCACAATTTTTTCCTTCACTGCCGAGCACGATATGAATTATAAACACAAATTAAGCTCATGAATATTCAGCGGTGCTTGAGTGGGTTCAACCCGCAATCATCGGTTAAGATGCACGCGTTCTAACGACTGGGCCATCTCGGCTCTTACTATACTAATATTATAAATGCGAAAATAATTTGTCTGTCTGTTGTTAGGTATGTAACGCTTTCATAGTCAAACAGATGAACCGATTTAGAAATTGGTATTAAGTAAACTTGAATGAAAAGAAAAGACATAGCATAGCATGCATTGAACACGTTCAATGCTGAACGAGGTCTAACACACTTCGTATGCCTCCTTTGCGGTGCGACTAAGAAAATCGGATCTCTGCCGTGCGGAGACTGTAACATCTATTTAATATGTCGTAAGAAAGTGATAAATATATTATGCCTATTGAAAACAATGTTATGGTGTATCTACATAATACGGGGTCTCTTTGACCATGTACCGTTCTGAAGAAATAAAATGCGATCACATGACAGCCTCACAGTCACATCGAGTTTTAGATACTTAAATGTTACGAGGTCTTAAACGCCCCTTACCTTTACGCAGCCAACGTGTTAAAACCACGTAAGTAATTATTATCAGATTAGTAAGCTGAAGTTGCTATTGTTACTAACAAGTGGACTGTAATTGTAAGCAATATTGATTGATATTAGAACCAAAGTCATCGACATAGCCCATCGGATTAGTAAACTGAAGTGGCAGTGGGCTGGTCGTATTTGTCGTAGAACCGACAACCGTTGGGGAAAACGCGTTCTAGAGTGGAGACCGCGTCTCGGCAAACGTAGTGTAGGTCGTCCTCGGGCACGGTGGAGTGACGGTATACGCAAGGCGGCAGGCAGGAGCTGGATGCGAGTAGCCGGAGAAAGACCACAGTGGCGTGCACTTGGAGAGGCCTATGTCCAGCAGTGGACGGGAACGGGCTGATGATGATGATGATGTGTTAAAACACGAATAAAGGCAGCAAAGCCGTAGGCGACAACTAGTATTACGTAATAAAAGAAAATTAAATCCGGTTGCCGATAAAACGGCGCAACTTTTTAAAAGTCATCATTTATTTTTAATTAATATCTAAAGGTGTAGGCACGTATCCTTGCGTCGAACAAGTAATTGTGAACGTGCCTTATCTGAGCCCGATGAAAAAGATCGCTAACTATTTCGTAAACGCAATATTATTTGAAGTGTCCGTCCGTACGATGTAATTATAAATTAAACTTTGACTTTTTAAGACTTTATTTTAAACATGGACGCTATTGTTTTGTTGCAGTAATTAATATAAAATTTATTGAAACGTTTTGTTATTCAGAAGTGACAAAATTAAAATAATTAGCAAATATAATTAAAGTAAAAAGTAAAGTAACAGCCTGTAAATTTCCCACTAATGGGTTAAGGCCTCCTCTTCCATGAAGGAGAGGGTTTGGAACATACTCCACCACGCTATTCCAATGCGGGTTAGTGGAATGCAAACGTGGAAAAATTTCGATGAAATTAGACTTAGATTTTTTTTTGTGTACGTAGTAATAGATTGTCAATTAACAATTTTATAAGGCGCAATCAAAGATTATTGATTGCGTACCTTTATTTTTAAAATAAATATTCATTTTTTGAAATCAATACAACTGAGAAGGCACGTCGTCTAAACAATATATAATTTAATATTCTAATGAATAATATTTTTAGAAACAGAAGTAGGAAGTAGGCTAACCTCTAAAACAATTATCTTTAATTTTCAATAACAATCAAACAAAAAAAAATATTAGTATACAACATAAATAACCATCAATAATCACATTACACCGTAATTATTATATTCGCGATCTCAATGTGTCAACTATGAATCTCCCGCCCCTTTTTTTTAAGGGAAGTTGTGTGACTTGACGCAGATGTTGCTTGTTTATTCCAACAGTATATATTATCTTGTTGTATTACTCTTTTGTTTCATTAATATTTTAAATACAATTTATATTTCTCTTTTATTTCATAACAATTTTTTTTTTGTTTCAAAAGACGCCATTGTTATTTACATAGGTCGTTGAACTTTCTCGAGCGGGCGTTACATGTTTTAAAACAGATTATCCCTTCATATAACTCGATCATCAATAACAATAACTAATATTCCTTATTGGACGCATCAATCACAAAGATGACAGCCTCAAATTAAAAAAAAGTCTTTTGCCTCTGATATTAACGTTGCTTAAATTTACTTTTGCCATTTATTGTTCCAAATTTAAATATACTATGTGTATTAAAATCATCGGTGTTTTATTTAATCTGTATCACGCAAATGCTTTTCGATATGAAAGAACTTCCAGGCAGGATAAATTACATACATATATAAACTAACATGACTGTATATTTAAATGATGGAAAAGAGTAGCTACTGATTTTCTTGGCGGTTCTTTTCGGTAGAACTTACTTTCCGAACTGGTGGTAGCTTCACTTAATTGTAAAATGACGATTCATAAGTGCTTGTAAAGGCCTACTTGAATAAAATATATTTTGATTTTATAACATTCAGCATGGTCCAAAAGATATTTTTATATTTTCACATATATATTTTTTCTATTCTGATATTATGCTCTTCCAAGAAGACGGCGAGCTTGAAGCCCAGCGAATATCTGCTGATGTTTATTAAAAATAAAAATCACCAAAATGTAAAATGTAAAAAAAGCACGGGTAGCTGTGAGCCCGTGGAAGTTTGATATTAAAATATAAAAAAAAATATATATTATAAATATAATAAGAATGCGGTGGTAACTCTGTCCGTCGGTATGTATTCTCTGTAACGTAAAAACAAAGCGAATTTTATGCAACTTTTCCAAGCAAACTTCAACTCCAAAAATGGACAGATATTTCTTATGCTTACTTCCTAACCATTAATCCCTAAATGAGGAGTAGCCGCGGACAACTATAAATAATGTAATTCAACGTATAACGGAACCACTGCTTGCCACCTTCTAGTATAATAATAGTAACTCTATGTATGTATATTAAGCCGTTAGTGAGAAACCATTCGTGTACAATGCGTACATGTATTTTCAAACAGTTTCAACTCAACAGCTAAGAATTAATCTGTTCAATCTGATAAAAAAAAAACAGAAAGTCATGATCCAGACTTATTTAATTTATTATTCTATGACACAAATAAAGTATGTCTCATTTACTCAATACACATTCATAAAATGAATCATGGGATGCACCTGTACAAATTTTACAAGTTGAGTGCTCCTTCCAATATGAAAGATTAGACATAGGACTTTTTTATAGTATAGGTCGACGGACGAGCATATAGACCTGATGGTAAGTGGGCACCATAACCCAATAGACAATGAAGCTGTAAGAAATGTTAACTATTCCTTACATCGTCAATGTGCCACCAACCTTGAGAACTAAGATGTTATGTCCCTTGTGCCTGTAGTTACATTGACTCACTCACCCTTTATACAAAACATATTTAAACAATACGACATAATACAAAAAACAGTTAATACAAAAAGTTGCAACGTCGAATATTAAGCTCATTTGTATTCCTAGAGAATGTATATTATATATAGCTATGCAACAGTAGTGATATGTTCTATGTTTGATTTAAATGGAGATATAGTAAATAGGTTACATGCGGTCAAACGTAGCTTAAGAGGAGCATTAGTTTGCAACATTGTGCAGAACGATATAAACTATTATTAAATCTATATTATAAATGTGAAAGTAACTCTGTGTGTCTGTCTCTCTTTCACGACCAAACCGCCGATGAGAATTTGATGAAAATTGTTATGAAGCAATCTTGAACTCCGAAAAAAGACATAGGCTACTTTTTCAACCGACTTCAAAAAAAGGAGGAGGTTCTCAATTCGACCCGTATGTTTTCTCTCTACATATGTTTGTTACGCGATAACTCCGCCAATTATGAACCGATTTGAACAAATCTATTTTCGGCGTATAGGTATTAATACCTCAACGGTGGTCTCATTTAAATTTAATAATAAAAACAAGGGTGGAAAATTGAGGATGAACTTTTTTTTATACGCAAAAAGTATCTCCGCCAATTATAAACCAATTTGAACGATTATTTTTTTTGTGTTCAAGCATTTGAAGTAGGTTTTTTTTTAAAAAAAGTTAATTATTTGCCTGTCATATATCAATATCAAGATTATCCAAACCAAACACCCTTAAAAGCGAGCGAAGCTGCGGGCGACTACTAGTGTATTGTGTGTACTAGTAATCATAATCGCCCATTCACGATAACATATAAAATAAACATCGACACTGATTAACTAAGTTTTATTTATATACCAACAAATATTATAAAATTCATCAAGAATGCAACTGACAGTCACAAATTTGTTACCACCGTGACATCCCAAGATGGATATCCCTTACTACGTCTGAATGGTGACGTCACTGCTCTGATGTCACTAAATTTTCGTCCTACAATAATATATTCTATACATTTTAAGGGTTAAAACTCTTTCAATGCGTTTATAATGTTCCTAATTCAAAGTTTGTATTTAAACTACTCTTGTTAACTGAAGACTTAAAAGTGCTTGACAAAAATATACCAATACTATGTTGTGATATATTATATATATGTGTATTATCGATTACTTAACCCTTATAGTAAGATGAGCGAAAGTTGACTTGTTACACCAAGTTTCTGACGCCACAAAATCATTCGATCCTTCCGGAGAAATATTCGTATCTGTAATTAAATTCCGCAAATATTTTTAAATTTGCCTCCAACATTCTACACAGACGAGGAACAAGCGTGATTGTTAAATTTATTGATTTTCAGGCAGAATGGATTATTATATAAATTTAATTATATATAATTGATATAAATTTGAATTTCAAATGTTAGACAATGGTAGTTATTAAGTTTCTATTCTTTTCTTTTCGGTAGAATATATACTATATATATAGGAAAACATCACATACATTACTCTGATCCCAATGCTACTTGCATATACTTGTAAATACTAAATGCTAAAGCACTTGTGTTATGGAAAATCAGAAGTAACGACGATACCACAAACACCCAGACCCAAGACAGAAAACTAATGTACTTTGAAATTCTGATGGTAACTTCAGTTCTTTAAAATTAAGTATTTTTTATTTGGTCCATTCAGGATTCAAACCCGAGACCTTGGTGTCAGAAAACTTCTTACACACACTTCTACTACACTAGATTAAAAATATCATATTCTCATTTTGTCATCAATATTTTCATTTTGTCAATTTGTCATTAATATTATTAACAACGAAATAATCTAACGTCTGTCTATCTTTCCTCGAAAATAATGAGGCATTGTTACCGCGCAATCGTATTACTCGTCCATCGTATTTAATGACTTGTCATTTTTATTAATACAATATTTCATAGATGTCAACTATTTGTCATCGAAATAATATCTATTCAACTATATTTTTAATCGGTGTGATGGCCCAGTGGTTAAAACGCGTTCATCTTAACCGATGATTGTGAGTTCAAACCCAGGCCAGCATCACTGAATTTTCATGTGCTTCATTTGTGTTTATAATTCATCTCGTTCTCGGCCGTGAAGGAAAACATCGTGAGAAAACCTGCATGTGTCAAATTTCATAGAAATTCTTCCACATGTGTATTCCACCCACCCGTATAGGAACTGGTGGTGGAATGCGTTCCAAACCTTCTCCTCAAAGGAAGAGGCTTTTAGCCCAGCAGTGGGTAATTTACAGACTGTTGTTATTGTCTTTTCTTGGATTTCAAGATTGCTTCATACCAAATTTCATCAAATTCAGTTCAGCGGTTTGGTAGTGGAAGAGCGTCAGATAGACAGAGTTACTTTCACATTTATAAAATTAGTATAAACTAAAATTTTTGACAAAATTGTAAAATAAGATACGTTGCGAAGTTGTCTATTACGTGGTACGTGACATTTAAATGGCGGTTTGCGAGCCACTTCGTGTAGTTTTCACGTCACCCTGAGCGCGAACATCATAAAATATAACTCTCATATATTTTTATACCACGCGCGAAGAGTAATTTGAAAAAAGAACGATATAGGCAATGATTTTTTAGTAAGCAGATATGTTATTAACGCGCAAAAAGTGAAGACTAGAAAACGTCCTAATTGGGACGTTCGCCTTTAATCGTTTTACGTAGTAAAACGTTATAATACATTATAATTACGTAGTAACACGTTTTGCGTAATTTAAACGTCTTGTTATCCCTTTTACTTATTGTTTTTATCAAGCTATCCTTTTTACTTTTATCGAAATGTAAAAATAAATTAAAATAAACGGTCCCCGGCGCGGCACACTTTTTTCTGTTGTGTAGTATGGATATAACATATCTGTTTATTAGAATATCATTGGATATCTATTGCAATATCTACAACGCGAATATACAGCTAGTTGGTTATGTATAGTACGACACAACTTAGATGTAGCATCGGCAAAATTCGTAAAACCGATCAAATCCGAATTAAGTACGCTCTTCCAAATTATCAGTATTTATTTCTTATGCGAATATGATCTTTACGCAAACGAAATAGCTTATAATATCATATGACCTAATATATTCGTCAATCTGACACGTCGATTTACATGCACTTGCTTTCTCGGGTTGAACTGACGCGGGAATCTATAGCGACTAATGGCGCGATAGGGGGCTATTTCTATTGGTCGTGTAAATCGGCAGTAATCGGTTTTATTTTCATTTCATTACATTTTCCGATGCTACATCTAATTTGTGCCGTACTATACAAAATGTGTAGATTTCCTCATAAGGACAACGAAATCTATATTAATATCACAAATGTGAAAGTAACTCTGTCTGCCTGTCGCTCTTTTACGACCAAACCGCTGTACCGAATATGATAAAATTTAGTATGAATCAAATTTGAACTCCGACAAAGGCTACTTTTGCCTGACACATGACAACCAACAACTTTAAACGAGCGAAACCGCAAGCTTCTTCTTGTCTATTATAAACACAAATTAAGTATCCATAACAATCAGCTGTTATCTGTTAATAAAAATGATAATAACTCTTAATAACAATATACTTACTAGCTTTTTGATACTGTATAAAGGACTACATTTATTTATTCAAATATACTATTCAAAGGAAAATAATTGTTGCATAGTTGAACGAACACTTCGTCGAGTATAAAGAGCTCTATCACAAGGGGATAGAGTCTTATTAACAGGTCAGTAATTCTCGTCTTAAACCAAGTAATTCATTAACAAGCTACTTACTATATGAACAATTTGACTTAACCCTACTTAATTATAAATAGAAATTTGGCTAGAAAGTTCAAGACTTGTTGATAAACGTAGGTTAAGACTCTATTATCCCGCATTAAATCTTGGTACTTGTGAATAATTCAAAAGGTCTTAACAGTTAGATAAATCTTATGTATTTATTCCCTATCGTTTCTCATTGTCTTATATATGGAACTAAGGTTTTTAAAACTTGTGGTAGGTACTTACAATTATAAAATTATTTATTAAGTACAAAATGAGTTACTACTGAGTTTCCTTCTAGAATCTAATTCTGCATTAAAATGTTCATATGTAATAATAATAATGTGTTTATTAGTTTACAGTATGTACATATACGTATATAAAAGAGTCCCCGTATTCTTTAACTAATTGATTTAAACTGTACTGGTCATATATTGAGGAAGATGATAGCAGTCCCCTTTTATCAGATCCGGCTTGGAGGCAAACTTTTCTGCAACGTAAGCATTATTAAAATGCGAAATTCTCTATCATAATATTTATTTTAAATTAAATTAACTCAAAGATCAAGGCAGTTTACCTTTCGATGTGTAAGCATCATCTAACTTTACCCTTAATTGTAAGGGTTGTATTATTTCTTGGACATAGTTATAGTTATTATTTTAAAACCGACTATGTCTATTTGATGCCGGCTTATTTAATAAACTTTCATGTATCAACTGTTTAATCTTTCAACTCATTAATGGTGTTCGGAAAGCATATAAAAGTAAAGTAAAGTAACAGCCTGTAAATTTCCCACTGCTGGGCTAATGGCCTCCTATCCCATTAAGGAGAGGGCTTGGAAAATATTCCACCACGCTGTTCCAATGCGGGTTGATGGAATGCACATGTGGCAGAATTTCAATGAAATTAGTATGTGACTAATGGTAGTGGCAGGTTTCCTCACGATGTTTTCCTTCACCGCCGAGCACGAAATGAATTATAAACACAAATTAAGCACATACATATATAGTGGGGCCTGCCTGGGTTTGTACCCGAAATCATCGGTTAAGATGCACGCGTTCTAACCACTGGGCCATCTTGGGTCAGCATATAATAGGGTTGAAAAAAATACCCCTTCAACCGACATGCAAAGAAGAGTTTATCTTTTATTGGAGTCGGTTTTTTTATTTTTGCTATCGTGACACTCCATCAATTATAAAAATGATTTTAAAAATTTGATTTTAAGTTTGAAAAATATAAACATCGTTAATATTTTAACTAAAATGATCTAGATACTCGTACATTATAAATTATTTAATTAATTAGTTCTGTAGCTTAGCTAACGTAATAATTTTCTTATGACACTTTTATGCAGGAGTTTTTTCCTAGCTTAACACGTTCATATCTTAACATTGAGTATGACTAAGGATCCCATGAGATGCGAGATAAGGCAGGATCTCAATAAATCTTGATACTAACGCTTCATAAAAAACGATTACATTAAACAGTGAATATTTTTATGACGAGACAAGAAGTACATATAATGTATACAAACGACGTGAATATGAAAATCTAATTATACTCCGTTGTATTATTAATAAATAACATAAAGCTGTAATAAGCTTCGACATTTTTTTTTCTTATTGTACAGGTTGACGGACGGTAACCATTACCCATAGACAATGACGCTGTATTATATTAACTATTCCTCTTGTGCCTGTAGTTACACTGGCTCACTTACCCTTCAAACCGGAACACAACAATACTAAGTACTATTGTTTCGCGGTAGAATAACTTATGAGTGGGTGGTACCTACCCAGACGGGCTTACACAAAGCCCTACCACCAAGTAAAACCACCATATAAACTTAATGCATATAATGTTATCTATAATTAAATATAGCACGTACGTATTGATCAAATGTTATACGTGCATATAGTAATAATTCGTAAGTCTTGAAATCTTCACTAATGTAATGTATTACGTAAAATAAATAATCGGATATCCGAAATAAAAATTTATCCGAACCAAATCTATTCATAACCAAATAAGAATAATTGATTATCATAATTCTATGTTTCTATAATGTTATACTTTTTTTTGTTTTTTATCATTTGCCTTGTAATTTATTTTACAGTTCCTGCATTATATTAATTCTTACCCAAAACAATCGGATAATCCGACATGAAATTATTTCGGATTATCCGTAGCCGTATCTGAAACACTTAAAACATTGTTCATATATCCGATAATCAATAAATGACAAATCAATAAGATCCCTATTTCCGAACATTTCGTTTTTTGTTTATAATTTGACAGTTACAAATAAACAATCGCAATATTTAAAAATGGAACGTTGAAATAAGCAATCGAAGACCTTCAAAATACTTTGACAGTGTCAATCTTCAACACATTTCCATTACAGCACGGACGTGGATTATTAAACTTCTTTAGAATTAATGTTGAATAGCCATGTCGAGTGTGTTGAAAGTTTTTTGATATAAAACCTCAGAATAATAGCTGTCTTATGTCGTTTTTATTACCGAAGCTACGTGTGCGCCGAATTCCTTGTATTCGTTAGGCGAATAGAACGTGATGTGGTCCCAATAAATGAAACAAGAGACATTTGACTTTGAACATACAGAAATTCAATTTTTCTTGATGTTTCATAGACAATAACAATTTTATTCGTATTTCATACAGTACTGCAGTAGTACGGTAACACTTTGTTAATTCCCTACTGCTTTGCTAAGGCCTCCTCTCCCTTTGAGGAGAAGGTTTGAAGCCTATATCACCACACTGCTCCAATGCGAGTAGGTGGATATATGTACATATGGCCGAAGTTTATTGAAATCACATGCAGATTTACTCAGGATGTTTTCCTTCATCCCGAACACGAGATGAATTATAAACACAAATTAAGTACATCAAAATTCAGCGGTACTCGCCTGAGTTTGAACCCGTAATCATCGATTAAGATGCAAGCGTTCATCAACTGAGTCATCTCAGCTCGTTGGTATGTCATAACTTGGATTTTAGGAATGTTATATAATATTGGAACCAGATTAAGAAACAATGATTTTAAGAAGAAATTAATTTCATTTTATATCACGTTTTATGATTTTTCAAAGTGTTCTATAATCGTTTAACGTAACAGCTTATAAGCAGTAAACCTAGTCGACAAGATATACATCCATCCATCACTTAACTAATACCTCATAAAATAGGCTATTTGACTGGTTTTTAAAATCCATTTTATATTACTTAGTAGAAGTTAAGGAACCCAGTAAAAGTTGATTTTTTTATTTCTAGTACATATTTGCCGAAAAATATCATATTAAAAATTCCATATTTAAATAGCCCGCAAAAACGCTACTTGGACATTATGACGCTGCAATGGAGTCGGTGACGGTCACTTTCTTGTATTTTAATCTGTGGTACATATAGTAGAAAAGCAAGGTTAACAAGAAGAAAGTTCATCATAAGCCCGACCAAGCTGGAGCGCATTGTGTCACGTGACAAACGTTTGAAAAAATGCATTTTTATTGATTGAATTTTGAATAAATTGAGTATTATTTTCAACTTTCGTTAATAAGTAACCATTTTCAAACTCATAATATACACTGATTACAATTATTCACAATTTATTTATCGCATTGTCAAATAGCTTATTATTTTTTAACTAGCTACACGCCCCGGCTACACGTGACTACAAAAATTATCTACATACAAAATTTAGATCCAAGTTGTAAAATTGAAATCCAATGCTTATCTTAAGTGTGAAGGCATGTTTTATACTTATAATTCTTGCTTTAATCACTCTATATATAGAATAAAACAAACATCATTAAAATCCGTTGCGTAGTTTAATAGATCTTAACCTACAGATGATGAGAAATAATTTTATTTTATTATATGCTATTTATAGAGATATTTGTCCCATAAGCCGGAATAGTTAAATTTATTTCATTTTAGGCAATTATGGAAAATTGGAATATAAAAGATATACATCTACGCTATTTATATATACGATCGTTTATATAAACGATCTAAATAACGAAAACAAAATCATTAAACTTCAATTTATATTAAAAATTTAAGTACCTACCAATGCGTAAATCTTTATTATTTCATAATGTAAGTTTTTACTGCACCACCATATTGCCGTTTTCCATACACATTATCGTTCTAACCCAAAGGATGTCTAGAAGAAATGGCTTATAAGCCATAAGACCGCCTTTTGCTTGGCCAATTTTGATTTAAAGAAAATATATTTTGTATCTTTATGTATATTTGGTGTGAAATAAAGAGTTAAATAAATAAATAAATCTATATCAATATTAGTCTGTCGCTCTTTCTCGACCAAATCGCTGAGCCGAGTTTCATGAAATTTGATACGAAGCAAACAAGAACTCCAAGACAGGCCACTTTTTTGCCTAACACATGATAACCAATACCCTAAAACGTGAACGAAGCCGCGGGCGACGACTAGTATTCTATGTGCGAAGAATAAAATCCAAAAATCGTCATAATCTGTCCACTTTATTTAACTTTCTGTCTGTTTGTGACCAATTCGAACGATCGATTGTAGTGTTGAACTCAAAGCCTAGGTATAGTACGACACAACTCAGATGTAGCATCGGCAAAATTCGTAAAACTGATCACATCCGAATTGAGTACGCTATCCCAAATTATCAATTTTTATTTCTCATGCGAATATGATCTTTGCACAAATGTGCAATAACTTGTAATATCATATGATCTAATATATTCGTCAATTTGACACCACGATTTACATGCACTTGCTTTCTCTGACGCGAGAATCTATAGCGACGAAACGCGTCGAATGACGCTATAGGGAGCTATTTCTATTGGTTGTGTAAATCGGCAGTAAACGGTTTTATTTTCATTCCATTGAATTTTCCGATGCTACATCTAATTTGTGTCGTACTATAATTGATTTACGACGACACCAAGTTCTCAAACTTTTGAGTTGAAAATTTTAATCGAAATAATGCAATTGCGTCAATCTCGATTAAAACGAAACGCTGAGAATATTTTGTTCTGTCAAACCTATTTACCGCTGAGCTACTTAAAAATTTCGGTGTTTAAAAGTCGCGAGATTTTTGGAGTTCGAAATTTCTAGTTTATTTTTTTTGCACCGATCAAATTTAATTAAATCACCGTTTTCAATGTTTTTACCGATGATAGCTATGAGTCGTCCAATCAAACAAGACTTTACCGTTTTTGGAACCAATTTATATCGTTATTTAGCACAATATATGTTACAGCAACAACAACAGCCTGTAAATTTCCCACTGCTGGGCTAAGTACCCCACTCCTTTTGAAGAGAAGGTTTGAAACATATTCCACTACTCTATTCCAATGCGGAATCCACATGTGGCAGAATTTCTATGAAGTTAAACACATGCAGGTTTCACGATGTTTTCCTTCACCGCCAAGCACAAGAAGAATTATAAACACAAATTAAGCACATGCATATTCAGTGGTGCTTGCCTGGGTTTGAACCCGTAATCATTGATTAAGGGGCACGCGTCGTAACCACTGGGCCACATCGGCTCACAAAAAACACAATAAAATTGTATTACATTTTAATAACATTTCCAATTATAGAATTCTTGATGAATTTTATAATTGAAAATGTTATTGATGCTCACTATGACTCGTTTTCATTTTCTTATAAATAAACTAGCTGTGCTCGCGACTTCATGCGCATTTAAAATCAAAATCAAAATGAACTTTCAATCAAGAACTTTTATTCAAGTAGGCTTTTACAAGCTCTTTTGAATCGTCAATAAACAATTAAGTGAAGCTACCACCGGTTCGGAAAGTAGATTCTACCGAGAAGAACCGGCAAGAAACTCAGTAGTTACTCTTTTTCAATTAAAAAATACAAAGTCATGTTAGTTAATACAATTATTTAAATTAATATATCCTGTGTGGAAGTCAACAGGTATTAATTCCACGCTTTTTTATCAACTACAAAATCTAGTATCGAGTAATACGCCTTTTTTACCGATGTATTTTTTATAAATGATTTGAATTTACGAAGAGGCAAAGTTAAAAATGTCTGCGGAATTTTATTATAAAATCAAATACCTTGCCCCAAGAAAGATTTATTGTTATTTAAACAAGATAGTTATTGCTGTACTTACTTATTAATTTTATACTAGTCATCTTTTGTGATATTAAGTGGTAACTGTAGTCAAATAGTGTGCAGTGAAATTTCAGCGTGACTTTCGAAGCGGCAATCGTAGGACACATCGAGCGTTGTCTTAATGGGAATAGAATATCTTTAACCTAGACTTCATTTATTTAATATAATGAAATAAAAATAGCCTTAGGTACTCCTTATTATATCAGCTATCTACCAATGAAAGTCCCGTCAAAATTGTTCCAGTCGTATCAAACAGACAGACACGCAGACAAAAATTGAAATATATTATTTTAGTATACATACCGTGTATACATAGCATTTAGTAAAAAGCAGTAATTTTAACATTACAAACAAGTATAGATAAAATAAACATTAATTATGATTTCCTGACATCTTTCGACATCACGGTGAATAACACCAACCAAATACGCAGAACATTTTGCACTGTTGAAGTGTGCGTGCAAACACAAATGCACTCTGTCACACATAATCGCCTCATAATGACTAAAGGCATTACATGCTTTCAAGATTGTACAAACTTCTAACTCCCGGACTTACGACTAGTACTGATATTTCTTCGATGACAAACCCAATAACGTTTTACTAGCCCAATCTGTTTTGAAACCAGAACCTGGGGATATGTATAGTACGACACAACTTAGATGAAGCATCGGCAAATGCAATAAAACCGACTACTGCCGATTTACACAACCAATAGAAGTAGCTCCCTATCGCGCCATTCGACATTATTCGTCGCTATAGATTCCAGCATCAGTTCAACTCGAGAAAGCAAGTGCATGTAAATTGACGTGTCAAATTGACGAATATATTAGATCATATGATATTAAAAGTTATTACGTTTTTGTAAAGATCAAATTCACATAAGAAATAAATACTGATAAATTGGGATAGCGTACTTAATTCGAATGTGATCGGTTTTATGAATTTTGCCGATGCCGGTGTACCTAGAAACTAGACAACTAGCTATATAGGTAAAAGGTTTAAATCACGCTCAATACGGTTTGATAAGCTGATAATCTATATTGGCAGTTTAGCTGTTATCAATAACATCAAGAGTACGTGCAACGGCTTTTAGATATGTTTGTTTTAACAGATATCGTAAAAATCGGAATTTTATTACAAATAATATAAATTCAGTATAGTTTTTTTTTTTTTCGCCACTCTGATTTATAAAAGGAACCGTAATAATTTGGAATGTACGAATTTATTTCTGTTACACAACTATCCCATCCCGACTTTGCACGGGTGAAAATAAGCTTTTTTTAATATTTGATCCTTTTATTTTATATACCTATTCAAACAAAAACCTTATATAACGAAAAAAATTATGAACCTTAAACCCTCCTCGTGAATATCTCTGTCTATTATTGAAAACCGCATCAAAAACCGTCCAGTAGTTTTGGAGTTTAACGCGAACATACAGACAGATAGACGCGGCCTTTTATAATATAAATCATAGACGTCGTCATGGTCTTGTAATTGCCTAATGATACTTGACAGATCTCTCTATAGCGTTAACAAAATCAATTCTTATCGTCTGTATCTTCAAGTCTCATAAAGTTTGAAGATAAATTGTTAAAACTATTAAAAAAAATTAAAACATTTAAAACTACAAACTCTATAACATTACCTATTCAAGCGTTGAAGTAACAATCCCCCTTCCGATATCAATAATCCAACGATTATAACTATCTGATTTAATTACACTTTTGTTGCAAAACTAAAAGGTAACAAGAGGAATCGATATATGGTATGGTATAGGTTGGCGGACGAGCATATGGGCCACCTGACAGTAAGTGGACACCATCACCCATAGACAATGACGCTGTAAGAAATATTAACTATTCCTTACATCGTCAATGCGCCACCAACCTTGGGAACTAAGATGTTATGTCCCTAGTGCCTGTAGTTCCACTGGCTAACTCACCCTTCAAACCGGAACACAGCAATACTGAGTACTGTTATTTGGCGGTCGAATAACTGATGAGTGGGTGGTACCTACCCAGACGGACTTGCACAAAGCCCTATCACCAAGTAGTCAAATATTCAAGTGGGCTCATAAAAGCAATTGTGAATTGCCATGTTACAGTATTGAAATAAATGCAAAGCTAACACCGGTTCGGAAAGTAGATTCTAACGAGAACTTGCAAGAATATCAGTAGACATTTCCACCATTTTAATTTCGATTAAATTTATACATCCCGCCTACTAACAAAAACGTCCACACTTTTTATCATTAATTTAGTCTTGTATTGAATAGTATAACTTATAACTTTTGAATAGTTAATTAGTAGCCTAGATGCTATTAGCAATAGACTAAGTTATTCATTATCGCCTTTGTACAAGCAATGGCGGATTTACCAATTTGCCACTAGTAGGCTATTCAGTTTTTGCCGCCCTTTCTGACTTTTGGAATTCGATATGTTAGTTTAATTCACGATCAAATTGATTATATTCATTCTGAAAATGCAACTTTATTGGCTTTTACCGTTATTAGTATGATGACAAACTAGGTGATATGATATGATACAACAACAACAGCCTGTAAATTCCCACTGCTGGGCTAAAGGCCTCCTCTCCTCTCCTCCTCTAATTGAGGAGAAGGTTTGGAACATATTCCACCACGCTGTTCCAATGCGGGTTGGTGAAATACACATGTGGCAGAATTTCTATGAAATTTGTCACATGCAGGTTTCCTCATGATGTTTTCGTTCACCGCTGAGCACGAGATGAATTATAAAGACAAATTAAGCACATGAATCAGTGGTGTTTGCCTGGGTTTGAACCGGCAATCATCGGTTAAGATGCACGCGTTCTAACCATTGGGCCATCTCGACTCTTGATACGATTTTTTTTAATTTCTGTAAGATAATAACAAATTTCGGCTTAATTTGCCGCCCCTCTAAATCTGCGGCCCTAGGCTCCAGCCTACTTAGCCTATTAGTAAATCCACACTGTGTACAAGATCTGTTTATAATAGCCCAGAACGTTTCTTTTTGATGTGATCTTACCCGTGCCTGTTTTAAAGTGATTTATTTGATTGCACTCGTTAAATAAAGTACATTTAAATTTTATACAAATGAATATAGTCTATAAGAAGCAGCGTCTAAATAGCCCTTTTAGAGATAATATCATTTTAGACCTGTTTCACGAAGATAATAATTATGATGTTTCTTAAGAGCTCTATAGAGCTACGAAGAGCTTATTTATTGAAAGACTTTGTGGATATTTAGAACGCTTAATTTTATATTTATTAATTAGAATTTATAACACTATTCATTGTTATATATAATCATTTATTACTTAACAATTAAAACAAATTCTATGAACGGAATATATAGGTATTATTATTGAAGCTGCTGATTAAACATCGACGCTTAATAAAAGGTTAGTCTGTTATTAAATAACTAATTAAACTATCCCACAAAATTAACATTAGTGAAATATAAAAGTACATTCATAGCGAAAAAACCTGCGTCAGTTTTCAAATTCAATCCTTTATCAAGTCGTATACTCTTAGTACCTTTTGAAACTAAAACACTAAACAGACAACTGCATATAAAATTAAACTTAAAATTAAAAATTTGCTCTAAAAGTCGTGACTTATAATGACATTGCGACGCAATATGTCGTTCTCAATCGGTAAAGCAGATTATCGCCCATACTGAGCACGCGAAAATAGATCTTAAGGTGACGAACCTTTTCTTACCTTGTCTGTACATTAGCATACGTAACATATACAATATAAAAGTAACAATCAGCAAAATTATTGTTGTTCCTCAGCAGAGAATTAGTTTTTTCACACAAACAACACACCAAAACAAAGTATTGCTAATGGGCGGTATAATATATAAAGTAGGAACTTTGATGGGTAGTAATTAAATACCAGATTTTAAATTAACATTATTTTTTAAGTTTATTTATTTTTTTACTACATGTATTTAAAACGGGATTTTTACGATGATTTTTATTATTACTCGTACTACTGAAACTCGTGAAGAAGGCATTCGTAGATAACGTCGAAATATCAAGCTCCAAATAAATGATAAACATCCCGTTTTGAATGCAAGTAATAATTAGACATAACGAAGAAGCGTGTTGAGACCGTTTTTAAAAAAAAATTACGTCAGCATTGGTGATGTCACGAGTGTCAGGGCTTCGATCTTTAACCATCCTCGGTGGTAATGAAATGAAACTCAGGAAATAATCTCTTATTTATTCCAATATGAGGCGGTCCGATCGCTCCGACGGCTCGACCAAGCCTGTCAATAAAGACGGGCGCTTGGCCTTTTATAATAAAAATAGTGGGTAAACTAATCACCCAACATAACACCTGTTTACAAATACTAAAATATTTCAGACTAATTTAATATTTCACAATTCACTAAAAATTATTAATTTAACAATCAAACAGTTTCAAATGATTAAAATAATCATTTCTGGACACGTGTTTTTCTTAAATTCGCGGTTTCGCGCCGACATATTATATAATTTATTAATTACATTACAAAACGGTAATATCAACAGCACATGACAGAAGTCACAAGATCGCGTTCTTAAATAAATGAAAATAAAAATATCGCAACATTCCCGGTTATTGGAATTGAAGATCGTATTACTCGATACCTTGGCTTTAAAACTGTCGTGTCATAAAAATATAGTACTTATTTCATGTCTACAATTTAAACTAAAAGCTTGAAGGTAAAAATATATTCGTCGTTCTTTCCATTGACAAGAAATTTAAACGTGTTCTAAATTTAAACGTGTTCTATATTTAAACTTTTCAGACTGGCTGCAGTTTTTTTTAAACTGGACCAATTTTGAAGTTTGGCTTAAGAATTATTTGTACAACCTTGTACTGACAGATACAGTCACTAATAATGTCCTAATTAGAAACATATATACTAATAATATGTCTGTTGTTTCTTCAAACATTAATCGCTGAACCGATTTAGATGAAATTTGATATAAGTTTAAGTCTTGGATAAGGACACGGGCTACGTTTTTACTAAACCTCTCAAGGTCGGTCTTATCAGTCAGTACAGTCTTACTGTCCTTTTTATATTCTTGATTAATTGTAGAGATTTATTTTTTATCGAACAATGATTAATTATAATATCGCGTCAATTCGTTCTGTTGTCACTCCATCTACGGAAAGAATCCGCTGTTCGGAATAATTAATTTAAAAAAAACGTAAAGTAAAGTAACAGCCTGTATATTTCCCACTGCTGAGATAAGGCCTCCTCTTCCATTAAGGAGAGGGTTTGGAACATATTCCACCACGCTGTCAATGCGGGTTGGTGGAATACACATTTGGCAGAATTTCGATGAAATTAGACACATGCAGGTTTCCTCACGATGTTTTCCTTGACTTCCGAGCACGAGATGAATTATAAAAACATTTAAGCACATATATATAGTGGCGCTTGCCTGGGTTTGAAACCGAAATCATCTGTTAAGATGCACGCGTTTTAACCACTGGGCCATCTCAGCTCAACCAACCAAAAAAAAAAACGAACTAGCCCTTTTATTATGAGATTTATGAGCTGTTATTCTTTTATGAAGTAATTCAGGAGTGACATCGACTATCTATTTGTGGAATACATTGTGAGTTCTGTAAATCAGACGAACCTTAAAATTGTACCCTATATCAATTAGGAATAAGGTGCTTATTACTTTTTCCGCGAAAACTTTGAGTTATTTTTAGTTTACTTAATATATCGTGAAAGCAAAACTTTTAATTGCCCCTTAACAGTTTTGAATCTATCGTTGTCACTTATGAGACGTTTACGAAAATACATCAAGACACACTTTTACTTGATATGCGTAAATAAATACCACCCACGCATTGTATGACCAAAAAATATATATACTTTATTTAAATAAGCTTATACTTACAAGCAATTGGTGGTAGGGCTTTGAGCAAGCCCGTCTATGTAGGTACCACGTGGGTGGTACTGAATAAGATAGATATATACCACCAAAAACCAATACTCAGAATCAGCATTTTGCCTATTTCGGTTTGAAGGATGAGTGAGCATCTTTTTACAGTATCTAGTCTGTGCGGTACCGTCAAACTTTAACGACAAATTATATAAAAATAAAGTTGATTCTTGATCGCAAATTACCAAATTATTACAATTTAAAGAATTAATTTTAGAGTAAAAACTTACTGGCAGAGTAGAGAGAATGCTGTGGCTGTTTGTAAAAAAAACAAATGTATAACGTGTGAACAGACTTTATCAGTTTACAATGAAATTAAATCAAATGAAAACAAAATCTTTCATAGGTTTCAATATTTGTAAAAAAATATTGAAAAAATGTTCACGTGCGATCTATAAATAATCAATTACTATTGACTAATATTAACAAAATCAAAATAAACTTTATTCAAGTAGGCTTTAGGTTGTAGGTTCGGAAAGAAGATTCTACCGAGAAGAACCGGCAAGAAACGCAGTAGTTACTCTTTTTCAACATTTAAAAAATACAAACACAAATTAGTTAAATACAAATATTTAAATTAATATATCCTGCTTGGTCAACAGGTATTAACTTCACGCTTTTTTATCATCTAGACATAAAGATGTCTGCGGAATTTTACTATAGAAAGTGATACCTTGCCCCAAGAAGGATTTATTGATTTGCCTATAAATACCAATACTAAAGGATAATACAACTAACATCTCCTACAATACCTTCTAGTCGGTATAAATAAGTCCTAAATGTACTTCTTTTGTGGCTAAATAAACCGACGACCACGTAGTCTTATCTCGGAGTACATCTAAAAGAACTAAAGGAATTTCTTTACGTGTCTCCCATCCTTTACAAAACCATACGATTGAATTTTAAATGAACACAACATTCCTTTTCAATGCTACTTCTTACATGTGTCGTATAAAATGCAAGGGAAAATAGCCTTTATCTGACCCATTTAAAACTTCTTTACAATGAGAAGCAATATCTTAGGCTAACTAAAAATAACTCACATTTGCCTTTCACTTGAAAGATATTTTTAAAACGAACGACAATATTCACAACTAACTTATAACGAATTTTATGGATATAAACTTTTTATTCGTTTGACGCAGATAGCTCAGTGGTAAGATGGTGAATCCTTAATAAAGATCGCCGGTTCATAACCAAATAGACTGGTTTTTCTCCTTATTTGTGATTATTATTAATATTGTGATCATTCAGTAAACCATATCTCTGCATCGTAATGGAAACAGCTCCAAAGATCTTAACGATCAAACGAGGCCTAAGCCTAACAGTGGAGTCAATAATAGCGGTAATAATACATTTTATATTATTAATATAATTATCGAGCAAAAAAAAATTTTTAAGCCTCTAATTTTTTGATTTTCTACTTTAAGTTTTATTTCTCTTAAGAATTTAATATTAATTTGAGTTCAATATTCAATCAAACTATCTAATCAAGAATGTGGGACATATTGTGAGGAAGGCCTTGAGCATGGATGTGGATGGATATAGAGGTAGAGAACGACCAAGAAAACGATGGATGGATTGTGTGAAAGACGATATGGTTAGAAAGAATGTTACTTGTGAGATGACGTCGGACCCCAAATAAAATTGGGATAAGGTCACGGGCAAGGATGATGATTCAATCAAACTGGTTGAAGGGTATTGGAAAATATCAAACAGAAGATATTTTAATTCATTACATAATATCGTCGAAACATCTGTTTGTTTTATCCTCTAAATATTTTAATTATCGAGTAAAAATATTCGATTAAAATTGAATGCATTTTATTGATTAAATATGGTTGTTTTAATTAATCAGTTATGCCATTAGTTAGCCAGTGTAACTATAGACACAAGGAAGATGATGGAAGCTTCCGATGTTGGTGGCACATTGGCCAGATGAGAAGAGATTCATATTGTTTTGCTTAAATATTGTCTTTAATTGACGACCTCTGAGTATGTACACCAGCTTTTATGGAACGCCACACCGAGGTCCTGCGTTTGATTCCCGGCCAACGCGATGTACAAAAAGTTCATTTGTTTTCTATGTTGTCTTGAGTCGGGGTCTTTGTGGTACCGTCGTTACTTCTGATTTTCCATAACACAAGTGCTATAGGTATTTGGGATGAGAGTAATGTATGTGATGTCCAATATTTAATTATTATTTATATAATAAGTTCCCTGAAATAATACAGAACCATATCACGTGAATGATATTTAATTTATATTGAATTTGTCATATGTGGTTGAAACCAAACTTGGGTCTTGGTTCCCATGTTCGTTCCAAATATTTATTTACATTTGACGCATTGTGCCGGGAGTTGTATAGACCATTCAAACTGAAACGCAACAATACGAAACATAACAAGGCTGTAGAATATACAATGAGCCTAGATGGCCCAGTGGTTAGAACGAGTACATCTTAACCGATAATTGCGGGTTCAAACCCAGGCAAGCACCACTGAATTTCATGTGCTCAAATTGTGTTTATAATTCATCTCGTGCTCGGCGGTCAAAAAACATCGTGAGGAAGCCTGCGTATGTCTAATTTCATAGAAATTCTGCCGTAGTGTATTCCACCATTTTGGAACAGCGTGGTGGAATATTTTCCAAACCTTCTCCTCAAAGGGACTCTTTGGCCCTTGTTGAATATGCAACGAGTTGGCGATACTAACCAAACGCTCGATGCCCAAGTGAATATTCATCTTGATCGAATAATTTTCTTCTCAGTTCTGTCAAACTTAAATCTTCAATTAAATAAGTTTGCCAATTATCATATAGTCCTGTGACGTCTCGCACCAAGCCCATTGTCTCGAATACCGTCATAACTAAGTTTACGAGTTATTATCCAATACATTCTCGAAACTGTAAATTTACATTCAAATCATACATTACACGCTGAAGCTTGAATTTACCTTCAGAAACAAACGAGGCAAATGCGATTGGAAAGCTAATGCTTCATTGGTGTTAATTTTTGGAAATGATCTTCAAAATATTCAACTGGCTAGTCGCACAAGTGTGGCCGCAATGAAATAGATGAATTTGTATCAAAATTGTATCCCCTTCAACAAAAAATAGATGCTGGTACTTACGTTAATAAAACCCGGGGATAATTTTATACTTTGTACATAGTTTATTTTATGCAAAATGGTTTTTCATAAATTGGATCGATTATAGCTGATTCCATTATTCAAATAAATGAAATCAATAAAAGCGATTCAGTAATGTATAAGTTTGTGTTATTTTTATTGAATCTGCATAAAAAGGCTATTTAAAAAATGTTTTATAAGTATTGCAGTTATGTTTAGATTACCTTCTATTCCAATATTAACTTACATGACGTCATTATTATAACTTAATCGAACCCCCAGCGCTCAACATGACAAGAATACATAAATTAATTAAATAATTTTATGAGCCTAGCAATAATCCTTTACTTAATATATCATGCCCTTAATATTGTTAATATATAGAAAGCCTTATGGTATCCGATTAGACGCCCCGTAGGGAGCTACACTTATTATAACCGATTATTAAATACCATTAGTAACATAATGTTATTAAATTTTGTATTTCGAGATGTTTTCCGAGCTGTGATATCACATTGATTATAATATCTTCAATATCCTAGCACATTACCTGCAAAAACATCTTTTAATATTTTTTCTTTCCTCCGGTATGAAACGTTTAAGACCTCGTATGAAAACTAGTTTAATACTGGTACGGGGTGTATTAGACCCCGTAACGTTTAAGAAACTTAGACTCGATTTGATGCGACCGAATTTTATTTCTTCAGTGCGGTACGTGTTTAAAGAGACCCCGTATTAATGTAGGTAGACTACAGCTTTCGGTTTTCAAAAGGCTTCATATAAAAAGATTTATCACTTTCCTAGAATACATATATCAAATAGATGTTACGGCCTCCGCAAAACAGATAAATCTATGTATTTATACATTACATTAGAAGCTTCTAAAATTATCAGTGTTTCATTAATATATTGTTCATGTATTACATATTAAAACTTTCCATTCGAATCACTCTATCTATTAAAAAGCAATTAAAATCCGTTGCGTAATTTGAAAGACCTAAGAACACATAGGGACAAACAGCGGTAAGCGATTTTGTTTTACACTATTTTATGAATAGTATGAAACAAAAATATCATATCAATTAAATACTAAGTTCTGAGCCTCTCAGTCTTTGCAGACCGCTAACATTCCCCTCGACTAATGCCTCAGTTACATAATATAATTGATATAACAAATAACTTTTCCATTGAAAATCAAAATCAGGTAACTCTATTTTTCCGTTTGTTATCCATGTTGACTAAATCAAAGGAATATATTTAATGAATATTGACATCGTTTATAATTTGATTCCTATAGTATGTATATGTATAAGCATTTAAATTAGAACATTTATTGGAAAACAGAAACGAATGACGTCACCAATTACTACTTATTATAAATTTATATTAATCAAATTATTTTATATCTTTATCAACATTAGCAATAAAAACATTAAATGCTTAGATATATAGAAATATGAAACTAAAACTAGTTACTGTATAAATCGTGACCGCATGGAATGGAGGCAAGAATGCTTGCATCATTTCCCCATTGAATCGCAATTCCGATCCTCTGGGCAAAAAACGAACCAGCCCTCCTGTCACCAGTGGAGGCAATGAGGCGAGGTGTTATACTTTTGATGAAGCTTTTTGCACCACTGCTCCGAGGGCCTAGCGTTTCGACAGAAATGGGACAAAAAAGTTTTTATTTTATTTATTTTTTTATCCAAATATTTATTCTTGCTTTTTTTCCTCAGAATGTTGTACTCATCTCTCGTCATCCTCCTCGTCATCGGCACCATAGCTTGCAGTCCAGAGGTCACCCAGAACGATCAGACAGTTCACCAAGATCAGGACACCAACCTCCAAGATCATGTCGCTCCATTGGAGAAGAGATCTCCTCATTACGACTTTGGTTTGGGAAAACGAGCCTACAGCTATGTCTCCGAGTATAAGAGGCTACCAGTCTATAACTTTGGATTAGGAAAAAGGTACAGTTTAAAAATCCATTCATATTTACAACCATGACTTAAATTCAAAATGATTATGATGATATACCTTAGGCTGATAACAGTCAGGAATAAAATCAATTTGCCAAAAATTTTAAAAGATAATTAAGATTAAATTAATAAATAAATCATATTACTCATTAAACTTTTTAGAAAGAAACGCCTAGAGTTGGACTCGAATTCCATCACAGGACATTAATTACTGTAAAGAACAGCAATGTAAATCTGTTTATATGAAAAAAGCAACTATGCGATTTTCTTGCCGTTTCTTCTCGCTAGAAGCTGATTTCCGAAACGGTGGTAGTCTTTAATTATTGACGATTCAAAAACGCTTAATATTGAAGCCATTCAAGACCAAGCACTCTATTTATTCAATAACTCGTTATCCAATAACACTTGCTTGACCTGGAAGTAAATGCTTTACGTGCTTTTCGACATTGAAAGCTACCAAGGAGGCATTCCAATTCAACACATCTTGATAGTAGAATTAAATTTTCAGTAAAATAGAATCAACCAAAAAATTAAGATAAAGAATGCCTTTATGATATTCTTGACTGTTTCACAGGTCTCGTCCCTACTCCTTCGGTCTGGGTAAGCGATCAGTTAACGAAGAACAGACTGACGATGAGTTCCCCAATGATCTGGACCAGGAAACCTTGGCTGAAGTTATCGACCAATACGAAGACGCTCCAGGTGATTTTACTGATTGACTTTTTGAATTTCGATTTTTTTTCAAAAATCTATTCTTATTAAAAGATTATTTTTTGTTTATTTTACGCATTTAATTTGATTTAGTCATGAATTCGGCAACTTTTATATTGAAATTAAAAAAATATACGAAAAGAACTGCAATTTAATATGTACAACGCAACATTCATGGAATCAAAGCGTTCTTTATCATTTGCAAAATTGCCTAATTTATTTACAACGTATTTTAATGATCAAACTTGAGGAAACCTTCAATTTAGCGTCTTAAAACTTACCTTAACTCTTACTTAAATAAAATTTCATCCCCAGGATACGAAATCAAACGAGCTCGACCATATAGCTTCGGTCTCGGCAAACGCTTCTCCGAAGACGAGAGCTCAGAGGAGAAACGCGCTCGCATGTACGATTTCGGCCTCGGAAAACGACCCAACCTCTACAACTTCGGTCTCGGCAAACGCGCCAGGAGCTACAACTTCGGCCTCGGTAAACGTTTGAGCAGCAAATTCAATTTCGGCCTCGGAAAGAGAGAGAGAGACATGCACAGATTCAGTTTCGGACTCGGTAAACGTTCCGCGGAAATTCCATTCGACGACAACTACTACGACGCTTAGATTAATTGTGGATATGTCGTGAAAACTTGTGTGGAATTGAACAGACGTAGCGTTACTGTATACTTTTATTTAATCGAATAGAATGATTATTATATTATGTTGTTATGAAATGAAAAGTTGATAAATAAAGTTATCGTTCAAATTTATGGAATCTTCGAATAATTCCACGTGAGTTTTCATAATAGCGATAAATTAATTGTATTATTACGAATACCGACTGTGTGTTTGAGATAGTTAATAGCATTTATCAATTATAATTACGATATGTATTCGTTTAGTTTAGATAGTATTTATTTTTAAGTTTTTATTTTGTAAATTTTCTTGTTATAGTCCTGTAGCTAATTGATTAAACATTGTAAGTTATGCTTATTAATATGGAGTCATAGATCTACGAAATTTGGATATAACTTTTATCGATTAAAATTTATTCGAACCTATTCGATTGTGCCAATCATTAGCTTTCATTTCGTTCTTTCTTTAACTATATCCGTCCTATCCTCTATTCGTCTCTCTTATTTATATGAAATATCCCAAATATTTTTTAATCAATTAAAACTTTCCGTCAATTATAATGAATGCCAAATGTTTCGTAGCTCTATGTTAGTTAACTTTTAAACCTAAGTGAGTTTCTTGAAGACTTATCGACCTATTGTTTTGAATATAATCATTAAATATACAAATTAAAAGAAATTATACAAATCATAGAAGATTGCATCATTCTTTGTTTTTGATTTAATTCTTTCAACTGACCTGACCTACAATCATAGAACTTTTTTTTATGATCCTTATGGAAAGTGGTCACCATCACCCATAGACAATGACGTTGTAAGAAATATTAACTATTCCTTACATCGTTAATGTCCCACCAACCTTGGCAAATAAGATGTTATGTCCCTTGTGCCTGTTACACTAGCTCACTCACCCTTCAAATCAGAACACAATAATACTGAGTAATGTTATTTGGCGGTAGAATAACTGATAAGTGGGTGGTACCTACCCAGACTGGCTGGCACAAAGGCCTACCATCAAGAATATTCTAATCTAATCACCACATAGTATAAAACAAAGTCGCTTTCTCTGACCCTATATCCCTGTGTAAGCTTAGATCTTTAAAACTACGCAACAGATTTTGATGCGTTTTTTTTAATAGAACGAGTGATTCGAGAGGAAGGTTTTTGTTTATAATACATGGACAGTATAGTAAAGAAACACTGATCATTTTGGTTTGTAATGTGATATTGTGAATAAACAAATTCTGTAGTACATTTAGTATATCGACCCGTGCGAAGGGGCGGGGCGCTAGTAGGAAATAATTGATAAGTATATTATAAAGGATAATATACTTATCAACTAGCACTGTTGTTTCTTTTAAAAGCAAAAAAGTACATTTACATTGCTATAGATAAAAAAGCAAATTAAATAACAAAAGCAAATAATATAATGTGACCTTATTAGAACACAGAGCAAAAAGTTTATACAATTACAGTGCTAATAATGAACATTTTCGATATCGGAAAGGAATACTAAGAGCATTATCCCGTTCAATATCTATTTATTTTAAAAATGAACCAAATACTTTTTAGCACGAAGATAAATAATTAATTATATATTCAAATCAAAATCAAAATAAACTTTATTCAAGTAGGCTTTTACAAGCACTTTTGAATCGTCATTTAATAATTAAGTGAAGCTACCACCGGTTCGGAAAGTCGATTCTACCGAGAAGAAGCGGCAAGAAAGTAGTTACTCTTTTTCAACATTTAAAAAATACAGTAATATATATCTGACGACTGCCGTCGAGTGTTGGGTACACCGGGTTTTCATGGGTACGCCACTCCGAGGTCCCGGGTTCGATTCCCGGCCGAGTCGATCTAAGATTATCTTTAGTTTTCTATATTGTCTTTAGTCTGGGTGTTTGCGGTGCCGTCGTTACTTCTGATGTCCCATAACACAATTACTTTAGCTACTTACATTGGGATCAGATTTTATAAATCCAAACTCGATCGATATAAATACATTTATTTAACATTATAGTTTCAATCGGCATAATTCCAAGTTGTATAACCAATTACCCTTAATTTTTAAGATAACCCTGTAATAATAACGCCCAACCTCCAATCTTGTTTTACTTTCTCCAACCCCCGCTCAAAATCCACCGCCTTTTGTTTTTCTCGTGGCAGGCAGTACCAGCTCGCCACACCACGCCACGAGAGGAAGTGACGGGAGTCCCACAATACGGTGTCGATAACCGAATCAATAATCATACTAATATATGTTATTTCAATTAAAAAACGTATTTAAAAATCATAGCAGTAATTGATATTATTATTTCAATTAAAAATATACAAGTATACTAGCTGTGCCCGCGAACTTGTACGCGTTTTCATTCAACAAAAAAAATGTAGCCTAAGTTACTCCCTATTATACCAGTTATTTGCCAAAGAAAGTCCCGTCAAAATCGGTCCAGCCATTCTAGAGATTATCCGGAACAAACATACAGACAGACAAAAATTGTAAGAAATCTTCTTTTGGTATATGTACCGTGTGTACATATGCGTTGAATAAAAAAGGGCTATTTTAATATTACAAACATACCCTCAAATTTTATGATATGTATAAATTTAAAAAGTCATGACATAATTAACAAGAAGTTTTAATAAGTTTAATTAAAGTTAATTAATCCGATATACATTTGTTAAGGATTCTTGCACTAAGTATTGTTGTATTCCTCGTTAGGCACAAGGCTATTTAAGCTTGTGCTGAGCTTAAACGGCTACAGATCGAGATGTACAGCATTCAAATCCCGGATCTTAGATAAGTAATACTGCGGCACGTTAAGCCGTTTTTGCGCCCGATCTCTCCGGTCCGGTCTATCGGATTATGGAAGTGCTTTGAAGTCTGAAGGCATTATTATGTTATGCTTTAATATTTTAGTTGTTTTGTTTATTACCTATCATTTTACCAATTAACAACGACGCAAAACCATGAATTTAAGAAAAACACGTATCTAGAAATGATTATTTTAATAGTTTAAAGCTGTCTGATTATTAAATTAATAATTTAAATTAGTCTGAAGTATTTTAGTGTCCATAAAAAAGTTTTATATTGAGTTTATAGTAATAGCCCCTCCATTTTTTATATAAAAGGCCGAGCGCTGGTATTGAGAGGCTTGTTCGAGACTTCGGATCTGCTCAGATTGGAATAAATCAGAGAAGTATATTCCCTGAGGTTAATTTCATACCTCCGAGGAGAGACAGAGATCGAAACTGACATTCGTGACGTCAGCAATGCTGACGATATGTTTTTTTTAAAACAAGCTCGGACAAGCTATTCCTCCATATAGCTGATAAGAGAGGGGAGAGCGAGAAGACGGTTTAAGCAAAGTGAAGTCGAATTTGTAAAGTAAATGTTGCATTGGGGTAAATTTCTGAGAATGTTGTGGAATATTTATCTCAGCGATCGCATACGTGTGGCCGTAGTTTAATAAATAATTTGTGTAGCAGCGTCCGCTTTTTCGAAGGTTTATAAGAATTTAAAAATCAATGTTTGTTCTTGAATATATGTATATTATAAAACAAAGTAACCCGGTTGCGTCCGTTTGTTTATATGTTCGCGATACTCTCCAAAACTACTGAACAGATTATCATGCGACTTTCACTCGTAGAGAGAGGGATTTATAAGAAAAGTTTAGGTACATCATTTATTAAGGTGTTTGTATAAAAACATTGAAATAAAACGACAATTGTAAAACATGTTGGATAAGAGCAACAAAAATATACACATAAAACATCCACCCGTGCGAAGTCGTAACGGGAGGCTAGTGAACTAAACCTCCGTGTATAATTTCATACTGCACACTGCTTCGTCATGACCTACCCACCAACACATCAAAATCGGCGATCAAGTCGATTTAAATCGAACGATCGAAATTTCTTTTCACGTCAAACATTATCACGTTTTTTTTAAAAAAACATCCTCTAAATTTCGCACTTCTGCTCAAATACGTGGGGAGATTTTCATCCAATAATACATGGGACTACTCCCTCCTAGGAATTTGAGGCCCATATAGGCAGGCCGACGGCAGGCGAGCATGCGAAAGCGATGGTCTCCGTTGTGGGTTAACCGGTGTACTGGTCATCCTGGATACGACGAGTCCCACATACTCCTCGGAATGTAGTCGCCTTCCATCAATTAGGTACATTTCATGCATAATGCATTTTCCCAAAGAAAAATAAAATAGGCCACTTACGAAGATTTGCCTTTAAATTACGAACAAAAATTAGTGACGTGTAAGCCTGAACCAGGGTTTGAACCCGTTGTCATAGGTTACCAGTAACCTGTGAGCAGTTATTGTCTTTGATGATCACACCTTGGATGTTTAGCTTTCAAATATCAAAGTAATACCTAAAATATACTAAGATCATTACGTGTTGAGATTAATCGAACCCTTTGGGTAACCCGATCGACTTCACCCTCATTAAATATGTGCAATGTTTGACAAGCTGCTTAGACTCGTCGTTAGTTCACTTTCTTAAACGGTGTAGACATAATATACTAGTTGTTGTCCGAGGTGTCTCTCGCGTTTATAGAAGTGATTTATTATTGTGCAGATAAATGCAGCGCGTTTTGCACGTACAGAACACGTAAATAAATATAAATATTTTAGTCTCAATATTGTTACGTACTCTCAATATAATAGGAGACAGGGTGGATTTGTTGCATTGTAGTCTGAGTGAGCTCACAATAATTGCTGCTTGGGATATATCCTATACAACATAGATAGACATATTTTAAATATATTATTGTTTAACGTGATGTAATATCGAATTAGGACAACGTCCTGAAATTTTGCAAAAATATGCTTTACACTTCCTATTGTATTCTATTTTGCTTATGTCAATAAAATCTGATAAAAGTCAGTTCGGGGACAAAAATTCCGCAATAATTAAATAGGGGTAATTTGCAAATTTATTACTATTACGGCCAATTGTTAAACGACTACAAAAATGTTTGAAGATAAACCAAACTAACTACTACATAGCCATAGTATATATCTATACATAATACAGCCACATATTCTAATATCCTGGTCGAGCTGATAAAAGAGAATTTTTCAACCAAAAACACTTTCTACCAATGCAAATTTGTGCATAAACTTGACCCAAACAGTCTCACCGAACCTATCTATCTATCTATCCTGACCCACTCTATTCACAAACTGGGAAACTTCCCAAAATACCCTCTATCTCGTAAAACCATACGATATTTAAGATAGTATCTACATTATGGTACGTACCGTAACAACTAAGTTTTTCACGTGTATGCTTTCATAGTATGAATATTTTTTCTACGCCATTTATTTTCTATTGCGACGGGACGCGACGGACACGGTAGGGGTTATTATCATTTAAAGTACTGTCTATACAGATAAAATAAAATGATATCATATAAAAAGGAAAGACGCTTCTAATAAAGAATTTCTTAACGTTTGATTATCATATTCATAAGCGGGAAGAATGTTTAAGACAGAAAATTAGGTATGATGAAATTTCTATGACAGATCTACTATTAACGTCCCACTACTGGGCAAACAAATAATTTCCCTTTTAAGGAGATTTCGATCTTAATCCATCCTGAAACAATGAAGGTTGACGTATACGCAGCAGATTCTCTTTCCTTACGATTTTTCACTTCACAGCTGAGCACGATATGAATTGTAAACATAATTTAATCACATGAACTCAATGGTGCTTGTGCCGAGTTTGAATTGAATATCATCGATTCACCTCTAACCCTGGGCTATCACGACCCGTTACTAGTAGACATTGATGGTATCTGGTACCAACATATCATATAATCATGCTGTTCTCTAATGTATAAGATGAGACATTCGATATATTGAGCACGATTTATCAAATATATATGACGCCCTTAAAGTTATAATTTTCGAACAGCTGGTGGGCATTTTGAACGTCACCATTATTGTAGACAAGAATAAGAAATACACATACATACATATTTTACATATAATAAACCATTATAGACCATTTATGAATCATAAATACATATATTTTAGATAATATCAAGAGCTGAGTTGGCCCAGTGGTTAGAACGCGTGCATCTTAACCGATGATTGCGGGTTCAAACCCAGGCAAGCACCACTATATATATGTGCTTAATTTGTGTTTATGTTATTTGCATGTGTCTAATTCCATTGAAATTCTGCCACATATGCATTCCACCAACCCGGATTGGAACAGCGTGGCAGAATATGTTCTAAACCCTCTCCTTAATGGAAAAGGAGGCCTTATCCCAGCAGTGGGAAATTTACAGGCTGTTACTTTTTAGTAGTAGTAGTATATATATACACAGGTATTTATTTTGTTTGTTTTAAAGGTGAATAACCTTTTCACATCGTCATTTCCACGAACACCGAAATGACAAGTAATAATAAATATGAAAGCAACAACATATAAATACATTATAGGTTGCAGCGCAATATCAAGAGAATAGTTACTCGAGCAATTCTGGGTAGTATATTAAAAGTTTTCCATTAGAACCCACTGTATGATCGCACGCGTCACCCCGGGGAATGACACGTCACAAAGAGGCACTATTTATCACCGCTCTGTAGCGTGAAACCTTTGAGATTCCAACACGAGTGCTCTTACATTTGTTTACTATGATTTTAATATATTCTCCTTTTTTAGTATATTATATCAGAAAACTGACGTTATTAATGAATATTTATATGTTTTCTATTACGCGAACATTTGTGCGTATTTCTTCCATAACAATAAATCATAATAATATACGATTCTTTTAAATAATGTTATATTACAATATCACAACTATAACAACCTGTAAATTTCCCACTGTTGGACTAAGACCTCCTCTCCCTTTCGAGGATAAGGTTTGGAATATATTCCACCACGCTGTTCCAATGCGGGTTGGTGAAGAAATTAAGAAGAAAAAGATATTGCATGCATTTGTCAATTCTGCACATGTGCGGCAGAATTTCGATGAAATTAGGCACATGCAGGTTTCCTCACGAGGTTTTCCTTCACCGCTGTGCACGAGGTGAATTAAAACACAAATTAAGGAGATGAATATTCAGCGGTATTTGACAATATCACGCCTATTTTTAAATACAAAGAACAATTGATTTTTAAAACAAGAAAATGTAGATTACATCTTGAAAAACTGACATATATTTTCATATAGAATCTATAAGTATTTATTATTTGTTTTATACAAGCTACCTCTCCTGAGTTTACACAGGTACAATAAGTATCTTCATATACAACTTTAAAATAAAATGAAAGCAATCTTCTAATAGTAGTAGTAGTAGTTGTAGTATATATTAGTTGAATACTTAAATAAATATTGAATCGATTCGCTAATTACATAATTGTTTTTAGAAATTAGATTTACTTTTAAAAATTCAACAAATAAATACGTTTCTCATTTCTTCTTCAACGATGTTAACATAATCAAGAAACGAGAAATATATAAGATGGAAACAAATGTGTATATTTTGAAGTCAATAAATCCTTTCAGTACTTTAAAAAAACGCCTGGATTTAGGTTCAGGTTCCATTACAGGACAATAATTGCTGTAAAGAACAGCATTTTAAATGTGTTTATTTCAAAAGAGTAACTATGCGAGTTCCTTGCCGTTTCTTCTCGCTAGAGTGGTAGTATTTAATTACCGACGAACAATGATATTCTAATAAACAGATATGTTATATCCATACTAAACAACAGAAAAAAGTGTGCCGCGCCGGGGACCGTTTATTTTACATTTCGTTACAAGTAAAAAGGATAGCTTAATAAAAACAATAAGTAAAAGGGATAACTAGATGTTTTAATTACGCAAAACGTATTACTACATAATCATGTTGTATTATAACGTATTACTGGCATAATTATGATGAAAACGACTAAAGGCAAACGTCCCAATTAGGACGTTTTCTAGTCTTCACTTTTTGCGCGTTAATGACATATCTGTTTACTATATAGAAAATCATTGCCGACGAATCAAAAACGCTTCATTTCGAAGTATACTTGAATAAAAATTGATTTGATTTGATTTTATTTGATCTCTTGGTTGTAGGGCTTTGTATTAGTCTGTCTGGATAGCTACCACCACTCATCATATATGTACTTAGTATTATTGTGTTCCGGTTGGAGGGGTGGGCTAGTGTAACTGCAGGCATAAGGGACATCACATCGTAACTCCTAAGGTTGTTAGGGCATTGGAGTAATAAGGAAACACTTCGTCTCATTGCCTCCACTGGTGACAGGATGGTTCGTTTTTTGCCCAGAGGATCGGAATTGCGATTCAACGGGGAAATGCTGCTAGCATTCTTGCCACCATTCCACGCGTTCAAGATTTATACAGTAACTAGCTTTAGTTCATATTTGTATATATTTATGCATTTAATGTTGTTAATTCTTATGTTAATAAACTTAAATTTATTTATAGCAAGGAATGGTTATTATTTATTTAGTTTTGAAGTAAAAGATTTAGACATACGAGTATGTCACGATAGTCGCCCTCAATTAAATCGAAAAATAAAGAATTTTATTTGTGATCCATTCGAATCATATAGTTAATTTATCTTATAGGTTTTATTAATCATTATTTATAATATAATAATTAAAATTATATTTCTTAAATTTAAGTATTATCCTTATGTTAATTTATATTTTACTGTAAGTAGTAGAACATTTGCCATGATAATTTTTAAATGTAATATATTTTTTTTATTTTGGATGTGATATTGTATGTAACGTATGTTTTCCAAATTTAAATAAAATAAAACTTCTTACAGAGCCTAACTAAGATTGTGACTCTTTACCATAAGGTGTCAAATATAATCATTATATCAACATCACACTAAGAAAGGCGACTTTATTAAGGTACCGGTGTGTTTCTAACTTAACTTTTTTTTTTATATTTGCTAGCACTCTTAGAAACAAAAGCGGTTTCCCCACAATGAAGGCGTGTTGTTCTTTTCTTGGGTTTTCATAAAAATTATGTTGACTAAAATAATTAAAATTCATTCCACGTAGAAAAAAAGGAACAAAAAAAACATCTATTTTAATATTCAAACTAAAGTTATAGCGCAAAGAGTGTATTACAGTTTAATAAATACATATACAATAATATTAGGTATTATAAAGAGACTGGCAACCCGCCCCGGCTTCGCACAGTGAAATGTTGATACGAAATATTATATTGTAAGAGCAAAAACATTATTTGCTTACGACATCACTTCAGAAACCTCTAAAATTATCGGTGTTTCTATACTATATTATAAATGTATTATACACACGAATATTCCATTTAATCAATCTATTTATTAAAAAAGTCACTTCAAAATCCGTTGCGTAATTTCAAAAGCATAAATAGACGACTTTGTTTTATACTTGGTGGTAGGGCTTTGTGCAAGCCCGTCTGGGTAGGTACCACCCACTCATCAGTTATTCTACCGCCAAATACCAGTACTCAGTATTGTTGTGTTTCAGTTTGAAGGGTGAGTGAGCCAGTGTGATTACAGGCACAAGGGATATAACATTTTAGTTACCAGGGTTGGCACATTGACGATGTAAGGAATAGTTAATATTTCTTACAGCTTCATTGTCTATAGGTGATAGTGACTACTTACTATCAGGTGGCCCATATGCTCGTCCGCCAATCTATACCAAAGAAGAAAAGAAAAAATACTATGTAATGATATGATCTTGGTTATCATTAACAGACGAAGGTATACATATCTCATACTGGATCTCAGAATACAACCCACGTAGCAAACACTTACAATCTTTGCTCGTAATAAAAAAATATTTACTACAAATTTTAATATCAGATACAATCCTGTTTACAACAATATCTTTGTTTTATTATGAAACTTAAAAAAAATAGTAGACGTCTGTAATCCGGAATACCCTGTTTTTTCTCGTTAAAGATTATACTAGAAAATATAAACATCGGCTAAGCCTTCGTTAGCCGATTAGAATATTCGCGTTGCGTTCCTTTTTAAAATCCTTTTAATAGTTTTATACTTTACGATATATTGAAGCGTTTAACAGACTGCTAGTATGGATCTACCGTTTTGGAATAAAAAAAAGTAACAGCCTGTAAATTTCCCACTGCTGGGCTAATGGCCTCCTCTCCCATTAAGGAGAGGGCTTGGAACATATTCCACCACGCTGTTCAAATGCGGGTTGGTGGAATGCACGTGTCCGTTTTGGAATATTAATACTAATCCGTACTAATATTATAAATGCGATAGTACTCTGACTGTCTATCTGTCTCGCTTTCACACCAAAAATACTGTACCGTTAAATGAAATTTGGTACACAAATAGTCTTGAGCCTGAGAAAGGACATAGGCTACTTTTTAAACGGAAAAAGTGTTGCAAACAAAGAGGTCTTACATCAATGTCATATTTTAAGTTAATTTGTAAATATATCGATATTTTCTACACGAGCAAGGTCGCGGTTAAGAGCCAATATTATATATACTAAAGTAACCTTTGTAAAGTTGAAGTTAATTTTAAATGTATATCAATCACTAATACCTAGAAACGATGGATGGATTGTGTGAAAGACGATATGGCTGGAAAGAATATTACTTGTGACATTACGTCAGGGAAGTATGGAAGATGCTGCGCCGACCCCAAGTAAATTGGGATAAGGACCGGATGATGATTACCCAAAAAAAACAACAAAAACTGAATGCTAGTGTATGCCTAAACATTAATATTGTTGCATTAAATATAAATAAATAAATATTGTACAACATCACAAACATTACTCTGATCCCAATGTAAGCAGCTGAAACACTTGTGTTATCAAAAAACAGAAGTAACGAACACCACAATAAGTATCATAAGCAGCCAGACCCAAGACAACATGCAAACAACCGGTGTTCACACTAATCGACCACCGAGGTCGTCAAATTTGCTAAGCTATGTAAAGTCGCATTATATACAAAACTATAGTAATTTCACAAATGAAGGATTTTAATAGTGTTCTAGGATGTTGTATCATAAAATTCTCACATAAAACTTTTAAAGACATGCAGTCGGGTATAGAACGACACAACTTACATGTAGCATCGCCAACCGGTATACAACCAATAGAAATAGCTCCCTATCGCGCCATTCGACGCTATTCATCTATAGATTCTCGCGTCAGTTCAACCCGAGAAAGCAAATCGACGAGTCAAATTGACGAATATATTAGGTCATATGATATTACAAGTTATTACGTTTGGGTAAATATCATATTCACATAAGAAATAAATATTGATAATTTGGGATAACGTACTTAATTCGGATGTGATCGGTTTTACGAATTTTGCCGATGCTACATCTAAGTTGTGTCGTGCTATAATAAAGGTACCCAGTTTATATTTGTTTCTAGTATTATTATAAACGGTGTCAACTTCCAGATATTTACTAAATGTTAGTCCCAATAAACATTATTTTATGTATACTAATATTTTAATTACAATATTAGTAAAAAAAATATTCTGCTTCGCAATATATTAAACATAATGTACAAATATATTATATAAAAGATGATATAGGAAAGGAAAAGGAAAGTAACAGCCTGTATATTTCCCACCGCTGGGCTAAAGCCTCTTTTTCCATTAAGGAGAGGGTTTGGAACATATTCCACCACGCTGTTCCAATGCGAGTTGGTGGAATGCACGTATGGCAGAATTTCGATGAAATTACACACATGCAGGTTTCCTCACGATGTTTTCCTTCACCTCCGAGCACAAGATGAATTATAATCCCAAATTCAGCACATATGGTTAGTGGTGCTTGTCTGGGTTTGAACCCGCAATCATCGGTTAAGATGCATCCGTTCTAACCACTGGACCATCTCAGCTTAAAGATGATATATAAAGATGATATACTATTAATAAAATAAATAAAAATAACTCCTGCTTTCCACTTGCATACGGCGCAGTGAAATTTTTTAAGGCAATGGTTGATATGAAAAGATACAGGAAAAATAAACAATTAAGTAAGACTAAATTAATCAATAAATTTTATTATAATAATTATTTGATTGAAAAAAAGTCTGAAATTCATCACAAGGCTATCGAATCTGTTTGGAAAAAATAAATGTACGAATTTCTTGAAGTTTCATTTTGCTTTAGTATAATTTAAATATTGATTCAAAAATACTTTGTTTGTAATGCATGATACAAATAATTTGCAACAATATTTCCTTACATAAAATCCAAATATATTTTATCACTACATAGTATAAAACAAAGTCGCTTTCTCTGTCTCTATGTCCCTTTGTATGCTTAAATCTTTAAAACCAGCACAACGGATTTTGATGTGGTTTTTTTTAAACGATAGAGTGATTCAAGAGGTTTATATGCATAATACATGCACAATGTAGTAGAGAATAGCTGACAAAATGTGAACATTGCAAAACACTCTGCAGTATATTTAGTATCAGCATTACAACCGAAGCAGGGGCGGGTCGCTAGTCATAGTATGCCCTTAAAAGCCTACTTGAATAAAGTATATTTAGATTTAGATTTTGTTCTTTGGACAAAGTCCAAGTTTGCAATGCCTGTTGCATCTAATGCTATTGCACATTCCTTAATAGGCTATTTGACAATGCGGAAAATAAATTGTGAATTTGTAATCAGTGTATATTATGAGTTTAAAAATGATTATTTACTAACGAAAGTTGAAAATAATACTTAATTTATTCAAAAATCCTTAAATAAAAATGCATTTTTTCAAACGGTTGTCACGTGACACAAAACGCTACTGATTGGCCGGGCTTATGTTGAAGTCACTTTCTTGTAAACTTTGCTTTTCTACTATACGTACTAAAGATTAAAATACAGGGAAGTGACGTCACCGACCCCATTGCAGCGCCATATTGTCCAAGTAGCGTTTTTGCGGGCTATTTAAATATGGAATTTTTAATATGATATTTTTCGACAAATATGTACTAGAAATAAAAATCACAAATTTTACTGGGTTCCTTAACTTCTACTAAATAATATTAAATGTATTGTAAAAACCAGTCACATTGCCTATTATCATTTAATAAATTATCAATAACAAATATTCTGTGACGACCTCCGTGGTCGAGCAGTGTGTACACCGGTTTTCATGGGTACGCCACTCCGAGGTCCTGGGTTCGATTCCCTTCCGAGTCGATGTAGAAAATTCATTACTTTTCTATGTTGTTTTGGGTCTGTATTTGTGGTACCGTCGTTACTTCTGATTTTCCATAACACAAATGCTTTAGCTACTTACATTGGGATCGGAGTAATGTATGTGATGTTGTCCCATGTCTTCAAAACATTTTCTACATTATTAATATCTAATATCAAACATAAATACGAATGTAATGAGACTCACCGCATAGCAATACTTATAAATATATATTTCATGTTACACGTGCTACCGACACTCATTATTTTGACGTCCATTGTGACACCGCATACAAATTGGTATCAAACGATAATAGGGATCGGGATTTTAAATCATTTTCGCCGTTGAAATAAATTCCTATATTCTAATTCATTGAACATACATACATTAACAGCCTGTAAATTTCCCACTGCTGAGTAAAGCCTCCTCTTTCTTTGAGGAGGTTTGGAACATATTGGTTTGGTGGAATACACATGTGGCTGAAATTCGATGAAATTTCTTCACGATGTTTCCATTAACCGCTGAGCACGAGATGAATTATAATTCATATGTTTATAAACACAAATTAAACATAATTATTCAGTGATGCTTGCCTTGGTTTGAATCCGCAATCACCGGTTAAGATGCACGCGTTCTAACCACTGGGTCATCTCGGCGAATCAAAGAACCTGATTTCTGATTTTGAATAGCTGGAAACCTAAAATAAATGGATAGATTTAAAAAACAACTTCATATTGAACTAATAATAATTAGCTTTAACGATTCAAAAATACTTGCTAAAGTATACTCGAAATAAGTATATATTGATTTTGATTTATAGACATTCCGCTTATTAATTACTGATAGAATTGAACCTTCGTTGACTACACATTTATGAAAGAATTACAAGCATAGTAATATGGATCACTAATTATTTTAAACGAGTAAGCAAAACAAGCTATTTCGCCAACGATATTTCAAAAATAACACAATTTATTAACTCGGCCACCGCGCTGTCAGGTGCAGATTTTGAGATTTGCTTTCTGGCACTAAACCAAATGTTAATATGAGTTATTTTGACCGAAAAGTATAATGTAAGAGATTTTTTTGCTATACTGCCTATCCCATATACGGCGGTTCAGGATCATTTATAGGACAATATCTAAATCTTGATGTGTGCAATTAAAGTCGTTTTAATGTATTTCAGTCATTATATACATTCAAAAATGAAATGAAAAATCTCTTTGATATGCTTTAGAGGATACCTAGAAAAGCTTATACAACATATTCGAATATATCATTTTTATTTTATTTGCCTTTTTTTCTGATGATATGAACTAATATTCCAATTTCAAATACTTCATTCAAAAATTGCATGGTTCGGAAAAGAACTTATATATGAGAAGACCAAATGATTCTTACTCATTCTTTCTTTTAGGTCTTTAGGACTCATGAATTCTACCGCTACATGGTATTACAATTTGGCGGTAGAATTTGATAGTAGCTTAGTATTGTATTAAAAAAGTAGTATTTTTCAAGCACTTTTTAATTGTAATATCACAGGCTTATATTACACTTAAAACCACTATAAAAAGTAATTTTAACCTTTGTCATTCAATAAATAAATCTCTATTCCGTTCTAGGATGAAAGGAGGATAAACTAGCAAACTCACTTTCAAATTCGTGATCTTAAGCACATAAATGTCCCATATCTGGACTACAGGAGACGTTTTTTATAAAGTATTTGATACGATGATCGGCGCTGTCCCGAAAATTCTGACAACACACGTGGCCTTTGTAAATCTTTTTCCTTGACGTTATATATGAAATAAAACATATACAATATATCTTAATTTCTGTGAAAACGAATATATTTATAAACTGAAATAAACAGTTTTTTATTTACTTAACTGGATTATTTTGCAACGTAAACGTTGACGTAAGCTTAAATTTTTTTGTATGTAACTAGCGACTCGCCTCGGCTTCACACGGGTACTTTATATGTATCGTTACATTATGACCAAATTACATAAAATCATTAAAAATTGTACTCCATGTGTTATTCTGATGTATAACCTATATTACTGTAAAATTTCATCCAAATCCGTCCAGTAGTTTAGTCATGAAAGACTAATAAACATACATCTATCCTCACAAACTTTCGTATTTATAATATTAGTAGGATAAAATCTGACTCGCGGTAGCCGGTAACGTTACTCGTCTTATAGCAATGAGTACGCTCTTTACTTACGCTACTAAGGAGGCCAAGTCGTATCGGAAAAACACCGGGGAAAGCTGATAGCCAGACTGGATGTGCAAGGCAGAAAATCCGTTAAAAATCGCGCTGTTAATTTACGGACATCGAGATATCGAGGATGTAATATCGAATGGATTTGATGAAATTCTACGGCCGGGATTAATCCATACAATACCTCGACAAATTCCCTTTGAAACACAAATGTATTCGTGTAGCCTGAATTAGTAACTGTTAATACTATAACTTTACATGGCTTAATTGGTAGTTGAATAACTGAGATGGTCCAGTTGTTAGAACTCATGTATCTTAACCGATGATTGCGGGTTCAAACCGAGGCAAGCACCACTGAATATTCATGTTGTTTATAATTCATCTCGTACCTCGTGAATTAAAACATCGTGAGGAAAACTGCATGTGTCTAATTTCATAGAAATTATGCCACACGTGTATTCCACCAACCCGCATTGAAAGAGCGTGGTTGAATATATTCCAAATTTTCTCCTCAAAGGGAGAGGAGGCCTTAGCCCAGCAGTGGGAAATTTACAGGCCGTGTATTGAGTAAAAGCGCTTATAAATATGTAACACAGTCCTCACTGTGTTTCTGTAACATTGAGAATGTCTGTAATCGTTACGATGACATTACTGTAGGTGTAAAACTTTATGTCTTGAAAAATTTAATAGTACGCGCTCGGATAACATCTTAACACCACAAGTGCCAGTTACGTTGTATCGTGATCCTAGTAACGCATAAAATGTATCAACACGAGCTGTTAATATAAAAATAAATAATAATCAATCATAAAAATCATCTGACCTTGAGCTGTTTTGTTTTTTAAATAATCATGACAGTAAAAAAAAAGTCCCTTCCGCTGTCTGTCCCTATGTATGCTTAGATCTTTATAATTACGCAACGGATTTTAGTGCGGTTTTTTTTAAATAGAGTGATTCTAAAGGATGATTTTTGTATGTTATTACATTGACAGTATAGTAAAGAAACACTGATAATTTTGGAAGTTTCTAATGTGATGTCGTAAATAAACATATGCTGTAGTTTATTCAGTGCATGTATTCAGTAAGAAAAGTAGCCTATTTCCTATCTTGGTGTTCAAATTTGATTCATGCCAAATTTCATTAAATTCGATCCAAGTGTTGTGAAAGAGCGGACGCTTATAATTAATATGAATATAGGTCAGTATTTCACCTGTGCAAGCCGGGGCGGATCGGTAGTGAATATTAAAAAAAAATTTAATTCATCCAAAGATATGAGTTAAACAAAAGGTCAATTAAACTGCAAGAGTAGTAGTAGTAGTGGTAGGTAGTATTTAAATATTGACGATTCAAAAACACTTCATTGAGAAGTTTACTTACATAAAATTGTACTTTTCTTACATACTCTGTAATTAAAATTATGGAGAATAATAATTTGACTTGGTGGTAGGGCTTTGTGCAAGCCCGTCTGGATAGGTACCACACATCAGATATTCTACCGCCAAACAACAGTACTTGGTATTGTTGTGTTCCAGTTTGAAGGGTGAGTGAGCCAGTGTAACTACAGGCACAAGAAACATAATATGGTCGTTCCCAAAGTTGGTGTCGCTTTGGCGATGAAAGCAATGGTTAATGTTTCTTACAGCGCCATTGTCTATGGGCGGTGATAACCATTTACCATCAGGTGGCCCATATGCTCGTCCGCCAACTAATAACATAAAAATTTCTTGCCGGTTCTTCTCCATAGAATCCTCTTTCCGAATCGGTGGTAACGTTACATTTACAAAAATATTTTTAAGAGTCTGCTTGAATAAAGTATATTTTGTATTTTTTTTTTTTAATTATTTTTAAAAATATGGCGACGCAGTAAACGAAGAAGTTTTTACACTGGCAACATAACAAGTTTAAAGCGCAGTTAAAAAACAGTTTTAAAACGCTGTTTTTTAAATTAAAACAGAAAAACGCAAACTCCGACGCAAGATAATCAATTTACCGACGGCGCCCGGCGTTGCTTAATGTATTTAGAATCTGTTACGTTTTTAGGAAAAACGAGTCTGAGGTCCGTCGTGTTTTTATAGCCTGATCTATTTAACGTTGAAGCTATCTTGATGTTTCGATTTTTTATTAATCGTTTTTATGATTTTTTTTTTATGACATAGTTGGCAAACGAGCAGGAGGCTCACCTGATGGAAAGTGACTACCCCCGCCCATGGACATCTGCAACACCAGGGGGCTTGCAGGTGCGTTGCCGGCCTTTAAGAAAGGAGTACGCTCTTTTCTTGAAGGTTCCCATATCGTATCATACCGCCGGCGAAAGCTGGTTCCACAAAGTGGTTGTGCGAGGCAGAAAATGTCTAAGAAATCGAAATTTGTAAGAGAGATACGATTAGGTATTGAGTTTTGGATAGTTTTATTATCATCATCGTAAGTAATCATTACACGGTGTAAAAACAAAGTCGCTTACCGCTGTCTATCCCGATGTATGGTTAGATCTTTAAATTACGCGTCGGATTTGTTGTTATATATATATATATAACAACAACAGCCTGTAAATTCCCTCTGATGGGCTATAGACCTCCTCTCCCTTTGAGGATGCGGGTTGCCCAATGCGGGTTGGTGGAATACACATGTGGCAGAATTTCTATGAAATTTGTCACATGCAGGTTTCCTCACGATGTGAGCACGAGATGAATTATAAAGACAAATTAAGCACATGAACCAGCGGTGCTTGCCTGGGTTTGAACCCGCAATTATCGGTTAATATGCACTCGTTCTAACCACCGGGCCATCTCGAGACAGACATACTATATTTTTTTTAAATTCCGATTCGTTATATTTCTTCTTAGGAAGTTTATTCTATAATTCGCCAAACAGTCGTAAGTTAATTCTTAATTAAAATTCACGTCGTAGAAAATTAATGAGCTACTTAATTGTTTTAATTGGCATGAGTAGAACTTTAAACATTTTTTTTTCCTTAATCATTTGTACAGGAAAAACATCTGAAAAAAATACAATAGAAAATATTTCATAACTCTTGTCAAATAAGCATGCTCTAGATATCGTTTATTTTAGTTAATAAATCTAATTACATTTATGTCGCTTGTAATTAAAACATCTGACAAAAATATGGGGCATAGTTTGCCTCCACCGGAGATGGAGCTGGTTTTATTTTCGGAAAATCGGAATTGTGTTTTACTAGGGAAATTATATTGCATCAATATTCCAAGTGGTCATAAAATCAAAATCAAAATAAACTTTATTCAAGTGGGCTTTTACAAACACTTTTGAATCGTCATTTAACAATTAAGTGAAGCTACCACCGGTTCGGAAAGTAGATTCTACCGAGAAGGACCGGCAAGAAACTCAGTAGTTACTCTTTTTCAACATTTAAAAAAATACAGTCAAGTTAGTTAATATAATTATTTAAATTAATGTATCCTGCCTGGAAGTCAATAGGTTTAATTCCACGCTTTTTTATCATCTACAAAATCTTGTATCGAATAATACGCCTTTTTCACCAATGTATTTTTTACAAACGATTTGAATTTACGAGACGGCAAAGTTAAAAATGTCTGTGGAATTTTATTATAGAAATGGATACCTTGCCCCAAGAAAGATTTATTGACTTTGCGGAGTCGGAAACTTGGCGTTATAAGCTTATCCTTACTTCTAGTGCATATACAATGATTATCACTGATTTTATCAAAGTTATCAATGTTACTGTGAATATAGATGATATTGTTGTAAATATATTGCGACGCAACAGTGAGTATTCCTACTTTGTTAAAAACATCCCGAAGAGAGTCTCTAGCTCCAAGATTATAAATAAACCGAATTGCTCTCTTTTGTAAAATAAAGACAGATTCAATGTCTGCAGCGTTACCCCAAAGTAATATGCCATATGACATAATACTGTGAAAATAACCAAAATAAACTAAACGAGCGGTATCAATATCAGTTAGTTGTCTAACTTTTCTAACCGCGTATGCTGCGGAGCTGAGTCTCCCTGTTAGGGACGACAAATGGGGACTCCACTGAAGTCTGGCTCACTCGCCCTTCAACCCGGAACGCAACAATACTGAATACTGTTATTTGGCGGTAGAATAACTGATAAGTGGGTGGTACTTACCAGACGGGCTTGCCCTACCCCTACCACCATTGATTGGAACATTTAATTTCATTAATTCTTATGTTAATAAAAAGTTCAAAAACTAACGAATCAATTATGTAACAAGATTGACATGCAAAACACCACTTATTGCTTAAATAAAATCTTGACGCCAACAAAGAAAGTTTACAAGACATTTTTAAATTACTTTCGAGAACCAAAATAAATAACAAACGTCGTTAAAACATTGCTTATAATTAATGATGATGAAGAAATTAATTTATGTTTTTGTTTTTACGACTTCACTTGATTACTCGCCGAATAAAAATAAGTTTGAAGTTTGCGTAGAAAATTACTTAAGCCATACAAAGTTTCAAAAAAATAGCAACGATTACATCAATTATAAAAGTTAAGTATTAATTAAGTTGAAGGAAATAATTACAAAGAAAAGTCGATGAAATTGTAAAATATATATTTCTTTTTTTTTAGTAAATTGTCTTGAACTGCGTTTGAATAAAACTGTTTGAAGATCCGGCTTAAATGTTGTTTTATGCAAATCTCCGACTAGAAGAAAAAATATATGTTTAGATTAATCACATTAAAAAAACATTAGTTTTGAAAATTAGGTTAATATATATTTTTTTTTAAATAATGAAAATAGTCTTATCGTATTGTATTGTCCACAAGTGTCAGAATTACTGCGACAGAAGTAGGTTACCTCACGTAGTTTTCCATCGTCAATGAAAATTAGTGGTGCCGGGATTTGAACCCACAACCTTCATTTAAAATCTACGCGTTTTAGACACTAAACCATCTCGGCTATTTTAAGTTACAATACATTAGTCATTTCTGATCGATTTACTTATTAAAACACTTTGGGCCAAGGCCTCCTCTCCCTTTGAGTGAGGAGAAGGTTTGGAACATATTCCACCAAGCTGTTCCAATGCGGGTGGGTGGAATACACATGTGGCAGAATTTCGTTCAAATTAGACACATGCAGGTTACCTCATGATGTTTCCTTCGACGTCGAGCACGAGATGAATTATAAACACAAATTAAGCACATGAATATTCAGAGATGCTTGCCTGGGTTTGAACCCGCAATCATCGGTTAAGATTCACGCGTTCTGGCCATAGAACGCCAACGCCGAATCTGGGCCATCTCGGCTCGAAATACTAGTAATTTAGATAAATAAATATCTAAACTGATATTTAAATATGATTCGAATGGAAATCCCCTTACTTTTGAATACAAGGTCCCGGTTCCTTGAGCTGTTCCTCGCTGAGGTAGTCGCACTTGGTCTCCGGGAAGCCGAAGAGTTCAGCCAGCTTGTTGATCTCCTTATACGTAGGCCGAGCTCGAAGAACCTGACAACCAGAAAAACCTTAACTCATCATAGACGATCTATGAAAAAAACGTTGAAACAATAATGGCCAAGATTTCAAAAGACACTGATGTTTTTATTTTAAGTTTCAATGTATGAGCATTTTTTAAACATAGATGCCTTCGATGTTCCTTAACTCTGACAATACGATAGAATTACATCCTAAAATGACTAGAGAGAGTTGAAGGGCAGGATGTACCTCGTCACATTAAGATCTATTTTCGTGTGCTCAGTATGAGCGACAAACTGCTTTACCAATGGAGAATGAGATATTGCGTCGCAATGATTTGATGCTTAGATTCAAAAGGTACTATGAGCTTAAAACTTGATAAACGAATTAATTTGAAAACCTACGAAGGTTTCCTTACTCTGGCTGTACATGCTTTCCGGAGCACGGAAGCTCCAGACCGGTGCAGAATTTATTATTAAGAAAACCATAATATTTTATTGGTACCTAGTCAAGTAAATAAAGTTGTATCTACTAGTCTTGTGAACAAGACATTCGTATATAATAGTTTGCCTCTGTGGTCGAGTGGTGTGTACACCGGTTTTTATGGGTATGCCACTCCGAGGTCCTGGGTTCGATTAATGGCCGAGTCAATGTAGATTATCATTAGTTTTCTATGTTGTCTTGGGTCTGGGTGTTTGTGGTACCGTCGTTGCTTCTGATTTTACATAACACGAGTGCTTTAGCTACTTACATTGGGATCAGAGCAATGTGTGTGATGTTGTCTCATATTTATTTTTTTATTTATTTAAATAATGTCGAAATATCCAGCTCCACCAAATAAAAATAAAAGACATGGTAAATATCCCGTATTTAGTAACTGTAATTCAAAAGTAGAAAGTATTTTTATGTTGTATAGTAACAGTATAAAGGTATATTTAAATGCACGTTACCTCTGTAGCTACCCCATAGCGATCGTCGACAGGCGGCATGTTCCAAAACACCAAACCGACTATCAATTCGTCACGAAGATAGAACAGCATACCTCGTTTATATCTGTTCTTATATTCATCTGACCTGCATAATATTTGCTCAAGATATATATTTACATTCATAAATAGTGAATAATCTTATCTTATTTGATCTAAATATACGTATGAACATATTTTATAGCTGAAGTTCACAGGATTTTCAGAAAGTATCAACATGAAAAAATTCTCACTATTGGACCAATATGAGCTCCCTTTGGTTTGGTTGGTTGGATGGTTTTATTTTATTACACAATGCTGCACTAATTCGGTTTGAAGGATAACCATATGAAAAAAATTGATTTGACGCTGTAAAAATCGTTAAAGATTTTTTATGATAAAGGTAGGTGGATAGGCAAATTAGCCACCTGATGGTAAGTGGTCGCCATCAAAATCGCTTATATATAATGTTGCTTTAAGAAATATTACCTATCGCCAATGGAACACTTCCTCGGGCAACCAACCTCGAGAGCTGAGATGTTATATGGCTATAGTCAGTCACGTTGACTACACTGGCTAACTCACCCTTCAAAACAAACACCAACAATACTAACAATTGTATTGATGCTTGATCAACTTATGAGTAGGTTGTACCTACCCTACGCACAAAGCTCTACCATCAGGTCATAGTGGTACTATAATTCAGGTGTTTGCCAAGATTCCTGCATCCCTAGGTCATCTCTCGAACAACATTAGATTTCTATAACTATCCACAATAACGCAATTTTTACGACATTTTCCACCTCGCACGACCACTCTGTGGAACCAGTTTTCGCCGGCGGTTGTTCCGAATCCGACTTGGGAACCTTAAGAAAAGAGCGTACTCCTGCCTTAAAGCATGCAATTGTTGCAGATATCCATGGGATAAGTTGAGCTTCCTGCTCGTTCGTTTGCTCCCTATAGTATAAAATAACTAACTGTTTGTAGCAAGGTCTGTCTCCATCCCCGGCAGCTGATGCTTGCAATTGAGTATTTTCATTACACGGCTTGAATATGCCCACAGTGGACATGCATGCGCCAACTTCACCTACCGCCTATTAAATATATAGATAACCATTACATTTGTACAAAAAATATTTAACTAATTATAACTAATTTTGATACATTGACAACCTAATTTATTTAATGTTAACAGTCCAAGATTTGTTCAGATTTTTAGTATATTATTTTCGTAATCCATACAAATACTATAAATACGAAAATAATTCTGTGTGTCTGTTTCGCTTTCACGCCAAAATAACTGGACCGATTTGAATGAAATTTGGTACACAAATGGTGTAGAGCCTGAGAAAGGGCATAGGCTACTTTTTAACTGGAAAAAAAGTTATAAACAAAGAGGTCTTACATCAATATAATATTTTAAGTTAATTCGTAAATATATTCATATTTTCTAAGCGAGCAAATCCACAGGTAACAGCTAGTGTTAATTATTTATCCTTCCATTATATTAGAAATGTTATCGGTCTACTAATCACTAGAGGCAAATCTGCCTCAAGATTAATTCGGCACTTAGTTCCCAAGAAGATTATCACATATAACAGAACATAAGATAACTTGTGATGTTGCATCGCCAATGAATAAACAACCTTCCATGTGTCTATAGTTACACTGGCTCACTTACCTTCAAACCGAAACACAATAATACTAAGTATTTTTAATTGGCGGTAGAATATTTGATGACTGGGTCAAACTTCTATAACCCACTAAATAATAAATTCATTCAATAAATAACGCAACGAATAACACTGAAAATATGCACAATTATAAAATATATGGTATATATACAACTAGTAGTCGACCGCAGTTTCGTTCACGTAATTCGGCAAAAAAGTAACATATGTCCTTACTTGGACTTCAAGTTTGCTTCGTACCAAATTTCATCAAATTCGCTTCATTGGTTTGGTCGTACAAAGAGCGACGGGCAGACAGAGTTACATTCACATTTATAACATTAAGTATAGAAGTAGATTTTAAGTAGATTTTAACCATTGAAATATTTATGTGGATCATTAAAATATGAGTTTCAGATTGTTATGATGACTGGTAATAACATGCAGGTTCATTAAAATAACAATTTTAAATAATGTGACAAAACAACGGCACTTAGAGAAAATAATAACAATAAGAAAAATGGTACCAATTGTATCGTCTTACCTCCACTTCGAGAGATTCACCGAGGTGTAACTTAAAGTGTGGTTCCATGTTACACGGCACCCAGTAGCCGGTCATGTTGGCACCGGCCACGTAACCCTGCTCCTCAGCGTTGCCGAAATGGGACAAGCGGAGCCTGGTGTCTTTCCATTGGGAGTAGAAACTCGCCGCGTCACCTGCCTAAAATATGTCAATCGGTTCATTAATCCAATTTCCAAATCGTATGGAAAAGAGTCGAGATAGCCCAGTGGTTAGAACGCGTGCATCTTAACCGATGATTGCGGGTTCAAACCCAGGCACGCACCGCTGATTCATGTGCTTAATTTGTGATTGTAATTCATCTCGTACTCGGCGGTGAAGGAAAACATCGTGAGGAATCCTGCATGTGACAAATTTCATAGAAATTCTGCCACATGTGTATTCCACCAACCCGCATTGGAACAGCGTGGTGGAATATGTTCCAAACCTTCTCCTCAAAGGGAGAGGAGGCCTTTAGCCCAGCAGTGGGAATTTACAGGCTGTTGTTGTTGTTGTATGGGAAGAGTCTTCGCGTGGAAGCCCCTTATAACAAATTATACCCCATTTTGCATCAGTTCAAGAGAACATTTGCATTATAACCGATAATTGCGATTATAACACACGTGTTTGCACGACTGAAGTTTCATGTGCTTAATTGTTGTTTATAATTCATCTCGTGCTCAACAGTGAAGGAAAACATCATTAGAAAACCTGAATATGTTTTATTCAATGAAATTGTACCACATGTCAATCCATTAACCATCATTGAAGCAGAGTAATGGAATGTGCTCCTAAACTTCTCCACAAAGGGAGATATGACTATGGCTTTAGCAAAGCAGTGGAAAATTACAGGCTGTTAATGTTGTTGTATACTTTCCGTACCACATATAAGTGTGTCCTCGCTTCCAACTCGGTGTTGACGAGAAAACCTCCATTAACCGGGTCCAGTTCTAAGAAAGATGGTTCCGCTAACTCTACGCGCGGTTCCGTGCCAATCGCTACAAAAACCTATTAAAAGAGAAAAAGATCCAAAAATTAAATAGTCTTCTTTATAAAATGATCCTCCAATATCACAAAACATTTAATCATGTGAGCCAGTGAGCCAGTCTAACAGGGAGATGTCATCTTAGTTCCCAAGGTTGGTGGCGCATTGGGGATGAAAGGAATCGTTATTGTTTCTTACACGGTACCGGTTGTGGTCACTTACCATCAGGTTGCCCATATGTTCGTCAACCAATAGCATAAAAAAACTTACTTACATAGTCTGTAACTATAGAATTTCCATTTGATAAAGTTAATTCCAGACGTCCGTCGGGACTTTCGAAGGCATCATATACTTGGGCTGAATAAAACAAGTAAAAAGTATATCATTAATTCCAAAAACGCGCACAAAATTTGTTAAAGAAAGTAAATTAAATGTATCGCTCAGTATTAGCTTTCTAGCCACTGGGAAATCTCGGCTTTTCGTATAATTACTTATTATAAAACAGTGGAAGAAGTTAAACTACGATATGATATAGTACGACACAATTTAGTTGTAGCATCGGCAAAATTCGTAAAATCGATCACATCCGAATTAAATACGCTATCCCAAATTATCAATATTTATTTCTTACGTGAATATGATCTTAACACAAACGTAATAACTTGCAATATCATATGACCTAATGTATTCGTCAATTTGACACGTCGATTTACATGCACTTGCTTTCTCGGATTGAACTGACGCGAGAATCTATAGCGACAAATGGCGTCGAATTGAGCGATAGATTTTGTACAAATCGACAGTAATCGGTTTTATTGAATTTGCCGATGATACATCTAAGTTGTGTCGTACTACAGTTATATGATAATCGATTACTTTTCGGTATAACAGACACCCCTTCGCACTTAATCTTCTCGGCCGCCCATTCGCCCAGATACTCCGGTAACACTCCAGACATGATACCCTTGTCTTTGAAGATATGCACTATCTTCAGCGGTTCTTTTTCATCGTGGCGTTCCACCACTGTATCTATTATTTTATTTATTTAGGGATCAAACACAAAATAATATAATTAGTATTATATTAGACTAACTAGTAAAATTAACAGTATTAAAAAAATCCGAAAGCGCGGCTAACGCCTGCTATCGTGTTGAGGCAAACACATTTCAAGTTGTGGAATAAACTCATATCTAATTCAAATAGAAGCAAATTTTAAACTGTTGTTTTTCATTACAATATTAATTTCTCAAATAAGCTTATGAACCCAAAACATCAAATAGGCCGTATGTTAAAACATAAAATGAAATCGAGGACAAAATATTTTTTAAAATATTTCTTTCAACCAAACAATAAATGTTTTACAAAATACAATCGTGAAAATGGGTCTTTAAACAAACAATAAATACTGGAACATAACTGAAAACTTCATTTTTCAAGTCAAATATTCCATTCACGACACCAAAATAATTTTTAAATATTATTATTATTTCATATAAAATTAATACAGAATTCTTACTCATCCTCCCCAAGTACCAAGCTAATTCACATCCTAGGAAACCACCTCCGATTATAACCACATGGTTCGAAGCCTTCACCTTCCGATACGCGATCTCCAGATCTCGGATTGTACGAAGCGTGCACACTCTTTCCCGAATTTGTTTCGACGCTGACTTGAATATAGATAGGTTATTTGCCTTTGCACCTGACAATACAAAAGTATACAAAACTGTGTAAATTATTAAAACTTTCACAAAAAATTCACTGAGACAATATGCCGGCCACAAGAGGACAAAATCAAATAAACAGCATTTTACATAGATTTATTGCGATTCAATTGGTTTCAGGTATATGTCGTTTCTAACGTCGATGAATATGTCTTCGAAACTTTGAAAGTAAAATCAAAGTAGATATAAATTGTTAAGTGGAATAGTGTTGTATTAAAAGAACTATCAGTAATATAAAATATACATGTAATCAGTGGCGAATTTACATATTTGCCGCTAGTAGGCTATTAAATTTTTGCCGCCCCTACTTTTTTTGCAACATTTATGTTTTGAGTTCTATCGTCCTCATTACATCAGTTTTTTCCCGTTATTAATATGATTATAAAGTAGGTGATATTTCTGTCAGTTACTAGATTATTTTTCCAACCCGCTATGTAGTGACGAGTATACGGATTACAGACGTAATGTGTATTCATATAGTTATGTTTTGATTAATTTCTGTAACTTAATAATAAATTTGGGCCAATTTTGCCGCCCCTCTTGATGTGCCACCCTAGGCTCCAGCCTATTTAGGCTATTGGTAAATCCGCCACTCTAAGGTTTGTCCATACGCATTCCTTCCTCGATTTCAATGAACTATTGTCCCAAATAGTTTTAATAATCCGCTAAACAAAGTACACCACATTATAAAAAGTATACTTCACTTAAATGTCCTTTTATTGTCGTCCTCTAAAATATAGGATTTGGATTTTACACAACAATACTTTAGTGTTTTAGTTAAACAAGCTTCAGATTAGTATTCGAAACATGCCGATTTCCTTACGAAATTGAGCACGAGATATATTACAAACATCAATTAAAGTTCTAAAAGGTCATTGTTTTTTTTTCCAGACACTCTTTGATGAATTCGACGAGTCTTCGTTAAGATTAATGCATTCAATCCACTATGTGCACTCTGATCTTACTTGATTTATTTTTCATCCAAAAAAGTTTTTTATCAAATACTAACAGGCCCGATCACGCGTTTCTGCGAAAGTGAAACCGCGAAACCCGGCGTACTTGGGTGCACTCGGCGTTTAGGGCTCCGGGGAGTGAAAATCACCAAGTGGGGAAAGTGCGTAATGCGTTTTCCAGCGAGAAAAAAAGGCCCGTTTACGACGCTAAGGCTATGATATATGCTGAATTATAATAGATGATAATGTTTCGTCAAAGACTTCACCAAAAAAACGTTGAATGTTATGGTACAAATTTAATGTAAAATTATTGTGGTATTTACGTGATGCGCGTCCAAAAACCACAATACATTATTTACTTATCTTATATTATATTAATAGCGGAGGCCGATTTCTGTTCCAGTGATAATGGGACGATAGTTTCACATAGAAAATGGGTTATGATCACATTTTGAAGAGCTCTAGCCATACATGAGCAAAAAAATAAATGGGATTCTTGACGTCAATTTACTAAATCATTGCGATTTACCAAAAAAATAACTTAAGAACTTGCTTAACTTAAATGGAAAGTTTCGCGGGAGATCTATTGGTTTGTAGAAATACTACAAGATTTCTACCAGAAGCGACTCTAGCCCTTGTGGCGCCTGTTTGCAACCAGTATCCTGGCTGTACTCTGTTACTAACCAGGCGCTAGAAGACATCTCTCGTAATATATAGGCTGTTCCCCACACATTGTCTTCACCCAGACGACGTGATCATCAGCGTCAACTCTCAGCACACACCAACCTCTCGCTATTGACACGGCTGGACCTTTTTTCTTACGATAAAACTTTACGGGATCCATGAAGGATGCACAATCCGCGTAATACATCCTGAAACAAAATCTCCAATATAAAATACTCATTGAAATGAGAACGTTCATATAGATTTTTAAATAAATTTGATGCTTGACCCTAATTCAGGCATAGGGAATATATATATTTCTATTTTCCCACTCTCTTAACCTAGCTAATTTCGTTCACGTTGTATTATTTATACGAATAAATAATCCTTGATAAATACACATGTAGCATATACAACTTAAGCCATGAAAGAGTTAACTTTTAATGTCTAAAACCAAGCTTCTTTTGTAAAGCAAATTGTTAGAAATTTTGGAAAAATGAAGCATCAAATTATTCTATAATTAGTGTCCCTATTTTTGGTTCATTTATTACATATGACCATTTTTAAACACTCATCAATTCAAAGTGTTGAAGTATGTCTGGTACTTATTTTTGCTTTCTGCAACTTAAGTATCGTCAACTTATTATTTTATTTCACTCTTATCCTCGGGGAGTACGTTAAGCTGTCACTCTTGACTCGTCAACAAAAGAGAGAATTATTCTAACGTATAAAAAAAACCTCTTAAGTGTATTTCGTTCTCAATGTATCCCTTGGGTAGTATTACACGAGCATTAACTGTCAAAATAGCTACTGCTACGTCTATAAAAGTCCTAAACTTACGTATGTCGCCTCCCGTCTTCGATATAATTGAGAGTTTTTATGTCAGGTGGTTCAGGATTCCACCACATGTGCTTAGACATTGGGGGCTGCATGTACGGTAGACAGTCTTCTTTAGTTATGAAGAAAACCTACACAAACATATTAATAAAAAAAATATATATGTCTACATACCTTAACTAATCAATTTAAGTTTTTCCTAGACAATTAGTTGAGAATATAAAACTAATCTCACGAAAGCTTTAGTCTTTAAATAGCACACAGTACAGAGCTCTGATATAATAACTGTTCCAATAGCCTAATAGAGACAAAATCCATTGAATTAAAACAATGCACTAACGAGCTGACACAAAAACAAAAACTAGACAAAGATAGAATAAATTACAACAATTTTATTATATTAATATGAGCGACTAAATTAGGATATGCATGCTTTAATAAAGATCACAAATGTTCACAGAGGCACATCTTTGTTTTAAATATAGTTAGATAAATACAAAAACAAACAACAGTACTTGGTATAGTTGTTATTTGGTTTGTGGCTGTTATACTGGCTTACTCACCTTGAGTGAGCCAGTATAACAGCCACAAGGGAGATAACATTTTAGTTCCCAAGGTTGGTGGCGCATTGTCGATGAAAATAATGTTTAATGTTTCTTACAACGCCATTGTTTTTGGGCGGTGACCACTTACCATCAGGTAGCCATATGGGCTCGTCCGCCAACCAGTAGCATAAAAAAAATCTCGTCATTATACTATGGATGATGAATGTTAGCAAAATGAGTCTTTTCTGCGTGATACCGACTTCGAAGTTTCTATTAATCACCTTGGCAGTCTTATCGTGTTCCATGATCGCACGGTAAGCAGCCCAGCCAGCAGCCCCGGCGCCTACTATCAGATACTGCACACAGGCTGGTAAATCCTTGCAGTGGAAAGGTGCCTTAATTTTTCTTCGAGGGCGCCCTTAAAATACCAACAAAGATCTGTTTTTTTTACTCTTTTTTAATATAGAATAAATATCTTCAATTGTTTAAGCATCATACTTACACTTAGAAGTATGGTCACCAAGTTTAATTCTCATTTCTTGCCATAAATACAACTTGTAAATCTGTTGGATTTTAATTATTACATTACATTTAAAAGATGAAAAATAAAATACTTTTAAAAAGTTCGATAAATTTTCTTTTTGACTTCAACTTACCAACCCCATAATACCAAAGAATGACGCAAGCGACCAGACATAGATCCAAGGGAATGGCTTAGGTGGTGGTGGTGGACATTCCGGTGGTTCCGGAGGTGACCTCGCCGAGCAAGGACCCTTCGTGCGAGCACAGTCAATCATGGGCTGCAAGATTTGGTAAATGATATGGATAATTTCAATAAAGAGCTTTGAACCTCTGAAATTAGCTAGATTGAAGACTTGAAAAAGATTTGTAATTGAATTCAGAAAAAGTATTCATCTCAAGATCTTATCAAGGTTTACCCATTCTACCAAAACATGACCTATTGTAAAGAATTTATTACGTTCCTTAATTCACCAATCATAGACATCTCATCACTTCCTAACTTTTCCTTGACTACCTAATAGGCTTCTTAAATATCCAAAAAAGCCGAAGCAAATAAAAAATAAATGTCTATATGTACACAATCACATCCTACCATTAATAGCATTATCTAGTAATAACCGTCGTGTAAAGCAAATATCGAGGTTGACTCACTAAATTGTCAATTTAAGTCATGCTTATACTTATATATTTAATTTAAAGAAACACCCTTTCGGATTTATGCGTACACCGGTGTTCGATATGATACACGATGACATCGCAAGTCAATGATCTTGTCTATTTTGAAAAAAATTAATAAAAATAAACAACAAGGTTCGGAACATAGAACATACATCTACCACGCTATTACAAAGTCGGTTGGTGAAATACACATGTGGCAGAATTTCGATGAAATTAGACACATGCGTAGGTCAGGTTCAGTCAGGTCAGGCATTGTGAGCCTGACCTGACTGAACCTGAGTTTTTCTTCACCGCCGAGCACGAGATGGATTATAAACACAAATTAAGCACATATACAGTGGTTATTTCCTGGGTTTGAAGCTGCAATCATCGGTGAAGATGTATGCGGTGAAAACGAAAAGAAGCGGTTTAAAAACAAATGAATAATAGAAATAAAATACCAACGAATCTGTCGGACAGGTAGAGAAGATTTGTAAACGTTTAGATTAATTTAGAACTAATCATAAACTAGGAATTAAGGAAACATTTTACGGAAAATATTTATTGTTTATAATGCACCATCTTATCAAGGACTAAATTTATATTACAATAATTTTATCAAAATCAGAGCCCGTTTAAGTTAACTGCTCATTAGTTTTTTCAAGATTAGACACTTCATCTATTTCTCTACTTTCTTCCTTTTCCGCTTGTGCAAGTAGTGTAATTCTATCGAGCGGTTTCCAGGGTTCATGAAAAGCGTATTTATATTTCTGTTTCCCGTGATAACCAAGTTTGGGCAAAGGTTCTTGCGCTTCATTCGAAATTTTGGTCAATTTTGTTCCCGGATTTTCCTTCCAGTAATCGGGATGGATGATTGGCGAATTATGGAACAAATCTTGTATCCCTTGGTAAGTGTTGTTACTAAAATTGATTTCTGCACTATTGAAGAGTTCTCTTGAATCTTCGCTCTGTATTCCCTGCCAAAGAATTATATGTATACACGACTTTCATTTATATTGACTTTTAAGTGCGTTTGACGAAATCTCACAAAACAATACATTTCCGGCCCCTTTTTATATAGAATCTATTTTACTATGACTTTAATCTTACCAAAACATGACGTATTGTAAAGAATTTATTGCGTTCCTAATTCACCAATCATAGACATCTTATCACTTCCCGACTTTTCCTTGCCTCTACCGAATAGGCTTCTTAAATATCCAAAAAAGCCTTCGTTAGCAGGTTCCTCTTGTTTTTCAGGCTGCTCCTCCGTACTCTGTGGAGCGCGGTGCTGTTGGTGTGGATCAGTCCCTGAGTGGCTATAGCCAGCGTGTGGATGATGATGTTCGCGTCCTCCTCCGGATTGGCTGGTAGTCAACACGACACCCGTCCACTGATGAAGAAAGCACAAGCTGGATTTCATTAGATACTTAACGGGCTCTGATTTCGTCTAACGCACTTAACGCACGCTTTAAAAGTAAAGGATGCCACAAAATAAACAAGTTAAATAATTTTGTTAATATAACCAACGACAAATTGATACAATACCTTCGCATTACTGGGCGGCAATGGAGGCACCACCACATCTGGAACTTTGATCCTGTAAGGGTCGTAGTTTGGTGGTTGTGGGTCTTTGGGGCACTCATTTCGCCACGCCGGTGGTGGTGGATCACTCTTAGGCCATTGTTCGACCTGTTTACCCTGGGTTTGAGCTACATCTTTACAGCAACTCCCTTTATCTTTGTTATAATTCCTTGTTTGTCCTGAAATATTGTTAAAATTACATACTTTCTACTCAAAAATTGACAATATCTTTGACAAGAAAATAAATAAATCTTTAATTTACAAAAGTAAACCATTTTATATATGTTAATTGTTTACTTCGGTTTTTGTTTAAATTGTATTAATAGATATTATTTTATTCAACTGTTTGTGTAATGCTTCGTATTATATTCTATAAATGGAAGAGATGATGTGTACTCTGTGGCTCTATTATATATTGGTAATTTCAGTGGAATATATATTTTGTTAGAGACTCAATATTTAAAACGGTAAAATTGAAAAATACGTCAAAATTAAGTATTTTAATAGTCTTAAGAGCCATACCTAAGTAAGTTGCGACATCAAGGCTATTGTTGCTGACCACAGCATTGAAACGGCGAATGTGATTACAGCATCTAAACGGACAACTCAACATTTTGTTTAATTTTCTTTATACAATATACTATAATTTAATGTTTGTTCTATTTGAAAAAAAATGATTCACATAATTTTTTGATAATGACAGAAATTTGTAAATCCTATGTTTTTTCGACGGTAATTAAAAAATCGAATCCTCGAAGGAAACTGTCAGATGTTATTGAGAATGACATATTTTTCTTTTGCGAGAAAGAAGTTTGTAAAATGGATTTATAAATATTTAATTGAATTAAAATTATTTAATCTTAAATTACACAAACATAATTGAAAAGGAGTTAAGTACTAAGTATGAGATTCAAATGTACCAAGCAAAAGAGTACAACTTAGTAAATACACGAAAAATTAAGACTTTTGAGAGACCAGCGACCCGCCCCGACTTTGCACGGGTGCAATATTTATAGTACATATACTACAGAATTTGTTTATTTACACCATCACATTAGAAACTTCTAAAATTATCAGTATTTCTTTACTATATTACCCATATACGCATTATACACAAAAAACTTCCTCTCGAATCATTCTGTGTTTAAAAAAAAACGCAAGCATACATAGGGAAAGTAACGACTTTGTTTTATACTATGTAATGATAATGATGCTCCTCGTTCTACGCTACGTTTAAGGAGTTTTCAAGAGTAACATTTATTATCAAATTAGATTATTTATCGTATCATACATGGATAAAATTCTTACCCATGTCAAGATCCAATATTTAAGAAAACTGTACCAAAACATTAAATTAACGCTGGGTATATCAAATGTAAAGTCTTAGTCTAAAAGACTACTTGAAACTGCAAAGCGTTATTATTATACAATAATATTTTATTCTTTAACCTCCCCAGAAACGTTGCAAACTCAAACTCCTTCATTCAATAAAGAAGCATTACACTTACATATTGATGGTCAAATTATAAACTACCGTCGTTCGGAAAAGAAAACACCCTGACCTGAGAAGAGCCGGCGAAAGAAACTCAACGGGTATTTTATTTGTCAAACTAGTTATATAAATATGAATTAAAATACCCAAGAGGCGATCGTTTCATTTCCAAGGTATGCTATCAATCATAAACTCACTAATTGTATAGTCACTGATGTAAATATTCAGTGGTAAACTTTAAGAAAAGTTACAATATATATTTATTTAAAGGTAATATATTTATTGAAAATCTGTAATTTTAACTAACATACTACACTTCCAGTAAACTTTGTTTACGGTTGTAACAAACACACACAATTTTGTATTCAAAAATCAAAGTACGGACAGAAAAACATTTAAATACTACAAAAAAAAATATAGATGAATTGATAACCTCCTTTTTGAAGTCAGTTGTAAACATTGGTTCTGGATACCGATCAATAACACACTACAAACACAAACATAAGACCATTTGTAAAGGGAAATAATTAAAACAATCGAATAACGAAAATATTGAATCAACTTTATTTTGTACAAAATAGTTACAAATCGATTCGTTCAAAAACACACAAATTATTATACATTCATACAATATTCTATAATACGCGATATATAACATACTAGACATAATTTTCACTTACAAATAATATATTATAACTCATCGGGTATGACTTTAAGGAATCGATACGACAGTCGATTCCCGAATATCGATGAATCGATTTCTTCTTGACATTATATAAAAATAATCAACTCAAAGATAGTGTAGACAATTTCATCCTACAAATGCAGATTTTGAACACAAAATTAATTAGACCGTATTGTCATCAACCCATTTTGGTATTGAAAATTTTGATAATATTTCAGAGACAACCGTCTTTATGAAAATGTCTTTAAAACAATATTCATAACACTATAGTTATATACATATCAAATGTAACAGGGTTACTATCATAATAAATGCCTTCTAAATTAAAAAAAAAAAAAAAGATCTACATTTTTTATATTTTGTCATAAGTAGGACAACGGAATGGCCTACCTAAAGGTTATTGGTAACCTTTCATCACCAGTTTGCCACCAACTCACTTGTGCCTGCGGTTACACTGGCTCACTTATCCCTTGAATTGGAATATGATGACGCCGAGATGGCCCAGTGGTTAGAACGCGTGCATCTTAACCGATGATTGCGAGTTCAAATCCAGGCAAGCACCACTGAGTATTCATGTGCTTAATTTGTCTTTATTCATCTCGTGCTCAGCGGTGACTAATTTCATAGAAATTCTGCCACATGTATATTCCTGCAACCTGCATTGGAACAGCCTGATGTATTATGCTCCAAACCTTTTCCTTAAAGGGAGAGGAGGCCTTAGCCCAGCAGTGGGAAATTTACGGGCACCAAGTACAGTTCTATGGATTATTTACATTTTCGCACAACATAGTTCAATAATTATAAGCACAATTCACGGATAGTACCAGGGTTACATTGGTTAGATATCTTTTGTACTAGACTTGTTGTATTAAGAAGCTGATGATGGATCATGAATCAGGGAATATGGAGTGCGTCTGTGTTTGTACCACACTTATGCACTATACCATACCCTGCGTGATCTTTGGTCTCCTTTGAGAATAGCTGTCGTGGTCGAAATAGTTCAGGGCGACATCAGCACCATCATTTCGAGTGATCATCTCTTAAGGTTTATGAATTAGCTACTTATCCCTTTTAAGACAATGAAAATAAATTAAAAACTAAAAGTATCAAGACTATTCATCGACTTATTTTCCCGGACTAATGAGAAAACAATCTATAATTATTCTGATATAAAAATCCGTACAACGTAATCGGGTCGGGTAGTATGTTAAACAAAAACAAGCAATGGAAAAATTGCCCTAACCTTTACGAAAGTCTAATTTTTAGTTGTTTTCGTAAAGTTCAATATACCTACTTGAATTATTAATCAACAGCGTACCGTCAGCACAAAAATATTATTTAAACATAAAGTTCTTCTTTAATATATTTATAAGCAAATACAATATATTTGTTAATTTAAGAATCGAATGCATTTGAAGTTATTTTATGAATTCGTAACCATGAAAACCATATGGAACGCAACAAACAGATATATGTTCGAGATATACTGTAAACTAAAGTTATCATATAGGGACTTTTCCATTTACAGTAGTGATAAACAATTTCAACATAAATTCACTACGGCGAATTTCGCAAAGGGGGAATTTGACCGCCATTTTGTACTTAAAAAGACTATATGGTTAGAGCAAGAAAAATTCTAAATTATATATAAAAAAAAGAAAAGTAACAGCCAGCCATGCTTTAGGCCTAAGGCCTGTTCTCCCTTTTAAGGAGAAATCTTGGAACTTATTGATAATTTCCACATACAGACTATACTATAAAAATTACCAACTAATCCTTTAAAATAATTTAGCATAACAGATTTACAGTTCAATATATATTATATAGTTTCTTAAATACACAAAGTATATAAAAAAGAATTCTAATTGTACATTATTTATCTTATGTATAATAAAATGATAAATATTAAATGCTAAAATTCGTATTATGCTTAACATTATACTAATAAATGGGGTGTCACCAAACACATTGTTTAAAAGTACAGTCAGAATAAGAAAACCTTTGTCAGTTTTCAAATTCATTTCTTTACCAAGTCTTAAGCTCTAAGTACCTTTTGAATCTAGACATCGAATCATTGCGACGCAATATGTCATTCGCGATCAGTAAAGCAGATTATCGCTTACACTGAGCACACGAAAATAGATCTTAAGGTGACGTACCTTTTCTTATCCTGACTGTACATTATAATATTCAAAGGAACAATTAAATAAATAAATAATGATTTATTTATCTGCAACGCTATAGATATATTCGCAATAGACAAATCTTGTGTTTGTTCTATTCATGGATATAGCATTCGCTTCGCTTGTTAAAACGAGTGTATTTGATCATAAATGCTCTATAATCCAACGCAATACAAAAGTTGTCTATGCAAAAATAATTATAAATAAAAATAATAATAACGTAGTTTTTTAATACTTCGAGACACAAACATTAAAATAGTTGTTTGAAAACATTTCTATTGGAAGATATTAGAAAATATTTACATTTTATACAATCCATACCGAATACATATCCCAGAGTATGTCTGGATACAAAGCTGCATTCATATTATTACTTAAGAGCTGCGGTATGAAGGATTACTGGTAGTCATAGGATACATACCCACACTCAACCCGGGTTAACAATATCTGATCCCTGATTGTAACCCCTGTTTTCCACGCTCATACATTACAGATAATATATTTGGGCAATAGTAAGATACCGGAAATATAATCTTTTTTTTTTTAAATAATTGAATAGTAGTCAATGATGCACAGTCTGCTGATAAGAAACTTTAACACCAGTAAAGTGTACATACAAATCACAACATTACAAGCGAAAGAAATACATTACAAATTGTTTCTTTTTAATCTGTGCGAATCGAAAAAAGTATTTAATGTATTTTTACAATTATTAACTACAAGGCAAGATTGATCGTTTCAATAATAATTTTCGCTTCTATATATCAGAGCAGAAATCCATTCAAACATAAAAAACTTTAGAAACAAAAAAAAAACCATTAATTTACATTATGTAAGATGTTAAAATGACGTCACATTAATGTCAAAAAATAATTAATAACATACCGGTATTATCTTGGTCATACTTCATATATGTCACAAACACTTTAAGGAGCTGGTAGCTCAACTGGTAACGCTACCGTCTTTAAAATCCCACAACACATTCAAATACAAGAACATCTGAGTGTCCACATAGCGAGAGAATCCTTTAAATCAGCCTGGTTATTCAAGTCCAAAGAGCCAGTTGATGCCTTGAGAGAGGAAGAGAACCAGTGGTTGCCAGGCGATCACCCATCTGATCCAATCCAGCAGTTGTCCATAGAGTATATGTGGTCTGTCCCATCTGACATTACGTTCAGGAATCGTTTAATTATTGTTCATAAAAACTACATAATCACAAGTACATTTTTTAACCATTATTTTATAAATTAACTAGCTTTTGCCCGCGACTTCGTTCGCGTGGACCTCAGGTTCGTCCCGTCTAGTCTAGTAATCGCTTAAAATCGCTTCGTAAATAAGCCATTATTTCTCGTACAAAAGAAAGGAAAGAAGAAGTAAAGGATAAAAAATGGTTATTGTGGATTATTCCTAAGAGATAAACATATACCATCACGGACTTTTTTGTAGACCTTTTTAAGTTGTACAATACTGTAGTACATTGTTTTGGTCTATCTTGTAGGATTCAGTCAGCGTTTGCAATGTAAGCGCAAAAAAATGTGTTTTTTTTACGACCTCACATTAGAAACCTCAAAAATTGTAGCCTATGTGTTATTCTGATGTATAAGCTATATTGTGGTAAAGTTTCATTCAAATCCATTCAGTAGTTTTTACGTGAAAGAGTAACAAACATCCATACATACAAACTTTCGCCTTTATAATAGTAGTAGGATATAACTACTATACTCCAGCCAAATTCGATGTGGAATGTTTAATAACAAAGCGTTGCTTAGCAACCAACGTCAGGCAGATACTCAAAACATTTTTAGAAATATGTACAACAATTATTTTTGATGTTAATAAAAATTAAATTTGATGATTAATAATAAAATATTAAAGGCAAAGGACTAAGCGCATTCTTGGTTATAATTATAACACTTATGATCATCTGGAATAATGTAGATCTCAAAAATAATACCTCCAATTTTAAAATTATATCAGAAATTACCTCGTAGTTACATAACTCGCTTTATTAACTTTATCTATCGCCTCCCCAACGACAGGACTCATTAAGATTAATTTGAAACAGTGATTTTAGTGCTATATTTATGCTAGCCAAAACAAGATATCTTTTTTTTAATCTATGTGTAATGAAACGTTGTGTGTAATGTTAACATTCTCAACCTGTTGTGGTTATACTACCATTATAATACGACTAAAAATATTCTCCACAAATTAGGAAGATCCTGTATCGCCATTATATACCTTCCTAAATCTTAAAAAAACATCCAAATGTTACAAACCTGCGATTTCTTTACGTCAGTATTAAAATATAGGGTTGTTAGTTTTGTAGTAGTATTATAGTGGTAATTAAAATTTTTTAAACTTTTATTTTAAGCTAATTTTCATATAAATTATGTATTGACCGGCTAAATAAAATTTTTGAATTCTATATTAAATTAAATTTTTTGTGTTTAAACAGGAAATTGTGTTATAATGAATATAGTTGTAATTATAATAATAATTATTTTTTATTAAGAGTGTATCAACCCTAATTATGATGACACATGGTTTGTTTACTAAAATTCCAGATCGAATGTGGCTGGAGTATAGTTTTCTGATAAATTTGAAACTGGATATTTCCAAATATATTGATTTAAATTACATTAATAATGATGAAATAATTAGTACTATTGTTTTAAGAAAACCTACAATATATCTGTTTTAATTGTTCTCACTTTTGTCGTTTAATTCTTGTGAGCAACGACTAGTGACTCGCCTTAATCTTAATAATAAATTGACGATTATTTATAATGCCGATAATAACCTGTTATTGTCGGCATTTTTGTTATATTATCCGGGTAGGCATATATTATCATATATAGCCATATGTCTCCACTCCACCTGATGGTAAGTGGAAGTGGAGTCCAAACGCGAAGACGACCATTACAGTCAGCAAGAATGAGCTACACTAGTCACCTTCGCCATGCCGACCCGCAAGATAACTCTTTACTCGTTTGAAGGCAGGCAGGTTATTAAGAGACGGGGATAATTATATAAACAAGAATTAGGAAATACAGTGCAACCTTAATATACCATACCTCAATATATTTAACAAATTTTTCGTAATCCCCTTGAATTGTCCATTAAGAGTCAATGAAAAATATACCTTTACATTACGAACACAACATAACCCCTTTATAACGAATTTTCAACTATCAAGAAAACATATAAATAACTCTAATTAACAAATATTGTCAATTCAAAACCTTTGTATAGTTCCTTTTAAGATATGAACCTACTATGACGGATTTTACTGAATTTAATTTTAATTATTAATGTAAATAAATGTTTTGTTACCTACTTGAATGTTTTTTAATAGAAAATACATATATGTTCGCTATAACAAGATGAATAAGTAATCATAATCATCCTCCTGCCCTTATCCCAATTTTATTTGGGGTTAGCACAGCATGTCTTCTCCTTCCATACTTATCTATCAGACGTCATCTCACAAGTAACATTCCTTCTAACCATATCGTCTTTCATACAGTCCATCCATCGTTTCCTTGGTCGTCCTCTACCTATATATCCATCCACATCCATGCTCAAAGCCTTCCTCACAATATGTTCCATAATACGTAATGTTGAGGTACATAAAACTATTTTTTTACCTCTATAACGAAATTTTGACCAACCAACCTTAAAATAACAAACCTCAGTTCAACGAATTACTTGATATAATAAATGTTTAGTGCACTTTGTAAATTTTTATGTAAATATGTTGAGCGTAATAAAATTAAGTTGTAAATATTTTTGTGATCGTTCTTATTTGTTGTCTTAATAATATTGTAATATGTTTATCTAATTATTTATATATTATTGTATTGTTTTAGGTTATGGGTTAATAGAGTCTACTACTATTGTGCCCTTAAAATTATTTTAAGCCTGCAATCTCGACCGCACCGTTCAATCTCCATCGTGTCTTCTTGGCACAAATAAAAGCCATATATTAAAAAAAAAAAATTACTTGTTAACTTACAATAATATATCGAGGTTGCACTGTTATTTGATAATCTTATTTATGTCACTTGTCATGTTATATCTAGTTATTATTACAAAGGATACGGGTTAGTAAACATCCTCTTGAGATCCACTTTCTCCTTGCAGTACGGACAGGTCTGCTTCTTGCCAACGATGCACCAGCCCCGGATACAGAACTCATGGAAAACGTGACTACAGGTCAGTTTATATGTATTCTCTGCAATTAAGATCACATGTTAATAAGTTATTCGATGACCTCTGTGGTCGAGTTGTGTGTCCACCGGTTTTCAAGGGTACGGTTCTGAGTTCAATTCCAGGCCAAGTCAATGCAGAAAAAGTTTATTATTTTTCCATGTTGTCTTGGGTCTGGCTGTTTGTGGTACTGTCGTTACTTATGATTTTCCATAACCCAAATATTTTAGCTACTTACTTTACTATATTGCCTATGCATTATATACAAAAACCTTCCTCTAAAACCACCCTATGTATTAAAACAACCACATCAAAATCCCTTGTTTAATTTTAAAGAGCTAAGCATACATAAGGACTGATTACTCTCCGAACCGGTGGTAGCTTCACTTAATTGTAAATTGACGATTCAAAAGTGCTTGTAAAAGCCCACTTGAATAAAGATTATTTTGATTTTGATTTTTTTGAGACAGCGGTAAGCGACTTTATTTTATACTATGTAAAGATACATACCTAATACACCTTCCTCATTAACATCAACCAATAACTTATTGCCGCAGACAGCACACACATTGCTCTCCAAGTGTCGAGTTGGCATCCCTTCCTTTGTGTAATACTGAAACAGGAAGAATCAAATCATAATAAACTTTATTCAAGTGGGCTTTTACAAGCACTTTTTAATCGTCAATTAACAATTAAGTGAAGCTACCACCGGTTCGGAAAGTAGATTCTACCGAGAAGAACCGGCAACAAACTCAGTAGCTACTCTTTTTCAACATTTAAAAAATACAGTCATGTTAGTTAATATAATTATTTAAATTAATATATCATGCGTGGAAGTCAACAGCTATTAATTCCACGCTTTTTTATCATCTACAAAATCTTGTATCGAGTAATACGCCTTTTTTTCCAATGTATTTTTTATAAACGATTTGAATTTACGAAAGGGCAAAGTTAAATTATATTATATAAATATTATTATAAAATGATAACAACCAATTAAATCAAGTAGTTAGCACATTTTTAGTTTTACTTCTTTACATAGTATAAAACAAAGTTGCTTTCTCTGTCCCTGTATCCCTTTGAATGCTTTAATCTTTAAAACAAAGCAACGGATTTTGATGCAGTTTTTTTCTTTAATAGATACGGTGATTCGAGAGGGAGGTTTTTTTGTAAATGATAAATGGATAATGTAAAGTAACACTGATAATTTTAGAAGTTTGTAATGTGAATTTTTAAATAAAAAAATGGGCTATTTTACTGGTTTTTAAAATCCATTTTATATTATTTAGTAGAGGTTAAGGAACCCAGTAAAAGTTGTTTTTTTTTCATTTCTAGTACATATTTGCCGAAAAATATCAAATTAATTAAATAAAAAATTTCATATTTAAATAACGCGCGAAAACGCTACTTGAATAAATCAAGTATTATTTTCAAGTTTCGTTAGGAAATTAACATTTTGAAACTCATAATATACACTGATTACAATAATTCACAATTTATTATTCGCATTGTCTAATAGCCTATTCTGTAGTATATTATTGAGTCGAGATGGCCCAGTGGTTAGAACGCGTGCATCTTAACCGATGATTGCGGGTTCAAACCCAGGCAAGCACCGCTGATTCATGTGCTTAATTTGTCTTTATAATTCATCTCGTGCTCAGCGGTGAAGGAAAACATCGTGAGGAAACCTGCATATGACAAATTTCATAGAAATTCTGCCACATGTCTATTCCACCAACCCGCATTGGAACAATGTGGTGGAATAAGTTCCAAACCTTCTCCTCAAAGGGAGAGGAAGCCTTTAGCCCCGCAGTGGGAATTTACAGGCTGTTGTTGTTGTTGTAGTATATTTAGTATCAGTATTGCATAGTAGTATAATAAAATAATCTTTACCCCTATAGAAGCGGCCATTTTGTCAGTACAGTATTCAGCAACATCCCGGCCCAGCACACCAAAGTACAGTCCGTAGAACAGTGACATGAGCCCGACATCCATCCACACTTGAGGCTTGTGATTGAATATGGAATTGATGTTCATGAAGGTCATCATCATGACTATGTAGCCGAACACACCGAAGAAACAGCTCACTTTATATATTAGGTAGAACCACTTGTACACCAATCTGAAAAAAGTAATTAATATATGAGTTTCATATCGATAAATTCTACAAGTTAAAGATCACCAATTAGTTTAGTTTAGCTTATTACAAAATTTCATTAAGTACTTCTCAGCATTAGAGGCCATTCATTTATTACGTTAGACGATCTAGGGGGGAGAGGGGTCGACCATGTCTTTTGTTTTCTTACCCCCCTGAGAAGGAGTTTCGATATTTCTTACTAAAATAAAAAAAATACGCAAAGTTAAAATATTATAAGAAACTGCGTACCTTTAGAACCTATTACAAACAGTTGTTTGTAATAAGTTCTAAAAGTTTCAAAAAGTTGTTACTTTACATTTATTCATTTATTCTTTTTCAGTTCTTACGTAATAAATATTTTACAGGGGTTCCTATTCTTATTTTTTCTTATCATAGGGGGGGAGAGGGTCAAAAAGTAGTGAAAATAGTCTGACTTAATAAATGAATGGCCCCTTGCATCTTTAATTTATTTTCTTTAAGGCGGAATATTCTAGACCTTGAAGCTACAATGATGATTTTTATTTTTGTTATTCTGATTTAGAGATGGTAACACTCTTGCATCGTGGTTGGCTGGTTAAGAAAGCTGACTGACCTCGGCTGACCATAGAGTGATTGGACACATTTTTTTTTTTTTTTTTACTTTATTCAAGTAGGCTTTTATAAGCACTTTTGAATCGTCATTTTACAATTAAGTGAAGCTACCACCGGTTCGGAATGTAGATTCTACCGAGAAGAACCGGCAAGAAATTCAGTAGTTACTCTTTTTTAACATTTAAAAAATACAAAGTCATGTTAATTAAATACAATTATTTAAATTAATGTATCCTGCTTGGAAGTCAACAGGTATTAACTCCACGCTTTTTTATCATCTATAAAATCTTGTATCGAATAATATGCTTTTTCTACCAAAGTATTTTTACAAACGATTTAAATTAACTAAACGGCAAAGTTAAAAATGTCTGCGGAATTTTATTATAGAAACGGATACCTTGCCCCAAGAAGGATTTATTGACTTAGCGGAGTCGGAAACTTGGCGTTATAAGCTTATTCTTACTCCTAGTGCACATACAATGATTATCACTGATTTTATCAAAGTGATGATTGTGAGGTAACAGGAGGAATAAAAAGAAATCGGAAGAGCGGTCTCAGAATCCGGGTTTACCGGGATTATCTTAAAAATTAAGGGTGATTGATTGTACAACTGGGAATGTGCATGGTGAACCTATTATGTTAAAATAAAAGTATTTATTTTAGATCAAAGAGCTGAGATGGCCCAGTGGTTAGAACGCGTGCATCTTAACCGATGATCGCGAGTTCAAACCCTGGCAAGCACCACTATACATATGTGCTTAATTTGTGTTTATAATTCATCTCGTACTCAGCGGTGAAGGAAAACATCGTGAGGAAACCTGCATGTGACAAATTTCATAAAAATTCTGCCACATGTGTATTCCACCAACCCGCATTGGAACAGCGTGGTGGAATATGTTCCAAACCTTCTCCTTAAACGGAGAGGAGATCTTTAGCCCAGTAGTGGGAATTTACAGGCTGTTGTTGATTTGTTGATTGAAAAGTATTTATATCCAAACGAACTGAGTTTTGATTTATAAAACTACTATCCTCCACCACTTTCATAAAAAAATCATATCATAAACCTCGGCGTAGTGACAGACATGGGCTTCTGGGATGACTTCCAAATGACAATGGCCGTCAGCAGCGTGAACACCGTCCACACAACGATGAACCTCGTCCAGTGGTTGCTGATGCTCATCAGCAGAGGTATCGACCACATCGATATCATCGTAAACAGCTGGAATAAAAACAAACTGTAATAAGCACAGAGTCGAGATGGCCCAGTGGTTAGAACGCGAGCATCTTAACCGATGATTGCGGGTTCAAACCCAGGCAAGCACCGCTGATTCATGTGCTTAATTTGTCTTTATAATTCATCTCGTTCTCAGCGGTTAAGGAAAACATCGTGAGGAAACCTGCGTGTGACAAATTTCATAGAAATTCTGCCACATGTGTATTCCACCAACCCGCATTGGGACAGTGTGGCGGAATATGTTCCAAACCTTCTCCTCAAAGGGAGAGGAGGCCTTTAGCCCAGCAGAGGGAATTTACAGGCTGTTGTTGTAATAAGCACAATGGCAGAATAATCCATTTACATATTGGTGTGTTTCGTGAAAACAAATAACAGCACTAATAATGCTCCAGTAAGTTACAGAGCCCTGGCCTATCATCCTCCTCACTCTTAAAATAAATTTAGACCCAATCACCCATGACGGCATTAAATAAAAACAAACTTAAGAAATGTTATCCAATTTTTTTGCTGTCTCTACTCTTAATTGGCTTAAATTCGGCGTGGAGGGGCGCGCCTTAGTGAGATTGATGAATGTCGAGTGAATAGATCTATCTAACACATAAGACTGTAATAACATAAATATTTTTTTTTCTTTTAGGCATATCTGAAAGCAACATTCCACCTAGGCTTCCTCTCCGTTCAAGTATCATTTGGAGTTTATTCCAATTAATTGTCCAGTATCTTAGAGATAAACATTTGTAAATAGTTTTAAAAATGCAATTCTGTCCTGAGCCATTTACTCCATCAACATTGACAAGATAATACATAAAAAGATTGAATACATAAGCTAAGAGACACGTTGAGCCTTTAGTTAAAATCCATGTATTCTATGGAATTATATTATAAGGAATTCTGACATAATGCATTACTAATATTAATATTATATATATGAAATTCTACGCATTTATATTATTATTAAAACAAACGAAAAATCGGTTTCGGCCGAGTTTCGGCCAAGGATCAAGTTTCGGCGGCAGTTTCGGTTTCAGCTAAAATGGGCCGTAACTTTTGGCGAAACCGAAACTGATATCGGGAGGATCGGAGTCGTGCACGCTCGCCTAACTTCGTTTCTCGCGGCAAAGCTTTGGCGGCCGCTGGCGACTCTTTCCGGTAATTGTCGCGCACCGTTCATTACATTTCGTTGTATAGGTAAACTTATTTCAAGATTTGTTTTCCATTCTGATGATCTATTGATGTATTTTTGATATATTCGTTTATTATTACAGTTTTTTTTTTTTTTGTTTAGACTAAAATGTCGCAAAGAGAAAATCTCCAATTCCGAAGTACTTCGACAAAAGTATCAGCATATAAGCAAATCAAAGTATTAATTCATAAGATTTTAAAATACCAATACTTAGTATTTAATAACTATAAAAATAGTATTCATATTTCAATATTATATTAAATTACAACCAACTTAATATACCGTGTTTCTATTTCCTGTCCTAATAAATACAGAATAATGGATAAAATGCACCAAATTTTAGTATTTAAAGGAATTTTATATTTGACTACCTGAGTTTCGGTTTTGGTTTCGGCCGAAACTAAAGCCACGGCCGGAATTCTGGCCGGAAAACCATTTTTGTTAAAAACCACATTTGTTCGTACTCTAATTGTTGTTACATACAAGACTACTAAAGTAAACTTATATTGATAGAAAATAGAATATTGCTTATTAATATTATTAAGGAATTAAAATGAATAGATACCATTTTTATTCTATGTTACTTTAGTAGGAAAGATATATAAGAGTAGAGAAGTATTGACAATTATTAAGTACTAGTCGTTGCATATGGCTTCGCTCGAGGTTAAGGGGTTGATTGTCAGGTGTTTGGCATTACAAAGAACTTCAGCTTACTATGTATCAAATTTGGTGGAATGGTTTGATATTGAAGAAGCAAGAGAGAGACAGACGACAGTTTCTTTCGCATTTATAATATTAGAATAGATATAATAACTCACTGCATACGATCTGTAATGTAAATTCTTCCATTCCGATACTACTAAGTGAGCCACGACAAGCGTCACAATAAGGATGATCACCATTGTCATATGCATAGAGTCGTGACCCTTGTGCATCTCATGCAGCTTCTGATGATCATATCTGTAAGCAAACATTTTACACACATCAATAGATAGACAGTGTTTCTCAAGTAAATAAGTATGTAGTGTTATGATACTGTGTAAGAATAAGGATGACAATTGTTATAATTATTGTCATAGTTTTAGTAGTTTTCTTATACATTATGTATTTGCAATTATTTACAAATTTGCAATTAATCAAGAGAATCACTAAACATCTGCTTAATGATATTTATGAGTATGTATAGTATGACACAACTTAGTATCAATAAATTCAATAGATGCGATTACTGACAATTTATACAACCAATAGCTCCCTACTGTGTCATTTGACACTATTCGTCACTATAGAATTTTCATGTGAATTCAACCTGAGAAAGAAAGTGCATGGAAATTGACTTGTCAAATTGACGAATATATTAGGTCATACGATATTATAAGTTATTACATTTGGGTAAAGATCATATTCACATAAGGAATAAATATTGATAATTTGAGATAGCATACTTAACTCGGATGTGATTGGTTTTATGAATTTCGCTGATGCTACGTCTAAGTTGTGTCGTACTATACATATGTATAAAATAAATTTTTAAATTATCTTGATCAATCATTTGATTACACATGTCTTTGATCTTTTACTTAATGTTATTTTAAACACTTAAAAGATAAATTATTATACTAAGAATTAATGTAGGTAATCAAATTTTATTAAAATATCTAAGATTAACAATATTAACTATATAGCCCTAATTGCTATTACAATCATACTTTTAATCATTTCTGAATCATAATTGTCAACAAATTTTATGATAATATTATATATCCATAAAGTATGTATGAATGTTTGTCAATAAGCCTCAAATTTTAAATAAAATCACAAATGTAAAAGAAATGTAGCAACAAAAAATTATTTTACAAAGCTAAATAATCAAAATATATTGTAAAAATAAATAAAATCTGTCGTTTACGTGGCCAATATGTTTATTGGTATAACAATAAACTAATACATTTTTTATCAATAAATTTAAAAATTATAGGCAATCAGAAAATAATTGTATTTTTATTATTATGCCATATTCAATTTATATGTAAATAGATCGCAAACGTACCTTAATTTTTCCTCCGATGTCATTTCTTCGTACGACTGAAAAAAATAAAAAAATATATGTATAACACGAGTACCTTATAAATACATAAAATTTCATAAGTTCGAATAATTATATATACTATATATAGGACAAAATGCTTGGAGTTTTGTTATAATATTTATTTACTATCTAATTAGTTTTGAAATAAAAGAAAAACTAATTAATACCTTGTTACCGTCGACCGGTCGATGAAGATCCATTTTTGCTTATATTATAAAATCCAGCAATGTAACCCAATAAACACTTACAAATAGCTTAGACTATCGCTTAATATTTACATAATTTAATTGAAATATTACAATAAACTATAAGCGTTATCAAATACCGCAATGAGTTAAATTAAAGATTTCGAAGTGCCGTTGCCATGTTCTGTCAAAGCCGTGAACAGAGTATACAAATTATAAATACATACGTACGTCATACATTTCAATTGTTGACATAATTGTCATAATGCGAAATGCAAATAGTTTTTTAACATAACTTATTCAACATAAATATCTAATTTCAAACATTATTTTAACATGGAAAAGACAAATAACTTATTAAGTATTTTTTTTACTTTAAGTAGAAAAAACAATTTCTATCAACTATTTCAAAACAAAACGAAAGTATTTTAAATTTTTCTTTAGCCCGCGGACATCAATTTACTCAAATGTATGAAGAACGATTATTATAATAGCCACAGTAGACTATAATTTATAGTCATTATTATTAAAGTTTACTGCTATGATTTATCTTTTAATTTTAATTCTTATTTTGATTTAATGAATTGGAATAACGATCAGTTACTTATCCAGAAGTCATTCGAACACTTTAAAAAGTACGTGGTAGATCTGCCTACCCTCTATTCCTTTTAAGATATGACATTGGTTTAAAACTGTTAATTTTTAAAATTATAATTACCCCCAAGATAAAATTTTTGTGGGTAACATTGCATTTCATACATTTTTATAGTTTATACTAAGTGGTGTCAAAACTTGACTATTTCCAGTTTTCACAAACTAATTACGGGTATATTATACTATAGTATTTTGTGATTTTAGTAATTTGGTCCTAATCACGAATAAGTTTAGTCGTAATATTACATAATTGGATTTTGTTTTATTTTATTACAAACAATGCCGCGTAAACCGTGTTACTGGACGCGTAAATTAGAGTTGGAACTAGTTGATTTTGTTCGTCAAAAAGAATTTATTTGGAAACCGATTGGAAATACGAATCATCTTATTCAGCAGAAGTACAAGGCGTACGCTGAATTCGCAGCGAGACTGGGACGCGGCTTTACAGGTAATAAATATATTTTAACGTATTTATCTCATAATGATTCCATGATTCGAGTTCGCGAGTCGAGATCGAGTTGATGGCCCAGTGGTTAGAACGCGTGCATCTTAACTGATGATTGCGGGTTCAAACCCAGGCGAGCACCGCTAATTCATGTGTTTAATTTGTCTTTATAATTCGTCTCGTGCTCAGCGGTGAAGGAAAACATCGTGAGGAAACCTGCATGTGACAGATTTCATAGAAATTCTGTTACATGTGTATTCCACCAACCCGCATTGGAACAGCATGTTGGAATATGTTCCAAACCTTCTCCTCAAAGGGAGAGGCCTTTAGCGCAGCAGTGGGAATTTACAGGCTGTTGTTGTTTGTTTATTTGATTCCATGATAAATAACAAAAACATTTACATAGTGGTAGGGCTTTGTGCAAGCTGAGCCCGTTTAGACGTGTACTCATCAGATAATCGTCCTCCAAACAATAATAAAGGAAAAGATTGCCTTTATAACTTCTGGCACAAGGCACATAAAATCTTAGTTCAAAGGGTGTTTGGTGATATTATGGTTAATATTTCTTGCGGCACCAATATCTATTGGCTCTGGTGAGCACTTACTACTAGGTGGTCCATTTATCTGTTAACTTATGAGGGTGAAACTAGATATAGATATAGTCTGAAAGAAAAGTTAATGTTATTTGTAACTTTAAACTTCTCATATACCCCAATTTACACTAATATTTATTGTACTATTGTACATTTTCTCCTTCAAATGATTCAACAGAAAAACATGGGTTTCTTGGTAATTTTACATTTCTATTTAACTTATTATTATTACTGTAGTACCAATTAAAAGTACTTTTTAGTGAGGCTTTAATTTGGACTATTTGAACTTTTTGAAAAAAAATATTAAATGTTTGAAAATTGGACAGTAGGTATACCTTAATAATTATAACTTACCTTGTATTAAAATCTCAACCTTTTTTTTTACATAACAGTGATAAAACCCTTTTTTGTATGGATGAAAATGTTTGTAGAAAGTTGTTAATTACTAATTATTTTAATGACCTAAACAACATATCAAAAAATCATTATGTTGCTAATTACTTGACCTCTTCACGGGCTTTATTGACTTGTCTAATACACTTTACAACAAAATATTTCTATTGCTTTTAAAGAAATATTTTTAAAAATAAAAATTTTTTCTAAGCTCGTTCTGTCAGAGACCGATGGGTGAATATTCGAAGCACATTTAACCACAACTTAAGGCGAGTTGATAAATCAAGAGAAACAGCTCAGTCAGCTTCAGAGGTGTATGTGCCTTGCTGGCCTTTGTGGAAACCTCTGCAGTTCCTCCGAGAAGCCAATTTGAAAGATGTTGTTAATTATGTAAGTTTGTATTTTGTTAATGAACAAAATTACTAATATTTTTCTCATTTACATTTATATATGATCCTTTATTTATATACACCTTTTTTTCTGAGAATTTCTCAATAGCAGTTTGAAAGATGGTAGTGTTGACATCCATATTTCATTTAGTATGGAATTCATTTGTCTGTTTTTTTAAACTTTACCAGCTTTCGGATTTCTGACAAATCGGGAACATAGGAAAATAAAAAAGAGAGCTTGTATCACTATAATATCTAAAAACTCAACATAAGTATTTGTGGGTAATTATACCCTATAAGTAGGCTCTTTATGTTGCTTGAAACTGGGGTTTATAATCCAAACATAAGTTTTTCAAAGTCTAATAACTTTGACATGTATACTTTTATATGTAAAACATTAACATACAACATACCTCTTAAACCCTGGTGACAAAAAGTTAATAATAATTTAATTCTTATTTGATTTTTTTTAGGATTACACCCTGAATGAAGACTTTAATGATCTTACATCAAATATAGAAGTTAAAGAAGAAGCACCGATGGAATATGAAGTGGATCTTGTTGGTATCAGACAGCGTGGTCAAAGAACTGACAGGCCTCGAAAGAAAATAAAAAATAAAGCTGATAAAAGTAATAACTGTATACAGATCCTGGATGATCTCGTCAAAGCTTTGAATCCTTTGTTAGAGAAAAAAACAGAAGACAGTCGGTACTGGCACTTCGGAAAACATGTTACTGAGCAACTTAATGCAATGAGAAAGATCGACGCTGAATGTGCGAGTCGTGATATTATGTTACTATTAGAAAGCGGGTCTGAAGGCTGAAATGCTATGACAGAAGATTTTGGAGTCAAAGAAAGGTTAACTGAGTACTAAATTTGGATGCTAGTATAAATCGCCAGTGACGAACTGCGAGATCAGAGGCATATTGGTTTTTACTTACTAAGTAACGGAGTTCAAATAAAGGGGTTTGAATCATTAGACTTACTTGTTGATTTGTGAAAACTATCTAAATAATTAATTATGTCAAATTCAACTTCAGGATGCTCTGCTGCTTGTTTGAGTTTGCCTTTTCCATCGATACACGGAGACTTATTAATTCTACACTTTGGCAGTGGCGGCCTTACCCATTGCGAGGCTCCGGGCGATAGGTCTTTGCGAGGCCCTTTGTCCTACGAAAAAGTACCTATCTATGTGATGCGAAAGTTGGTCTGGTTGTTTGATACGAGGGGTGATCAAAAAGTAATGATAATTGATAATAAACAATGTGAATAATGTTATTAAAAAAATATATTTCAACATAGTCTCCTAATAAGTCAATACACTTGGTCCAACTTTTTTCTGAACCAAGAATTCCTTTCAAAAAAAAAATCTTTACTCTGACTCTCCAAAAATTCTTCAACTGCAGCCATTACTTCGCTGATGTTTTCAAATTTCTTGCCTCGCAGGTGTTCTTTCGGCTTTTCTTTTTCTTTCGGCCAAATCTGGAGAATAGGGTTGGTGTTCGAGTATTTCGAACCCTGATTCTTGGATGGCAGTCATCGAAACTGCGGCTTTGCGAGACGGAGCGTTATCTTGATGGAACAACACACCTGCTCGCAGTTTGCTACGTCTTTTTTGTTTGATGCCCTCCCGCAATCTTCTTATTTGGTTTGCATAATAAGAGCCCGTAATAGTGGCCCCCTTTTCCAAGTACTCCACCATTATAATTCCTTCAGCGTCCCTAAAAACAGACGCCATAACCTTCCCCACTGAACACGACACTTTGAATTGCTTCGGCGTCGGTGATGAGGCTTGCTTCCACTGTTGCTTGGTTTCAGGATCAAAGTGGTGGATCCAGGTCTCGTCCATAGTCACAAAACGTAACAAAAAATGTCTTTATCGCATTGAAACTTCTCGAGATTCGCCCTAGAAATGTCGACTCGTTTGTTTTTCTGCTCGTCGGTTAACATTCTCGGCACCCAGCGCGCAGACACCTTGTTCATATGCAATTTATTCTCTCATATGAAAGCCCTGTGATCTCAGCTACATGCCTGATGGTCACTCTTCGATCTGCCAATACGATATCGTCGACTTTTTTGACGTTGTCTTCAGTGAGGGGCGTGGATGGCCGTTCTTCGCGATGTTCATCTTCTGTGGATGTTCTACCCAACTTAAATTCTTTGGCCCAGCGCGCAACTGTGGAATATGGAGGAGCAGATTCCCTTAATGTTTCCACCAAGTCCCAGTGTATATCTTTGGTAGACATTTTCTTCAAACAAAGGTACTTTATGACAGCTCTTATCTCGTTTTTCTCCATATTGATAAATTATTGTCGACCGTCGCTATTCAAATGATTATATCTCCAAGGAATGATGACCATATGATGATATTTATTATCATGATATTTATATGATTTTTCATCCTGAGCTAGTGGGTATATAAAGAAACTAAACATTTTTTTTTGATTTTTATGAAGTCTAGAAATACCCTCTTATCATTACTTTTGGATCACCCCTCGTAGGTATTCGTTTTGTTTGATAAGAAATGCTAAAGTTGTAAAAATAAATAAATGTTGAGTTTTAAAATATTTTACTTACAATGAGAGATTTACAAAATTAACAAACACAAAGATGTTAGCCACTGATAAATATTAAAATTGATGTTTGCGGCTTTTACTAAGACTAAAATCTTTAATTAGAGCACAATAATCTAACGAATGAGCTACATCATTTTCGATTGACAGAATAGCAAGGGCTGAAAGTCGCTCTTATGTCATCGAATTTCCTAAATATGTTTTAATAATTTTGAGCCTCAAAAAACTCCTTTCAGCAGACGCAACCGTAACAGGTGTAGGGGCTATGATTCTCAGAACTATTTCGATAGTGTGGTAAACATTATTTACATTATTATTTATTTTCTATTATGTATTTCAGCACCGAGATAATGTCATCGTTTCTTTCATACAGAAAATTAAGAATAAAATCAAAAGTCTTAAATAAATAAAAATATAGTAAAACATTTTTGTTTAAATGCTCGACGCGAGGCGAGGCCCTTTCAAACGCGAGGCCCCGGGCGATTGCCCTATTCGCCACCCCCTAAGGCCGCCACTGCACTTTGGTATATTATTCTCTCTACATAGCTCATCGCGCGACTTACCAAAATGACAATCCGATACAAATTTTAATTGTTCAAATACGAAGTAGTGCCTGATACGTTTGGACATTTTGTACAATTTTATTCCCTTGTTTATAGGTCAAAACCTGAGATACTGCGAAATATATGTAAACAGACATGTCAAAACGTGTTAAGACCTGAACAATTTGTCTCACGTATACCTAATTGAGTTACAGAGTCTAAATTATTGAGGTACCTAAACGTCGAAAAAATCTTAGAATTGTGCGAAGCGTGTTTGTCTAACAACAACAGAGCTACATAACACATTCAGAAGGCAGAACTTGATTTTAAAAATCGTCAGGGAATAGATAAAAGTTTGTAGCTGGGTTTGTGTATACTGTAGAGGATAATGAAAGTCACTAACTGGTTCACGATTTATTAACGAGACGGTACAATTATACGGACTGTGACGCACTTGATAGACACTCTGTTTTACATATGCAATGCTTCGACTTTTATACATGATATATGCCAAAGAATATGACATACACAGATGTGAAATATTTTAGTCATAGAATATGTAACTTTACTAAATGTTTACTTTAATACATATGTGCATATACGGCACAAGTCTTCTTCCATCTCTCTCTCACGGGCTATATGCAGCTAATGAGTAGCTGCATATAGCCCGTTACGAATAAAATGATCATCAAAACGCTTGCGTGGGAATATGAACATTGAGCCAATGGAATTTCCTATTGCATTACGGGCTCACGCCATGGTGCCCAAAGTGCCTCTTTCTGCCGAGGTCATGGCACTAACCTGTATTACACTTCGTCTTCTAAGGACCCTTATAACTCCTCCACATTTACTACTATTCGTTACTGTTCCATCACAACCGATGGCTAAAATGGTTTCTTCAAATATCATGAGAGTCGTCTTATAGCAAACTCTACCCCTTTTGCGGTTCCTTGACTTGGAACCAAGCGCGGATCCAGCCCTCAAAAAAGTTGTGGTCACAGCTACTAGAAAATCGCCTAAGTACGAGTCGGATCATGAACATGCACATTAACAATCATGCAAATCGTTTATGAACTTTTGAATTAGATTATTTCCTCTGGGCATCAGGAGTTTGGCCTTAGAAATGGAAATAAACTTAGGAGTATATTTTAGGTTTAGGTTAGGTTTCTCAGATGCTTCTGTAAAGTAATCACACCGGATCTTCTAACGATATATGGTCTAATCCAGGGCAATTTCCTTCAGAAATGTTCGTCGTAATAATAATTGGCCACTATTTTCTTTATATATTATTTGACTATTTATGCCTATGTTCAAAATTGAGAAAAATAATCGCATTGGCCATCTACGAGTCATTCTGCCTACGGAATATACTTCTTTCATGTGATCCACGACGTCGACTCCTCCTTTAGTCCCGTTGTAATAAGTAATGATTTCCGGTTTTTGAGCAGCGCCGGTAGTTTCATCGATCTTGTCATCATTGTGTAAAGTTGACAAAAGTAGGACTATTTTTTTTTGCTTTTTATTAGGTACGTAGGATATTAGTACCTTCTTCTCACCAAATCCGAACATTGTACTTGGCTTCTCTCTATCTTTGGTGTACAGAAAGCATGGTGGGATTTATTTTTTGTTTTTTCGCACAGTGCCTACTATAGTTGTTCGGTGGTTAACAATCAGCTCGTCAGCAAGAGGAATTGACGTAAAGTAATTATCCATTGTTATATTTCGGCCAGTATTCCAAATGTTTGTGGATAATCTTTTCACCAAAGCGCTTGGACTGTTATCAACGTTGAATGATCCCTCTGGTTGTTTACCGGCATATACTTCCAAGTTGCTGGTATAAAACGATTTTGAATCCACGAGAGCATATATTTTTATGCCGTATTTTGCGGGTTTATTGGCCATGTACACGCGGAACTTGCAACGTCCTCTAAATGACTCTAACATCTCATCAATTGTGTCATTTTCTCCAATCTGGTAATGTTTCTGACAATTGGAGACAAAAGTTTCAAAAACAAATCCTCATCGCTGCCATATTATCATGTTGAGCACGTTCTACCCGAGTTTCCACGTTATCGAAACGAACATTTCTTAACAGAAAAAAAGAATCTAGTCTTTGACATGGTTGCTCTGAATATATCAGGCGCAGTCCCGTCATCAATCCACATTTCGTGTATATCCAGGTGATGCATTTTTTTCATCCCAGCCATAAGTAAAAGCCCGACTAAAGCTTTTATCTCAGTCAAGTCGGTTTCTTTGGTATCTCGCTCCCTAAAAAAACTTCTCCTTACGTATACGTATGTGCATATTTGTGAATAACACGATTTCTTCCAGCATTTGTTGAGTAACAAATAAATCGAAACATTCAAATGGAGTTTGAGAATTTTTAGCCACTTCACCTTTTACTCCGGGGTGATTTATGACAATATTTTCTTGCCTAGTTTGTATATTAGGTCTTGAAGGAGGATGTACTAACCACTTCGTTCCATCTTTCCCTTCATACATAGGAAATCTTGTAGGCCGTTGCTGTGAGCTTATATCAGTTGTAGAACCAACAAAGGTTCTTCGTCTGTCAATCAGCTAAGCCAGAGGTTCATTGCTTGATTATGGTGAACGAGATCTAATGGGCGATCGTGAGTGATGGCGAGATAGTCCTTGGGATGCCACGGTGATAGAAGAACGACCGCAGCTTCTTTGTGTTACGTTGTATACGCCTCGAAGGTCTCTGGGACGTGCTAACTGGGGATAGGTTTCGAATTACTTGCGTTACAGTAGAACTAAGTGTGTTAGATTGCGTATTTTGTATTACTGCGGCTCCAGCACTACGACCCCGTTCGTAACCACAGCCACGACCACGCCGTAATGACTCCCGAGTAGGCACAGGGGATACGCGACAGGTTGATGGCTCATCCTTGTCAGATTCTGCCGCTGACTGCTCCGTGTCAGTACAATGATCACTATGTTCACTTTCCCGGTCACTTTCAGAAAAATTTTCATCTTCCTCGACGTCATTCTTCAACCACGCAAGTATTTGTTCGTCTTGTTTGTTTGTCATTTCACACGAGGCTTATCTAAAAAAAGAAAACTAAACTAAACTATGCATAATAAAACAAAAACACAAGGCCGAATAATCAATTAAAACAAAGTAAAATTAATATCGTTCCATATTTACGTTAAAATAATACTATACGCAATGAAAACAAATAATATTTATATAATGGTAAAAATTAAGACCAACAAATTTTACTTACGTGAATAGTCGCGCGGTGAGCAATTTGCCCAAACGCGACACAGCTCCAGTAACCTTTGTCTCCTACGGTCATAATCATAGATTTAATTCTTATTTAAAAAAAAAACAAGGCGAGGGACGGGGAGGCAGCTACACGGACGCTTGACCTTGACAATTGCATAGTGTACAAAATAAAACGAAAATTGTGACGCGGACGGCAAAATGCTCATAGCGCGAGCACTCTAGGGTTAAATTACAAATTCAAGCTTACGTTTCTTTTTTGCGAAAACGTTGATAATGTCATCGATATCCAGGCTCACATCTTTGTGTATATTTAGGAGAGCTAGCCCGATTAATCGTTCCTGTGCCATTGAGCCACGCAACCAAGATTTTATTCTGCGAAGAGTAGAAAAAGATCTCTCTGCGGTAGCGACGCTGACCGGAAGAGTTGCCAGTATTTGTATGAAGATTTTTATGTTAGGGTACAAATTTTGGTCGCATGCTTCAATGAAAATAGCTATCGGTCTGGTATGGCCGAATTGTTCTTATATTCTCTTTTCCATTTGGTCATCCAGAGTCGGTATTCATTTTTGACAGTTGACTCACTATCGTTAATGAATAGGCGGTACATCTGGACCACTTTTTTCACTTTTACTATCTCGATATCGATATTCCAGTCCCTGATACTCACATTAGGGTTTGGTAGAAAAACTCCCAAATAAGTCGAGTACCTCTGGAAACAATCTCTCCTCCAAATCATTAATGGAATCTAATAGAGGTATGGTAAACCGCATAGCTATTGCCCACCTAAGGACTTCAAACACATTGACATCAAAAAATAAAAAAAGTATTTTGTCATTCAATCGTTTATTACTTTTTTCTTATAACCTAACAAACTCTCCAACAGAGTATTAACAGTTTTTATTTAAAACTAACATAACTTAGAAAATAATACAGTAAAAAGGGTGAATTGGGACAACATCGACTTTTAGGTAAAATTTTAACCATTTTATTAAAAAGTGGGATGCCACACACTTATAGAATTTTTTCCACCAAGTCAATCGATTATTTTTTTACAGTTACAACTCTAAAACAGGGTTTTGGAGAATATCGATAACCTGATAGCCATCCGGATGCGAAGTCAGCAGAAGGTCCAACAGGGAAGGTGTATGATCCTCCACATCCGGTATTCGCGTTGGCGAGTTGACCAGTTGTGTCAGATCATATGCTAGAGCGAAGTCCAGAACAGATCTACCGATGGTGGCATGATCGGTGGTGCGTGAGCCGAGCCATTCTGCGTGGTGAGCATTAAAGTCACCCAGAATAATGATCTCTGCGGATGGAATCTGCTGCAGCACGGAATCTGTAGCCATTTGGACGTGCTCAACCAGTCGGTCGGTTTCGGCATTACCGCTATGGGACCTATAAAGACACGCATAGATTCGCGGATGGTCATCGCAGTCTACACGCAGCCAGATAATCGATAGGTCCCGTCCTTCAAGGCTGCCGAGGCGTCGAGAACAGATATCATCTCTGACGTAAACGCATACCCCAGCTCGTGGTATAAAGGAATGTTCCAATTTGTACCCAGGGTACGAGAGAAAAGTCGTATCGGCAGGAGAAAATATCTGGGTCTCGGTTAGAAAGAGCAAGGCGGGCTTCGCCGTTTCCAGATGGTAGTGAACGGCGTTGAGGTTGGAGTTGAGTCCCCTTATGTTGCAGAAGTCCACAGCGAGGGTGGTAGGGGTTGCCTTATGATGCCTGCTCCGCTTGCCCCGAACAGTGGCGAGCGCAAAATTGCCCCCCCCAGAATTCGGAGGGCAGACTGGGCATCCCTGCTCAGGTGGTGTATGTCCTGAGCATGGATGCCCAGAGAGGGATTCTCCACCGCTGTTGCTGATGGTACCCTCCTGGGGTAATTTTACCAAATTCTGCACAACCATCAAGTTTTGGGGGGAGGGTGATTGGGCCTCCGGAACTCTCACTTATCGGACGAAACGCGGTAGCATAACTACCACTTTACGCCGATTTTAAGTGAGAAATGCGTATAACACTTTGTGATAGCCTGGTACTGTCTAAACTTAATTATGCTGATGCTGTTATAGGACCTAGACTGCAAGCTCGCTCAGATAGTTAAGGTCAGTTAAGGTTACATTTATAAATAGTAGAAATGTTTTATTAACACTAGGAAGATATTTAGTCACAAAAAAAATGTGCGAAGAGTGTTGCTGTTGCTTATTTTTGACTAAAGAATCCAAGTTCGCGGAAAATGATGAAAGTTTTATTCTGAGGTCTGGTTCCACTTCAAGTCGGTTTCTGTATTTATTTTTAAGGTAAACCAGTGTTGAAAAGCCAGCTTCATAAGTTGTGACAAAAGGCATTAAAAAGTTATTGCTTGATAAGCTAATTTTGTGTATTCTTGACGATAAGATAACCAACGGTCTTGTGTCAAATATATCCTTGTGTGCTGTGTCAGTTGACAGTTCAATCAACGAGTCGACATCTGAATCTGGCAAATTAGTTTCGGAATCTAACTTGAATGTAAATGGGTTTCTTATCCAAGCTTTGTTGCTGTCGATTGGAGGAAAATATTCTTGAAGATTTATCTCCAGCCCTAATGAATGTTCCTTAATTTGAGTTAATATGTCTTGTGGCAGTACAGTCATGTTGCACTCTTTTTGTATTTCACTTAAATTACTAAATGCTTTGAAGTTCCCTATTTCCACGCGTTGTGTCCAGACATTAATCTTTTTTCTTGTGGCTTCCACTTTGTCAGGTACATTAAATATTGTTACATTGTTATAACAATTAGATTAGATTATTTAAAAATTCAAAAATCAGATATGTAAGCCACTTTTGCCAACCAGTTAACATCATGAAATCTCTCCTTGATATCAAATATCACATCTCTAGTTGGGGGGTGTTGCTTTAAAAAAACTTTTACTTCTTCTTTTTATTCAATAAGCCTTTTTAAGACATAACCTCTTGACAGCCATTGCACATCACAGTGTAAAATAAGATGTTCGTGATCACTTCCCATTTCGTTGCACAAAACAGAAAATAATCTTGAGTTCTCTCTGCCTAGCGCTCTAAAGGCCACCAACATTTCATCAATAGTGCAGTTTTCTCCCGGCGAATACTTTGATAAACATTGCTCTGTAAATTCTTTGAAGTTTACGAATTGTTTTCAAATTATTATCAAGATTTTACCTCTCTGCGCGTGTATTCCGATCACCGAAACGTAGACAACTTTGTATAAAGTACCCGCCGGACGTACGGCAGACTAAGTAGAGGGGGGACGTAACTCCAGCTATCCAACCTCTTTTTTTAAAAAATTAAGTTTACATCCACGGGCTCATAATTGCACATGCCTTTTTTACAATTTGATTTCTTATGTTACAATTTAATCTGTACTTTTTAAGGGGTACACAAATTTACAGTAGTCACTAATCTTATATTTCATCTTATTAACTACTGTAGATCGAAGAGCAGCCAAGATCTCCTCCGCCTTCGAATTCTCGTTGCCGGAGGCTCTCGCCCGTACTGACATTATATATCTCTAAATTCAATTGTTTTTTTTTTCTTTCTTTTTGGATCCTTCATCGTCCCGCATCAAAGTGAGCACAGCGTCAGCGACGGTTTTATTTCACTGGTGTATAGCCATTATTAAGCCGTGCTCCATGATGGTCTTACTGGATGTCCCGACCGCTCGACCGATGAAGTGCCGATTGTGTCGTCGTAACTGCCGTATAGTAGGCAGAGGTTTTGGCGTGGCGTGGTATATAAGATTATCGCGTATGTCTCTAGCGGCTTTCAGTGTTATAGTGGCTGCTACTTCAGTATCCTCGTCGAACTTCTTGATGATGTGATGCTTGATCCAGGATAGTCGCGACAGTTTTCAGTCCACAAGGGGTTAGTCGTTTTCGGGACGTTGAGATGGACTAAGCCATCTCCAGTAGTAATTATCAAAAAATAATTTTAGTTAAATTAAAAGTTCGTAGAGTCGAGATGGCCCAGTGGTTAGAACGCGTGCATCTTAACTGATGATGTGGGTTCAAACCCAGGCAAGCACCGCTGATTCATGTGCTTAATTTGTCTTTACAATTCATCTCGTGCTCAGCGGTGAAGGAAAACATCGTGAGGAAACCTGCATGTGACAAAATTTCATAGACATTGTGCCACATGTATATTCCACCAACCCGCACTGGAACAGCGTGGTGGAATATGTTTCAAACCTTCTCCTCAAAGGGAGAAGAGGCCTTTAGCCCAGCAGTGGGAATTTACAGGCTGCTGTTGTAAAAGTTCGTGCTAGGCGAACTACTTTATTACTACTTGCACCCAAGTCAGGCTCATTAGCATATTTGAGATATGCTAATAAGCCTGACTGGCAGAATTATTTTCCATTCCAGAGTACATCTCGAAGTCGTATGCCATGCCTCTATCGTCGCATAGCCTGAGAAGCTTATATTCCTATTTGTGCGTTTGTTGGGAAGATATTGTTGTAGTAAATTTGCAGCATATTTATACGATCTTGTTTAGTTTTCGAATAAACTATAATATCGTCTGAATAAACTAAAAAAATGTTTCGCGAGATTTCCATTTTTAAATCGTTATTCATCATACGTTTACATGTTGCGGGTGCATTTTTTAAACCAAAGGCATACGAAGAAATTCATAATGCCCACTAGGCGTACTAAAGGATGTTTTTTCTATTGCATCTTTATTCATTAAAATTTGATGATAACCCGATGTGAGATCTAACGTTGAAAAATAATTATTTCCTTGTAGGTCAGCATTATGCGAAGCAATGAAATTTTTTAAAATTCCCCACACATTTTGTATGGGGTTTAGTTCAGTTCAGTTCAAGTTCAGGATGATAAAGTGGCAGTCGAAGAAATTTTAGGTCATATGGCTGAAGTACAGGGTTTTCCATTAAGGGCGCTTAATCTTTGAAATGCAAAAAAAAATACATGTAGGAGAGATATTTGCGAATTTTTTTTTTTATTTGGAAGGTCTATCGACCCCATTATGTATGGAATATGACATCATTCAAATGACCGCCACGGCTTCGGTTGGTGGCGCGCTCACGAAAGGTCCAATTTTCGATGATTCTGGCGCATAAATCGGGCTGTATTTGATCGATGGCGCGTATGTTGACTTTGAGGGCATCGGTGGTTTGCGGCTTGTTGGCATAGACCTGCGACTTAAGAAAACCCTACAAGAAAAAGTCCAGCGGGGTCAAACCGCACGATCACGGTGGCCAGTTCACGTCGCATCCGCGCGAGATGACCATGTCCAGAAATTGCTCGTGCAGAACTTCCATCGTAGCGTGTGCTGTGTGGCACGTAGCGCCGTCCTGTTGAAACCACATGTTGTCCAGATCCATATTCTCGATTTCACGCCAAAAGAAGTTGGTTATCATCCACCGGTTTGATGGTGATCGCCTCGTTCTACTCATACTACGTGAACTCGAACGATGACGGTGACGACTACCGGAACGCTGCGGTGGTCTGCTCCTGCACCTCTTCTCTAATTGCTCGATCTTAGCCGTCAATTTGCTTATCTCTGCTAAAATCGGGTTACCGCTACTAAGAGTGGCTGCATCTGCGGTGGAGGCTACCTCCTCAACCTGTGGCGTTTGCGTTGTCTCAACGATCTTATCAACGATGGTTGCGAGATGCTCGAGGTCTCTGGCTTCCGTAACTGCCAGTACTGCGCGAACAGCCTGAGGCAGATGGCTCTGCCATAGGATGCGTAATGTATCGTCCGGTATCCGGTATGCGCGTGCCAAATTTCGCATTCGTCGCAGCAGCTGAGAGGGCCGTTGGTCACCAAGATCTCACTTATCAACTTTTGAATCTGACTATTTTCTGATTCTTCATATATGGCTAAAAATCTTTGCTTTAAAGCGTCGTACTTGTTAGTATCCGGCGGATTTCAAAGTAAATCTGTTACCTGCTGAATAGGTTCCTTCTCGAGCTTCGAGACGATGACGTTGAATTTGGCTTCATCGTTTCTGTTCTGTTGTGTGTTTCACAGTTTCTGTGGCAAAAGAATCGATTCAGCGCGAACATACCACACGCGAGGTTGATCTGACCAGAACTCAGGAATGCGAGAACTTAAAGATATCGCCGCCATTCCGTAATCCTCCATCTTGACGTGCGGGACGCGGTGTGAGTTGGCGTTGTTGGTGGATTCATTTTATATCACGTCAGAGTTGTTTAGTCCCTAATTTATTTCTTTATGAAGTGGAGGTTAAGCGGAAGACAAAATAATAGTCATTGTTTGTTTCGGTATTTTACTTGGCGTGTTCACATTATGACTTATTAATACTAACTGAATACAGACTATACAATGAATACTTCATACACATTTCGTATTGCATTGTCGAGGGGACAAAAAAAAACTTTGTTGGTTAAGCAATTTTTATTGAAAAAAAAAATATAAAATAATTTTATATAAATTATTCTAATTTAAAAAAATAATCATCAGGGGTGAGGTCGTTGACGGTATCTGGTCATGAACGATATGATTACGTATCAATACATAATGTATGTATGTATATCAACAATTTAAAGCTAATATTAATGAGTTGGCATATTTTAATTAAGAACAGATAAAGCAAGCAGGATAGCTCAAACCCACGAATGAAATGCATCAATAAAAGCCGTGCAACCAAAATAGCGGCAGCAGCAGAAGCAGCGGTAGCAGCACTGGACATGCAGCAATTCCTCCGACGAAGCAGATGCTCGAACTCAGCAACAATCCTCAGCTAAGTCCGCCCAGCAACACCGTAGTACTTCAGAATATACTTTATTGAAAAGTATATATGTATATAAATACATATAAAAAAAAACACTCCCTGTGAACAAAACAACTTATTACCTATCTTGCATAAGCACTAAGAAGGTCCTAAGAATGCCCTAGACACAGGTACAAACAAGAATAAGCTATTAAAATTCAATAATAACTTATTAGATTAAAGTCATTCAATTGGACATTTAAAGTGTCAAAAATGAGGTAATTATTGCTTAATTTGCAATAACACAAAACGGAAAAGCAAGAACTATATTTATTTAACGAAATAGTGCCTCTAAGTGATTTAAATCACTATAGGATTCGACTTAGGTCATTCAATACATGGACAAGGTCTATGTTCAGTTTTTGAGTAAAATATGAAGAAATTAATAGAAATAATTACTGAGCCATGTAGGATATTGATATTGATTAACAAAGGTAATTAATGCATGAACTCACCTCAGGAGTGATTAAATAATATAATTAAAATATTAAATAATACGTGTATAATCTGAAACGAATGCAAAACCAATATACGAAATGTAGAAACAATATATTAAATTTCAACATTCCAGAATATTCGCTGAATATACTCACAAGTAAAAAATAATATATCGTTTTAAAATACACAAGTGTCGGTATGCGACCGGCGCCTGCACAACGATAGAATGACGACGCAGAAAACGCAGTGTTGCCGTTCCACGAAATTGACAGATAATAAAGACAACGACGGTTACGGTTCAAAAATCGAAGTTTTGTTTTAAAACCGATAAATGTTTATAAAAATAAATACTATAATTTATTAGAAATAAAATATTGAAAAATTAAAATTTTTAGGGTTACAGCATACACTTTTATAGGCACATTTTGTCAAGTAGTGTTTGTTGCATATATGATACACTACACACACTACTACAATTATTGTGTCCCTACACTCACCATTGACGGTGACGGCCTCATTATCGTTTTCGAAGAAATACGGACCAATCACGCCTCCGGCCCAAAATCCGCACCAAACAGTCACTTTCTGCGGTAGAATTGCCACTTGGTGAACTTCGTGTGGATTGGTCTCGTCCCAAATACGGCAATTTTGCTTGTTGACATAGCTATTCATCCAAAAATGCGCCTCGTCGCTGAAGATGATTTTTTTGCCAAAATCGGCATCAACTTCCAACTGCTCTAATGCCCAGTCAGCAAACACACGGCACTGTCTATGGCCATTAACCTTGAGCTCTTGGGTCAGCTGGATCTTGTACGGGTGCAGGCTCAAGTCACAACGCAAAATTCGCCAAGTTGTCGTCTGCGAAAGGCCGAGTTTCTGTGCGCGACGCGGAATTGACTGCCGCGGGTTTTCGAGGACACTGTCGCGCACAGCGGCGATATTCTCGGCAGATCTCGCGTTACGTTGACGCACGGGAACCGGCTGATTGTTAACTGACCCGGTTGACTCGAATTTGTCCACCAATAGACGGATAGTCGATTCGGCAGGACGATCATCGCGTCCGTAAAACGGGCGAAGTGCGCGGAACGTTGCTCAAACTGAAGACCCATTTTCATAAAACAATTTTATGATTTGCTCGTGCTGCTCGACACTGTAACCTGCCATGGTGGTTTGGGAGGACGGAATGAATATATGCATTTGATAGCTGTCACTCAAACAACATGGCCGCAATCAGCTGCCGAAGTTCAAGCGTCCCTATTGGAAAACCCCATATGTTGTCAATTTTATAACAGATATAGTTTTCTTTTTTTCTTTTTTAATCAAATCATACAGTTCAATTTTTTTCATATATTGATTAAAAGCTATATATATTTTTCTGTTAGCCATCGCTGCATTTATATTTTTTTGGAATTTTAATTTGAAACCCTGTCATTTTGAACGTTATGGTATGAAGCATTATCAAGCACAATCACAGAATTAGGTGGAAGATTTGGTACTAGACGCTCCTTTAGCCACTTTTCATAGTTTTCTACGTTCATGTTAGAGTGGTAATCAATCACCAGCAACACTATTCGCATTGTAAGTCAGTAGTGCGTTAGGTATAAAACCTTGTTCTGAACCAGCATAATAATAATAAAGCTTTATTTATTCCATGCATAATAATAAGCTATAATAATTATTATAACATTCGATTGTAATTTAATATCCTAACTAGATTTGTTTACAAATAATAATTTGATTTTCATAGATTGATATAATGATGAATTAATTAATTTATATAAGTCAATGATTAATTAATGCATGGACCCCGTTCGGGTAAAAGCCTCCTGAACCAGCATACACAATGATAATTCTGTGTCCATACGACAGGTTTCTCTTAAATCATCCTTTGTTTTGCAAATGATTAGTTAAGATGTAGCTCTCATCTTTATATGATACACCTATTTTCTTGACGGTATCTGAGTAAGTTTTTCAGATAAGTAAATCGTAGTTCTTGAATGTCGTGCCGTTCTATAATAACACGTCGATTATCCACAGTTTTTTGCCATTTATATCCCAACTTTAACAAAGCTGTACGCAGAGTCGATATACTTCCACCATAATTAAGTTTCTCTTGGAACGATCTTTTCAGCTTTAACAAGGTAAGTCACTCGTGATGTTTTGAATGGTAATTTTGAATAGTGGAACGTATAACATCAACGTTGAAGTTGTCTGATTCTAATTTGTTTAATCGTCTTTTACGGCCTTTATGCGGAGATTTATATTTAGAGTCAGATTCTTTTCCTTCAGCCAACATATTAGTTATTGTTCTCTCTGATACTTATACTGCCACTGCTGTTCTTTTCCCTACGCTACATAAATATTCATTTAATTTCGATATTAATGTTAGACGCATTGCATTCATGCATGATGATTGCAAACTGGATCACTTACTATAGTAAAATTTTTAATTCGAGTCAGTAAAATGACATTGCCAGTGTTGCAGGTTTTTAATCTCAAATAAATAGTGATGTGATAGAATCTCGACTATAATTTTGGGAATTTCGACTAAAGCACTATTACTAATTCCAGTCAGTAAAATAACAAGTGCAACTGTCACTGATACTGTTCGGAAATCAATAGACATAGACATTTAGTCATGCTTTATTTTATTAAGTATCAAAGCGTTTTTTTTATTATAAATATTTAATACATATTGTATTAAATAATACGATTTTAGAAATATGGACCTTACCAGCGTATTAAAATTTCTCACTACAACATTATTACTTAGTAAATTACAAAGCTGGGAAAAAATGTATAAAAAGGTCCAGAGGAATTAACACTAAAGCCGAACGTCCACCGCCGGCTAAACTAAATAAAAACTAAACTCAGTGAACTAAGCTAAGCTAAACTAGAACTACGGTGTCCGTCCACCAATAAATAAGCTAAAACTACGTTAGTGATGGCCAGTTTGTGCTAGAACGTCGAGTTAACCGGACGTGATATGGAAGACGACACGAGTAATGACGAAACTTTAGAGGAGGACTATCGTCATAGGAGAAGAAGATTGATTATTGCTTATTTTATGAAGAAAAAACGGAAACATAGATACTGGATAAGTCAACACATTCAGTCCTGGAAAACAAGCAGCGAATTTAACACTTTGTTTAATGAACTAGACGACGAAAATTTTAAGATGTACTATCGTGTATCGAGACAACAGTTTGATGAGTTACTTACAATGATTGCCAAGGATATTGCTAAGATTGATACTAATTTTCGAAAAGCTATATCGCCAGAAGAAAGATTGGCTATTTGTTTGAGGTAAGTGTATCAACATTAAAATTAAACAGATTCAGTTACTTTGGTATATTTATTGAAAATTAGGTTGTATAAAGATATCAATTGAAAGTAGTATCGGTGAACGAAGTGCCTTCGTTGTTTTGAGTATCTTGGAAGTATGGATTATCTTGAGAGACTGGAGTGTCTTGGGAGCGTGGAGTAGATTGAGCAGAAGATGTTGAATATCCATATGAGAACTGACTTCCGTATAAGTAATTGTCATACTTATCTTCGGCTTCAGATATTATGGTAAAGATTTTCCTTTTAATGTCCCTTTGCAACCACTCTGGAAACTTTATGGCTGTTTCGCTCATACTGTCAAAAAACAGTTTTAAAGGATGACTTCTTGATTCCCTTTCAGCTTTCTCTTTCTCTTTTATCTCATGGCGACGCTTTTCATAATCTGCATCAATGTCTCTCAGTAAAACAGCTAAAGATTCATCGTTCTTTCTCTTTCTTTGCCTTTGTTCAGACGATGAGCTGTGAGATGTAGATGGTATAGATTCAGTGTTAGAAACATGATCAGTATTTTCCTGTGTCTCAGTATGTGAAATTGTAATATCCTGGCTTTCACTTGCATTACCAGCTTCCATTGTCCTGTTTGTTTTATTATTCTGGATTTCATTTACGTTACCACTTCTTGGGCGGTTTTTCATATAAGGCAATAAAAATTCAAGTAGACTGGCATATTTCCAAGTGTTTGTTGGTGATGCAGCTTGGCCACTTGTTGAGCTTTTAATTCTTTTTATTGATTCTCGATGCCCATCACGTAATTTCTTCCATTCGTTTTTTGCCGTTTTAACTGAAACAGTAATAAAAAAGGTTAATGCATTCATTAAAAAGTGTTGCCTTTTGCAGGTTTTTGGCAACAGGGGACACCTACAAAACAATTGGATACAATTATAGAGTGGGTGACAGATCAGTTTCTAGGATTGTAGAAAACGTCTGCCAAGCAGTTTGGAATCATTTACAACCAATTTACATGTGTTTGCCGACTGAAAGAGAATGGAAAGAAATTGCTGAAAATTTTATGCTGAAATGGCAATTCCCCAACTGTATTGGAGCAGTCGACGGCAAGCATAGGGGAAGTCCGGGCAAAGTGAACACCTTAATGTTTGAAGTGTTGTAGAAACAGAAATAGTTGACATAGAAATAAAATTATTTGTTTATAGAAATCAGTATTTATTAAAGTTTTCAATATAATCAACAGAAATACGTAACATTAATACTTTAGTCAAAATTATTAATAATATGAAATTAGGAGATCTATCCGCTTTGCCCAACCCACCGGGTAAAGTGGATAAGATGATAGGGCAAAGTGAACACAAGTAATTTTTCTACAATAAAACTAATCAGTACAGTTGTCACAAATAAATAAGCCTATTCCTTCATAAGCCTTACATTTTTCATGACTCCATTGGCTACAGGAGCTACATTGGATCCAATCATCTATTGGTTGTCCGTTTATTTCTGTATAATCTTCTCCACAAAAATAACAAGTATATTTTATATTAGTATCTTCTTTCTGAGCTTTCTTAACTTTATAATTTTTGGTATTTTTCTTTGTTATATTTTTGGTTTTTGGTTTTTTATCTAAATCTTTGTTTAAATTTTTTAATACAGTTGTATTCATTTTTGTAAACTTAACTTTTTGTTCCTCTTTCACTGGAGTGCTCGTAAGAACTTCTGACTTTTGTATCTTTCGCTTGCGGGTACTCATTGGCACACATGGTGTTGGAAGGGGTTTAATCTCTTTGGGGCTGAAATAAATTGCAGAAGCAGATGGTTCTGGACCTTTTTCCATGCAGGAATCATTTTCTTCATCCATCATGCTTTGAAGTGGGTCTAGCTCATTGAGATCTACAATTGACGTTGTGGTAGAATCAATAAATTCAGGCAAAGATATGATCTCTGTAGGCAAGGCACAGTCCCGTTTCAAAACCACATCTTCATCTTTAGTAGAATCATCTTTTTCAGGTCCAATTTTTTCAGGCGTTGAAGGAACCAAAGTTGCTTTGTCTAATTCTGGCATAGACACTTTAGAACTGTTTGAAGTCTTTTTTTCTTTTCTAAACTTTCTAAGACTTAGTGTTGAGGATCTTTCTGCATCAACAGCCATTTCGAACGCTACCAAGTTTGATGTGGAAGGACCTCTTGATGATCCTTGAATGTTTGATTCCAAACTTACTTCCTGACGAGCTGGCGGTTCACTGTTTGGACCTGAAGATTTATCAACTTCAGTTGATGTTTCATCATCCACCTCATGTAAAGTCACAGATTGGTTGGTTTCAACCGCCTCGTGTTGAGCTCTTTTTCTAGATGTCGAAGGGAGTTCGGAATTATCTTGATTAGCTAACGTTTGAAGACCATCATCTTGATTAGCGACATTACGATCACAGAGGCTTGTTGAAGACGGTGCGTAGTCTTCTTCTCCGAACACATCTTTATTTATTGGCCATAAACCGGGTGTTTGAAAACCTTTGACAGCATTGTTGGCAGTAGCACATTTCAGATATGCAGGAGTGAACAATCTCGCCACGTCATATTGGTTGACAATCCTTCCTGGATGCGCCTTTTGGAATCGATTTATTTCTTGTTCAAAGAATATTTTTAGGGGGCCATATACGGCAACATCCAAAGGTTGTAACTTGTTTGATGTGTGAGGGGGTAGGGACAAGAGAATTACATGGTTTTGACTTGCATACTCCAGGGCAGGATAAAATTTGTGGCTTTCATGATTATCCAATATTAGTAAAACCTTACTCTCTGCAGTGGGTCGTACATGGTAAGTAAAAAACCTGATCCATTCCAAAAATATTTCTCCATTAATCCACCCAGATGGAGAGCAAGTTCCTTGTGTTTCTGGAGGAGAACCATCCAACAGGCGATCTTGCATCCTTTTGCGTGCAAATATCATGAATGGTGGTATAAATGATCCAGATGCATTGCAGCAACACACAATTGTTGTGGTTTGTCCTCGTTCCGTGCTAGCAATGACCCCTACCTGCTTCTTACCCTTAGTAGAAAGAACCATAGGTGGCTTATTTGTTGACGTTTGTATCCCGGTTTCATCGACATTGTATATCCTGCTACCATCGATCTTGTGTTTTTCTACCTGTTCCGACAGCAGCTCGTAGAACCGTTCGACTTGAGGACGATTAAAGCCTTTAACCCTGGCAACTGAAGTCGCTTCTGGAACTCTGAGGCAAATGGATGGATTTCTACCCAAAAAACCAGCTAACCAGTCATCTCCTGCTTTCTCATTTTTGTCCCAACTTGGTGGACGTGCAAGATTATTTTTCTTTGCGTAAACATAGACTAATTTTTTGAAATCTTCACGAGTCAATCCATAAAAAACACTGTCCATCTCTCTTAAATATTCTTGAAGATCGGCTTCTTGTGCGTCAGTAAATACTTTGCGAAATCGGCCAAGCTGAGCAGATGAACTACCACTTTTCACATGCCGATAAAGTGTAGCATAAGGTAAGCCATATTTTGTAGCTGTCGAAATTAGACGCGGCCGCTCGTTAGTTCGATTGGTACAGGACTGAGGGGTACCGGGTGGGTGTCCCTGCGCATGGCGGACAGAATCGCGGCCGAAGTTTGCTAGTAGTGGGGAGTATTCGCTTTGCCTGGCCTGTTCGCTATGCCCGGACTTCCCCTATATCCATAAAATGCCCACCTCATTCAGGTTCTCAGTATTTTAATTATAAACATTTCCATTCTGTAGTATTACTCGCAGTTGTTGATGCAAACAAGAAGTTTATTATTATAGATATTGGTTCCATGGGCAGATTTAGTGATGGTGGTATTTTTTCTGATAGTGCATTTGGACGAAGGCTACAAAATAACGAATTAAATTTGCCTAGTGACCAACCTTTACTACAAGGTGGTACTGCAATACCTTACGTATTTATAGGTGACCAGGCATATCCTTTACAAAAACATTTTATGAGACCATACCCACAAAGCGCATGTCGTAACAGTAGAGAAAAAAGGAACTTTAATTATCGTCTCAGCAGAGCGCGAAATGTGGTAGAAAATGCCTTTGGTATTTTGTCAATGCGATTTCGGATATTTCGTCGGCCATTAGAGTGTAAAGTAGAATCAGTTGATTTAATAACAAAAGCTGCTTGCGTGCTACACAATTATCTTTCAACTAATCAAACAATAATAGCTTTTGATGAAGCAAGTGCTGAGGACGGATCAGTTTTACGATCAGTGGGACAACTACATGACAATGTACGAGCAACAAGAGAAGCATTTCATGTAAGAGAATCCTTTTGTAATCATTTTAACAATAACAATATAAATTAAACTTACTGTCTGATATGTTCGGGTTTTTCATTTCATCCACTATCCTCTTCCATAAACCGTCTTTTTTAGTTGTGTCCCGGTAGTCTTTATCCTCTGGATTATACAACACAGGATACTGCTTGACATATTCAATAAACACCTCCATGCTGCTAAATACGTGTTTTACCAACCGCGCACGAACGCTCACTGTACAAACACGTTCGAACAACACTATCGACAGGTGTCAGAGGGGTAAGGCAAGGGGGTGAGAGGCGTTTAGTTTAGCTCAGTTAGTTACGGATCGGCCGCCCAACTAAGTTAGTTCCACTTAGCTGGGGCATTTCACGTAGCTTAGCTGGCATAGTTTGCGGTGGACGCACATGTATGAAAAACTTGATCAACTATGTGAGCTAAGCTGAACTAACTTAGTTTAGTTGGCGGTGGACGATCGGCTTAAAAGGTCAAGAAAAAACAAGTAATTTTATACGTTTTTATTCATTACGGTTGTTATTGATTCCGACTCCGATTCTGAATCAGTATACTCAGAATCGGAATCAGTTACATTTATAACAAATGAATTCACATATTCGTCTATGATGTGGTCGAGTTGACACATTTTGTCTTCGACTTTTATGGCATGGTTGATGTACTGTCTCCAATTTTCAGGTGTCACTTCCTTCAGGCCTTCTTCAAATAATTATTTCACGTCATTTATTTTAAAAGTTTTATTGTTCCTGGCGACGTACCCCTTTGCTTGAGCCCATATTAACTTTATCGGGTTGAGCTCACAGTGATAAGGGGGCAGTCTCAGGATTGTGACACCGCATTCAGCGGCCAACTCTTCCACAGCATAGCGTTCGTAATTCGATTTTTGTAATTTGACTATTTCTATTAATTGAGCCTTTATCATTGAAGGTTGATATTTAATTTGTTTTTGATCCAACCATTGAATAATATCAGCCTTCCGCCAGTTTGAAGTCGGAATACGCTTAACCTTTCTTGAATGATACGGTGCGTTATCTATTACCAGCACCGCATTAGGCTTTAAAATTGGCAAAATGCTTTTAAGCCATTCCTCAAAACACTCCGAGTTCATTTCGTCATGGTAGTCTATACTATTTTTTTTTGGATTCAAAAATTAATAAACCGCCTTCTACAAAACCTTCATCACTGCCTATATGTGAAATTATTAGGCGTCGACCTTTGCCGGTTGGGCCCTTTAGGCCTGTAGTCAAGCCTTTGGAAAACGCTTGTTTGGAAGATTCTATTGTTGTATCCACCCAAACTTTACCAGTTGTATGACCTGTTAATATACAAAATACTTATAAATAATGTACTGACACAAATTATTTTTGAAACTGAAAAACTATTCACTAAATACAGTTGTAAATAAAAATATTCAATTACCTTCATTGATCTAGGTCTCGTCTTGATAATAAATTATTTTTCCTTGTCTCCGATATTCTTTGATTGTCGTCAAGTACCTTGTACGCCACAGAATTAAGTCTTGGCGGTCAGTCAAGCAGCTGCGTCTTTTGCGACTGCCCAATGGCAATGGGCATTATTGTATGGGTTGCGTCCCAACCCTTGTAACATGTTACGCCTAGTTTAAACATGTTCACTTAAGTTTTATTTTTATAAATAATTCAAGTTTTTATTATAATTGTGTGCAGGCCAAAAATTCTGAGGTGTAAATGAAAAAAGAATTTTTGTATTGAATAATGCTTTAATCATATTTTTTTACATTTTGGGCGACGTACTCATATATTTTTTACGTTCATAATAATTGTGGAATCAGTAATCGTTATTTTAGACAGTTATTAATAAACACACGGTTGAAAATAGTACAATTATTGCTGAATAATTCTCTTATATAACTTAAAGAATCCACTTTATACACTGGTAATTGTGCTACAACAATCAGATTCTTTATCGTATCACAGTATTTATATTTATTTATGTTAATATACAGTATCTATCTTTTAATAATGGACATTATCTACAACAATGTTGTCCAAATAGGTCGCCGGTAACAATATGCTTGGCTGGTGTCTTGCCCAGCCAAGGTACCAAATCATTATGTGAGCGCAAGTACCTACTGTTCTCTTCCCAGTCAAACAAGAGCAATAATAATGGGCAATTGAATCTCTCGCTGTTTCTGCTCTATTGTTGATCAAAATACAAATACAAATAATAACACAAATGAGTAACCAAATATGGAATAGGTACCCATATATGGAATATAATCATAAGTCAACATAACAATAACAAAAATAGACGTTAATATCTTTGAGATCAATTAAATGAATATAGCATATTGTGATCAATGAAAGTTACATATTACTTGCAAAAGTCACAGATCCAAGTATCAAACTCTGGACCAGCACAATCATAATGTGCCCAGAGCCCACACACACATTTAATCAAGCTTTCTCCACTTTTATCTACGGAAAAAGGTCTTGAACAGAACATACATTCTGCATCAGCAGAGTCAGGAGGTACTTGGTCCATCAAATCATCATGTTCACTATCTTCATCAAACAGGATAACGTCTACTTCCTCAGAGTCTTCTTCTTCACTATCATCCTTATTTTTCTTCGTTTGTTTGTTTCTCTTCGCAGCTTTCTTCTTATTCTTTGTCTTGACTATACTCCAGCCAAATTCGATGTGGAATGTTTAATAACAAAACTTTTACAAACAAATTATTTTTACATTACAATAGACTTCTATTAATCAAAGTACAAAAACTTAACTTTTTCTTCTAACTATAATCTATTAAACCTTTTCTTGACGACTAAAATCAAATGGCACATAATATTAGAATCAGTCTTCTTAATTTATAAAACTACAATATAACTAGTTTTAAATATGAACAATTAAGTAAAAACAAACAATAATAAATCAAATCTTAATCACTTCGTTTCCACAGTCTTGACAGTAAAAATCTGCATGTTCCATACATATAAAATTTTTCTTATTAAATTTTTTACAAATGTACCTAGTTTTCCTATCTTTATGTCTAGGACAAAGTGAACATCTTTACATTGAATTAGAACTTTTTGCCAGCAGTTCTTGTATGTTTTCAAGGGGTTTTTGAAAATACTTTTCAATTCTTTGGCGCAGTCCCTAGGAAGTCTTTGGTTCTGCCTTTTCTTGTTTCTAGGTGGGATCTTAAAGACAAACCTCATTCCCGAATGATTTTACCTCTCAAGTTAGTTTTATTTTTCTCAATGCTATTGTTGAACATGTGTATAATCATACTATTTATACCAGAATGATTGAGTAAAGCGAAAAATATCGTCAGAGGCCAACGCTTAGAATTACGTGAAACATCGTAAATTATCGATAATTTATCGACAACATCAACGCCACTTTTAGTCTGATCGTAGAATGTAATAATAGGTGGTTTTTGCTGACTTCCTGTTTCAACATCGATTTCTTTATCATGATGCAAAGACGACATCATATACACTATTTTACGTGGCTTTGGTACATAGGATAAGATTGTAATATCTTTTTGGAATCCAAATTTGGTAGTATTTAATTCACGATTTGTTTTGAATACAGGTGGTATACAAGTTTTATTAGCACGTAAGGTTCCGACTACAGTTAGTTTATGATCTTTCAGTAAATGATTAGTGCTCTCGTAACTTGTGAAAAAATTATCCATAGTAACATTTCGTGAAGTTTGTGAAACCCATTGTACCAGTCGATCAACTACGTCGTAGGGTTTATTACTAATAGCATAAGGACCCTCAGGTTGCTTGCCGCAATATATTTCCATATTTAGGGTGTAAAATATGTCTTATTGTCCACCAAAGCATAAATTTTGAGACCGTATTTTGCTGGTTTGGATGATATATATTGGTGGAAACCGCAACGTCGCAACGTCGAAAAGCTACTAGTTCTTCATCCAAAGTAAGGTTTTCATCTTGAGATTTTTTTACAAATTGTTCAAATATACTTCTGATCGGAGCTAATCGATCTATCATTATTCTCTCATCTCACTTCGTGTAGCAGCGCTATCAAATCTCAAAATTTTCAGTAAGAAAACAAATCTGTTTCTACATAATGTGTCTCGAAATACATCCATTCCAGGGGGCTTAGACAAAGTAAAATTTAAAAAACGATATGTAGCGAAGTTAGAAAAGAACAAAATGTATGGGATTGACATAAGCCGCGCTAAGTCACGTGGTCAATCGACATCGCTATCGCAAATTGGTAGACAATGTTAAAATTCATTACGAAACCATAGATTAACGAACTGTTATCGAACGTTATCCACGTCGTTACCATACAAATGCGTAGACAAGCAGCACTTTTTTTGTTCGCCTTCGTTGCGATCGCGGTTGTCAAAAAAGTTATCGAAGCGAATACAAAGATGCTGTAGATATCGAAACAACATGGCCGATTTCATTCGACAGCTATTATTTTATCTCGTAAAAAAAATGCATTCATTACGTTTATTGTGGGCTGCACACAATGAAAATACATGGCAGAGGCGCCAAAGGCGATCAACGTTAAGAAGAGATTTGAAAACAATTGAGGAAATGCCAGAGTTGTTGTTCATACAACATTTCAGGCTAAACAAAGCCACATACCGTAAATTATGTGACGATCTAAGGTATCGTGCTAGATTAAAAGGATCCGCTGAAATTTCCCTGGAAATAAAGGTAAACAATTTATATGTATCTTAATATATAAAAATCCAGTGTTACAATGTATGTTCCCAGTGAACTCCTCACCAGCTCAACCGATATTGATGAAATTTGGCATTTTTGTGTAATTTGGTCCAACTTAAGAGATAGGATAGTTTTCATTTCGATTAATGGCCTCAATGATTTATAAATAACAATAAACTGATTATAAAAGTTGATTGTTGTTATTAATTGTAAGTTACGAAAATTTCAAGCAGATGGCGCCTCACATAGGATTTTTTACAGAAATCTGTCAGACCGTTTATCATTAACTTATCATAGATGGCGCTATCGTTGAATTTTAGATTTCATTTTCCACTACACGTGGTGCTGGCCATTTTTTGATCGATACTCTCTGTGACATCGCTTTTTCTGGATCATTTTTCATTTTATTTTCATTTGTTGTATATTATTTTGGATATCTATATAGCTACTAATTTACAGTTACATAATGCAGTGAAATATAAGAACAACAAAATAATAGTACAAGGAATTTATTCACATAAAATTTTCAGTAAAATGCCACCAAAAAAATCTAACCTCAACAATGCCCGTCTTGAAAGAGCTCACGAATCAGTCGAACAAAGAGCAGAAAGAAATGAAGCTCAAAGAATTCGCATAGCTGATATTCGTGCGCATGGATCAAAAGAACAGCGTGATAATCGTCTCCAAGAATATTTATCGAGAACAAGAGCTGCACGTGGACAACACATAGATTCAATTAGAGAACGAGACCGAGAAAGGCAGCGAACCAGTCGTGCATTAACACGTGAATCATTTGTTCGTCTTGGGTTTAATTATGCACCAGACATTAATTACTCAGCTGATCCCAAAGTTACTATCGGTGCGATGAACAAAATATGCAAACATTGTCAGCCGTTAAAATTTCGGAATGAATCACCTGGCATGTGTTGTGCCTCAGGGAAAGTTGTATTATTACCACTCCCTACTCCGCCTGAACCTTTGAAATCTCTTCTTTCTGGCATTTCAAATGATTCAAAATTATTTTTGCGTAAGACACGAAAGTTTAATTCTTGCTTTCAAATGACATCATTTGGAGCATCAAAAATTTGCGATCTCTCAACTGATGGTCGTAATTTTGAAACAACATTTAAAATACAAGGACAAGTGTACCATAAAATAGGGTCATTGATGCCAATGCCAAATGAAGATCCAAAATTTCTCCAAATCTATTTTATGGGCACTTGTGAAGAACGTGTGACAACGCGATGCCAGTCTAATTTTATTGAACAAGCAGAAGAAAGATCAATTGTAGTATCGTTAGAAATTTTTTTGGAGAATGAATCATCTGATTCAATTGGTTAAAAGAGTATCACCACAATTAAAAGGTGACAATTATCAAATCGTCATTAAAGCTGACAAAGTACCATCGGGAGGACACGCTGGCAGGTTCAATGCGCCAACTGTAGATGAAGTTGCGATTATTATGGTCGGTGATCCAGTTGACAACAGATCTATAAAAATTACCCGCCGAGATAATACTGTGAGTAGAATTTCAGATATACACCGTTCGTACGACGCACTCCAGTACCCATTGATATTCTGGCAAGGACAAGACTAATATCACATCAATATCAAACAGCGTGATCCAATTAATGGTAATGAATTAAATAAAAAAGTTAGTTCAATGAATTACTACGCGCATCGATTAATGATTAGACATAATCAGGACAACTATATTCTTCGATATCGTCAGTTGTATCATCAATACGTCGTGGATATGTTTGCTAAAATTGAAAGTGAACGCTTGCGATTCATTCGGTTTAACCAAGTTAAATTACGATCAGAGGATTACATCCACTTACGAGATGCTGTTGTTGGAAACATCGATGGAAACTTAAACACCAATGAAATCGGCAGTGCGTTTATATTACCTTCAAGCTACATCGGTAGTCCACGGAACATGCAAGAATACATTCAGGACGCGATGACTTACGTACGTCATTGCGGGCGTCTCGATTTATTTATAACATTTACGTGCAATCCAAATTGGGAGGAAATACAAACTTTATTATTACCAGGTCAACAATCGATACATCGTCACGACATTTGCTTCGACACAGAGTTCTTCATTATCACCCTGACATGGCTAGCATAATCACCAATGCATGTTGTGTGCTACACAATATTGCAGTAGCTGCTAGGATACCACCTCCCAGTGATATGCCAGTCAATGGTCTTGAAGGTAATGAAGACCATTCTATGCAACAAAGCACCACCGACAATGGAAATGAGTTAATTCGAGGCAGGGCTATACGCAATGTTTTGGTTAGAAGAATGTAGCTATTTTATATATATATTATAACATTTTGAATAAAACTATATTATTGATTAGTATATTTTAATTAACAATCAACCTTATAAATTTTTTAGACGTAAATCATCCAATAAAACTAATAAATTGCTGGGCATAATCTAATACGAAAGATTGATTTATTGATTACACATTAACTAAGTAACATAAATTGTGTCAATGTGTGACACTTACTAATTTTAACTCTTAAAAAAAAAACAAGGAACAGTCTTAACAGTTGAAAAACATAGTATAACAGTCTTATCGCAGTCTTAAAATTAACGAGTAAAAATTAGTAATTAGTATAGTTCTTGCAAATCACGAAGTCGAGCGGAATTTACTTGTGGTAAATACGTGTCCGTATACGTGTCTAAGTGTGCGTGAAAACGAAAGCGGGTATGGTTAGCATAAAAATAATACCAATATTTTTATATGTTCAATTGATTTTAAAATAAAACATAAAACTTTTTAACTAAAATTTTTATTATTTAAAATACTAAGTAAGGGAATCTATTAAAATAAAATTATGTTTTTCTACATTTGGGTTTAAGTTTGACGGTAATTTAAGCGAAACTTAAGACTTAAGGATACGTAATTGAACTCAAGATATGACAAAATTATGAAAATAAGGTTAGGCTGGAACTATTTAATAATAAACTTCCATCTATTTTTACGAATGTGAAAAATGTGTCGCATTAATCTTCTACGGAACTGTCGCTATTAGTTTCAAAGTCAGTCGTGCTGCTATCACTTGATTCACCCACATTAATTATAAATTCAAAGTCATAATCAAAATATTTCATATACTCCTTTTCAATTTTTTCGACATGCTTGCATGTATTAAACCAGATGTTGTTATCGATACTGTTTAAACCTTCAGCTATTAAATTTTGTACTTCTGTCATATTTTGACCAATATTTTTCGAGGCAATCTTATTCTTCAAAATACCCCAGATGTTTTCAATGGCATTTAACTCGGGGTGATATGGTGGCAGTCGAAGAATTTCGAAACCTTTGCTTTTTATTATCTCGTCAATTCTATATGAAATAAAACGCTGCTTATTTCTGATTATTAAATCATACAATTCTACGTTGCGGGACCGTTCATTGAAAGGAATACCGTGTTCCGTCAGCCACTTTTGCATGTCGCTCTTGCGCGAATTTGACGTAGGTATACTACTACTTCGAGTATTATGATAGGATGCGTTGTCTATCACTATAACAGATTTATCTGATAAATTTGGCAGCAGCTTTTCATTCAGCCATTTGTTATAATTATTGAAATTCATATTAGAGTGATAATCTCCAGTTGTGGATGATGCTTTGTATATTAACGAAACATCTTTAATAAATCCACTACTACTACCTGCATGCACTATAATAAAACGAGCACCGGTACTCAACTTTTTTTTAAATGACTTGTCTTTTGTCTTATTATCTAGCATTTTTAAATTCCACGTGTTTTGACGTACATGCGAGGTTAGCACATAGGTTTCGTCTGTATATATAATGGGACGGCCTTGTTCACGGTATTCATGAATTTTTTTCAAAAAATTAAATCTCCACAATTGTATCTCATGCCTTTCTTGTAAAGATTTACGATTGTTTTCAGTCTTGGTCCATTTGTAGCCCATTTTTATAAGCAACGAACGTAATGTGTTCAAACATCCGTCAAAACCAATTTTTTCTCTTAATGCAGACTGAAGTTTTGCCGAAGTTGGAAGTTCATTGTGTTCTATATGAAAATTTTGAATTGTAGTTCGAATAATTTCTTGATTCATATTATCTAAATTAAATTTACTGTCTCTTTTACGTCGCTTTTTCATGGGTGAAGTAAACTTGGTTGATGACGAAGGCAACTCCTTCTCTTCTTTTAAAATCCTAGTTACTGTGCGTTCACTGACGCCTGTTGCTTGGGCAGTTCTTTCTAATATGTTTGCTAATGGACTTAGGTCACATCCATCACTGTTATTTGCTTTCATAAAACTATATTCATCTTTAAGAAAGTGAAAGACTTTAGCAATGATTGCTCGACCCTAAAAACAATAAAATATACAATTGAATAAGTATCAAAAGTCAAAACTAAACAATAACTTAAATTAAAAAAATAACCATTTTTATTTAATGTCAAAACTAGAAAAAAAACAATTTACCTCGCTATGGATAACTTTGCGCTTTGACATGCTGACAGTACTTCACGGCAATTAGCGTCCGGGAACAATAAACACAACTAACCTGAGCGATGGCGCGCTCGCAACTGACCGCGTCGTCAGACACGCACACTATTGCAATATGCATGTACACGTTTAACCACAAATAAAAACTACTCGCCTTCCTGATTTGCAAGAACTGTAACAATTCAATAATTTAACAGTCTTTGTACCTATAGGTACTCAAATAAAACAATGTATTCTAAAACAATCTATACCTATGTAAAAACATTTACTTAACATTTAGTTGGTGGTAGGGCTTTGTGCAAACTTGTCTGGGTAGGTACCACCCACTCATCAGTTATTCTACCACCAAATAACAGTACTCAGTATTGTTGTATGCCGGTCTGAAGGGTGAGTGAGCCAGTATAGCTACAGGCACAAAGGACATAACATCTTAGTTACCAAGTTTTGTGGCACATTGATGATGTAAGGAATAGTTAATATTTCTTACAGCGTCATTGTCTATGGGTGATGGTGACCACTTACCATCAGGCCCATATGCTCGTCTGCCAACTTACAACATAAAAAAACAAGGTTTGAATACTATCGCAATAGGAACAGCACCATCGCTCAACACTGAAATTGAATATTTATTCAATGTTTAGCGGTTCTGTGTTGTCCCTGCTGCGATAGTAGTCGAGCCAGGCTTGTGCTATATTTACGAGAGCCCGTAAAACATCGTTTCGCTCATGATCAACGTCGAAAGCCCTCATATCGCGCTCGTGCTGTAACTCTAGAGCTCTTAAGTCGCGCTCGTGTTGAAGTCTTGTGCGAGTTTCCTCCGCCTCCAGTCGTCGTGTTTCGATGGCCACAAACTCGGTCGCCGCTCTGTCAAAAGGGGTCGGTGCCTGCCTCCGGCGGCGGGCGCGCCGACGCGGGCGACCGGACGAGCCCGCAGACTGCGGCGTGTCTGGCATACGGGGGGCAGCTGTCCGCCGCCGCCGAGGGGTAGCGGGCGCTCCCAGCACTACCGGCTCGACTGGTGATGGTGAGGCCGGTGGAGGTGGTGGGGCCGGTGGAGAAGACGGAGCCGGTGGGGCTGGTGGAGCCGGTGGCTGTGAAGTGGAAGGTTCTAGAACAAAAAATGAGAGTTGTTTTGAAAAAAATCCAGTTCTATTTTAGAGAACTGGAGGCATGAATTTAATTAAAATTACAGAATTCAATGTACCTACATAATTACAATAAAATTAATCCACTAAAGAAGAAATACCATCTACAGTTTCGAAGTACTCCCTATCATCTATAGCGACGACTTCTTGTGCAGAAGATTGTGATCTCTGAAAAATATATCATTTTTTGCTATTATACCTAGGTTGATTAAAAAAGTATTACGTAGGTACAACTGCTAAAAAAACATAAAGCATAATGTAAGCATAGGATTATCTATGTTATGTTCGATTCATGGCCAAGGTTAGAGGCATTTTATATATAATGATCAATAATCAAGTGCATATATCAATAATCAATAGCATTGTAAATGCAAAAAAAAATTAAATATAAAAAAATTAAAAAAATAACTATTTTTTATACATATTATATATATATATATATTTTATAAAAAAACGTTTAATGCCAAAATGGTATAAAAACGCGAGAATGGTCAGCTTTGAGGAGCCCCAAGATACTTACATAAAATCCAAGTTCTTCTATAGAAGCTTGTCCTTCCACCGCTAGAATCCCCATTATTGCCAACAGCCTCTCCTCCATTGGTGACAAAGTTTGCCGGCTTGCTGACCCTCCTCCAGTCCCTCCTGCGTGTCGCCTTATAGCTAATCCCTTTTTTTGTCTTGGACTTCCAATCTGCCCACACCTGTATTGAATATAGATCAGTCATAAGTATATATTTGATAAGCACTGGGAAGATTTGAAATATTATTTGAACTTTTTGTTTATTTCGTTCAAGGCCACAACATCTATAGCAGTCTGAAAATATTAAGCTGTACGACGATAATTTCAATAGAAAGGGATAAAAATCAATGGTTGTGTCCTTGAACGTGTTAATAATGCAATTTTTGCTACTGAAATTTGAAAAAAGCCTTAAAATAAATGGACCTGTACTACTGAGTTAAGGAGTTGCTAGTTAGGCTTGAGTTCCATTGGAGCTAGTTGTGTAATGGATACTTCATTATCCATTTTCTGATTTGAACTAGTTTAATAAGAGCTAAATATAGAAAGTATAGCTAATCACTGTTTCATACAATAAGTCATTCCAAGAATATTCATGGTTCTTACTTTTTTCGACTTATCTGTCGTCTTGTTCACTCCACCGCCTACAGCATTCAACTATGTTGAATGCTGTAGGCGGTGGAGCGGTGGAGTGGCGCGATGACTATAAACTATGGAAACGACCAAGGAAACGATGGATGGATTGTGTGAAAGACGATATGGTTAAAAATAAGGTTACTTGTGAGATGACGTCTGACGTTACAGCGATGTGTGGAAGACATGCTGCGCCAACTCCAAATAAAATTGGGATAAGGGCAGGATGATGATGATAATACAATACATAAAACAAATTAAGACTTAAAATTCAAAATAACGTAATATAATTCCAAATGAATTTTGATACAATATTATTATTTCTGGCGTTCATTTTTAAAGCTATCAAAGGTCATCGTACAAAGACGTTAATAATTCAAAGAGCGATGTCAACATACCGACAGGATCTGAATAAAAATTCGCCATTATTATTAAATTCCTTTCATGGACGCGTTGTTAGGCCAAAAGTCCTACCGTGTGCATAATTCTTTAATAAGCCTTTTGAAATAACCCTGCAAGTTTCATATTTACCGCGGAATTTATTAAGTTAGTATAGTGCGACACAACTTAGATGTAGCATCGGCAATATTCGTAAAACCGATCACATCCAAATTAAATACGCCATCACAAATTATCAATATTTATCCCTTGTGTGAATATGATCTTTATCAGTTCTAGCCACAATCGGTCGGACTTAATCCGACCCATGGCTCCTCCAAGAGGCCTAGACAGGTCACCATGACTGTAAAATAAACAAACTTAGATTAATTAATAATGTTCCATTGTTACAGTCGCGTCATTGTTTATATTAGATATAAAACTTGCCGGTACGGATTGGCCGCGGGGATCGGCAGACTAGTATTTCAACAATAAAAGTCTCTGTGTTCATTTTTCGCCGCGACTAGAACAAAACTAGTTTGATCACGGCACCAATACGCCGCGACTACCGCCGACTGATAAATGTTAATTAATTAATATAACCTGCATTTACTTACGTTTCCATATACTCAAGCAGAGTTGACAATTGCTCAGGACTTGCCCGAACTCTTGAATCCATTTTTTTATTTTAATTTGAACTTGCGCCATCCACAAAAATCAATCATTTTTGAATGCCATTAAATTTTGGAGACTACTTTATATACATAATAATACTTAATTTACTTACCACTATCAAATTAACGCAGCACCACTTCTTTTCAATTCAATTCAATTCGTAGTTTAATGGTTTTTTAAATTTGTACACACAACTTTCAATTCAACTGACACTTTATGACACTTACAGTGACAGCTAAAATAACAGTAGTATTCGATACCATAGCCAATATTTGTTTTTTTTAGCGAATAACGATTTCGCCACAACGATCGCGACAGTTGTAGTACATTGGCTAGGAAATTGCTATCGTTATCTCAGAGACAATAGCGAATTTCGGTATCTTTTCGCTACGAAGCGATGTTACTTTGTCTAAGCCCCCAGTACCGCCTGTGGCCCATAAGTCGATTGTATTTTGACGACTAGATCGCGCTTAGCCAGATAGAAAAAGCAAACCAAACAGTGGCTTCATTTCTGTCAGTGTTGTTTCAGATTTTTTAGGGTCGTTAGTAGATTGCAAACGAATTTTCGCATTGGTGTAATTCACGATATCAGCAATCATATCATCAGTAATAAATAAAGAAAAACACTGAATAGGTGACTTTTTGTCTCTCGCAACTGATTTTACGCTAGGTAGATGATAAATAATATTTTCAGCTCTGGTGCGAACTGTAAGCCTGTATGGATTTTTTTTCCATCTTTACCTTTATAATATTCGGTATGACTAGCTTGTTGCAACGTCGAGAGTGGTAAGTTATCACTGTCTGAATCCGAAGACGGTATGTCAGCATCCACTTCACTATCTGTATTGCTTTGAGCACTGATATGATCTGCATCACCATCCGATTCTTGTTCTGACTCAATGTCATCATCTTCTTCTCCTGTTAGTGCTCGTAATATATCTACATACACATACACCCAGACATATTTTAGTTAAACTATTACCTGAAAACAATATTTCATCACGTTAAACACCGAAATAAACATATAAATGATTAAAAAACAAAAGTAGTTACGCTTACCTTTTGGGTGACGCGCCATTCAAGGTGGAGTGTGTGATACCCAAGCGCACTTTATGTACGTGGGTCATTCTTTTTTTTAACCTACATGATGTTAAAATTTTTACTCAAATTTCCAAAAAAAATTTAACGCTTTCAACTCAGAACCCTAATATGTTTTGTGACAGCTGAATATCTACTTTATCTGAAAAAGTTGTTGGCCGCGAAGTTTACAAATTTTTATAAGATTTTCAAGGTCTTAAAGATGGATTGGGCTGATAATTGTACACCTCCGTCACAATATCTTTTATTTATTTTTTACCAAATAGTTTAACTCAGATAAGTTGCAAATTATTGTTTACAATAATAATCCAATGGGCCTTTAAGAAAATTTACAAAGCAATAGTTCTGTATATAATAATAATTATATATTTTTAATCGTATACCACACTCTGTCACAATTGCAGCTAGTTTGAAGTATATTTTCACTATAATTCAATTTAAACCACTTCTAGCACAGAAATAATAATGTCGTCGACCATATTATAGTTAACTATTTTAATATATTTTTTCCGAAATTGTACTATTCATAACAAAATATAAAAATGGCTTTAAACATTTTAAAACCAGGAGACATTATCGTGACAGAGTGGTAGAGTTTGTGTCAGAGTTGTTATTCTATAAAATATGAGGTTGTGTTTTGGAATAAAACCAGTTTAAATTGTACTTATTTAGAATCATTTATTACTTCTTTAAAATAATTAAATATTCAACAGTCTTCAGCTTTCTTAAAACCGATATACTTACATACTAATAAAATCACATTGCAGAACCTTTGGAATTAGAGATCCGTATTAAAGTATAGTTAAATTATAAGACTTCTAAATTGTCTTAACTAAATAAAAATAAAAAAGTCTAACTTGACTGAAAAATTAAAATAAAATAATAATCATCAACAACAAATTACTTTCTCCACAAGTCACACTAATCCTAATTAGTCTTACTTTTCGAACACTGGCAAAGGCTCGTCAATTTCAAAGAAGTGTCTTTTTCCTTTTTTAACTACCTTCGGATTTGGTAGAATTTTAATCAAATCCTCATACGGAACGTCAGATAAGTCATTCTCCACTAATTTAAACAATCTTCCAGAATCATCGACTGTTTTCAGGAACATCACTAGAACATCGCCTTCTTCATCAGCGTTACTTTTTGCTACTCCAGCGTATGGGTATTGAACATCCCTTTCACTTTTTACTTTCACGAGTACATGTACACCGTCTTCTATATTCCTTGGATGTATGTCCTCAAGGTGAAGTGTTTCATAAGAAGTACTCGAAACAGCAGTTGGGTTGGAGGAATCTTTGTTTTTATATGTGGCCAATGGCTGATCTTCATCAGATGATTCATCCGGGCTATACACAATATCATAAAATCTTTTTCGAGGCATCCCAATTTTGTTCGTAATATCAGTGAGCGACAAATCTTCCATTTCATTAATTGCAACGTAAATGAAACAACTGGTCTAAAATATTGTCAATGTTGGATTCTGTTTCAGGCAGAGCTAAATAAGTTTTAGGAACGTGACATGAACAGAATTGTTCACAAAAACAACTCAGAACCCTAAAGTTTAAGATTCCACGAGTTTCTGAGAACAGTTGGTGGATTAGCATGGTTCCTTTCAGGGGTAAAATATTGCTTGGAATATTCGATGCTACGTTGTCTATGTCTTTGTCTGCCACCAAAAACAATTTAATTTTGCTGATATCTTGAAGGGAGGAAAATAATTCTAACGCATCTCCGATATCTTTGCCTCTTGCTACAATAGCATCAGCTTGGCGTTTCAAGGTTCCCCCAATACCATCAGCAGCTCCCTTTCCATGTCCTGATTCAAAAAAATTCCAAGATATTTTACGAAAGTTGTATTGTTCAAAAAACCGGTACGCCATCAGGTAAAAGTTAATCTTCTGCTTATACTGGGTAGCTGGTCCATCAGAAAAAAAATGTACAGTCGTTACAGTTGGATGATTTGTTTGAAATTCAGAAAGAATTGGATGAAGGTGAGCCCAGTATGAAGTTACATGTTTTGTTTGTGCTTCAGCAGAAAAATGGCACATCACAGCTGTATGCAGGGTCACTTGTTTACGAGAACCACCAAAGTGATATGACTGGACTTCGGAGTGGTACTTGCAGGCATAGTTCTCACTAAAATCTATGTGCAAGGCTACTTCAGTCTCTGTTAAACCATCGATGCACTGTCGATAAGCTTTATACTGATGTTTTATATTGTAGATATGAGTTTTGAAAGTTTGGAGGATGTTCTCAAATTTTTGAATCACATCTTAGAGTGGAAGCTTTTCAGTAACTGGTAAATTTTTTGTGATCTTCACTTTTTTCCCCAATTTTTCTACAACTTCACTTTTTCTTGCCCATTGTCGTAAGTCTACAAGCTTTTAGATTAGTTTTATCATATTTTATAGACCGCTTCTTGCACTCAGAACAAACTCCTTTCATACATGATTCCGAATTAACAGAACAGGTCAGTACAGGTCGCGCGGTGAGTTTAGATCGCTCGACAAAACTGGAGGGGGCAGTCTGGCGCATGTACAGTCGTGCACAAAATTTTTAAGGGCAATAAATATAATTTATACTTGTTTGTACTATTAGGACCTAGAATGTAAATATTTTAAGATGATATGATTTTATTTACTTTCGCACCTTTTAAAATAAATAAATATTGCCTAACAAATGATTACTCATAAGTAGGGTTTTAAAAAAAAGAATGAAAACATGTTTTTTAATGATATATTTAATGAAATAGAAAATAAATTTAATCATCTGACAGTCGTGATATTCCTTCCATTAAATCATCGTGCACCATCGAATAAGAAGGTACAGAATGAAAGCACGATGATGAGGGCACGTTATCTTCGCCAGACATTTCGGCGTTATCGCTTTCTTGGGATTCTTCGCTGTCCGAGCTGTCTTCATCATCAGAGACACGAATGACTAACTCATCTGTCATGAGATCAATAATATGATCACTTTTTCCATATTCTTCTTCTATAGATTTAACCTTATTATATAATAACCCCCACTCTCGTGCTCCCATAAGATCCCCTTTTTCTTTCACCAACTCCATAGCTCTGTTAACATTCCATTTTACGTTTTTACTGCCTACATACTGTTTTATTGTAGACCAGGCCATCTCAATGGGGTTGAGATCTGGGTGGTACGGAGGCAATCTTAGAATGTTGTGATTATATTCGGCCAAAATTTTGTCTATAGAAAAAGTTTTGTATTGTTCTTTGTGTGTTTTTATTAATTGATATAACCGCGGCTTCAACATATTGTTATCATGTGGTATGCCTTTTTCGGACAACCAGGCTTGCATATCGACTTTCTTTGAATTGGATGTGGGCGTGAGGTCATACTGCTTATTATGGTATGAAGCATTATCTACCACGACAACAGATTTAGGTGGTAAGTTAGGTATAAGCTGTGTTCTAAACCACTTTTCATAGTTCTCGTAATTCATGTTGTCGTGGTAGTCGCCCGATTTGCTTCCAGCTTTAAATGTCAGCAGTGCGTTTGGGATAAAGCCCGCCTCATGCCCAGCGTGTACGATAACCACACATTGCCCTTTGGAAATAGGCGTTTTAAGGCCTTTCGTTGAGCTGACCGTCCAAACTTTGGGATTGGAGTGTGAGGAATCTACGTATGATTCGTCGGTGTATACTATAGGACGTCCTTCTTCGCGGTATTTTTTAATTTTTTCCAAGTACTCTATGCGCTTCAGTCGAATGTTTGTTGTTTCAATCAAAACTTTTCTGTTGTTTTCAGTTTTTTTCCACCTAAATCCCAACTCTTTTATAATTTGGCGAAGACTAGTTTTTGATCCCTGAAAATTTATATATTCCTGTAATTTATGTCTGAGTTTTTCAATAGTGGGAAGCTCTTTATTGGTTAAATGGAAATTATGGATGCATCTTTTTATGACGCCTGTTATCTATTCCGGTTACTATTTTCGTGCGCTGTCTCTTTTTTCCAGGTGTTCTAAAAAACGTAAGAAATTCTGAACTACTTGCTTGTGTGGCAAGCCTCCTTACTGTTATAACAGATGTGTTCGTAGCAAGTGCCGTTCTTTTAAATTGTTCATAATTTCTTGTAATTTATTTTGATTTGTCTTGCTAGCTTCGGCCACTTCTGCCTGGATTCGCTCTAATGTATTGAATACTTCAATAAACACGGATTTATCAGCGTCATTTGTTCTTCTATTTGCAATCAAGTGTAAATTTTGTATAGGTGTTACTAAGTTTTCCCGTAATGAAATCATGGCTTCTGCTATTCTATTTTTTACTTGCTTTAAATTTCCAACGATCTCATCTGTTTCCTTAATAATAAAACAATTCACGTCGTAAACCATTTTTCTGGCTTGCCGCGTTAAAACTTTTTTCTTGGGCATTTTTGTTCACTACAAATGTGCTTTCCTATGTACTTCACAACTACCTAACTATTAATATAACTTACTCTGTATAACAAATTTATTTACAAAATATGTATAAGTATACAAAATTTACAAAAACTATACAACTATAAAAAAACTATACAAAATGACAAAAAAATTACACAAACATGAATATATCTAATTGCGCTATTTATAAAAAATAATACAAATAAAATCACCGAATAAAATTTAACAGTTTTGTTCGCAACAGTACAGAACGACGAAACGAAACGAATAAACGCATGGTGCGAAGAATGAAGAGCGACTGATCAACCAATAAGCGTGTCGGCGCGGTGGCCGGCGAGCGCGCACCCGTCTTCCCTTTCCGCTCCTCACCCCTTCGACACCTAAAAATGACTTCTGCGCATACCCTTTCTTTTTTTGCCGAGCGATCTAAACTCACCTGTACTAGTGTTTCCAGGACTGCATTCGTATCTTTTTGCATAATCACTTTATTCCTATGTAAAACATTGACAACATAGGTCATATTTGCATGTAACTTGCATAAACAAGTGTCCCTTCCATCGACAGTAGGTGGTTTTACGTAAAAAGGTCTATGTTTTGTAAAGTAGCTGTAGTAACATTTAACGCCGCTATTTTCTCTTAAAAAAGCTTTGTACAGGTTTCTCATGGAATAAAAATCTTTTTTGCATTTTGGTTTTTCTGTGCGTCACAGTCTCTTTCTTCCCAGCTGTAGCCCTCGTTACATCATCACGCAAAAGTACTGATGAATTTTCTGTACAAGATCAGTTTTTTGTAACAGAACGCTCTTATACTTTAAAGGTCTGCCTACACCGAAGGTGTCTCTTACTAATTGAGTCTGCATTCTAGATTCTTTTGTAATGCGTGTTTGAAGTAAAGATTGGATAAGGCGTTTTTCTTTATGACTTTTAACAGTTTGGTATCGTTCTTTAATGGCATTGGAAAGGCCACTATATTTGTTTTCATTCTTACTATTGTTTTCATCTTTGCTATTGCTATCTTTTTTGGACTTTCTGTGCAATCTTTTCTTGTATTTTCGAACGTTCTTCTCTAATTCTTCTATTTTATCATGTAATGTAGTATTCTCTCTGTATAACTTTGTTCTATCTCTTTTCACTCTCTTCCCCCCCCTTGAGCTAGCTAGATATTTCTGAATTAGTTGGTGTTGCAGAATACGGACGCATTTGTGGATCTACTGGTATTGGCGACGGAGCCGGCGTGTTCAACAGTAGGTTTTCAAGCATCTGTTTTTTCTCCTTTCTTTTTTTATTTCCTTGTTGCCATTTTCTCTTCATTATACGATGTTCTCTCACGGTCATATCAGCCACAAGCTTTTTACGATTATGATATCTCTCGAGATTTCCGTTTCACGTCAGCTACCTTTTCTGGATCATTTTATCGTTTCTCACGGCAACGCCGTTGTTTTCTGCTGTTGTTAATACCTTCTTTTTCGATAAGACCGCCTTATTGTGCATCTACTTTTATTTTGTATATATTTCATTTTTATTGTTAAATTACTGTATATATATATATATATATATATATATATATATATATATATATATATATATATATATATATATATATATATATATGAAATATATACAAAATAAAAGTAGATGCACAATAAGGCGGTCTTATCGCTAGGTAGCGATTTCTACCAGACAACCTTATGGGCTTAGAAACACAGTCATGATTTCAGAGAAGGGTGGTGTCACGTGTTATAATGTTTAATGTATATTAAATAATAATTACCATATAATATACATACACATATTCATACAAAAATATATTAATATATACTTACATACATACGTACATACATACGTACATACATACATACATACATACATACATACATACATACATACATACATACATACATACATACATACATACATAGATACATACATACATTCAAAATGCTATATCAAATATCAAAAGTATTGTCACCATAAGACAATGCCAGGAAATGGTCTTTCACAAGCTTTTTAAAAATTGACAGACTTTTTGCTTGTTTAATAGACAGAGGCAATGCATTCCATAATTCTACAGCTTGTACAGTGAAAGATTTTTTACAAAATTTTTTGTACAGTGAGATGGAATTCTAAGTGTTAAATTATGTTGTGATCTTAGGAACTTACTGGAAGTCCCCAGATAATGAAATCTTTCTTGTAGGTAGGTAGGTAAATTCGGCATAAATAACACACAGTACAGAAGCGAAAGAGTATGTAAATTCCGGCGAAGGCGAATAGGTAACCACTTGAGTTGATGACGAAATTCTGTTACATGATCATATTTGCGTAAACCAAATATAAACCGTATGGCGACGTTTTGAAGTCTCTCAAGTTTATTAAGTTGGTCTTCAGTTAGGTTGAGATAACATGCATCAGCATAATCAAGAATGGGGAGAAGTAGGGATTGAGCCAACATAATTTTGGTAGGAATGGGAAGAAAGTACCGCAGTCATCGCAACAGGCTCGTAGCTGCAAAAGTTTTACTACTAACCTCTTGCAGTTGGCAAGACCACGATAGCGTTCTATCCAAATACACTCCCAGATTTATAACACTATGACTGTAGGGTATTCTGACTCCGTCAAATGTAATGGCTGGTAAGTTAACCCAGTCAACTCTCGAGACCAAGTTTGGCGAGCCAATGACAATAGTCTGGCATTTATTTGGATTGAATTTTATACCGTAAGAATTGCTCCAGTTCAAAATTCTAGACAAGTCATCATTAATACGAGCAATGGCAGACGGTAAATCTTCGAGAGTTGACTGTGTATAGATTTGTACATCGTTTGCATACATGTGATAGAGAGAAGATATATTGTGAGTGATAGTATTAATGAAGATAGAAAAGAGTAATGGTGACAACACGCCTCCTTGTGGAACCCCTGCACAGACATTACGCCAAGTTGATAAGGTATCATCAACCTTAATCCGATGCCGGCGTCCATGCAGGTAATTGCGAAACCTATCAATTACTGATGGAGATATGTTAATAGAACGTAGCAGCTCCAGTAATATATCGAAGTTAACGTTATTAAAGGCGTTACTAAAATCTAGTAAGGTCAATACTGTAAGTTGCTTACTGTCCATACCCAAACGAATGTCATCGGTAATTTTTATTAGTGCAGTAGTCGTACTATGACCACTGCGAAATCCAGACTGGAAAGGATCAAGGAGATATATATATATATATATATATATATATATATATGGTATATATATACTGGAAAGGATCAAAGAGATATATATATATTAATACAAGATTTTCTTGAGCCAGGTCCCAATTACCAATATTAATCCAAGGTTTCATATTTTCCGCTACAGCCGTGCCATTATATTTCCTAGAACTTATTTCACTTCCTCTCAGATCCATTACCTCATATCTGTCATGTCATGCAAAGGTTTGCGCGCAAGATTTTATAATGTTTAACCATGCATTTATGTTGTCTTCTAACGGGTCAAAGTCCGGTATTATATTGTTTGCTCACAGTCCCGGTATCTTTACGAGATACCTTGTTGCGTTTCCTTGCTAAAACACCATCACCACGGTGGTGTTTTAGCACTCGAAGAACTTTATGTAGAACGATTTCGACTGCGTTTAGACCGTTTTCTTCCCATGGCATAAGTTGCAACACACTTCTGATGTAAAATAAAACTGCCGCACTCATTGAATAACACCAATATAATTATAATTACACCACTTTTTAGCTACCACAATGTTACACCTTGTTTTTTGCAAAAACTACACAGTACTTCCCCTAAGTGACATAATAACATTATTTTTTCGCGGGCGCCCATCCACGGATAAAAACGCCACGCAGTGTTGCCAACGTATATTTATTAAATATAAATTGTTACTATTATTATTTATATATTATATATTTTATATGGAAGGTATAAATTATTACAACACTTATATTAACAATAAAACTAAATTTGCTTTAAGAAATATGTTTATTAAATCTTTATATTTTGAAACATTAGTCACTATCGGAACTACTGGTAGAAGTTGATGCTATCATCAGTAACATTTATTATAAATTGGTCGGCAACTGTGTCACTTAATGGTCAAGTTGTGCCATTTTTAATTCCTTTTTGATGACATGCCCGATATATTTTTGCCATGTCGCAGGTGTAATCAAATCCATTGCCTCTCTAAGCAATATATTTACATCTGACATTTTAAAACTTTTGTTTTTCCCTGCGACATAGCTTTTTACTTCCCCCATATCATTTCAATCGGATTTAATTCACAGTGATATGGGGACAACCTTAGTATTTCAATATTATTATTTTTTGCATGTGTCTATTGCATATGCCATATATTTATTTTTTTCTTTTTTTTCTATATCAATTAAATTTCTTTTTAACATATTTGTTTCAAAGGGGATTCCTTTTTCATTGAGCCATTTTTGGATATCTGTTTTCAACCATACCATTGTTGGAACTCTTTCAAGTCGCCTTGAGTGGTATGGTGCATTGTCCATCACAACAATTGAGTTGGGCTCAATTTTATTTAATATTTTCATAAACCAATCTTCAGAAATTTTTGAATTCATCTCTTAATGACAAACACCTTCCCATTTCTTACTTTCAAAAATTAATTCTCCACCATTTAAAAATCCATCGTCACTTCTGTAAAAAAAATATAAACATTTCGTTCATCCAGAACTACATCGGCACAATTGCAAAAATCTCTAAATTGACTTTTTTCATTCCAAACGGTCTCATTTCGTACATACGTTCTAGAATTATTATTATTAATAATTCTGACAATATTACACTAGAATGTGCAACTCCGACTGATCCTGGAAGACAGCCTCTCATTAACTGATCACTCATATTTTTTCTAGGAAAAATAATGAAAGGTGGCACAAAATGACCAGTAGCATTCATGCAAACAACTATTGTCATCAGAGATCCTCTTTCTGCTGGAAGTCAGTGCAGCTATCTGGCGTTTACCTTTGTGGGCTTTGATTTAGATTTATGGTATCTTACTTTGTACTATTGTGAGGCCTGAGTCATCCACGTCATAAATACGATTGGTGGATAGTTATTTTTAGTTTAAAGATCGTCAAGGAGGTTGAAAAAGGCTTTCACTTTTTCTTGTCAAATCCAAATGAAGGGCACAGGGGAAAAACATGCAATGTCACAGAGACAATAAACTGACAAAATGATAAATTAAACTTTTGATCCTTGAAAAAAGGTACAATAAAGTTTCAAATATAAGAAAAATATATTTATTTATAAAGAAAATATATTTTTGTTGGTGTGTAGTAAAAAAAACCTTTTCATTCTTATGTTTATTTAGTTAGCACAGGAAAACGGATCAAAGTCAGAAAATACAGGCAAATAATATGCAATGTCCATGATATATTTATTGTTTAAGTATCATTATATTTTATCTGTGAAAAGTATTGCTTAGCTTTTGGTCCACAAAACTTTGATAGGGCCTGGATATCCATAAATTTTGCCTTTGAAACTGGAAGGCTCTCATTATAAGATCGATCTGGCAGTACAAACTCTGAGTCACAAACACTTTGAGAGTTATTAAGGGAATTCGATTTTTTTTAGGTGTCATTAGAATGGATGATGTCCAAGAGGAATTGTAGTGCTCTCTGTGAAAAACCAATCTTGGATGATCCTTTCCAACCCTTATTTCTCTAATGGGTCGAGATAAAATAAATAATAAAGGTTGTCCATTTTCTGACCAGTGGTTGATCAACTTCAATCACATGAAAGGGGCATGGCTTCTGTCTAGCTTCACGAATCACTTTAATCCACTCATCAGGCGTTTCACAAGGTGATTTCTGGTTTATGCAACCCATATTTCTGTCACATTCCAAATATGAGTGACCGCGAATGGGAAATATGATTTTAATCATGTCTAAGCGTTTTGCACTGTGTACAACATAATGTATGAAACGAAACACAGTATAATTCTTATTCTGGCCACCGCAGGAATCACAGAATATCACTAGTTCTCGAGTATTTTTATTAAGCATATTAAATATATAGTGATGGAGAAATGAACAGACTTCATCAGATCCTTTTTTTGCTGTAGTTTTTGGGTAGCAGAAGAAATATGATTTTGATGTAGAGTTCATGGATGTTAAACAGATTTAAGGTTAGTTGTCTTTTATAGTAAACATCATTTGTGGTAATGTTCGGCATACTTAAATTTTTTTGAAAGTCCATTGCAATAGCTTCCTTTTGAGAAGATGACTGACATTGAACCCTAGTTTCTCTTTTTCGTTTATAGAAAACATTAGCCTTCAATTTATTTAACTTATTCTCAGTTTCTAACTTTTTTATTTCTTTTTCAATGTTATCCTTTTCGAGCTCGGAAGCATTCTTCAGATTTACTTTGAGAGCTTTTGTCTTAGCCAGAAACTCATCACAACTACTGCAGGTATCACTTCTTGGATATCCAAATCCTATATTAAAATGATTTACGAATATAGATCGATATGTTTCGTAGGATAGTTGATTTTTGTATTCGAACATATTATACATTTTCTTGACATTCAACTCCTCTGGCAGATAAATTTTTGAACTGTCATGTAAGCTGTAATGACTTTTTCTTCCACGAAATGACCTTATATGATCCATGACCTTAGATTTAAGCATTGGACTCAGTTTCTTAGAACGGTGGCTATGTTTTCCTCTCATGTCAATTGGGGCTTTACCTGTTGTGAGTAACGATTTTTTTATTGTACATATTCTTTGTCTTGTTACTCCATGTATTGCAATAAATGCTGTGGCACACACTGGCACATCAAGCTGCTGGGTTTCGTCTACAACTCTCACTCTGTAGGCGTAATTTGCTGTATGTAACTTAGCTTCAGATTCTTCTTTTCTAGGTCTTCTTCTTTGAATTTCCAAAACTCTTATTAGACCACATAAATAAAGGTTTTGTTCATCCCTAGATGGCAATAGGTTGAAATCCTTTAAAATTGTAGCCCTTTGTTCCTCATTCACAGCTTCAAAGCACTTGTATCTTTTGCAATTACAACTTGGACCAGTTTCATGACTTTGAAGTCTGATCTTCTTATTAACATCCGACAATCGACCGTAAAGTTTATGTTTTTTTGTAGGTTGCTTTAGATTAACCTCGTTTTCTTCTTCTGACGACATTTTCAATAAAAGTATATAAAATTATATTAAACACACGCCACAACACAACAGGACGAACAAAATAACCTCAAAAACAAGACGTCATTAAAAAAACGTCAAACTGACAACCATGGACAATGCTTATTTTTCTCCTGTACGACCCAAGTCGTAACAAGCAAAGCGCGTTATTGCACTGTATCAATATTTTATTATGAATATTACTCCGTGACTCTGCATGTTATTGCAAAGTGTGTTTTGGCGTTTCGTTCTAACAAATTTATACTATACAATGCTATTGCCAGTTCAAAAAATATAAAAATGTGACATAGTATGTTTTTCCCCTGTACCCTTCAAATGCTCTGGCAAATGATGTACCAGTTGGTCTTCTTATCGAAAATTTATCTTTATGACGATTCACTGAAGAGATTCTGCAAATTATTTCGCTTTGCTAGCATGAACGCCATACGGCGATGATCAGTTCTTGTTAAACCGTGAAACTTGCTCCCCATTATTAGTATGTATTCTACTAGCTGACGTTCAAGTTCGGAGCTCAAGATAGTTTTTCATCCTAATATAGTAGCTGCTGCCACTTCGGGAGGCTGTTCATCTTTTTGGCAGAGACGAAATAAAGTTGTCCTAGGCGCTTGAAAATGCTGTGCCGCTTTCCAATACCCCATTTTCTTTTCCCGGACGAATTTTATAGCTTGTGCCATTTTTCTTCATCCCAGGTTTTTCGTTTGGTTGATTGTGAACCGGACATTCTAAAAACAAACATTACATAAATATTTTTAAATAAATAATAGCAAGTATCTATCATATGAAATATTAAGACCTAATTGTGGAATATTCCATAATTAGTCACTGACGACTGTCCATATTTGGATTTTTATACTAGTTCATACTCTTCTAAATATTTTTTCAAGTCAGAATAATTTAATAACAAAAGATCACAAAATGGTGAAATAAACATAACATATACATATATATCAAATAGTATAACACTTATGTATACAAACATCACAGCTGGTAATACTCATTTATTACTTACCTTTAAAATTTCCTGCACGACAACAAAACAAAACACGCCTGCCACTCGTGAAGCGTTTGCGCAACTGACTCGATAGTGTGAGTGCGATCGTTAGTAGACCGAATGAAACAGAAGATGGTCAAATGTTGCGTTTAATACTTATAGCCTTAGAGAAATGAAGGTTTTCCATATTAGGATACTATATGATATTTGGTGACTATCCTCTAAATTAAAATTTCATTTTATGGCAAAATTAATTTCCGTTCTTTTAAATCTATTTTTGCATCTATTTGTTCTATCATATCTGTACCATGTGTAGATGTTTTTTGTTCATTATTTGTGTACTAGTCGTGCTGTGCATGTGAGAGGGGGGCGGTAATTGCTATTGTTTTGTGTTTTTATTTATTTGTTCGCTGGATAGTTTTCCAAGGTTTTTATTGGTTAAATAATTAAGTATTCCTGGTTTAAGAACTCCTTCTGATGAATTTGTATTCTAAGTTTACAGAGGAGAGCCAAGAGCAAACATAGAAGATTCTGAAGTAATTAAAGGGATTAAAACACTAAAAATGGAGAAAAGCCCAGGCCCCGACGGAATCGCTAATGAAATCATAACAATTAGATGTGAATATCTAGCAAAACTACTAACTCTACTGTTTAATCAGATACTAAACAGCTCAAGCACACCTCGTCAATGGTCAGAGTCAAACATTATATTGCTTTGCAAAAAAGGAGACCCTAACAACATAAATAATTACAGACCTATAAGCCACATACACTTGCTAGAAATGCTGATAGAAAAATACCAAGAATTCAAAAGACCACTCTATTTTGCATTTATCGACTACAAAAAGACATTTGACTCTCTGTCCCATTCATCAATATGGGACACTCTACTCTCACAAGAAGTACTACTAGACTACATAAAGGTAATAAAAAATATTTACGATAACAGTACTGGTAGAGTGAAGCTAGAGACTATAGGACCACCCATACAAATAAGTAGAGGCGTAAGGCAGGGAGACCCACTCTCGCCTACTATCTTCATAGCGGTGCTACAAGCCATCATCGGTAAACTAAATTGGGAAAAGGTAGGCAAAAATATAAAAGGACGTTACCTGAGTCATTTGAATTTGCCTTTGATTGATTTGAATTTGATTTGCCGACGACATAGTCCTACTCTCAGAAAATGCAAACCAACTACAAGTAATGTAAAACGCTTTATACGAAGAAAGTCGTAAAGTGGCCTTGGAAATAAACCTTACAAAAACTATTAGTAAGAAGATACTTTTGTCTTGATACTTGTGCTGCCCTCTATTGGTATGGTTAGTTACTAGTACGCAGACGTTGAATTTGAGATTGCTAACGTCTGGCTATCTCGAGCTATGACAATTTTCAGTATATCCTCTAGATGGCGTTATTACCTCGATCGATATTGATGTGTCATTCTAATGTTATTGCAAAATCATTAATATTGTTGGTTAGAATTTATTTTTCACTTTATTGTTGAATAATTTCACTGTTCGATTATGTACTGTCTTTCGTAGGTTTTAGGGATCTGCTTTTTTGCGCATAAAAGTCACTAGCAGAATAGTAATACCGTTATTTCACTGCACTGTTTTGCTTGTATTTTGATGATTGTTCACTAGTTTTGGTGCTTTGTCCACAGTATATGTTACAAGCCCTTTATTTATGTTTACACTGCACTTAGTTTTTACGCAGAATTTCACCTGTTTATATATTTAATTCTCAAATTAGCTCGGAGCCGATACTTTGCGTGGCTAAGTAGCGCCCTCTCTTTTTTATTTTTTTATTTATTTATATAACGTAGCCTTGTCTCACTCCTCGATACAATGGTATGGGATTTGTTTGCTGATTCTGTACTCGGACGGACATGGTGGCAGCTTCGTAGAGACATCTCATCACTTGGATGTATGACGCTGCAGGGACTCCAGAACAGCCCAGATTTCAACCGAGTCAAAGGCCTTCTCATAGTCCACGAATGCAATCTTCGCGCAAGACGGTTCGTCATCACTCTTGAAAACCGCTTATAGACGTGGCTCAGTAGGGACATGGGACGATAGTTCTTCAGCAGGTTTTTGTCCCCCTTTTTGAAGAACAGGACGACCACACTCCTACTCCACGCCTCCGGAGTTCTCCCTTCGAAGAGGCAGAGTTAAAAATCGTCTGAAGTTCCCTAAGTACCGGATTACCTCCCGCTTTTAATAACTCTGTGGTAATGCCGTCCTCTCCAGAGGCTTTTCCATTTTTAAGCTGTCCAAGAGCAGTCTTGATTTCGCAAATACTGACTTCACGCAGGTCTTCGGAGAAATGGCGTGTTAATGTTGCTCTAGGATCCTCATTTTCGGGATTAGGTCGAGATGTATGCGTATAACCGGTCGTAGAAGTCCTCTACTTCCGAAAGTACTGCCGGCTTGGAAGAAACGACTTCTCCCCTTGCTGTGGTCAACTTTGCCGGGTGGAGCCACCCGATTGTACGAACAAATTCCAAGAGATTGTACGAACACCTTAGACCCCCGATTCTGCTTAATAGCTCTTTCAATTGCAAGAGTATTGGAGCACCGGTATCGTGTCGTAAGCGCCTGCTGATCTCTTGCTTTAATTGCCGTTTCTTGACGAAGTGACAGGTGGGTTTTCACGTCGTTTCTTCATGAGCCCTAAAGTCTCTTCTGAAAGATTGGACTTCCTGCCCTTACGCTGCATGCCAGAATATCTCGTGCCTTCTTCCCTGAGAATTCGAACTACATTTTCGAGGTTCTGGTTTACGTCAGATGTGGTTTTCACAGCAGCGAATCGGTTCTCCGGGATTGACTGGAATGTTTCAGATCCCGCAATGGTTTGGAGCAGCTTTGGTCGGAGCGTGGACTTCATCAGACGGACGCGCTCGGCCTTAAAATTGATATTCAGAGAGCCCCGGAGAAGTCGGTGATCACTACCGGTATTGAACCTGTTAATCACTGAGACGTCTCTGAATATATGCCTCTTGTTCGTCATTATGAAGTCGATCTCATTTTTGGTCATAGTGTAAGGGCTTTGCCACGTCAACTTCCTTTGCGGCTTGAAGAAGGAGTTCATCAAGAAGAGCCCCTTCCGTTCAAGGAAGTTGACAAGCATTTGCCCTCTATGATTCCTGCTTCAAAATCCATGGAGTCCAACTACCGATTCGCTGCAATTCTGTACTCCCACTTTAGCGTTAAAGTCCCCCATTACAACGTTGTAGTTGGTTTTTGTTGTGAAGTGGAGGGCCCTCGATATGTCATCGAATAATTCTTCCACTTCATCGTCCGAGTGTGTCGAGGTCAGTGCGTACTGTTATACGTGATTTCTTTATTGGTTTTTAAAAAAAAAACACTATTCATGAAACTAAATTTAATTTAGAAACATAATTTATTATTCAATGAAATAGAAAATTATTACAATGAAATAGAATTAATTAAGGATTTAGAAATAGATTTAGTGGTTGCGGTTTAGAAAACTTCTGCACTAGGGGGGTAATGTGGGGGGGGAGGGGGGGGACTATTCCCCCTATCCCCCTGTACCATTCCCATCATGCGAATTTGCTCCGTTCTTGAGATATTGGCAAAAACTAATCTCATAATTCTAACCTTAAAATTTTATCAACAATTTAGAAACTCAGTGGCCTTAATTGGCCAGATTCTTAAAAAACACTCTAGGGGTAAGACCGACAAGACTACATAGAGTCGGAGTAAAAATAGTCAGCTTTGAGTTAAGTTTCAATTAAAAGTTTAATATACAAGTGTAACCTTTCTATTTCTATTTTATTATATATTCCAGGTCAATTATATAAGGTACAAATAAAACAATTATCAATTAATTATGTTACATTTATTATTTGTATACATATTTTACAACATTTATAAGTGCAATAAAGGGATCTTCTTTTTGGTTTGTAATATCTCGTCTCCATAAATATTCCACTATAAGGTCTGCAAAATTGTCCCGATTATTATAATTATCTTTAGCAAAGAATCTTTTGACGACACGCCACTGTGCTTCTATTCTTTGTGTATGCGTGCCATCTGCGGCAACAAACGGATTTTCAGGATCACTATGATTAACTTTTTTATGAATATAATTATGATTTTGTAATCCGTCATATGCTCGCCAATAATCGGTATGGATGATGGTGCCTTCAGCGACATGCTTTTTTATTAGGGGCACCAAAACATCAGCAGACCTTATGTTCTCCGGACAGACCTCAAGCCTAAGGTCCTCACTTCCATCTTCTATCATGCCGAGGACCCAATGTCCCTCAATATGCCTGCCTGAAACAAAAAAAGAATATTTAAAATTGCTTGCCATAAATAATTTATGAATTTGTGATGTGTTTATTTTGTTATAGCTATAGCTTACCTTTGTTATCGTCATTAAAATCTTCTTTAATGGCCATGGCATAACTCCATTTGTTAGAGTATGCATACATTAAATAAAAAACTTGTGTTAGTGATACTTTAATATTCTCAAACCATGTTCCTTTTGCTCGGCTGACGTTCTTTCCTCGGCATGGTCCTTTATAACAGACGAAAGATCCAACATTTCTATTTGATGAAAATATGACAGTCATAGGTTTTTTATGAACGCGGCACATCTTTGTTTGTGGTATCATGTTATTTTCTTCAGCGAAGCTAATAGCTTGTTCGGGAGTACCAAGCTTGCGCATCACCTTAGCTAAATTGTACATTTTTTTTACTTCCTCAACGTATAGACTACGTTTAACTGGCGGTTCTTCAGAAGAAAAATCGCGACTTGTCGACGGCTGTGAGTCAGTACACTGCGACATGGTATTTATTAAACACCACGTTCGTTCGTCCGGGATGATAGCAACAGTTAATCGCGTAGGCAAAAAATCGGTGTCCAGTATATATAAGCGAGTAAGTAGTCGTGTAGGCAAAGAATCGGAGTCCAAGATTAAAGCGAAAGTCGTCGAATTAAAAGAAATTAAACAAAATGGAGAACACATTCGCGCGAGTCAAAGAGAAACAACGGAATGAAATTCGAATTCTTACAGAACACTATCTTGACTTTTGACACATTAATTAAGCGTTTTGACATATGACAAGCACTGTTATGTTGCATCCTTGTCGAACTAGAGCAAAATATGTCACTTATCCTGCTCTTAAACTGTTATTACGATCTATTTGACGTATTTCGGCGTTTATAGGTTATGATAGTTTTCTTAATTTTCTCGAAAATGGTGCAGAATTTCGCAGGACGCGAGTGGTATTTTTGTAATCAGTGACTAATCCTCTAACATATAAAATAATTTGTTTCCCCAAAATCGTGCAGAAGTTTGCTAAACCCAACCCGATTTAGTAGTCGATTATTCGACTTCCGACCCGTCCCGAGACTGATATTGAACTAACTGTCTCTGGAATGGAACTGAGGGCTTGACTCCATATCGCTGATGAAGCAGATCACACGAATGGATAGTCAGCCCTTTCCCATACGTAGCCAGAGTGTAACAGTACGCTTGCACCACCTTGAGGCTGTACCTCTCGGTGAGCTTTATAATGAGGTACGCTACCCTGTTCGACACACTGGAGATTTCTACAACGTTGTCATCTAGGGACTTAATATATTTACCAAAAACCCAACGCCACCTTGGGATTGTTGGTCTCCCTCTCGGAAGTACATTAGGTGGCCCGATTCGAGGGTTACGGTCAGTGTTGCCAACTCGGATTTTTAAAAAGGCGTAGGTCAGATAAAGAAAATTATGTAGAAATGTGAAATTGCCATATAGAAAATACGTAGATCTACGTACTTTTTTTCTTAGTGAAATTAAGAGAGTAGGGTAGGTAAAAGTAAATAAAACGACAATTTATATTACCCTAAAATACAAACAATAAATTTAAAAATAAATTACTGTGAGCAAACAAAAAATCTATGAATTATAGGTCTACCAGAATCTCATGGCAAATATAAAATCATTTATTTATATAGATATTTATATATTTGCACATAGGGTATGAAATAAATAAGGTTAAATAATGAATGGATTTTAATATATTTGTGTATAAAGTTTGGCTTATTTGCCATGAGATTCTGGTAAACTTATACCACCTGTAGTTAATTTAAACAAGTTTACTTTCAGTATCATCACTTTATTTATATTATTATTTTTTTATTATATAGTATCATTTTCAGGCAAATTAAATTTATACATATTTTTATTAAAATGCTTTAAGTGTTCCTGCGAAGGCTCGCGGTTTTTTTTCAAGCCACTTTTCGTATAAAGTAATCCTGTGAGTGTGTCAGTGTGAAGCCTATTTCTTATCTTAGTTTTCATCAAATTTATCGCAGAAAACAGTCGCTCGACATTCGCACTACTATGTGGCAATGTTAATAAATTTTGTGCAAATTGGGCCAATAAAGGAAACATTTGAGAGAAATCGCCTTTTCTTATTTTTGAAATGTGACGCCAAAACTCATCTGCTTTGATTAGCTGATCCCCTTGAAATGGAAGATTAGTGTTTCTTAGAGCTCTCCATTCCCTGTCTAATTCTGTTAAATTTGTTGGACATAATCCTGAAAATAAATATATTAAATGATTAATTTATAAACCAATAAATTAATTGAAATAAGGTATTTTTAATAATTATTTAATCAATTTTAAATAAGATGCAGACTCAATTCATAAATGAAATATTTGAAGTTAATGATAAACATATTACCTGGAAACATTTGCCCTAAATGAGCTATAGATGGTACAGAACGTTTTAAATTTGAGTCCAGCAATATGTCGGGGTTTAAAAACCTTAAATTTTTCAATCTTTGTCGGTGCTCATCTTCAAAGGGAAAGCGATTTTTTATTTGGTTAAGACTTTCAATGTAAAATTCAAGACATTTTTTTCTTAACTGTCTTATTTGATCTGGATGAATACTGTTTCTGTTCATTATAATTAAAGCAGCAACATTGCCTCCTAAGTAAATGTCTTCCAGGGGTAAATGGTTTTCAATTTTTTCAAAATCAATTTTCATTATTTTTAATTCCAATAATTCCAATGCTGCAACTTTGTCATGGACTTGCATGCTTGTTTTTTCCTCTTCAGTTAATTCCAAATATTCTGGCTTTAAAAAACATTCCAATATAGTCTTGTAGGTTATAAACATTTTTTCATATAGCAAGTAGAGTTTTGGACTTTCAGATTGCATTTCTTTGTTCAAATCATTGAAGTATGGCAGCACAAAACTTAAAAACTCTAAATATAATTCTGTGGTTGGTTCCAGACATTTATCAAGGATTGATTGAGCCGCAAGTAATCTGTCAGTTAACACAGCACTTTGAAAATATAGTTTCAATGCTGGTAGTTGTTCAAGAAGCCTTTTACAACTTGTAACAAAGACAGCCACCTTGTTTGGGCAGGGTGTAATAGTTTATGTGGTTTAATATTTACAAAACATTGAAACTCTTTGTAGTCTCCAATACGTTTTGGACTATTCTGTATATAGTTGTAGACATCACGAGCAAAGTCCTCTACACCTCGTGGTAATTTTTTGCAAGCATATGAGGCACAAAGATGAAAAGAGTGACATATACATTTGATTAGAAACAGATTCGGAATATCTTTTGCAAACAATTTTGACAAGGAATGATGTTGTCCAAACATGGAATTGGTTCCGTCAGCTGCAAATCCAACCATATTTTCCTTGTATGGAATATTCTTTTCTTCAAAATATTTTGTACAAGTATTATGTAAAGCTGTAGCCGTACCATCAACAACTGGTATTATACATAGAAAACTATCTTCAACATGAAAATCAACTGCAGTTCTTACAATAAGTGCCAAATGTTTAATTGATGATCTGTCTGTGCTCTCATCAACTATTAGTGAAAACTTGTTTTTTTTTAATATTTCAATTAATTGGTTTTCTGCTACTTTACCAGTAACATTTGTAACAATAGCATGTGCCTTTGTTCTTCCAAAAGTTAATTCTGATGCAAGCTTTGAATCTTGGGCAACTGATTGTATAAGATCCTTTAGATCATCTGCTAAGCTAAATGGTAGATTGTGCTCTGCTAGGAAACATGCCATCTTTATTTCTCCAGACTTAATTTTATCTGTGAATGACTTTGATGCAGACCCAGGCATCATTGAAGTAATAGTAGGTTGAAGTACTGCACCTGAAATTATCATGAATTTATCATGTGTAAATGCTGGTGTATGTCAGATTGGCGGGTGTATGAGTATAAAATTTCTTACCAAACGATTCTGACATCAGGTTGGCGACTCACTTATCATTGTAAATAACTCAGATTTTAAAGAGGTACATTGAATTTATTTACAGGTACTAACTAGTACATTAAAGGTATATTTATAATATAATTACTGAATCTATTTTTATACTCATACACCCGCCATTCTGACGTACACAAATGCTGGCTGTAAAATAATAATCTAAAACTGAAACCATAACCCTTCACATCTGATGATTAAATAAACTTACATTCAGAATATTTACATTACCTAATTCTTTCTTACACTTTATTAGAAAAGCAAGTAAATAATTTAAAACCAAAACAAAATACCACACCAGTAAAGCAAGTAGACTTAGACCACACCAACCTTTAATATAATTCTTATGTTTAATAGATTCCGCATGCTTTGTCAAAACTCTTTTACCTCCACCACATTTCAAGTCGCACTTGCAGACATTACAATAACAATAGTAATCTCCTTTGTCGCTTTTTTTAATCCAACTGGAATAATTTTTGTCTTTTTCCCATAATTGTAAGTATTTTTGTTCTTTCTTTCTTTTTTTAGTAGGAGTAACATTCTGCTCTTCCTCACTGTCACTGCTTATTTCCATAATTGAATCCAATTAAATGGAGCAGGAAGTTGAAAAATAATATTTTTTTTAAATATTTTTTTAGGTTATGAAGATTCACTTTGACACTTTGACATTTCATTTTTTTTTTAATTTATGGCTCCTCCGTTTCAAATGAATGGCGCGACGTGTTGAGTAGCGAGGCGAGGGGTGTGCGTTAGTTAGTATGAAACGGAACGTTTATTGATTTTTTTTTGCGAAAGTAAAGGTAAATATGCCCATTCAGTCTATTTTGCAAATTTGAACAATTTTGATAGAAAATACGTAGATTCTGGGACTAAAGTTCGTAGGTTTGCAAGAAAGGTTTAAAGTACGTAGATCTACGTAAAAAGACGTAGAGTTGGCAACACTGGTTACGGTGTCCTCTCCCTCTCTACGGACTTCACATAACCCTAATATGTGCCAGCTAATATTCCCAAGTTCTACCTCAAGTTGCGCTAGATGCGAGTCAAGCCGTAGCGTGCGTCCGTTGTACGTCGCAAGGGTCCGGTGATTCTTAGCACCCCCCGTCCCACCGTTACCATCGTCGCCACCATGACGAGGAATAGCGGTGATGCCGGGAACTGGGGGCCGTGGCTTGCGTGTGTGCTACATCTGAAGGAATTGCCCATAATCGCCACGCTGGGCAGGCGGGTTGGCGATCGCAGGACGTAGATTCTGGCACCGGTGACGCTGCTGCCCATCGCCGGCCTGTGGTATTTAGTTACGCCTATTTTATTTGATGGTTATACCGCCATCAGTCGGTCGCCAGAGCCTCGTTTGCTGGTCGGCAGGATGCTCCACGGGCAGGTGAGGTTGGCTTGGGGCACTAATGTGTAGTTTGCGCCCCCTTACATCCCTTTTTTGTTTTACGAGTAGGAAATGCATTTACGCATTCCGTCCGGATTTAGGGACCGGGATGGATATGTGGGACTCCCGGTGCAGAAGACCCCGTCCTAGCCACTAAAACCTCCTCGGATGTGTGCCATACCACAAGGCGACAGAGCTCGTGGCTTACTACTGGCCCTGCCAGCGGCCGTCGCTGAAAATCCGACCTAACTCAAATACCCGCTACCGACACTGTGAGCTGTAAAGGCGCGTCTTTCTGCTGCCGCCGTCCCTTATAGTGACGAACTCCCCGTAAATCCACCACTGGAGACGGAGGTCAGGGGCCGACGCCCTTTTACGACGGCGTATTATTGCGGCAGCGTTTGACCTGCGAGCGCATGTTCTCGTAAAATAACCTACCCAGTTTAAATGTAACTCAATACATACACATGAATACCAAACAGTTATTAAATTAATAAGAAAATATTTTTTATTGTTTTCCTAAGCAGACCATCATTGTAGACCCTCGTTGTCGGAAGTCAGATTTCGTAGCCTCATTATTTCCGTCAACGATCTATAGTCTATAGTATATGTGGTTTACTCAATAATTTGTTGGCGTCCAAATCTGATAGTGCTATGCCGTCCAGACTTTTGACGCGACTTAGTGCAAAGTTATTGTCCGGTGACCCCATGAAAGACCGACGCAAATTATGCATCATCATTTCATTTTTCATCCATGTTGTGTGGCATTTCTTGTATATTTTGTATACTCTATAAATAAGGGCCAAGTCCAAAATGGTGCAGATATCCCAGTCAGATGACTTTTTAATTCATCTACCTGGGCGGAGTTCGAGCCTCCTGAGGCGCTTTGTGTAATGAACACTTCGTCTTTTCGTTTATCGGAACGACACATATTACTTTAAATAAGTTACTCAATAATTTGTTGGCGCCCAAATCTGATAATGCTATGCCTTCCAGACTTTTGACGTGACTTAGTGCAACATATATTTGCCCTTTTGCAAAGTTTTTTTTGCCATGGTCAATTACGGCTATTTCGAGGGTGGTACCCTGTAGTTTATGGACTGTAACCGCTCAGCTTAATATTAGGAGCAGCATACAGTGCTCCACATCACCATAACCTCTTAATACCTGAAACGTAGTAGTAGATGGAAGTATGGGTATGCAACCATTTCTATCTTTTAGCCTAGGCCCAATAGACTCGTCATCGAATTTAACAAAGACGGCTTCTGGTAGCTCTCCAACCTCAATTTGATCTCTCCTCAAAGCTGGCCATTTGATTTTTTTTATTACGCCCATAGTACCGTTCACGAGGCCTTCTGATGCAGCGATGTTGCGTTTCAACATTACTCGGGATTCGATATCAATTTTTATCGATGGCAGAAAACCACCACAGCTATTGACGTCTTCGGGAATTACATTATCTGATGGTGTTTTACCATATGTAGCTACTTCACAAGCCTCATCCATTGCGTTGATTTGATAAGTTCGGTACTGCTTTGCATTTTCTTTGCTAATTTTCATCGTTATAATCGTCGACTTGCCTTATGGTGGGGGGAAAATTTGTACTGCGGCTCTATCCGCAAATTCACCCGTTAAAGGCACATGGCGCCACTCGCATAATAATTCTAGCTGATCCGTCGTCAGTTCACCTACCCGTAAGCTGTTTAATAAATCGATGAATTCCCTATCATCAATCAAATCAAAAAATCAAAAAACTCCAATTTCATTTTACCGGAGGAAGTTGAAATATATCGCCAAATACCAAAATGTTAACCCCTACCGAATAATTTGTCATTGTTCTTATATTCTTGAAGTCTAAGGTGAATTATTCTAATTACGTAGCGCCATTTACGTCTTTCGGTCTCGAGTCTTTGACCAGTAATTTTTTTGTATGTCATAGTATTTTTTTTTATCGGAAATCTACTGTTGGAGCGTAACAACGCTTAATATGTTGCACAATTAATTTCAATAGAAATGATTTACCACTACCTGCACCGTCCGTGATAAAAAGTAACGATTGACTTTCTTGTCTTTGCAAATCGTTTTCGATTGCCGATGAAATTTTCTGAAACAAATTCCTCTGTTGTACATTTAATCCGCGGTTGCTCCAAACGAATAATTCATCTGTCATGATGGCTAGATCTTCCATGTCTTCACAAAAATTATCATCGTCATGAACAATTTCTTCACCAACACATAACATGGGTGCATTGCCAATATTGCTTTCACGCGCAGCATTAAGTGCGGTAGCTTGAGCATCAGCCTGTTGAATAATTAGTTCAGCGTAACCGAATTGTTCTGCGCTGACATTGCCCTGTAACGGGCGAAGATCACTTTGACGTCTTATAAAACACTCTTCAGGAAATTCATTTTCAAACAGTAACTCGCGTTCAATACGAAATGGTATATGGCATACTATTTAACTGTAATAGTATGCTTCTTTATCACTATTAATTGTATAATAACGGGTACGTAATACTACTGCTCTATTTCTAACGCGCATTCTAGAGTTGTCTTGCAATCTGATATACTTTACTGGCGAAGTATCTTCGGCCCTTGGTTCTGCATCTCCGCTGTCCTCTGACATGTCGTATTAGAGACAGTTTCAAAACGGATGGCAAATTCCGCAAGGCTTAAATTCTCCAGTTCGATTGGGCGTAATACATAACGATCAAAAATGTTATTATAAATACTTGTTTCGGCACTGTCAAATCACAAGTCTGAATCGTTCCTCTGGCCTGTTTTCATAAATAGTTATTTATGAAAACCGTCTTTCGCGACGACTTTAAGTCAAACAGCATAATCTGTATGCGCATTCGGGTGCACTCACCATGCGTTGATTTAATATAGACATTGATACTGAAAACAATTGTTTCCAAATATCACCTTGTCTCTTAGCATTCGAAATAGCTTTTCGAATTACGTCACCCGTATCGTGAGGTTCACATTTACTCGCATATTTTGCAACGTAGTAGGCTACAGCGGAAACACCACACGGTTGGACGTCTATATTTTCCCTCCATAGTCGATTGTAATTGTTGACCATGGTGAAGTTCTTTTCAATAAGCAGAATCGTCCGTTGTTAGCAAGTGCTTCGTCTGGCCCTAGACACACTGTATTATTACTTGGTCGCTTCGGAAAATCAAATCGACAACCATCAGTTTGGCGGTTTTTTCTACATGTCGCGGTGTGCTTATGAATTTGTAAATCCTCGACTAATTTACGCAACGTAGAGTCATTGGGACATAATGAACATGAAACCACCTTTTTAATTACGTTAATACCTTCTGGAGTAGAGAATTCTGGAATATTACTACACCAGACCAACATATGCAGATGTGGGCTTCCGCGGTTTTGAAATTCGACTCGATACGAAAAGTCTTCAATAGCACCACCCAAGCAAACTTTATTTTCCTTTATAAATCGCATGAGAGCGTTAACACGCAAAGGATATTGTCGTGCTACCACTATTGGGTGTTTTTGCACTAGATTCAAGCGCTCTGGGAAAGACAGACGTTCGGCGTCATCGATGTTGTCTCCGTCAGCAATAAGCAACGCTTTTATCATATCTGACCAATTTAAATCATTGCAGGAAAATGTCAAAAACCACGTGGGAGGCCCTAAACTTCTAACCGTTGCAATTAATTCAGAACAACATTTCTGCCAATATGACGCCGATCCTCGAATATTTCTCATTGTAAGATGCATGTTATCCACAAGTCCTTTTGGTGTTTCCTCTCCATTACCTTGTCGCATTCTACATGACACAGATACATTTGACTTAGCACGAAAATATTCAACAATGGATAGAGCATAAAATAAATAATCATTTCTTTTGAACCTCTTGGCAACACTCATTATCCGAATTTGGAAGAAGTCATGGGGGGGGGGGGTGTCACGCATTGTTTCTTTCCACGCCAAAGTCATTTTTGCCATTTGGAAAAAGAAAATACCAACACAATTCCTCCATACGACGTTCACGCTCCAAATTTAAGGATGGTGCAGTTTTCTTTAGATGATGGCTAATCTCATTGCATCATCTGTAGAAGAGATATTCATATTTACAACACTTTCTAAATTTGGTACATTATCATCTATATTTTGGAGCATGCTTGTTTATTCGATATAAATGCCACCCAAAGAGTCATTGACTGGTAGCGGAGAATGGTTTGATGATTTCTTTTTTTTTTTATACTGCTACCTCCAACATAATCGGAGCCTGTATTTTCAAAGGTCAGTCATTCTAGTTGTCTTTTATGCCTCTCGCACTTTTATACCGCCTCTTTTTTGTCATTCATTTTTTCATTGTAGTGGGTGGGACTCCCACTTGTACATTTTACTATTTATCTAATCTTTCATTTTATTTCTCTATTTTATTTTTACACGGGGAAATAAATGTGTCCATCGGTTTTTATTCACCTACGTTACTGACATACATTTTTTTTGCAATACATTATTTGTATCTTATTTTCTTATCTATTGTTTTATTTACAGTATTTTATTTCTTAATCTTTTCAATTTGCATTCCCAAGCATAATCTTATTCTAGTTTTATTTTACTTACATTTCTAAATTATTATTACACTATTTCTAACATTTATAATTTTCATTTTCTTTTATATAATTATATGCCTATCTTAATATAGTTCATTATATTACAGTCAAGCATACATAAATTTTATTTGATCGAATCGTAATTTTTGTTCTTCCACTTCCCTTGAGCGCCGCATGTAATTTTGTCCAAGGCAAGGAATCATCTTAGCCCTGCAGAGAATTTTTGTAGTGGTTTTCTCTTTGTTGTAGCTCGGGTAGATGCCAGGCTCTTGGGTTGGGAAGTTTTTTCAAGGTCGCCGTAGACTGAATATATGCTTGTTTAGAGATGACATCAGCTACTTTTATTATTATAATGTCATCCCCGTTTTCATCATCCATGTTTGTGTTGTTGACGGCTGTTTTTTTGTGACTTTGCTATAGCGTCCCATTTCTTGCGAATTGGGTAGTCAGAGCTGAAAGCATTGTGGTTTGTGTTTTCGAGCTTGGCTCTTTTGCAGTTTATGCAGGTATTAATCCACACCTTTTGACACCACTTTCACAAAATTCTGAACGGTTTTACCAATTTTGTGGATTTTTAAAGTTTAAAACTGCGTATCTCGATTGCGGAGCGACTTATTCGACGCGTTCTTTCGACTGCGGACGGGGGGAGACTAATGGTTTGATGTTACTGGAATAGTTTTTGGGAGTAACTGAATTACTTGTGCTGTTTTTTCTAGGGGATTACTAGTATGTATTATCGGATGAGGGGATAGATTGTTGTAATTGCGACGCAAACGATTGATTTTGTATTTCTCGAGCTATAATTAATGATGTTAATGAGAATACATTGAGATTTACCCGAAAGCTTCCTTCTGGCACTTTATTTGGTGACACAAAATCTGCTACGTAAAATGGCATGCAAGTCGTCTAGATCACTAAATCTATGCAACAAGCGGTGCCATTAATAGGAGCAGTAGCTCACCACGCGCGTGGGAATCAAACAAAAGCTAAGTCTGATTATAATCAAGTGATAATTATCACTCAAAGTTTTACAATGAACTGCTATCGAAATAGCGTTTGCCGTAAGTATCCCATTCGAGTGTTCTCTGAAAAAACTTAATACAGCATTTTTTAAGTTAGGGAAACCATCAGCACTGTTGTCATTTTCTACATTGATGAGTATAAGTACTACGTATAGATAGCCATCTCTCGATTTTGTATTTTATACCGCCATCTAGTTCCCTGACCCCATACTACTTAGTAGTAAATACACACACACACACACAGACGTATCGTACCAAGCTACCTACATAGACAGGATGACTTTTTACCGTCGAGAAATTACAGAGAGTGATTCTAGACCTCAAATACAACTTTTTCTATGGGAACAATAGAAAAAGTTGTATTTAAGGTCTAGAATCACTCTTTATTTTCCCGACAGTAAAAAAGTCATCCGATAAATACATGAATATATTTCCAATACCGGTTACTTTAATATTATGAATAAACAAAAACATTATTTTTCTAGAAAATATTTATTTATTTCTAATTTTATGGCGTACATAGTAATTATGAGCTAATTGTTTTATTTGGTCGTTCTCATCATAAACTGTGTTTTTGCCACATAACAAATTGCTAACATCTTTGCACCAATTAAAAATTACTAGATGTATGCTTTTTTTTAAAAGAAATTATTTTAATTTAACTTTATGTTGGTCACATTTAATAAATTCCAGTGAAACAAGAGTGGTGGTTACCAATTCTATATAATTCAGTATTTGTTTGGATTCACAATTCGTTTTCAAAATTTCAATTGCAATAATTTCTATATTCATTATATATTCCAGCAAATATTTACTGGGTTAGTGAATAATACATTTAGGGCCGATTTTTCAATCCTCAGATAAACATACAGATAGCGTTTATTCGACCGATAGCCAAAAAACCAGTTGTTCAATCGTCAGATAGACTTTATTCGACGAGTAATTCCATTATCGAAGGAATAAGTCTATCTGACCCTTTAACGGCCCGATAACCGCTATTCCATAGATAAACGTTGAAAAAGACGTTGATTTTTAATTGTTGAAAGTTTGACGTTAGGTTTCATATTTTAGAATTAAGTTACAAATGCAATAATTAAAAATGGATATTTTCGATAGCATTGATATTAACCGTAATTCAAATGAAAGAAAGGAAAGAATTATAAGGTCGAGGGCTGACCATTATAATATGTGGGATTCAACAGAATTCCATCGTCGATTCAGACTTTCTAAAGAATCTGTACAATATTTACTGTTCCTGATAAAAGATAAAATCGAGACGAAAACGCAAAGGTAAGTTTCTGAAACACTGGAAGCTGTCGGCCGCGCCTTTTATCTATGTTGACGAGAAAATGTATGTTTAATGTTTCGGAAACCAGTGCATTCCACCCATGTTGCAACTGCTGATTACATTAAGATTCTTTGCAACTGGGAGTTTTTACATCACTGTAGGTGATTTCGGAGGCGTTCATAATTCCACTGCATGCCGTATCATAAACAAATGTGTTGATGCTATAGCGTCATTGAGGAAAACTTATATTAAGTTACCAAGAAGTCAAGTAGAAATAAAGAAAACCCAAGAAGAATTTTATAAAATAGCTAGATTCCCTCAAGTGGTTTCAGCTATAGATTGCACTCACATAAGGATTCAGTCACCTGGGGGAAACACAGCCGAGGAATTCAGAAATAGAAAAAGCTTTTTTTCGTTTAATGTGCAGGCAATGTGTTCAGCTGAATTAATATTTCAAGACATAGTTGCACGGTGGCCTGGTTCCACTCATGACAGCACAATATTTGCTAACTCATCAGCCAAATTTAAATTTGAGAATAGTGAATTTGGCAATGGAATAATACTTGGGGACAGTGGCTACGAGCTAAGCAGGTACTTGCTGACCCCTTTCCACGAACCAAATTCACAAGCTCAAAGTTTGTATAGTGAGTCACAAATCCGAACAAGAAATGTTATTGAGAGATGTTTTGGTGTGTGGAAGAGACGTTTCCCAGTTTTGAGCATTGGTTTAAGATGTAAACTTCCACTTGCTCAAGATGTTATTGTAGCATGCGCTGTTCTGCACAATTTGGCAAGGATAAAAAATGAAGATGAACCACCAGAAAATCCAGATGTTCAAATTCCTCCTGAGGCGTTGTTCCCTCACAACACTGTTATGCCCAGTGGTGAAGAAAGACCTGATATCTGACTAGGAATATTATATTACAATATTTTCATTCTTTAAGTTTAAGTTAATTATGTTTATGTAGAAGATGTGGTATCAAATGTTTATATAACATTAAAATTAAAAAGAAACATTAAATAATAACTTCTATCAGTAAAATTTTAGTTTCACTTAACTATACTTTGTTATAGATATGTATGTCTCTTTTACAGAAAATACATTCATTGGGTAATGTTGTTCATCATAATAAATAAATAAATACAAAATTAAAGACAAAATAATTTTTATTTCAAACTATAATCACAACCAAATATTATAAGTAATGTTTTAACTATTTATAACTAAACAAAAATCATAATTAAATATTATCAAATATTTGACTTGGTGCGGATGCATGATTTAATTTTTGAAGCAATAAAGCATGTATTTCTTGCTTTCTCTTCTCATCATTATGTTAATGTTGCATTTTTAATTTATGTTCCTCTTCTTTGAATTTCGTTTCTTTTCTGGCAGTCTCCATTTGCAACTGTACAAGTTCCAAGCGAACTTCACTTAATTTGTCTAGCTTGGAGGTGACACTTGCTTTTGTCGCTGTGTTTGTTTTTAAAACATTTGACACCCTTCTTTTCAAGGTCTTTGGGTGCCATTTGTTCCAATTATTTTCTGAAAGCATTAAAAATATTACTAATTCTAAACACAATCAGTTACTAAAATAAAATTGTAAACATCACCACTTTGGTATCATTTTCGTAATGTCATCAAACATGGCAAACATTAAATATTATAGTTTTATTATTATGGAGAACAGTTCATAGTCCGCAGTGTGGAGTTCAAGAGAAATTTATAATTACCTTTTTGGGTGTCATTGTCCTCGACGATTTCTAGAATTATTGACTTATCCATATTATCTAAAAAGGAACAAAATAAATAAAATTAATCACAATATTGGAATTTTAATTACAAGCTATTGCACAGTGGACCGGATTCTAAGGCACTATCTGTGTGTGATAATTTGATGTGAAAAATACCTTGTATACTTTACATACCTTTATGCCGAGTCATTTACTAGACTAGTTTGAGATATATTTTCATTTATGTTTGATATTTGAATATCAGCATTAAACTGGTCCAAAATTTCTCCGACAGGAATAGGTTCTGAAAAATATTTTTAGAAGTGTTAGGTTCTGTTTTGGGACAGGCACATACTTGGAGATTCATTCAAAAATTCTTTACATACATAAGCACCTACCTGAAATAGTATCACTGTCATGACGTGCTTTAAGGCCTTTTATGTTTGAACACATGCTAAGCACCTTTTCCTCAATTTCATTAAACTCAGGAGCATTCGAAGGGCCCCCTCCGGTTTTATACATTTCTTGCCTCCGCAGAGAGGATTTTTTTTAATGTTTTTTTTTAAGCCTTCGTATTTGAGTTTTAAGGTTTTCCACGAACGGAAACTTGTTGTAATTCCGCATGAGTTAAAACTATCCTCAATTTTCTTCCATGCGGCCTCTTTATCTTTATTAGAAACTGCATCGGTCTTTTTATTTTCAATTGTCACTTTATATTTGTTGACTAAACTTATGAGTAACTGAATTTCTGCCTCATTAAAGTTCGCTGACCGCTCTCTTTTTTAGACTCCATTATATCTACAGCTTCAATTATCAAAATACCTATTCCAAAAAAATTACAAACGACAAAACTAAAAATAATAGACACGGGGTGTGACATGACAATGACGTTATTGACAGAAATTGTGAAAAACATCTGTCTTGCTCTAATGCTTGTCTAAGCAATATATTTGTCTCGCTTCTTTGAAGTTGGAGTTCCCAGAATTGAATTATTATGCCAGGTAGTTATCAATGGAATAAATAACAGTCGAAAAACCGGTGAGCATTTATTCATCTGATAAACACCCAAATAATTTTATTCTTTAGATAGTGAGGGGACTTATGTTATTGAAACGAGTGTATTTGGAAGAAGATGATTTATTACTGATCAATTAGCGCAACGATCTTAATATTTATACGCCATCTGACTTACATACTACTTATTACACTACACCTCGGGGGGCGAATTAAAAAAAAAAAATGTTTTGATACAATTTTTTTTTTTTTTATGAATAGGTACATAATATCTGAATTTAGGTTTTAAATGGTTTAGTTCTATTTTTATGGACAATATAAGGCTTATTACATTTTAAAATTTTTACATTTAGTCCTAAATCTTCTAAAATTACAAATGGTCCAATCCACTGTGTGTCCAGTTTATTTGCCGCTTCATTTTTAATTAAAATTAGTTGTCCATTTGTATAAGTTACATTATTTGTATATTTATCGTAATTACATTTACGATTTTGTTTGCTTAAAATTAAATTTTCACGAGCATCTTGCTGCGCTACTTGTAACTTAAACTTAAGATCTAAAGCATAATTATCTGGGTTATATAACGGTTCAATATATTGACTTACTCTACAAGGTATTACACTAGGTCTACCAAAAACTAGCTCGAATGGTGTGTATTTCGTTTCTGTGTGAACAGTATTATTAAAACTAAAACACCAAAAAGATAACCATTGACTCCAGGTGTCTTTCTGACCATCACACTGAATGCGTAAGAAAGCACCTAAATTTTTATGCGAATTTTCAAGTGCACCGATAGATTGGTGGTGGTAAGCTGTAGAAGTTAATTTTTGTATATTTAAAATTTTACATACCTGTTCCATTACAGTAGATACAAACTCTGTCCCACGATCTGTAGCTATGGTGTTTGGTATCCCGAACCTTAATATAAAAATATTAACTAATGCTTTTGCTATACTTACCGTGTCCTTATTTTTTAGAGGATAGGCCTCTACGAACTTAGTTAATTCACATTGAAGTGTTAAAATGTAACAATTGTCTTCAATGTCCTTTTGCAAAGGTCCTACGACGTCAAGATAGATCTTTTCAAAAGCATGTGAAGCCGTTGTAGTTATGTCCATGGGCGCCTTGACATACCTACAATGTTCATTTTTTGACACTGAATGCACTTGCACACAAATGTTTTAACATCTTTATCCAAGCCTGGCCAGTAAAATTTTCTTTTAATATTATTTGTCATTCTACGCACACCTGCATGACCTGCGGTGGGTAGTAAATGAAAGTCATTTAATATGTATTTTCTTTCTTCCTCATCATATATTCTTTTAACTCCTCTTAGAACATAGATACGTGGACCACTCCAGTCCTTACGTTCTTTTATTTCTTTTAACAATTCTTTTATGAAATTTTCAATTTCATTATTCTTTACTATGCATAGTTCATTTATTTTTCTAGTTTTACAAAATTCTCCTAAGTTAGTCACAAATTCAGCTCGCGTAAATTGTGCCCTAAAGTTAAGATTAATATATAATATTTTTCTACGTAGACTATAAATAAAACATTCTTTCTCTTCGTATAAGTTATCATTATTTTTCAATTTATTTAACTCCTCATTATTTATAAAAGTCATTTCCACTGAATCATTTGGTATCTTTAGTACCTCAACTACTCGTGGTTGATCAGGCCACAATTCGTTAGGTTTACTAATTTTAATTGTATTATCCTGCTCTACTTTATTTTCTAAACGCCTCTTTTGGCCTCTAGGCATAACTAACAATATTTCTTCGTTCATTTGTTTTAAAGTGTCCGATGTTATGCAATTCTAGACAAAGCGTCCGCTACGCTATTATCCTTACCTTTTACATATATAATTTTAAAGTCGTATTCTTCTAGTGCTAACCTAAACTTAAGAAGTCTACTTGAGGGGTCTTTCATTGAGAATAGATATAATAAAGGTCTACGGTCTGTCATAATCGTAAAGGATCTACCCTATACATATGGTCTAAAGTATTTTACTGCCCACACTATAGCAAGTAACTCTTTTTGAATAGTGGGGTAGTTTATTTCGGCTTTATTAAGAGGTCTGCTTGCAAAAGCTACCGGTTTCATATTTTGATTACACAAAACAGCGCCAATTGCTGTACCTGAAGCGTCAGTTTGAATGACGAATTCATTATTTTCTGAAAAATCGGGAAATTCTAATACTGGGGGACTTGTCAAAGCCTGTTTTAATGTTTCGAAACTTTTTTGACACTCTTCAGTCCAAACAAATCGTTCATATTGTCTCGTTAATTTATTTAAGGGATATGTTATTTCGGCAAAATTTTTGATAAATTTTCGATAGTAATAACAAAAAGCTATGAACCTTTTAACTTCGTCAGTATTAGTAGGTATGGGATATTTTTGTAGGATTTCGATTTTTGCAGGGTCAGGTAAAACTCCATCTTTTGAAACTAAATGTCCTAAATAAAGAATTTCTTTCTTCAAAAAATTACATTTCTTGGGATTTAATTTTAATTTAACTTTTCTTAGCCTTTCCATAACGTCAATCAAGTTTTTATTATGTACGCTCAAATTTCTTCCAAATACAACTAAATCATCTAAATAAACAAAACACTTATCAAATGTTAACCCTGACATTGCAACTGACATGGCTCTGCTAAAAGCGCTAGGACTAGTCTTAAGACCCATTGGTAATCTTTTCATTTGGTATTGACCAGTGTTTGACGTAAAAGCCGTGTATTCCCTACTTCGTTTATCTAACTCTACCTGATAGTAACTTTGATTAAGATCTAAGTGTGAGAAATAGATAGAACCACAGAGAGAGTTTAAAATTTCATTTATATTTGGCAAAGGGAACTTATCGTCCACAACGCAGTCATTAAGTTTCCGATAGTCGATAACAAGTCTCCACTTCTTATCACTATCACTTTTTTTCGGTACTAACAAAATTGGACTTGACCACTCGCTCTTAGCTTCTTCTATGATGTCATTCTTAAGCATTTCTGTAATTTGATTATTAACTTGTAAGGGGGATGTAAGGGGGCGCAAACTACACCTTATTTTACTTTACCTTAGTGCCCCAAGCCAACCTCACCTGCACGTGGTGCATCCTGCCGACCAGCAAACGAGGCTCTGGCGACCGACTGATGGCGGTATAACCATCTACATAATAGGCGTAGCTAAATACCACAGGCCGGTGACGGGGAGCAGCGTCACCGGTGCGAGAAGCTACGCCCTGCGATTGCCAACCCGCCTGCCCAGCGTGGCGATTATGGGCACAACCTCCACATGCAGCACACACGCAAGCCACGGCCCCCAGTTCCCGGCAGCCCCGCTATTCCTCGTCATGGTGGCGACGATGGTAACGGCGGGACGGGGGGTGCCAAGAATCACCGGGCTACGGGAGGCCACCACAACCGACTGACCCTTGCGACGTACAACGGACGCACGCTACGGCTTGACTCGCATCTAGCGCAACTTGAGGTAGAACTTTAGGTGAAATTAGGTGGCACATATTAGGGCTATGTGAAGTCCGTAGAGAGGGAGAGGACACCGTAACCCTCGAATCAGGCCACCTAATGTACTTCCGAGAGGGTGACCAACAATCCCAAGGTGGCGTTGGGTTTCTGGTAAATAAGTCCCTAGTTGACAACGTGGTGGAAATCTCCAGTGTGTCGAACAGGGTAGCGATAGTATTTGTAGTTCCAGCACAAAATGTAAAAGCGACTGGCTGTTTATATTTTTTAAATATGCCTCTGACCATAAACACCAGTGTGTGGTCAGCAAAACATTTTGTTTGTGTACTGCCATCGTCGCAAAATCCTTTTATTTGGTCATTATGTTGGTCATAAGTCAAATTGGCAGCAATGGCCATCTCATCAAATATGACCGTACAATATTTATGAATTTCGGGCATTTTATCCACCCGTTTCTTTAAGTGTTCAAAAATCACACCTGGACCCCCAGGCAACAAAAATATATTTCTCATTAATTTATTTAGTGTGCTTTTTTTTGGTAAAACACATATTAGGCTTAATAAGCGATATGCTTTTGGGCTTGGTTTATATAGAGATAACGCAAGAATTTTTTCATCCAGAGTGAAGCGATGTGCCTTGGGATGTTTCATAGACTGCCTTATTTGCATATCAAAGAAAGTTTTTGCTGGAGATAAATTCTTTGTGACTATTTCGTATGCTTCTGAATGTATTAATTTTCTGGATATTTTTAACTTCTGGACAAGTCCAGCTTTAGCTTTATACAGCTCTATTTCAGGCTGGTTTTTCAGTTGATTACCTGAAAACAAAATAGGCATAAAAATTTGACTAATATTTTTTTCACCCCTAGTTGCATCTATGATGGGCTACATAATTGTGTTTTTTACAGAATTATGTTGTATAAATAAAAACAAAAACAAAATGAGCAAGTGTGAGTCGGACTGCACCAAGGATATTCTGGATCTGTGCCTGCTTATTCATGATCAGTTAACAAACAGACAGACAGTTACACAATTATTATGATGTGTAATTAGTGTACAGTAGGAGCTAATAAATTACTTACTCTTAAAAGTATCTGTATTGCACATTTTAGTAGTAGTGGTTTGTAGCTTAGGGGAGACCGGGGATGGTTGACCAACTTTTTACTTCAGCTTCAATATTTCTGATGTTTAGCTTGATTTATAAAAAACAAAAGTTGATACAGATAGAATAACTATTCAGGTACCTAAAATACTAAACTATAAACTATATATTTCTCGTAATTATACTTAATTAGTTGATTTTCTAAACCCCTGACATTTGGTAATTTTTCATCTTTTTTAAAGTTTTTTTCCGTATTTGCTTCATTTTTATTTCAAGTAGATTTTCTTTCTCAGGAGTGTCTGTATATATGGTGCTTTTACGTTTTCGTATATTTATTCTACTTCCTAGCCGCGGCACTGCTTTTGGAAAAGGTTTAATCTCTACAGGAATGACAAAACTGTTACGCCATTGTTTTTGAAATAATCGAGTACCTCGATAGACAGATGTGAGTCGTGGTTGTCCAAGAGCAGAAGAATAGGCTTTTCTTTACTTGGTTTAACGTACTTGAAAAAATACTTAGCGTATTTTATAAAATTTTGTTCTTTCATCTACCCAGACAAATTGGCATCACCGTCTGAACCCACAGGACCCGCCTTAAGAAAATGGTCTTTGAAGTAAACTCTTGGGAATACAAAAAACGGGGGAATCATGTTGCCGAGAGCTGAAATTGCTATTGCAATTGTCACTAAAGTGCCTCTTTCAGCCGAAGTCATTTTTCCTAAGTTTTTAATACCCCGGCGAGCTATAACTCTATTAGGCACATGAACTGTTGTAAGTCCCGTCTCATCCACATTCCAAATATCACCTGGGCTCAGGTTTAGTCGTACGTAAACAGTTTTCAAGTTAGCAAAGAACTCACTTACATTTTTTTTGCTGAACGACGTTGCTCTTGACAGGCTTGTAGCTTGAGGTGACCTAATTGATAACGAGGGATGACGTTTCAAAAAATTTCCAAGCCAATCTTCGCCAGCCATTAATTTTATATCCCAGGATTTAGGCACAGTTTTATTATTCTTTTTTACGTATTCGTATGCAAACTTGCGTGTCTCATACGGTGTTAATCCATAATAAATGTCAGCAGCTGTCTTCAAATAAGCTTCCAGCATATTTTCTTCATCATCGCTAAATATCTGCCTATTTTTTATGTACCCCACCGTGTCCAGAGTCAAATCAGCTCTCCTGAGATTGGGATTACTTTCTAATTTTTGTTTCAGTTTAGTGACATATCGATGCAACGTTTTGTATGGAATTTGGTATTTCTTTGACGTGGCATTTATGCTGTTATTATCAAAGATTACTGCGTGACAAGCTCGTTCTAGGATATCTTTTGGTACATCACCCCTGTCAGATTTTCTTTTGTATGTCCTCATTTTCTGAATAAATACAAAACTATGAATTAGTATGTAAGGGAAGCCATAATAGTGTTTACATTAATGATGCACTCGGTCGCGTCCCCGGGAATGGCGAAGGACCGACGAAGCGAGTCTTCAGGTTCCGCGGGTAGGAATAACACTCTAGTATAGGGCAAATTTGAGCCAAGTGGAGTCGGGGTGCTCTAAGTTAGCCCACATACTTCTTTAAAATAAGTATAAAATTTACATTATAAGTAATTCTATTAAAGGGGTTGGTTGACTAATTAGTCTACCTACCCCGAAGAAAAATTGTCAACCAACCCCGGACGCCATTTTGAATTTTAACTCGATATCGTATGCAATATTGGTTTGCACCGGAGCGAAATCTGGCGGATCGGTGATATTCTCCGGTGATTTGCCGAACTCCGGAGATTCAGGGGTAATATCCGGTGAAGAAAACCATTAATTTCAAAATATGTTTTTTATTAATTGAAAAAAAAATCACAATGGGAGATTGATAGGACTTTGGATCTTATTTCTAAAAATATGTATTATAAAGATAATAAATTCTGATTTTGATTTAAAAAACATAACATATAAATTGCTTCATGGCGCAACATATTTCTTCGATCATTTAATATGTATAATGTGACCTGTCGCAGAAAATACTCTCTCAGACCGAACAGAAGTTGCTGGCACAGCTAGATATTTGAACGCTATTTCGTCCAAAGGCTCCAAATGTTTATTAAATTTCCAAAATTGAACCACATCATCCCAGTTATGGCTGTTATGTGGAAATTGTGTTTCCGTGTACATTTTTATTAAGTTTATTGCAGTGGCTGACGTGATACCTCCATTATTAAGATTCTTTTTTAAAAATGCTAGCAAATCTGGGCGACCTGTTTCGCTAGTACTTGCAATACTTTACGTGTCTATGTCTGTGACTTGGGGTAGGTTTCTGACTCGGAAAATATTATTTATTTCTGCCTTTACGGCTTCTTTAGCAGCTAATTTATTATTCAAATGTCTGAAGCTATTCCTGAAACATTTTCAGGAATAGCTTCAGTATGGTGGATATCCGACAAACTGTTCGAGATTCGTAATCCAATAAATGATTGTTCATATTTTCTTTTAGTGTTTGCAGAAATATTGTACCGACATTTGTGGAGACTCTGGGGCCCAAACTTTGAATGTTATCAAACAACCCATAAATAATCGGTATTATTAAACTAGATGTCGGATATTGATCTCCGCTTATCATTTTAGTGGCTTGCTCAAATATGTCTAGTAAAATCACTACATCTTTTAAAATATTCACTTCTTCTGGGCTAATTATATCAGGCGCTTGGGACAGTTTTCTTTGTGCCGCGGTTATACTGTCAATTAATTTTAAAATTCTTTTTATCATATAATAAACGCTATTCCAGCGGCTGCGAACTTCCTGTATCAATTGTAATGGTTCTTCATTTGGGTTTCTTTCTTTTTGTTCTTTGCGAAGTGTCAGTGTGGCAATATTAGATTTTCTGAAATATTTAACAATTTTTTTGCACTTTTCTATCAAATCAATTAATCCGGAACTTTTAAGGAATATTCTACAACCAAATTTAGAGTATGTGCAAAACAAGGCATGCTACGTAGTCCTAACAGTCTCACCATTTTTACTATATTGGCCCCATTATCTGTCGTGATGCAAATAACTTTATCCCGGATTTCCCATTCAGTCAATATTTGATGGACAACATCTTTTAAATGATCTGCTGTGTGTGACTCTGTTAAAAGTGTAGTAGTTAGTACACAACTTTTAAGATCATCTCTATAAAAAAAGTGTACAGTAATTGTGATGTATGACTCCATAGAATTACTTGTCCATACATCTGTGGTCAGTGACAAGTTATCAATATCAGATAAGATTCTTTTTAACTTTGCTTTCAATTCGTTAAACAATTTGGGCATTAATTCGTAACGAATCGTTCGTTTTTCTGAAATTCTGTAATTTGGGTTAATATGCCGAACAAAGTTTCTAAACCCCTTATCATCCACCATCGAAAACGGTTGAAAATCGGTAGCTAACATCAAAGTTAGTGCTTCGTCTATTTCCTTAAAATTTGGACTAAGAGACTGCTCTATAGTGGATACGCTATTATTGTTATCACCAGATGATGTAGAAGAATTTGTTTGTGTACTCACAATCTCCGAATGCTTTTGTTTTCAAATGTGATAACATATTTGATGTTCCGCCTCCAGTTGTTAGCACGGCAGAACACAATTTACACCGCACTTTGGTCCCGCTTTCGTCTACTTTGTCAAAGTGACCTCTAGTTTTTGACTGTACTTTTGGCATTCTGAAAATTTATAAACAAGTTTAAATATGTTTTGACAATATTAAAATTTTTATATGTAAGTATTAATAAGTTTTAGTTTATAATTACTTTTAGTTTTGCACTTTCATTAAACTATATACCTACCTATATATATTTTCGATAACGTAAGTAGTATTATAATTTCCCACGTAACTGTATTCTTTGATGAATATAATTTACAAGAGTGAGTAAATACGGTACGCAACGAATCTTTTTTGTAAATATACTTTTGGTGAATTCCCGTTTCCAGAGACAATGACAGTATTTTTGTTTATGGAATATGGCCCTTATGCAAACTCTATGTCTAAATCCGTGGAATTTAACGTTTTTCTTGCAAGATGGAAACTCAAGGTCAGTTTTAATTATTTTAATTTAATTGGTTCCCAGATTTCATACATACAAGAAAATATAACATGTAAATAATTATTTTTTATTCTACTTAAATCAGTTCGAAGACTACGTGCGAAGGAAGAGGATGACTCCACAAGAAGGTTGGATTCCTATAAATTGTACAAAAATGTAACATACGACAGGATCTTCAACTTAAAAATGATCATGCTCAATGCAACGAATTCTTTCTAAAGCTAGTAGCAAGTGAACCATATAAACTGCCAAAAGCGCTCTGAGTAAACCCTGTCAATTATTTCGGTGATGACCCAAATAATTAACCACATTCGAAAAAAGCAAATCAATAAATATCTTAACTACATATTAAAAATTGATGATTACTAAACACTTCTTTAAATTCAGTTATAATATTTTTTTACATAAAAATATTCCATTTAGATATAATACGATCACCGGTGTTTAATCGGTTAACAACCGATTGATTCAATCGAGTACTTTTACCGGAGAATAACCGGTTATTCTCCGGTACTCACTGCTCCGGTGCAAACCACTAGTATGCAAACTGTGACACTAACATGGAAGCAAAACTGTTTAATATAGAATAAAGCTATCATATTTACATTTGGCATAACAAAAAAAATGTTTCAAACTGATCTATGGACACAATAAAAAAAACAATACGAACAAAAACATTACTTACCGAGACCAAAAACACAACATGTGATGCCACTCACGAACACCGCGCGACTGTGGCGTCTCACTCCACACGAGTAAGCGGGCCGCGGGAAGGCATCGTCGTTCGTGATTGGTTGATAAAAATCACGTGATGGTGGCGCGTTATTGTCGCCTAGTCTACCTGCCCCTATAGCCAACCATCCCCGGTCTCCCTGCCATTTGTAAAAAAAACATGGCGACCTCCATGACTGATTTTCTACTACCGTTACCCCTAATACAGAGAAATTATTATTTACGAACGAAGACGAAAACGTTAAAGCTGGTATAAGGACCCACTGGATTTGGATTTGAACTTTGAACACGATTGAACAAAACTTTCGTACAGTTGATATTAAGCAAAAATTAATACAAACGAATTTGTTCTAAAATTTATATTTTTAATTATTAAAGTTTTTAACAAATAAATATATTACAAAGTTGTTAGTAAATAACATGTGACTGTTAGGGCCTGGCCACAGCTTTCAGTGCGGCGTGAGGGGCGGCGGGCGGTGCGGATTGCGGTGGTATGCCACAGCTCGACCAGTTGCGACCGCGGCGGCGTTAGCAGTGAACGTATTCAGAACAGCAACATAAAATAAAATGTCCCTATCAAAAGTGGCACGGTATTGCCTAGAATCAAGTGCGTTTTTAGCACAATATATTATTCAATCTAGAATAGGAGCGCACCCAGTTAACCAAAAAAGGAGAGAACTTGGCGAATTTCACACTTTTTATTACGAATACAGGAACTATCCGGATTTTTTTTTTGAATATACGAGGACAAGCGTAGAAACTTTTGATTATATACTCAGCCACATACATGAAAACTTAAAAGCTAAAGTTAATTTTAAGAAAATTGTTTCACCTCCAGAACAGCTGTTTCTGACTTTAAGGTAAGTACCTACCTACATATGTAGAAAAATTAAAGTATTAATATGTTTATTACTAAGTATTATTTATTTATGTACCATAATCTTTTATTAATCACAGATTTTGCTTATAATTATAATTATAAATTGTTTATTTACCAAGTATTTATTTATTTATGTACTCTTACCATAAACAATCATTTATCAATCACAGATTTTGCTTTTTTACTATAATTGTACATATTTTTGGCATGACATTGGTTAATTTAGTTTATTTTTAGTTTAAATTATTAATATTATGTGTGCCGTAGTCAGAAGGCGGAGGTTGAGTGAAATAGCCCTGATAGCCTGTAACGCCTGTATATTGATTCATACTAATTTCGTCCATCAAAGCTTGGGTGAATTTATTTCTCAGTCTCATTTTCTGTAAAACATTAAGCTTCTCCATTTCTGGCAATAGACTCATCAAAAAATGGTAGTCATCTGACCTGGGAATGTCTTTTTCTTTGCCACCTGCTAAGTCAGCTTCCATCAACTTAAATTTTTTCTTTTCTATTTCTAAATATTCGGCACGGATTTCTGTCGCTTTCAATCGTTTTCTAGAAGAATTTTGTGTTTCTTTTTCTCTTGGAGTGGTAGCTTGAGGCGGTATCTGTTGTCTTGACAAATGTGGAGTTGGCGGCTGCGAGGAGGTAGAAGTTGATGGCACAGGTGATACTGACGGCGGGGAGTGGTAGCTTGAGGCGGTATCTGTTGTCTTGACAAATGTGGAGTTGGCGGCTGCGAGGAGGTAGAAGTTGATGGCACAGGTGATACTGACGGCGGTGGCGGCGATGAGTGTAAGGATGACGGCGACGGTTCATCTTTAGTTGCTTGAGATACTTCAGTATCTTCTTCTATTATTAAGTTAGACTCCCCCATGGTGGGCATATATTCGTAGTTCAGAAATGATAGTTGTTCAAAATATTTCCACTGAGACTGATAATCTGAACCTTCACTCCCAGACCGGAACGTAGGTACTTTTTTGAGTTCCTTCCGGTAGCCGTCTTTGAGGTAGCCGCGGAAATTAATAATAAACCGAGCAAAGCTTTTAGTTCCACCAAATCAATCGGAGATACAGTATGCGTTTCATACTTGTATTTATTTTTGCTAATAAGTATTTCTGCATGTGTAAATGTAACAACTTGATGTAACATCTAATCGGTAAAAAAAAGAGACAAGTACTGTATAGGTTCACTAGATTCCCTGGCTTCCTCTCTTGGTCCTGGTATGAAATGCACTATATTATGTCTCAGTGTACGAGTTGTCGCTGGTATCGGTGCAGACGACCATTTATGTTTATTTTTCCCAAACAGAAATCGGGAGGCTGACTGAAGGATACGAGGATCACGAGAATCTGAGTTTTGAGGTTCGAGTGATTCTTCGCCCGAAGAATTATCACTGTCTATAATTCTTTGTCTTTTTCTTGAAGATCTGATTTCGTCTTCTGACTCAGAAGACTCACCGCAAGAATCAGAATTGCCATCGGCGTCAAAAAAGACGGTGGCGGGAGGTGCGCGGAAGTACATGTACTTGATTTTTGGGAATAGGTGCGTAGTCGTATGGACGAATGTTTAGTTATCCAGGGTTAAACGTATAAGCGGTACACGTTTTTCTGCCGTACAATCGTCGTGTGAATGGATCTATGTGCGTTGTATGGTCACTATTTATACGTTAAGACGTATACTGCAAAAAAACGTGCAGGACAATGCCGTGTGAACGAAGCCTAAGGGTTGTGCAGTTTTCCTTGTGATGGTAGCTAATCTCATTGCATCATCTGTAGAAGAGTTATTCATATTTACAACACTTTCTAAATTTGGTACATTATAATCTTTATTTTGGAGCATGCTTGTTGATCCGATATAAATGGCATCCAAAGTGTCATTGACTGGTAGCGGTGAATGGTTTCATGTTACTGGAATAGTTTTTGGGAGAAACTGAATTAATGTAAAGTCACCTAATTCCGCGGTATTTTCACCTGAAGTTAAGTGAACATTAAAATTTAAGTATCTAATGTGCTCTTTTGAAGATTTGGTTATATTTATCAGCAGTATTATTTATCTTACTTTTGAATTAAATCTACAATTGGTCAGTAAACAAATAGTATAAATGTAAAATAATGTAAAAAAATAAATAATTCCAAAGACCCTAATTCCGATTTAAAAATCCTAATTCCGATGGATTTTGTTCCTAAATCCGAGTGTACCTAATATTATAAAATGGAGGTGGGGATAATAAATACAGAGTGTCCAAAAATCAAGTCTTTTATTTTGAAATCAGTCTTATTGTTGGTACATGATTAATATCTAGATATTAATAATTCAAACATAAACATTAATAATACTTATGGCTAAATACCAATCTCGTAGGTATAAAATTAAAAATATAATCAACTTCAGCACAACATTTTTTTTTGTTCTATAATCCTATAATAAAAAGTAATAATTTTTAATAATCATATCAAAAATAACATCTAACTTTTCCTTATTATTAATGAGATCAAAAACTAGGTTACAAACTAGTTGTTAAGTAATAAGGCCCATTATTTCTAATTAAAAATAATAATTTCGACAATAAGCAAACAATAATAGACTTTTACAATAAAGCCGGTTTTGAAACTCATACTAAAAAGTTACGTTTTAGTATGATATATATAATCAGTTATTTTTGTTTATCAGATTAAGTTTGGTATGGCTGGTACCGACTTCAAGCATAAAATAATATTTTTAACTTTTTAATATGCGTTTCTACACCGGAGGTATGATATAGTACCAGAGAATGATGAGAAGTATAAAAAAGCACACTGATTATCCAAATAAGAACTTTCTCCAAAAAAATTAATAAAAATGAGCTATGTTGAATTCTCCGATGAAGATTCACCGAACAAGTCGGTATAGGTTTTTTTAATACCAAGAACTTTTTCCCTTTTGATAGTCAAGGTCACATCTTCATTGTCGTCAGAGGATGCAGAGTTCAACATGTAAGTGGGGTTATTTGAAAGATATGGTATTTGTATCCTGTCACCTTCTATATTTGCCTCGTTTTCTTGATCTTCTTTAATTTTTTCAAGAACGTTTGATTTTTCTAATGTAATTCTATTTTTTTTGTGACTTATTTTTTGTTTGTTTTTATTCTGCATTTTGAGTTTTTCTAATTTCTTTTCTTCTTGTTTCTTTAATCTCTCTGCACGTCTTTTGAGTACTCTTTCATTTTTTTCTCTCTTTTCTATTTCAACTCTACGTTGATATTCTATAAATTCGTTTGCAACTGCAACTGTTGGGGTGAGTTTTTTAGTTTGTTTAGTTGATGTTTTCTTTGGAGACTTTGGAAAGTAAAAAGCAGTTTTAAAAGGAGTTGGGAAGTTAAGTTTCTTATCGGAAGTAGAGTTATCAACTTCTAGCTTATCAGTCGAAAACTTAGGGTCAACAGAATTGAAAATATCCAGTGCTCGATCACTGCTCGACTGCCGTGAGCTTGCCCTGGATGATGGAAATTTTTGTGAATTGGAACGACAAGCCTGCAATACAACTTCATTAGTTATTTTGTCAGAAGAAGTTTCTTTCAGTACTACAATATCTTTTATCTGTTCAGACCGTTCTGTATTAACATGATCAAAAATATCTAACGCTTGGTCACTGCTTGATCGTCGTGAATTTGCTCTGGATATATTAAGAGTCTTGGAACAACAAGGTTGTAATAAATAATCATCTACATGCTCAAGTGAGCTTTTCTTTTGCAAAACACTTCCAGAATCAAATGAACTGCGTCTAGAATTTTCATCTTGTGGCGTCAATGGTCGATTATTACCTCGTTGATTAATACCAATGCTCATGATAGATTCAGGATTAGGGCTCAAGGGAAGTATGACACTGCCATTCGAAGCTATTTCCATATTCAAAACAACATCTGACACATCACAATCTTGTATATTATTCAAAATTGTTGTGTCATTGAAAATAGTAGAGAGATTCGATTCTTCGTCTTGAATTTTCTTCCAAAATTCAAATAAACATCTATATTTTTCCTCACCTTTCCACACACTTCCTGAACTAACAAAGTACTCAAGTATTTCCGGGTCCAGCCGTTTCTCAAACTCCTTAATAAAATTATTAGATTGTTTTGTAGATGGTTCCTGTGCAATAATTACAGCGGTATCTGTTTCTTGCGGCATAACTTTAGAAAAATCAATATTATTGACATTAAACGGAAAAATTCCAGCGCTTTTAAAGCTATTTTTTATTGTTTCTACTTTAAGACTTTTATCGAAACATTTTTGTACTTCTTTTGCGAAATCTGTGCGTTTTAATTTGGCGTAATTGTTATTTACCCTGAATTCATGAACAATTTCCTTCCACGTACCCTTAACAGGTCGAAAAACTCCAACGTCTAGTGGTTGAAGGATATGCGTCGAGTTCGGTAGTATTGCAACAAGTATAATTCCCTTTTCTTTACAAAAAAGACTCAATGGCAAGGAAATGTGCGAGGTGTGCCCATCCATAAAGAGAACAACAGGCATTGTTATTTTGTTTTCAAGTAACCATTTATAAAAAACATTTGCCACATATTCATAGAAAGCCTCCATGTTCATCCACCCTGATTCCGTGCATCCTATACCCCATGTAGGTGGGACTGTTAGGGATAAGTTTTTTGGCAGGCGTTTGTATGGATACAGCACCATAGGTGGAGCGATTTTGCCACTGGCAGAAACATTTACTAAGACGGTCAAACATTCTTTTTCGTCGTTAGCAACTCGATTATACACTCTCTTGCTCCCTTTTTTGACTAATACGTCTTTTTCTTTGGGACACAGATAAAAAGCAGTTTCGTCGCAGTTAAAAACTCTTGACTCATCGTTAAGTACACTTAATAAATTATTGGTCTCAAAATAGTTATTGACTCTATCAAACCAATTGCGCACATCTTGTTCAGTTACTTTATTACGATGAGTAGGTAATGCTTGTGCTACTCTTTTTGCAACAGTCGGATGTCTTGATAAGAAACCGGTAAACCAATGTTTACCTGGGATACCATCTTTAAAAGTGTTCGGTCTTTTTAAATTTTCGACCAACTTGGCTACTCCTTGTTTTAATTGTTCTTTGGTAACTGGAAAACCTTGTTTTCCTAGATAATGAATCCAGTCAACAATTTTTGTTTCTTCCGCTTTTGAAAGTATTGTTTTTCTACCGGGAATGTCACCGCAATATTTTTTATCACGTTTATCGCGCAATGTCGTCTCTGGAATATTATAATCTCGAGAAACTTTATAGACGCTGCTGCCATTATTGATTTCCGTGATAGCATTTTGAAGATCTTTTTTTGTGTATTTTTTTCTTGGGTTCATTATTCTATAACAAAACAATTAAGATTAAATATTAAAATTACGTAAGTAAATCTGAAAAGAATGATTTATCAAAATTAATCTAAAGGGTCCCTAGATGTATGGATGGTTTAGTGCTTTATAAACGAGAAAAGTTAGATAAGGAACACACTGTATTTTTCTGGTATCGATACCACGGAATTAAGTGTTCATATAACCTTATTCCGTTCTAAATACATCGGATTTGTGTTTTAATACTCTCAAACAAGTTTTTTAATTCCGAGTGATATAAAATAAAATATTTGTCAATATACCAATACTTAGTTAAATGCTATCGATATATATTACATTAAAAATATAAAGCATAAATAAAATTCAATCAGAACACACCAATAATCTAATAATATCAATGTTGCTTTTCGAACCAAGAAAACAATAAAGTACCTAAAAAGGTATTATTTAGGTTATTATATCTAACAAATGTAACGTCAAAGTGTACATCGGAAATACATTTTTACAACTATTGGTTATTTAAGAGATTACTACTAAAATATTAATTTCTTAATCACAATAGTGAACTCAAAATTTAAAAAAACGTAACCCTCTTCGATTTCCTAATCCCGTGGTGTACATCGGCAATTAGGAACCTACTGAATTATTGGAAACCTAATGCCGCGGTATTTTAAAATCTAATTTTCTCATGAATTTCAGAACAAATACTCAAAATCTAAAACGTTTATATATTTTAAATACCCCTTTTAATATTCCTACATAAACAAAAAAGTCACAGATCGTAAAATTCACAAATTAAACGCTATTTAAAAAAATGTAGTACTCACGTAAATTAGGTTCGAAATACAAGAAGCGCGCTTCCGGGTCAGCTGCTGGCGTCGAACTAACCGATTATTTTAAATTGTGCACACACTATGGCAATAATTTGCACACATAAACATGAGTCAATATATTCTTAACTGAATTACGTATTTTGCGGTCAAAGTGAACTTGTAAAATTGAATGAAAATACCGTTATTCTAAATACATCGCAATTACCTGCCAGTTTTGGAACCCCTCGGAATTGAGTGACTTTACCTTACTTGTGCTGTTTTTTCTAGAGGATTACTATTATGTATTATCGGATGAGGGGAATCAATAGATTGTTGCAATTGCGACGCAAACGATTGATTTTGTATTTCTCGAGCTATAATTAATGATGTTAATGAGAATACATTGAGATTTACCCGAAAGCTTCCTTCTGGCACTTTATTTGATGACACAAATAAATTGCGACGTAAAATGGTATGCAAGTCGTCTAAAACACTAAATCTATGCAAGAAGCGGTGCCATTAATAAATGGGAATCAAACAAAAAGTAAGTTTGATTATCACTCAACGTTTTACAATGAACTGCTATCGAAATAACGTTTGCCGTAAGTATCCCATTCGAGTGTTCTCTGAAAAAAACCTAATAAAGCATTTTTTAAGTTAGGGAAATCATCAACACTGTTGTCATTGTCTATATGACCATAATAATTTGTTTCATCGAGTACTGTAATCAATAATTTTTTTCTAATGAATGTAAGTCTTGCGCTAAGATCCGTCACAGAGAGATACTCAGGGTATACTTCTCCGGCCGCAGGATATTTCTTGTAATCATGCAGTCATTGTAGTATTTATCTCCAATTATAACAATATAATCGATGTCACTTTTGGACCACTTGCCCGTATCTAATATAGTGAATGCTGTACAAGCAACAGCCGCTATCCCAGTGCGTTGCTTGCTTTGCTTGCTCAAAGATGATTCAGAAGTAACAGATTCCTGTTCACGAATAGAATTTTCAGCTATTTGAACTAAATGAGGTATATTTAAGGTAGTTTCAAAATGCACCTTAACATCTCTGTATAGATGGTTATTGGAAATTAACCAAGTTAATGCTCGATTCAGTCTTTGCATATCCAAGACGAATTCTTTCGAACATGAAAGGTGTTCGAGACTTTCGACTACCAAAACAAAACCAGCTTGATGTGGTGTCAGTGGTAACTGTTCAGCAATTTCCACAACATCATTTGCGAATAAGCTGACCTGGCCTTTACACCAATTTTCACTAAATCGATTATTAACTTTAACAATTTTCAAAAATGGTGTTTCTATTCTACTTAAAAACCGTTCTTCAACGATGGTCAAATTGGCCAATTCAGGTGGTACTTCTGCAGGCGTCATTTTATTCCAATATGCAGTTGCTGGAATTTTTCTTTTCCTAATATTACTGTAACAGCGAGTGCAAGTAGTTATTGTACCTAAAGTAATCAGTTCTTCAGGCAGTATCGTACTATATAAACCTGCTTGCAAATTGGAACGAAAATATTAATAGCTGTTTCAAAAGACTTTTCATTTGCGATATCCCTACAAACATGACTTGCTTGTCGCATTCTACTAAGTCTAAGTGACAGAGATTCAGGTGTTTCGTTCGATAAGCGATCATGAATCAATCCAAGTCTGTGCACGTTACTTCTCTGTTTCATTCGATAAACGATCGTGAATTAAGCTAAGACGGTGTACACGTTGCTCTTCTGTCTCATTAGACAAACGGTCGTGGATTAAGCTAAGACGGTGTGCACGTTGCTCCTCCGACTCATTAGATAGTCGATCATAAATTTGGCTAAAATGGTGTATACATTGCTCTTTTGTCTCATTCAATAAACGATCGCGGATTAAGCTAAGACGGTGTGCACGTTGCTCTTCTGTCTCATTCGATATACGATGTGCATGTACTTTGACGGATTCAGTCTGCTTTCGTTTAGTCGACCTGTTTGCCTTGGACAGTTTCTATAAATTGCCACTCCACCTGCTGCATTTGTTTCAGAATCTGATCGATTATTCTGCCGGGTTACACATTCAATTGAAATTGGATTACAATTGTCTAGCTTCCACGTTTCAGTCAGAATTAAATAATCAGACCTTGGAATCACTGTGTCATTTTCAATATCTGCAAAGTGAGCAGGCAAACTCTGTGAATTAAGGTTCGTTATTAAAGTTTGTCCTGCATTGTTTGAGTCATTACAGAATTTTACTGCATTATCAGTAATTGTTCGAAGTGTGTGTCCACGAAGTCGTATGAATTCGTTACGGATATCTCTTGTTGTCTGTGAATCGTTTCCCTCCCGTCCGTGTTTAAACCGAAATGGAGCATCTTTTTCAGCCAACATTATGTCCACGGACAGAGGAGCGTAAATGGTTGATAAGAGTTCTTTTAATCCGCTCCCAGACATAACGTATCGAATGGCACCAAGGAACGACATCAACAAGTGGAACTCATCAAGCCGAACGACTACAGATTGAAGCCGAGGATCAGACGTGGAAGAAATTATATCACGAACTTTTTGATAGAGAGGTTGGTCGAATGTTATAAAACAAGTAGTCTGTCGAACTTTCTCTCACTCTGTGGCCGCACAGAGCAACGTTGTATAGATTTATTTATTTATTTGGGAAACAAACAATTTTAAAAACATATCTGATCTGAGATATCTTTGTTATCAGATAAACCAGCTCTAAATCGCAAGTGTTTTAAGAACTTATTTTGTAATCTTTCTATTTTATCTACGTAGATGTTTTAATTGGGATTCCAAACTGTGGAACAATATTCAAGTATGGACATAACATATGCGTTGAATAAAATAATAAGTTATTATTGTTAAATTTTAATTTTCTTGCTTTACTCAAAAAATCATCCTTTCTATAGCGGCCTAAAAAACGAACAACAATCGGTTTAGGTTTCTTTGAAGTATTATTCTTTGGGGCTACCCGAGTTATAAAATCCAAATCATAATAATTAATGTTTAAAGGGAAATCCATCCGTTGTGCAATACTCTTAAGTATATCAATTAAGTTTTCGCCTTTCTTTTCACGTATTCCATAAATTTCTATATTCGAACGTCTCGACCATTGTTCACGGTTATTATGTTCTTGTTCAAACCTTTTTAAGTTACTTTTGATTTCACCCATACCTTTATTTGTCGCTTTCAAAGTTTTCAAATCACTTCGAATTCAATTTTTTTATTCAAGTTTTCGCACTGCTCATTAATAAATGCTATACTGTCTTGAAAAGAAGCAATTTCCTTCCTAATGAGCATCAATTAAGTTGATATAATATCTGCAATGGTTGTCTTCATTTTAGAACAAAATTTCTCAAATTCCAAAGAAACAATTTCACGAACTTGTTCATATGAAATCGACGCCTCCATTGAGCATTCCGATGATTTGAAAGAAGCACCACGCCTCATTGTTACATTCTCAGGAGAACTGCAATCATTTTTTCTTAAAGGTGTATTGTCGTTATTATATTGCCTCGGTTTGCTAAGAGAACATTCAGGACAGACCCACTTGGTTTTAAGGTCGGGTAATATTTTGTTTCTTGTCTGTGGGATACATACAAGCGATGTGATAATTGTTTTTGTAACTGGAGCATGTCATCATACCAGTAGCTCCCCCTCTGTGGTGGATTTACAGCACGCGAACTTCATTTTTATAGAATTTATCTTTTAAAATTGCAAATAATAATCTTGAACATGTAAATTAATAAAACTCGATCGAGTTCGCCTCGGGATTGAACTCGGGTCGCTCGTGCGCAAGAAGAGACTAAAATGGGTATCGACACCACAAGACCAACGATACAATTCGAAACTTTGTTAAAATAATCAAAATTTTGTATTATTTTGTAGTACTCCAGAATTCTGGAGTACTACAAAATTTTGATGAAAACTCATCCATAATATTCCCAGTTCTGAGTGGTACCTCAATCCAAACAGTTAGATTGAGGTGCCACCTTCATATTCATTTAACTTTTGAAGTATTCTAATACAAAATCCAATATCCGTTCTACAAAATTTTGTAAACTACTACTAAATAACTCCATTAGCCACTTTAAGATGCGAAAAGTGGCACCTCAATCTAAACACACATATGTTACATACTTATTGCTATTTTATTTTTGTTACAGATACTACTCAGATGGCTGTTCGTTTACATCACTTTCTGGATATGTATTGAGAGGAGGCAGTACCGTCCGGCAAATTGTGCATGAAACCTCTAGCGTTTTGTGGGAATGCCTACAGCCGGAATATATGCCTGTACTTACACGACAAAAATGGGTAGAAGTTGCTGAACGGTTTTACACTCTCTGGAATTTACCGAATTGTGTTGGGAGTTTAGATGGAAAGCATATTAGAATTACAGCGCCCATCAACTCGGGTTCGACTTTCATAAATTATAAGGGATATTTCTCTATTGTATTGTTAGCAGTTGTAGATGCAGATGGTTTCTTTTTAACTATAGATGTTGGTGAATACGGCCGAAATAGTGATGGGCGAGTATTACAAGTTAGCTCTTTTGGACAAGCTATGGATCTAGGCGATCTCGATTTACCGAACCCTACACCTTTGCCTGGAGAAACACAGAATGTGCCCTTTTATTTTGTGGCAGATGAAGCTTTTCCACTAAAAAGAAATATTATGAGACCATATGGTCGAAATCAATTGACTAATGAGAGAAGAGCTTATAATAACAGGTTGTCAAGGGCACGTAAGTCAGTAGAATGTGCCTATGGTATGTTAGCGTCAAAGTTTGGTGGACTTTACACGCCTATTTGCTGCAAACCAGAATATGTTGATAATATTATAAAAGCAATGTGTGTGTTGCATAACGTAATTCGCACATGTGATGGTAAACAATCAAATCCACGGTTTAGAAATAATTTGATAGGAGCAAACATTAACATGCGATTAATGGGAGAAAATCCCTACCATATAGGGAATATCTTACAACATATCGAACACAACGATCTCCGATTCCGTTTCAGACTAGACATAATGTTTAAAATTTAAATAAAATACATACCTGTTGCACCGACTTTTATTGCTATTTCTTGCCATATTTTGTCTTGCACATTTCTGTTACTGTACCCTGTCTTAGTGTAGTCATAGATATTCGGGTATTGCTCAATTAACTCGCAAAACTCAATATCGTCACGCATCCTGTATACGAAGCGACGTGCGTCTTGCGTTATCTTTTGTTCGTGACTGAAGGCGGCAAGCGGACGGCGTAGGCACGCCGCTCCTCGCCCCCCGCAACGTCGCTAGCAGATGTAATAACGGTAAGGCGCAAGCGGCGTCTCGCATTATATACAGTATGAACAAAGATACGTAGCGATATATTTTAAACTGTTCAAATTTTCGTCCATATGGATATTTAAAGGCTGATTTACATTGATACAGTAGCTAATCCATGATTTTAATGAAAATCCGATGTAGTTTAACTAATTATGATTTGATTTATGTATTTCGATGTTATTCGTATTTTAAAGTAGTTAAATAGCAAACATAGCGGTTACATATTGCAAACATAAGTACAGTCGACAGCACATCAAGCTATACAGTTTGACCTTGAGCACGCCTTTATTGCACTTGTAATAGTGGCGGCCTTCGTATTGCAATGTTACACTTGATGTGCTGTCGACTGTACATAGGAATTATAATGATACAAAAGGAGGGAATTAGTATTCGAAAAAAAAACGAAAAGATGTGTATTAAATGTTATTTCCACTAAATAGCACCTTGTATAACAATACTCTGTGCCGTACCGTCCCCGCGTCTGTTTGCGCAGATATCGCGCCTGCACCGTAACTGCGCCGTGTCTGTACCGTACCTTCGTCTCGCCGTCTTCTATTTGCGTTGCCCCTTAGTGGCGGATTATCCAATATATGATTAATAGATTTTTTTTCTTAAATTTTGACTGATTATATTGATATTGATAATTAAAATGTAAAAAATTCGGTTTTTAAGTGGTGGTAATATACATATTTAAAAACTTTTGTTTTATCTTGTCAAATCTCCCTAAGGCTTCTAAATGCAATATTTTTGTTACGGTATCAATAAAATTTCAATTTGACACATAGATTTGGTCATGAAAAGGGAAACTGTTTCTTAAGGTATTTTGAGCCATATTCATGTATGGTTCCATTATCTCTTCTACGATAACCGGATCACTAATTTTGGCAAGGATATGCTATGCTACCCAGTACTTACATCTCATAGCATCTCTTTTTCTTAAATTTTGACATATTTCTTCTGTAGTCAGCAAACAGTATTAAGTCTCTTCGTTTAACTTAGTCTAGATGAATAAACGGGATTTTTATGATCGCGTTAATAATAATTAATTTGGTATAGTTTCCACATGCAGAGCCCCAAACGTTGGGCGCCAGTCAAAATATTTGAAAATGAAAACTTATAAAAAAATAATTTTATTAAATATTTAACAAAATTAAATTACACTAAAACTACTATACTATGTGTCTGGTGGATGAATCCCTGATTTTCCAAATGTTTTCTCTTTTATAGGCAGCCGTTGGTGATGGGACTCAGTGCAAAATATGCAAATGTACCATTGTTTCTCAAAAGGGAGACAATGGAGTGATCCATTGTTGTTCTTGTTCTTCGAAGTTCAGAGTGTTGACATTACATCCTTAATATGATCCTTCTTCTATGAACTGGTATTGTTTATGTTGCTATCATAATGAAGTCTCTGTATATGCGACACGGCGGGATATTAGAGGATATGAAAACCGCTAATGGGCAATTCTGCACGCTGAGCTCGTATGGAGGCTAGACCAAATAATTCCGTAATACAAAATATGTTACTGCTCGAGGTTGCATTCTTAGTCGTGTGCGAGTTTCTTGAATCAAATACTTTTTAATGGACCCATGAATGTTTTATCAAGTGGCTGCATTTTGACACTTGAGTCTGGAGGCAGAGACAGCAAGTGAACATCGTTTTCTCTGGATAAATCCACTACTTTCATATTTCTAGTGTGGCATGTATGACCTTCCAAAATCACTTGGTTTCACATGTTTTAAAAAATGCTCGAACCATTGTGTGAATAAATCAAGTTGTATCCATTCAGATGGATGAAAAGCATGGATGGCACCAAGTGGAGCACTCATCAGCAGTGGATTGTCCCGATATATCATTATCGGTGGAACAAAAGTGCCACACATACATATCACACAAGTGATCGTTGATCCACGTTCTGCTTACGTTACGGTTCCTATTTGTTTTTTGCCCTCGAGAGCTAGTATCTCCGGCATTTTTGATGGCACCATTGAAATGCCTGTTTCGTCCACAGTATATACATTGGTTGAAGAACACTGGAATTTATCAAAAGAGCTCTCCAATAAAACAAAAATGTGTTTACATTTTCTTTATTAAATACTTTCATTCTAGCAATTGAAGTGCCCGTCGGATGGCGAAAGGATAGGTTAGGGTGGCGCTTAAGGAATACGCTCAGCCATGATTTTGCTGCAGATTCATTATCTAGCGAAAACGAGTGCTTTAAATTATTCTTTTCCTCTAGCTGGTAAGCCAAAAATCTGATGTCCCCGCGCGTAAGACTAAATCCACTTTTTTCAATTTCTAGAATATAATCGCATTCAGCTTCCAATTCACTCAAAGTCGACTTTCTTCCAAGTTTCTGTTTCGTATCGTCACTAAGTGGTTGGTCTTCCATTTTTGATAAGCGTATAAGCCTTGTTTTGGGTACTCCGTATGTTTTAGATGGTTTCAAAAAACCCGTTTGCTTATTATTTATTGCTTTAATTGCATTTGCCATTGCGTCTTTATCCCACGTTTGTCTGGTCTTTCCTTTGGTTGTAGAATTTGTAGATGCCATCCTAAAACAATGAAAAGAAAATATAGTTAAGTGATTGTTTGGAATATAATATGCATATTCAAAACATACCGGAGGTCCATATTACAATACACATATATTTCTAGGTTATTTTTGATTTGTATTGCAAGTTAATATAAATAAATGTAAAATAACTCACCTTTAATAACTCACCTCACCTCCTAGATTAATCTACTTTCCCAAACAGTAATAGTCGCTGAAATGATGACCTTAGGAAGTTAAGTAAAAAATTACACGTGACTTGATAAAAATCATAAATGACTACCGTGGATACAACGCTCGCACTCTGCCAATCAGCAAACGACTAGAGAGCCGCGGGAGGGGTGGAGCTAAGCCCTCGGCGACCGATGGCTTAATACGACGGAAGGTTTCTGCGAAACAAAGGTAGTCAGAGAAAATTAGTTTCTGAGCTGTCAGAAAGCGAATTAATAAATTTGGTAGGGTCCAACGTCGTGGCAATCAAAATTCCATCCAATTCTTTCATTTTGTTTTCCTCTTTTATTACAATGTCACTGCACCGTAACCACTTATTTTTGCCTATAGTTTTGATAGCGTCATGGAGAAGATTTCTAAACTCTATCATTTTAAAGTTTTAATTTTCGGTATACGATTTAACTTGAGCCCAAATTAATTCGATTGGGTTGAGCTGGCAATGATATGGAGGAAGACGACAAATTGTTATGTTTTTAGCATTGGCTTTATAGTCAATATATTTTATTTTAAATATTTCTTTATCTATCTTGCTTAGAAACTCAGCTTTTATTTCGCTTAGTTCGAAAGCTATTCCTTTATTCGTAAGCCAAGCTTGTATGTCGTCTTTCCTCCAAGATATATTTGGCAGTCGCTCCACTTGGCGTGAGTAGTACGGGACATTGTCCATTACGACGACTGACCATGGTTCTAACTTTTTAAGTATACCGAGGAACCTTAACCCTTAATTTGGCACCAATAAAAATATTCAAAATATATCAATTTGACAATTTTGTGGTTTCAGGAGTATGTAATAAAGTTCTGGAAAAATGAAAAAAAAATGTACAATAGCCCACTACTGGGAAAACTGGTGTCCGTCATAGCGGACCATGCCAATTACTGTGAAATTAATGGTCAGATTTATATGTTCTCTGAGGCGAACACTGCCAAACTACGGAAAATAAAAACCATTGTATGTATTTTTACTAAAGAAAAATACGGTAATGAATATTTTAGAACTAATTGATACCGTTAAGTACAGTTTATTTTGTAAGAAAATTTAAAAAAAAATTCTGGGGACTTCTTGTCACGAAACATAATCTTGTGTTGCATTTTATGCAATACACGACTGTTTCCTTTTGGCAGAACCTGCAGCGTCCTTCTTTCAGGCTCGAAGGGATATGTCCTATATTGTCGTATTTTAATTAAATCAAAGGGCGGGGTGCATGTGGTTTCTTTACTTGGACGGATTCAGTCTCTTTTCTTTTAGCCGACCTGTTTGCCTTGCACATTAAGTCATAAATATCATATCTAAATGATTTCAAAGGTTTTTTAGATTTTACGTTGCCGGAATGCTTTTGGCGGTACAATAGCCAAGCATTATTTATACATTTGTCAATTATCTGTGCAAATATCGCTAAATACCATCGCTTGCTTTTGAAAGATGTTTTGTGCAGTAATATGAGTATATCAGAAAGATCAACACCTCCCATATGTTTATTGTATTGGCGCACAATCTGTGGATATTGGACATCGATTTTGGCTTTTGCGTCTTTGGAACATATCCGTTTTTTTTCTACGGGGTCACTTGCTACAAAGCAACTAATAAATGTGACGGTCTTATTATCATTCCAACGAACAAGAGCTAAGCGGTTTTTAGCACATATAGCTTCCACAAAATGTCCTCGAGGTTTCTTTTTCATGGCTTTTTCAGTAGGTAATACTTTTTCTGCTCCTCGAAGGCGATTGCCTCGAATAGTGCCTAAGTCAAGAACACCATAGTTTTCTCGGATAATAAATAGCAACTCCGGTGAAGAAAAAAAAGTTATTGTAAAACACGAAAGATGGTTTTTGACAAATACTTTGACATAATGCTATAACCACCTGAGCACCAAAACCTAGAGACGATTCTTCTTCAGTAAACTTTTATGGTTGCGAAAAGAATCGTCACCTCCATACAGCACAAACCATTAATTAAACTCTGGCCCTTACAGAATTTTTAAATCCCCATTTGTTAAGTTTATCTTTCATGTCTTTTACCGGCCTTGGTCAGTTTATATGCTATCATCATTTCATCTATACTAAATTTTGTCTCTTTTTTCTGTTGTTTCAGCCAATTTTGTCGTGTTTACTCTATGACTGGACGAATTTTAAAATATTTGTCTCCATCGTCCATTGCATTGTCAACAAAATGTAAATGTCTTCGTATCAGCTGATATCTTTTCAAAGACATTATATCTGCGACATAACCATATCTAAATTTTTCTAGTGATGTGCCAACTCGGAAAAAACAAAACTCGATTTAACTTTAGTTAGAGTAGAGTTAAAATCCACGTTACCAGGGTTGAACTCGAATTAAGTAACTCGAGTTAACTGAAAAGGGACCAGTGAATGTTTTTTTTCCTTATTATTCCCTCAGCTTGTAACCCTAAAAATTTTATTATTTCTATAATTTATTTCTACTAAAATTATAGTATTTATTTTTATAAATATTTAACGGTTTTATAACAAAACTTCGATTTTTGAACCGTAACCGTCTTTATTATCTGTCAATTTCGTGGAACGGCAACACTGCGTTTTCTGCGTCGTCATTCTATCGTTGTGCAGGCGCCGGTCGCATACCGACACTTGTGTATTTTAAAACGATATATTCTTTTTTACTCGTGAGTATATTCAGCGAATATATATAGAGGCCAATTCATTAATATTAGCTTTAAATTGTTGATGTTCATGACCAGATACCGTCAACGACCTCACCCCTGATGATTATTTTTTATGTAAATTAAAATCATTTTGTTTATCAGATTATTTTATAAAATATTTTTTTCTCAATTAAATTTGCTTAACCAACAAAAGTTTTTTTTTGTCCCCACGACAAGCTTGGCATAAATACTTTAAAAAATTGGAACAGACAAATAATATTTTAATTCCTTAATTTACTGCAGCAGCATTGTCGGCAGAATATGCTGAAATTTGACTCACTTTAAGGTTATTTTTAGATAAAATTTGTATTATTTGATCTTTTATTGCTTCACTGTTTTCTTGGTAATCTTCGTAAAAATCCAACAAACTTTTTTTTTCTGTTTGTTCTAATTCTTTCTCTTAACAGTCTTTAACCGCAAGATTAAGAATGTGAGCAACACAAAAATGATTTCGCTTATTCAAACATTCACTGACAGCTTTTTTCATAGCTGCAGCATTATCTGTGACAATAGTTACTACTTTTGAACTTATTTCCCACTAGTCCATTACATCTTGTATAGCCAATGCAATATTCTCAGCCGTGTGATGTAGTTGTATTTCTGAAGTCGAAATAACTACAGATTTTAATTTATATTGATACTATTAGACTCAGCCATACGTTGGTGTGGCTAAGGTTCTTGTCATATTACATTATAGTAAACTATTCGACATTGCTTTTATACATATATGCCATTTGTAAAAAAAAACATGGCGACCTCCATGACTGATTTTCTACTACCGATACCCCTAATACAGAGAAATTATTATTTACGAACGAAGACGAAAACGTTAAAGCTGGTATAAGGACCCACTGGGTTTGGATTTGAAAGGGAAGAACTTTGAACACGATTGAACAAAACTTTCGTACAGTTGATATTAAGCAAAAATTAATACAAACGAATTCGTTTTAATTTTTGCAAATCAATTTTGTGACACTTAACATGTGACACTTAAATCTATAAATGAGGTATGTAGGGCAGATAGAGTTTTAAATCTTTAACAACAATATTTATTATTTTGAATTATAAATATGTACTTTTAATTTCAATTTAATTTAGTACTAATTGGTGCACAATATTTTTGGTTAATCCATCTTTAGCTAACACAAATAGATTCGATGGTTTTCCTACACGTGAACATGCAACATTGTTACCGGTCGTCAATTAAATTACAGATCTTGTTCACACATCCCTTTATTACATTCGATCAGTTACAGAATTGTTAAGCGCCAGGAAGGTTTTGCGTTTAGATCTTAAGCAGGATACCCTACCATACCTTGCACGGCTAGTCATCGGAGATGGATTTCTGTTATAAATACTGATATGCTTGGTGACCAAGAGGGCGTGTCGTTAGGCTAGTCAACAAAAGAAAAAATCAATGTTTAACTATCTGCCTAACAGCGTTTAAACAGACTTCATCTCAGTTTATACAATAAAAAAACTCACCCCATGCAATAATCGGCTACCACATAACACTATTTTTAACAATTTAAACTATTCTAATACATTATACAATTACATTATGGTCGGTACATTGATGTTTCTTATGGTTCAAGAGACACACGCTTGAGGATTGAACCCGAGACTCACGGCGCCGGCGATGTTATTCCATACACAACACCGCTGCGCTTTTGATGCTTAAGATAAAGCTTGTCAATTTTAGATCTCGTTACAAGACCCGAACAGTATGTCATATCAACATATATGTAGTTGATATGACTACTATGAGAAAAACATGGATTTTCTAAATCTAAACCACATATGGACATTGTTTGGCTTTGAGACTTCTTTATAGTCATGGCAAAAGCTAAGCGAACTGGAAACTGTAGCCTTCTGCAGCGTATCGTAGAATCTGACGGTATCAATGGAATACGTGGCAACAGGACCACTTCTCCTTTGAACTTTCAAGTTAAAATATTTGCTTCTAGAATATTTCCGGTGATTTTTTGATGACCAAACGCGAGTCAAAATATTCAAAAATTAAAACTTTTTAATAAATTATAATTTTTATTAAATATTTAACAAAAAATAACTTAAACTAAAACTATACTACTTGTGTCCAGTGGATGAATGAATTTACTTGCAAAAGTGTGGCTTTTTATAGGCAGCTGTAGATGGTGGTGGGACTCAGCGAAAATATGCAAATGTTCTATTGTTTCTTAATTACTCTATTGTCTCCTTTTGTTTAGTCTCTTATACCACATTCTTCGAAGTCCAGGGTGTTGACATTACATCCTGATTATGACCCTCGTTCGATGTACTGGCATTATTTACATTCCTTTTAAAATTAAGTTCTTGCATCTCGGTGGCGTGACTCGCGTACCATTGCATAATCGAGGTGGATTCAAATTACACAGGAGAATAATAGGTGAACCAATCTTTAATCGAAGATTATGTGGTGGCATTCCAGGTATATCTAGTGAATTTAAAAATTAAATTGGAAAATTTACACTTTCATCTTCATTAAGAGCAGTATCGATTGATTTAAAAGACATCAGATCGCCTGGTAACAACTATTGTATCTGGAAGTTAATTTCGTCAAAATCAACATTTTTGGCTGCCAAAATAGCCCGCTCTCTGAGTCAGTTATGATTTAAATAATTAGTCTGTATATTTGGAAAAATACTCTGAATCAATTCATTTTTTCCCTGAAGAATAGTACAAAAATTGTCTGGCAATTTAATGCATTGCGTATTTGGTTATAAGTCTTTTTTACCGTTTCCAATATCTAGTAATTGTTCTGAAAAGATTTGTGCCTATGGGTCATTTTGTAATCGTACGCGCATGTTTATGGTCAATCGAAGTATTTCAACACTTCGCCATAAGAATGATTGTTTCAAAAACGCATTAATCTCATCCGCGTAAGTAGAGCGAGGTATAACCGGTAAGGTCTGTCGGAAATCACCAGACAAAAGTAAGATAGCACCACCGAAAAGTTTATCATTGCCATTTAGGTCTTGCATAGTTCTATGCAATGCTTCGAGTGAATATTTATGTTCCATTGTGCGCTCATCCCAAATTATGATAGAACTGTTCCGCAACACTACAGCTATTCCACTATTTTTTTTGTTACATATTGCGTTTGGTTTATTATGAATGTTGAATGTGCCGTTCGCCCACCATCTAGCAAAGTAGCCGCAATGCCTGACGATGCAACTGCCAATGCGATTTTCTGTTGCGATCGTATTTTTAGCAAGAATCAACGATATTAAAAATGTTTTACCGGTCCCACCTGGTGCGTTCAATAAAAAAAAAACCGCCTTGTTCAACAGCAACAGTCAGCATAATCCGATCATATATATTTTTTTGTTTTGCTGTCAGTAATGACTCACTGTTCACGATAATTGTTGCTGAATTAGCATGATCATATTGTTTTTCTCGTTGTAAATCGGTGTTGACTAAGTCGGTGGCTGGGCGATCAGGTAAATTTTAAATTAAAACATCAATCCTCGATCAACACTTACATCTCTGGCGTATAATCTATGTTTTGGCATTGCTCTGTTTGTCTAATTCGGTGCAATATGTCTTCTGTCATACAATTTTTATATTTTTCCCACAAAGACTGGGATTGTGGTGGATAACATGTTGTCAAAATAATTGCAAACAGCTGACGAATGTTATTGGGCGTTGATGTCAACGCAGCATCAGCAAGCGTTAAGTCCCAATGATTATCGTCTTCTAGTAATTGCAGTTCACGAAATGCATCTTGATATGTATTGAATACTCGGCCATTAACTGTTCGCAGAAATTTAAAAGAAGTTGGTCCGGGAACATTCTCCAAGAACAAACGTAAATAGAAGCATTCACGTCGCTTAGGATGTACCGTGAAAGTCGCCCCAATGTCTTATGGGGGATTTACAAGGGTCGATTTTCGCCGTGCGGCGAGTCGCTTCACTAATTGCCTCACGCTAGTCCATTTACACTGGTTACTACAATCGCATGCTTCTCTGTCATTTCCATCGAAAATTTTGAGCAGAATAGCCGTTTGTGCCGGAATTGAAATAATGAATTATTCATTTATTCAACAATTGCTTAAAGAACAAAGAGTGAAGAAAAAACAATAGGAAAGAAGAAAACGTAATGTACGTGGATGGATTTCTCGACGTTAGGACTTGGGTGCTTCGGATACTTTATTATTATTATTGAGTGGAGTTTAGAAGATCCTGATTATTTTAAAAAACTAATAAGAATGACTACTGATCATTTTAATACTTTACTACATAAGGTTAATCCGCATATACAAAAATGCGATACCAATATGCGAGTAGCAAGCACTTTCTCCGAAAATTAAATTAGAAATAACCCTGAAGTTCTTGGCTACCGGTGATAACTATTCAAGTCTTGCAGAATCATTTAGAGTTCCAGAATGCACAATTTCCTTGTTTTTGAAGGATGTTTTGGATGCTATATACAATGTTTTACAGGAGTTCATTTTGGTAAGTGAAACTAGTAATTAATTATAAGCGATTTATTTATAAATTTTCCATTGTGTTTTCATCTAAGCATGACCTAACAGCTTGAGATAGAATTTCGTCGTTCACTCCGTATTGTTGCCCAGTATTTTCTTGTGTAAGTAAACAGCTGGCAAAATAGTCTCCTTCATAATCGAGGTGCCTTCTAGAAATGGAAGCTTCGGGAGTCGAAGTTTCACGCTGGCTTCGAAAAGCTTGGTTTTGGGAAGTAGTAGCTTCGGCTTCTGGAGTCGAAGTATAGCGTGTATACTCTGAGAGTGAACTCGTAGGTCAAGCAATTGGAAAATGTTGTGTATTTAAAGTTTTCAGTCTTTCTTGTGACAAATAATTATTGATGAAATTTTCACAAACAATAGCATTTCTTAATGGCAAACTACGTAATTGGCTTGCCACATGAACTCCGAATGTATCAAATTCGTCTTGACGGATAGTTTGAGCCAAAACAGGTGGGTCCATTTTAGGTGCGTCCAATAGAGCACGCCCCGCCTTTTTTTTGGAGACATTTTCTTTTGTAAGGGCGCAATATTATCTTCTTGTTCAAATTCATCAAAATATGAAGACGCGTCGCTGTTTGTGTTCACCACTGAATCTTTTCCTTGTAACCATAACTACTATAAGTTTATTTCTTTTAGGTGCCATCCACCACAGATCAATGGAAGAAAATAGAAAAGGATTTTTTAGATCGCTGGCAATATAGATTTCGGAACTAATGGGCGCATGAATGATTCGCATATTTGGAAAAAAGCAAAGTACTATAGTGGTCTAAGAAATAATTTAAAACTACGTAATAAGTCAGTTTTCGTTGGTGATGATGCTTGCCCTTTGGCAACCTATTTAATGAAACCGTATTCAAGACATGAAGGCTTGGAACACAAACAAAAAATCTTTAATTACCTAGGTCCTTCCCTAACATTCCTTGAATATTCTGGTGCACCAGGTTTACAATTTTATTATTAGTTATTTTCCTTTTCTTTTTATTCGCTTCTACGGTAACTATACTATTGGTGCCAGAGACTACCTCTATTGTCTTAGAATTTAATTTAAATTACTTGAAACATGTTCCAAAATATATGGTTTTGTATTATTATACTGCTCAATAGAAGCAGTTGTCTGGAGAACCAAACAGTTGGTTGATTTTGTAACAATAAAATATGATAGTGTGCTTGCTATCTGTCTCTTATAAAAATTTGATACGTGACACCTATCACATGTCAATAAACATGAACTATTATTAATTATATTATTAATATCAATTAATTCAATTTTATTATTGATGTCATTTTTTTGATACATAATACCTATTTGTCATTATATGTAACATATTATTTAATTTAAACCTAATTGCATTTTCCTGTGGCGTATCTTTAATATAAGGAATCATCATCATCATCATCATCAGCCCGTTTTCGTCCACTGCTGGACATAGGCCTCTCCAAGTGCACGCCACTGTGGTCTTTCTTCGGCTACTCGCATCCAGTTCCTGCCTGCCGCCTTGCGTAAATCGTCACTCCACCGTGCCTGAGGACGTCCTACACTACGTTTGCCGAGACGCAGTCTCCACTCTAGAACGCGTTTTCCCCAACGGTTGTCGGTTCTGCGACAAATATGACCAGCCCACTGCCACTTCAGCTTACTAATCCGGTGGACTATGTCGATGACTTTGGTTCTTTGACGGATAACCTCATTTCTGATGCGATCCCTCAGAGAAACGCCGAGCATAGCCCTTTTCATAGCACGCTGAGCGTCACGAGCGTTGTCGTGAGTGTCCACGTTTCGGCTCCGTGTATCATGACGGGTAGGAAGCACTGATTGAAGACTTTCGTCTTAAGGCACTGTGGGATCGATGTTAAGATTCGACGTAACTTCCCAAACACTGCCCAACCCAGCTGACTGGTTTTTTATCACATGGTCAATGCACCGTAATTACTTATTTTTGTCTATCGTTTTAATAGCCTCGTGGAGCAGATTTCTAACCTCTAGAACTTTAAAGGTTTTATTTTTTGGCCAATATAAGATTTAACTTGAGCCTTTAATTCGATTGGGTTGAGCTCGCAATGATATGGAGGAAGGCGACAAATTGTTATGTTTTTAGCATTGGCTATATAGACAATATATTTTATTTTAAATATGTCTTTATCTATCTTGCTTAGAAGCTCAGCTTTTAATTCGCTTGGTTCGAAAGCTATTCCTTTTTCGTAAGCCAAGCTTGTATGTCTTCTTTCCTTCAAGACATATTTATGATAGATTGAGATTGTTTGATGATTGTTAAATGATTAGAGATATGCTTCCATTTTGAGCAAATACCTCTACCTCCAAATTTGTCAATATGGTCTATCGAGGAGCACACTTCGCCTTGACATTTTAATGTATTTGAAATTGATTTTTTTTAAATCCTACATATAGTGGTCCTCGATAGTGACGGACAATCGCGATCAGAATTGACCGCTTCAACAATCATGTCGACCGTCGGAAGTTCACCGCGGTAGTAAAAGTCGTGAACTTTTCTTATGATCTCAGTTAGCGTAAAGTCATCCAGATTTGCTATTATTGATCTCGAAGGTTTTGTTACTTTTGTAGGAGAGTCTATTTTGTTCTTTTTCTTATATTCATTTAGTATTCTGTAAATGGTGGACTGCGCCACACCCATAATATTGGCCGTAGTTTATAAGATCTCGGACTCGTATGGGTACGACGTGATGTTGCTTTTAACATGCTTATATATGTTAATAGCAACATTTTTTTCATTTTTTGTCTACTGGCCACGCTTTGTTCTCTTTTTAAGCGGGGATGTAACATGCCTGTGGTTCATCACCCATATTGAATTCCTGAAATTGGTTGTTGTGTTGGATTTGCTTGAACACCTTCTTGGTTAGTTGTTCCACAAGTTTCGAAACACGCGAGTCGTCTGAATATTGAAGGAATAAATTCCTCATCCCTGCGTGCATCTATCACTCCTTTTTGTCTTTCTTCAAGCAGTCGCTATAGGGATAGATTACTAACTTCACCACTTTCATACCACGTTCGCCCCGCGATTTCAATGTCACACTGTCTAGGTGTTTCAAAGAGATTGACCCAGTGTTCCGGAGTAAACATTGCGCTTGGACAGCTGCGTCTAGCATATGGATTAAGTTCTCTGAGTTGTCTTCCTCGCTGTCAGAACTCACCACCGCTGCTTCCCTCTGAGTCTTTTTCTTCTTCAGCGGCATCACTTCCTCTTCTTAGACGGAATCTTCGTCCGTCCTTGACGATTTGCGAGAACGCTTCGCCGATGCCAATAACGACTTTTCGCAATCGTTTTCGACTACGAGGCTTTGCTTGATTGCTGACCACTGCTGTTGCGATTGAATGTCACTGTTTTATTTTTTGTTTGTGTATTTTTGGATGTATCGCATAAATCTGTCCCTGCCCCGCTAAGTACGTTTGACCGAATGTTTTGAATAACATGTCTTAGAAACCGTCCTCCCAGACCATCGCTTGGCCGTTCAAAAACATCGTGGACAATCATTGATTTAAGCCCCAAGACTCGAAAGTGTCCCATGATATATTTTTTAAACTGGACCTTGGTTGTCCATATGTAAGGGATCTATCAGACAGAGAGCGGTCACGCGGTAAGCGTTCTGCGTTCGCGTTCAGCGTTCGAGCATGCAATTGCTCACGAACTTCGCTGTTAAACGGTCCTCGCGGTACCACTAGTGTCACCATGTTTTTTGTAGATAGTTCTTCATCGGAAAACGAATTATTGATTTTGTGGTCATTATCAGCGTCGAGACGGAAAAGAAAATACTGGGTGCGCCCATTAAATAAGGATAGAGAGCAAGATGGAGAATTTCATAGACGTTTTTCTGTAAGAGTTAATGATCAAGAAATTTTTGATAATTCTTTTCGTATGACAATTAATTCCTTCAATTAACTGCATGACAAAATTAAACATGACTTAGTTAAACAAGATACCAACTGGAGGAAAGCCATCATAGATGATATATACATACTGAGATAGATGCGCCACTCTATGAATGGAAATGTGAATCAGGAGTTTTTGACCCTGGCCGCCAGAGAGCGTAAATGCAGTTTAATACCGAAAAATCCGATAGGTGGCGTCCAGCTGAGACTTTAATTACTTTTTAAACAGGTACTAGATTGATTGAAATTAATATTCTAATCAAACATCTTTTGTCAATTAGAATATTAATTTCAATCAATCTAGTACTTTTATAATATTTAAATATAATCATTAGGACAGACGTTTAATCAGCTCGTTTTTCAGCTTATCGTACTTCCCAGTTGCGGGAGGGTTGGTTATTACATCCCTAACTTCACGGGCTATCCTCTGGTCTAGCTGTTGCACGACGGTATAAAATTTAGTAGAATCAATTTTCGTACCTGATGTCTCAAACTGTGCTTCAACCTGGGCAAACCAAATATCGGGGTCTTCCGGCCCAAAGGGGGGTAGACGCACGGACACGCGGTCAATTGTCGCGGAGCATTCTTCAAACTTGTCGTCAGCGGTAGCCATCTTAACGGTCGACGAACGTTACAACGCGATCACGTCAGGGTCACCAATATATAGCTTGCTACGTCGACTTCTTATTTAAAAAAAATACGGCAAATTATATAACAATTTTTATTGCGTTTTGTTAAACTTTAATTTTACAATAGTCTATGCGGATGGTAAGGCAGACAAAAAAGGCGAAGAAATTTATATACAGATCGAAAATTACGAAATTGGTAAGCGCGGCAAAAACTAGCATAGGTCCGGCGTAGAAAGTGGTTAACGAGGCACTGCGGCGGCCGGCGGTCGACTGATGCTCCTCGGCTCCTCGGCTCCGCCCACTTGTGACGTCACGCGCTAATGACCGTAGGCGCCGTGCTGCGCTAGCGCCGCTCGCGACTTGCGGCCGCTGAGATGAAACTTCGTGTGCACTACATGTTTTAGAGTATGTACCAAAAATTAAAACGCGGTTTTAATGTAATGTTTTTTATTTGCGCTTTTTTTTATAATATTCATACGCCTGGTGTTTCATATGGTCATTCTTATCGAATAGGGATATCTTTCCATTTAAAATTCTGTTCACCCCGGTACACCAACTATGTATAATCAACTTGATTGATAAATATTATTAATAAATTCAATCAGCTCCTCCTTATGTTTATCACAAGTAATTAAATTATAATCGCATGCACAATTAAGCATATATTTGATTTTTTTATTTAATAATAATGTTTCTGGACAATCACGTACGCATGTACGTAATAGTGTGATAAATATCATTCGTCAAATTATTCAAATTATCGCTAGGGTGGAATAATGATTGTTTTGTGTAATCAACTTCATAGTTAAAAGATTGCAAATCAGCTTCTGATCTACATAAATCTCGTACACAAATATCGCAAATTTTGAAAATTTTCGATTTCATTTTTTAAATCACATATCCAGTTACATATTTTTTTGATTCATTATAAATCAAAAAATCATTACCTTTATTATTGTTTATTGTGGTTAATAAAGCATCAATTTCACATGCAAAATCAATATTCTCTGAATCATCAAATTTATTATTTAGCATATTTCCCATTCATTGATATGATTTGTTACAATCGTTCTCCTAATTAGCTCTTACAGAATGAACAGAATTAAAATTATTGATTAATAAAGTCTTATACGAATTTATAAACTGATTACAATTAGGATTAATATTACGAACACCATTACTTTTAATACTACTAAAGAAATTTTCTAAGGGATCCTGATGGAAATTATTTACACCATAATTAACATTTAAATTATGCCACATTTCAATAAAGGTTTTGATATTGTGTATCCCATTTTTACTGATGGAATCGATTCATATTTAATCAACACAGAATCAATAAACACTTGTGCTGAATATTTAACTTTCATTTTCGGTATTTTAAAATCAATGACGTGCTTTTCTGTTAATTTATTAACCAATCTTATTTCATCGTCTCCATCGTCTACTTCTAATAACATCTTTAAATGTTCCCAGTTAGCCCATTTATTATCACCATTTTGTATATATTTAGATTTCTTTTTCAACAAATTATTTCTTATTGACCTTTAAGAAGGTGGGGTGTATCAAATAATGGAAATATTTTTAAGTTTTCTATTTCAAATGCTTTTGAATTATATTCAATTCCTTTTCTCAAATATTCCGCTTTTGTGTCGTTGTGTAATTCTTGCACCACTTTTACATTAGTTGCCGCTTGGTCACAGATTGTTGACACTATCTTCAGGCCTGTTCTATTATTTTTTTTTTATAATTTCTTCAAATCTGAATTCTTTGTTGAGGCCTTACAAAAGGTGAAACAAATGGGCTGTTTGCATTTACTTTTAATACCTTTTATCATGAACGTAAGTGCAAGGTCAGCCAAAGTCCTATTTCTGTAGTATCCAAAATCTTCAAAACTAATTATTTTGTCCATAAATTAATTATATATTATGCCTGGGGCCAATGAAACCTCATCAAATAAAATTTTTACATCCTTATTTTCGTGTGGCAAATTTCTTGCAATGTTTTTCAAATCGTCTAATATGTGCTGGTTTAATCCAGGTTGTACACTAAATGTGCTCAGTAACTTTTGCAAGCAACGTATTGATGGCAGGACAAACATTTTTTGCAACAATTTGTATGCCTTTGGGCTTTGCTTCCTCTCGGTTTCACTACACTTTTTAGTTGCATTTTAGTAAAAATCTAAATTTCTTCTGGTAGTTTTTCAATGGCTCTTAAAAATATTTTATTCATTGACAGGTTTTTGGCTGCTTCCTCTGATCTTTATATTTGATAGCAAGTTTAACTAATTTTAATTTTAGTTTATTTATTAATTTAGAATTTCTTTTAGGATTAGAACGTTTCCGTTTAACTGTAAAAAATAAAAAGCTTTTGTTACAGCATCATCCAGATCTTTCATATGTGCCACCAATATTTCTTCATGTTCAGGACAATATGTATTGTGGAAACGACCCATAACTGGTTCAATGGACATCTCTTTTTAATTTTTAATATCACTAATTCTATCATGCAGCGTAGTTCGGGGTACCTGATAGCGGTCTGCAGCCATACATGCACTCATCTCGTTATTCAATACCTTTTCTATAGCTTTGCGCAAATTTTTCGGATCCCAGGCGCCTTTATTTTTCCTCGTTTGACCATCATTTTCATCATCTGGAATTTCTGTGTATCTGTAAGTAATACAAGCCTTTTAAAAAGAAATTTAATAAATGGCTACAGGACATCGTAATCGTCGATTTTAGATAAAAACAAACGTGCAAAGGTTGAATTAATATTCGGAATCTAATAGTCATATATGCATAGTAATCTTACCAGAAGTTATTATCTTTGAATTGAACCCCGAAACTCCGAAAATCACGAACTCCAATTTAATAACGTAGCACGCGTTCGTCTCACTCAACACAAAGCTTTGCACTGACAGTTAACCCGTTGCGACAGGTTGACGGCGCGCGGGGCATGTACTTACACGAGTGTTACGCATTGATAGTGGTGAGACTCTTAGCGCCATCTATTATAGAATTAAAGAACTTGCAACTGGCCGGTACTGGATGCTGGCCGGTACTGTAGGACTTTCCCACATACTTTATTATATATATAAAAATCTATATACGTAGGTGTATTCCATAAAATATATTAGATGTTATATACTATAGGAATAAAAGTTTTTGTTTTTTGTATCATTATTTATTTCACGATATCTAATTAAAAATCATTAAACGTATAAAAAAATTAAAATCTATTTGAGAACATATTATTTATCAACTCATGCCTAGAATTATTATGAGCAAACGATAACTGCGATGGAAAACAGTTTTCAGTGTCGTTTGCTTCATGATAGTTATCATATGCAATATTTGTAACATCTCCAAGGCACAGATTGTGCAGTACTGCACAAGCATTTATTATTTTAGCACATTTGTTGGGCTCATAATGAAGGACTCGATGACGCAATAAGCATCGCCATCGAGCCTTCAAGAGTCCTATGCATGCATGCATTTTGGTATAATGTTCTTCAGGAGAGTTTTTCGACTGCATGAAGCACAGGCATCATGAGCCATGGTCGCTGGGGATAACCACTATCCTAAAAGCCAACCTATTTCACCACTATGATACAAATTTTCCAGATCTCTACTTAAGCTCCATGATCGCCAGACACAGCTGTCATGGGCAGCTCCTTCGAATTTTGCATTTATGCCAATGATTTGATTATCTGAAACAAAATAAAAAATAAAGTATTTACAACAATATTACACTATACCAAAAGTAAATACTTTATTTATTTTATTATTATTCAAATAAATGTAATACAAAAAACTTACAATGGCTGTATTGATGTTGATTTGATATTCAATTTTATTTAATTTGATAAAAAAAAATTTAATTTTTAAATATGTTATGTTTTGTTAGTAAAAAAAATTATAATGCCTTTTAAATTTCTATATTTACTCCACTTTAATTCTGTTTATTTCATGAATATTACTTGGAAATTTAATAAAATTCGGCAACTTAAAGTGGCGAATATTACTATTGAATATTATATCTTAGTTTATATATTTTCGCTGACCTTGAGTTCTGGCGCAATGGTAGTAGACTTTTTTGGAACCTTTATGTCCGCCAATATATGGCACAAAGAACAAAATTTTTTTTTTGTGATCTTATATTGTTGAACAAAAGTATTTTCATCAAGCGCCAACGGATCTGAACCATCTCTCATTAGCCTCTTATATAAATTATTACGCTGTTATTATTATTACGCCGATAGCGTTTTAAAAGGCGCCTGCATAATATTGTGGTGTCCATTATGTAAAAATTATTTCACCAAAAAAGTTAATTAGGATTTGCTTTTCAAATTTGACGCCTTGGTATCAATTTTTCTTCTGACATTACACGTTCCGAGTGTTCAAATTACGATAGGGAGACTAGGTGGAAAGTGGAAAACAGTGGTTAATTTTTTTTTAAAGAAGTGTTACTCCGTAATTTATGACAAAATGATACATCTCTGAAATTAAATGATAATGTGAATATCTAATGTCTATATTAAGAGACAATTCATGGCGTGTGTTATACAAATTTACAAGGTATAGGCACTTTTAAAAAAATAAGAAATGAGTCACTGTGGCCCGGGAACGGGTCACTTTGGATCACTGCATGGGTGACTGTGAATCAGCTGGGGCACACAGGATCAATAGGCATGATGACAGTAACTAAGAATCACTGAAATTATAATTTTAAATAATAATATAGGATGGAGAGACTCTAAGTAACTTATTTTTAAATTACACGTGTGATTCTATTTATTTTAATAAAAATAAAAATACAAAACATAAAAATCCGCAAAAAATACAAAACAAAAAAACAGCAAAGGACTTGTCAAATGGTTCACCTAGCTTACTATCAAATGGTAAAGTTCTTGACAAGTTTTTGGATATTGGCAGAAAAATAAATATTGATAACTGTGAGTTATTAAAATATCAACCTAGTCATATTTATAACAATAATAATAATATAATATATAAATAAATAGCGTTAATAATGTGAGGGACTATACCCGACACACTAGCAATGAAACATGGTAAATTATTACAGGATGAAGTGCGAAAAACTGTCAGCATTAAACTTATTAAAGTTATTAATTTCGGGATATTTACCATGTTTTTAATTTTTGTTCGGTGGAGGTGGAGGTGGTGCTCCACCGAACAAAAAAATAAAATAAAAAACATGGTAAATATCCCGAAATTAATAGCTTTAATAATAAAAATAACCATGTTAATTTTAAATCCTATATAGCATTAAACTTGGCTAAAAGATTAGAAAATGTGGACTCATCCTGTCAAAAGAGTAGCCAATGATAGCAGGATCACCAGAGGGGATCTGTGAGGATGCTGTCATTGAGATCAAGTGTGAAGTCATGTAAAAATTATCTAAATAATGGCTAACCAACTGACAAATGTAATGCACAGATACAAATGCAAATGCATTTGACAGGGCTACAAAAGGGTTACTTTTGTGTAGCTGATAGCAAATTCAGTGTGAATAAAAATGTGGAAATTATAAGTGTGATGTTTGATGACACATTTATCTGATTTCCTTAAACTTTTAGCGGGTCTGTGGAAAGATAAAATATATCCAATATTGTACGAAAGTATATTGTAATCTTTATTAAAAATGTAAAATAATAAAATGCACAAATAATATTTTTTTAGTTTTTCTTAACTGGAGAGTCTTGCAAATTTATAAAAGCACATGCAATTACAATAATATCATCAAGTACTTATACAAAATTTGTGTTAAGACATGCATGGGGCTTTAACATATTAAATTCTCTTAAACGTCTAATTAACCTCTCAACATGAATCCTTAAACTAGCTAACTTCTTTGTTTCCTCTACTTCACTTTTAGATAACTTGGCTCCAGTGACAACAGTTGGGGGCCGTACAAGTTGTACTCTCTTCTTACGCAAGTATTGTTCTACGTGCTTGAACCCTCTGTCAGCCATCACACACATACGCACACGCTTGATTGACACTTACTGAACGCAATAAGTGTCAATCAAACTCTACTTAAGCTCCATGATCGCCAGACACAACTGTCATGGGCAGCTCCTCCGAATTTTGCATTTATGCCAATTATTTTTAAATCACTCACATATCTGAAACAAAACAAAAATAAAGTTTTTACAATAATATAATACTATACAAAAAATAAATACTTTATTATTATTCAATAAAATGTAATACAAAAAACTTACAATGGCTGCATTGATGTTGATTTGATATTCAATTTTATTTAATTTGATAAATAAATATTTTAATTTTTAAATATATGTTTTGTTTTGTTAGTAGAAAAAAATAATAATTATAATGCCTTTTAAATTTCTATATTTACCCCACTTTTATTCTGTTTCTTTCATTAATATTACTAGGAAATTTAATAAAATTCGGCAAATTCAAGTTTAACGCCTCAACCACCTCGTTGATGCAGCGAATCATGATTGGCTTAGGCATCCACCAATCTAGACCTACCAGGTTTTGATAACTGCCAGTTCCTAGAAAGCTTACAGCTGACAGTATCTGAAAATAGTAATATCGTGTTTAGTATACGAAAAAATAACTAAAATTGTAAATAAGATTTTAGACGAATAAGTATTAAATACAAGAGATGCCACTGATACCAAATATTCGATCGTATATTCGGCGGTCGGAAGGCAGCGTCTGCATTAAGCTCATCGTGCATTGTGTATTTATGAATAGATCACGTTGCAACGTAATCAGGATTATGATAAGTTTTGTAATTTAATAATAAGGTATTCGATGTTTCAGCGAGTAATCTTATGTGGCGCATATTACTATTGAATATTATATCATCGTTGTAAGAACGCTTTTCCAATAGGTGTCGGCGAAATTTTCAGTTAAACTCCAATATTCAGTTTGCAAATACAATGTATTTTTAAATATCACTTTATACTGTAATTAGACTTTACAACACTGTAAGAGTCGACGTAGTTTATGGTTAAACTACAATATTCAGTTGACAATCACTATATTTTTTTCGAAATATAACTTTAGACTCTAAACAGACTTTTCAAATATCCGCTTCCCGCGTCCGCGTCTCCAAGATGGCCGATTTGAATGACGCGCGCCGCCAAGCGGCCACCAGTGTGACCAGTCGATAAAAACATTTTACTAATAAAGTTACTTATTAAAGAAAACCTTACATTGTTTATATATTTTCTCTTACCTCGAGTTCTGGCGCAATGGTAGTAGACTTTCTTGGAACCTTTATATTGTCCGCCAATATATGACACAAAAAACAAAATTTTTTTTTGTGATCCTATATTGATGAATAAAAGTATTTTCATCAAGCGCCAAGGGATCAGAACCATCTCTCATTAGCCTCTTATATAAATTATTACACTGTTGCCGAAAGCGTTTTAACAGGCGCCTGCGTAATATTGTGGTGTCCATTATGTGAAAATTATTTCACCAAAAAATATAATTAGTATTCAATTTTTAAATTTGACGCCTTGGTATCATTTTTTTATCTATTATTTGACTTATTACATATGATAGAAAGAATATTTAAATTATAAGACCCCTTGATACTGTATTCGAGTGCGCACATTATATAAGATTTTTTTTTCCGAAAAAAAAAAGATTTTTAGACCGATTCGAATCGTGACCTGAAGAAACGATCCACAAAAAATCGAGGTCTAATAGATCGTTTTCCAAAAAATCGATTTTCTTTCAAATTTGCTTTTGCAATGTAAGTATAAATCAATTTTATTAAAAACAAGACAAATATTATAATTAACGATCTTTTAATCAGTAAAATCAGGGAATTCGATAATAATAAATATTTTAATTTCCATATCAAAGTATCAGATCAGGTAGAAATCAAGACATTATTTCCAAAATGTATTGTTCACAAAACAAATAGATAATTTAGCTTATAGTTTCCAAGGCTTGATATCTAAACAACTGTCTGTCAAATCTACTGGGATCCAAGCGGTTCCGTTCATCACTTGCGATGTTTCCGGCAATTGAAAAAAGGCGTTTACAAGGAACAGATGATCCCACAATACTCATATACATCATGGGTATTGTTTTTATCTTTCGTTGAGTTTTTTTGTTCTTGCCAGTAAAGTATAGGATCATACTTCAGGTGCATAAGTGCCTGCGATAAATAATGTTTGAATTCTTAATTTAAGTTGCTTTTTCACCAACGACTTATGAAAATCCCAAATTCCTTTATTCATATCATTTTTATTACCATCTATAGCGTCGACTTCCTCAAAATTACTTTGTGGAAACTGTTGCCGAGTAATATTTGAAATTGGGGCGTTGATTCTATTTATTGCTCGTGAACAGGCCACATGGTCAGTAAAATGATTTTTTTTAAATCTAGGATCTTATAAAAGAACATAGTATAATTGTCTTAAGGATTATACTGGTCCCCAACGTTTCTGATTCTCAGGGAGGTTATGTTATGGGTTTTGTAACTTAAAAGAAAAATGGAGGAATGACAGTACAGTAAGGGAATGATTATTATTACAGTTTAAATGAAAATAAAATGTTCTTTAATATCTCAATCATCTTTTTTTATTGCAAAATTTTAATTCTTACAATAGATAACAGAGTAACAATATTGTCGAACAAAAATGACATTGTTAACTCCGGTTTTTTAATTACTTTACTACTTTAACTGAATATTCAATAAAATTTCGGATATGTTCATTTGTACCCGTAAGTACTATAAAAAACATAGCACTTCGTATATGGCACTTCTACCAAAGAATATGACCTATCAGTCTGTGCATAAATTACTTTTCAGTCTTTCCCGACTTTTGACTTAAAAGTTACTATTTCTTTCACAAAGTAACAGCCTTTTTTAATCAACTTTGGGGGGATCTTGCCAGGCATAAAGTTCTTTGTTTTTATCGCTGGTAGACTGACTTCCAGCATTTTGATCCCTTTTTCATTATCTTGAGATCCATCTTCACATATTTAAAGGATTTCACCCGAATAAACATCACCATCCTATTTTGCGAGAACATGATTACCAACTTTATATCCATAAATACTAGTATTTCATACACAGATGCTTGTTAATGGTGGCCATACACGATAAGGTTTGCAGTATGGTTATAACCGTATATGCTTAACCGACATGCAAACCCTAGTGACATAAAGCACATACACATTAGGGTATGCATGTACAATTTTCAAGAAACTCTCAGTCATAAATAGTTGCAGCTACGTGACGGTGTTTTGTAGGACGTTTTTCTAACCTAATTTACTGTGCACTGTATCGCCAACAATGGACGACAACGATGTGATAGCTGTACTTGGCTTAGTACTTGCAATAAAGAAACGGAAAAGTTGAAAAGATCGTACTGAGTGGTGTAAACACTGGCTTTTGAAAAGGAAACAGCTCTCTCATATAAATTTGATGAATGAATTGAGATTTACACCACAAGATTACAAGAATTATTTACGAATGGATCAAAAACTATATTTAAAACTTTTATCGTTAATCACTCCCGTGATCCAGAGACAAGATACTATTATGAGAAAAGCTATATCAGCACATGAGAGACTAGCAGTAACATTAAGATTTCTTGCAACTGGGAGAACATATGAGTGTCTTAAATATTCTGCCATAATGTCACCTCAGGCTTTAGGTCGAATAATACCAGAAACATGTGATGCTATTTATAAAGAACTAAAAAAGGACTATCTACAGGTAATTTATTAACTAAAACTACTTTATAATCTTTAGCAGCTTTATTAAAATTATTCATCACTTGTGTATGCTATTTGTTTTGAATTAAAATTAGAGTAAAATGATAATATTGTTTCTGTTTGCGGTTGTGTGTCAAATTCTTCATGTGGCATTGGCGAAGGCTGGCGTTGTGGTGAAGGCGAAGTGACATAAGTTTGTTGTTGAGTGTTGTATTGATGAATTGGAGATAAGGAAGGCTGGCTTTTTGGTGCAGAAGAAGTGACATAAGTTTGTTGTTGAGTGTTGTATTGATGAATTGGAGATAAGGAAGGCTGACTTTTTGGTGCAGAATAAGTGATATAAGTTTGTTGTTGAGTGTTGTATTGATGAATTGGAGATAAGGAAGGCTGGCTTTTTGGTGCAGAAGAAGTGACATAAGTTTGTTGTTGAGTGTTGTATTGATGAATTCGAGATAAGGAAGGCTGGCTTTTTGGTGCAGAAGAAGTTCCATAAGATTGTTGTTGAGTGTTGTATTGATTAATCGGAGATGAGCAGGACTGAAGCTGGGATGAAGCAGAAGCGGTGTGAGTATGCGGATGTATATAATATTGTTGAAGCATTGAAGGTGAAGGAGTAGAAGTTCGTGAGTTGAAGCTGTGAGTTGGTGATGGAACAAAAGACAAATGTCGACGATCCTGAATTGATTCAGTATTCAGATTACCCATCTCTGCATCAAACAGGGCATCATTTATTATTTTCTCCGCAATCAAGCGTTGTCGCTTCTCTAGGGATCTTAATTTTATTGCAATAGACTTTCCCAGAAGATCGTATCGATCTTCTGTTGCTGAAATAGGAGCAGGATGTTTAAAATGGTCTCTGACGGACAGTAACACGTCATTGGTTAACTGATCTTGATCTGTTCATTTCTTCTTTCCCGGTCTTGTAGCAAGTGGTTGAGCTTTCCTAGCTGTCGTTATGTTTTTGGTAGTCTCCGTATCTGTTTCAGTGACAACAGCAGCATCATGTGTAGTATTTGTATTATTTATGATATGCGTATCATCTAGGTTACTTTCTGTAGAGTTGCTAGCATCCTGTAACAATATAAAATAATGGAATTATTTAGTTTCCAGATTCATTGGAGAAATGGAAGGAAATCGCGCAAACTTTTGAGGAGAGATGGAATTTTCCTCATTGCTTGGGTGCCCTGGATGGAAAGCATAATGACATAGTTCCACCTTCTGATAGTGGATCTTATTACTATAACTATAAAGGACGACATAGCATAGTTCTTATGGCAATAGTTGATGCCAGATACCGATTTTTATTAGCAGATTTTGGTACAAATGGAAGAATTTCTGACGGTGGCGTTTTACAGAATACGAAGTTTTTTGAAAAACTTTAAAAGAAAAAATTAAATATTCCAGACACAGAACAGATTCGAAACAGTTCAAGGTGTTTACCCTATGTTTTTGTTGCCGATGATGCATTCCCTTTGAGACCCGACTTTTAGTGTGTTCATATTAAAAAGCTTACAGCCTTTATAATAACCGAGGTGAAAATGTTGACAGTTTTTAAAGCAGTCAAAACAAGAGTTCTGAACTCGACCATATTATTCAAGAAAATAAATTGTCTAATTTTTTAAGTACCTCGGAATGTATACAATGACCCAGATTCCTTAATTTAATTATCTGCTCTATCAATGTCCGCTGTACTTACATCAAAAAGCATTATTGAGAGACATTTTTAAACCAGAATAACAGCGTTTTACCTACAATAAAAGGCTTATTAAATACCTACCTTATTTGAAGCTTAAACATAATGAGATAGGCCTATCTGTTTTCCGCTCGTCTTACCTCTCTTTCTACCCTACTAGCTCTAGTAGCGCTGTCTCACTCGCACACATTCCCTCACTCCACCGGGGCGCGTGCGGCTGTTAGGTTCGGCTCGCTATCGTCATTGTGTCGAATTATACCAGGCAGAGAATCAAAGTTAAGCTTTAAATAAGGTAGGTATTTAATAAGCGTTTTATTGTAAGGTAAAACGCTGTTATTAAAAACCTGACCGTTATTTGAAGCTTAAAGATAATGAGACCTGTTTGTTATCGCCGGTGGAGGAGGACGCCAATGTGAATGTATGCATTTCTTTAGGCCGAAGGCATTAAGGCAAAAATAGTTAAGGCAATAATAAATTTTAAAAAAAGTGTGCGATGCTTAGAAAATTTATTCTATCACAAAATATCAAACTAATCGGAATGTATATAAAAAACTAAATAATATCTTCCTTCATAATAATTCAATATTACATTAATTACAATTTTTATTAAAATGAGCAAAAGTAATTTGTCGTCCCAGGGCTAGCAGGAGCCTGGATTACCTGACGCCTATAGAAGCGACGGAATGTGTCACCGGATTTCCAGTTTCCTTGTGACAAAATTACGATATGTTGCATTAAGATATGTTGCACTTACTGTAGCATCGTTATGTTTATCCAGAGAGCGACGTAAAAAACGATACTGGGTAAAAAAGTGGCTGTTATTAAGAAAGAAAATCTCGTATATGTCGATTATGTATTATTTGGAACCAGAAGATTTTTCAAATTTTCTAAGAATGGGTTCAGACAGTTTTGAAGAATTGCTCAGAATGGTAACTCCGTTAATCAAAAAGCAAGATACAGTGATACGCGAAAGCATAACTCCAAAAGAACGATTGGTTGTAAACCTGAGATTTTTAGCTACCGGGCAAACCTACGAAGATTTAATATTTTCTTCCATAATATCACCACAAATTTTATCAAATATTATTCCTGAGACGTGCTGAGCAATTTACAGATGTTTACGACATTACATTAAGGTAAGTACAAATAAAAATTATAAATATTTAATTAAGTATTTATTGAATGTCAGAAAGTTACAACAATTAACTTATATTAATTTTTACTGTTACCTTTATTTTTTACGATTGAAAAACTGACGTTAGGAAAATCTGCTGACGGCAATGAACAGTTTAGATCAGAGGATTCTGTTTGGGTTTGAGGTTCTGAATGATGTCGTAACTGTGTGATGTGAGTGAGCCAAAACTGTGTACTGAGGAGATGGCGACATTTGTGGCAATGGCTGATGTGACTGTATGTGGGATGGACTATGGAGTAGATAAAACTATGCATTGAGGAGACGGCAACGTTTGAGGCAATGGCTGATGTGACTGTGTGTTGGGTGGAGGAGACAAGACAGTGTAATCAGGTGATGGCGACGCTTGAGGCACTAACTGACGGGATTGTGCGTGGGGTGGAGTAGATAACGCTTGAGGGCTGACGGGTCTGTGTAGGGGGTGGAGAAGACAAGACTATATACAGAGGCGGTGATTCCAAATCAGACATTGTTTCGGACTGTGGGGATGATAAATAAGTATATTGGGGTGAATATCGTGGAAATCTTTGGGTAAAAGATCTTTGGAGGAGTGGGGAGTGGGAGGTTTTAGTGAGATCTTCGGTCCCTAAAACAATATGAGAATCCATACTCAATTTTTTGTGTTTTGCGTAGAAAATGGCGTCTGAAATTATTTTATTTACTACAGTTAATTGATCATCATCAATGTCTTTCATTTGTATTGCTATTGACTTTCCTATTATGTCCCATTTATCATCTTTTTGGTTAAGAAGCTGGTTCGTAGTGTCAAGCAATTCGTTTTGTTTTGTATTTAATGATGACTTTCTATTCTTTTTTTCTTGGTTGACTTCGTGTTTCTTCTTGTGTTGTACTTGCATCATCTGGCCGGGAACTCTGAAACAAAATCCATATGTTTAAATTATTCTAATTACAATTTTGTTTTCAGATGCCTGCAACCGAAAATGAATGGAGAAACACAGCAGAAGAGTTTGAAAAAAATTGGCATTTTCCACACTGCGTGGGCGCAATCGATAGGAAGCACATTGCTTTTGAAAAACCCTCAGGAAGTTGGTCAATTTCACAACTACAAAAAAATTTTCAGTGTGGTCTTAGTAGGAGTAGTAAATGCTAACTATGAATTCATATACGTTAATACTGGTACAAATGGAAGTGTTTCTGATGGTGGTGTGCTCAAAACAACAAATTTGTATACAAAACTGATGTCTGGTGAACTGAATTTACCACCTCCTTCAAATTTACCAGGTACAACAACATCTGCACCTGCATATGTGTTTGTTGGAGACAGTGCCTTTGCTATAAATAGAAATATAATGAAACCATATCCTTTCAAAGGCATAAATCATGATCAAAGAATTTTCAATTATAGACTTTCTAGGGCTTGAAGGGTAGTAGAAAATGCATTTGGCATATTGGCGGCACGATTTAGGATTTTTCGTATTTCGTATTCTGAATGAGTCATTTCTCATCTCTTTGTTCATATAATTTTTATTTTTTTTGTCCCATAAATGAGGCTTCTCCTTATAGATTTCGAAAATCTGTGTCTATCTAGTGAAAATCTAGCGTTTCAGGAACATGGAAAGAATCATCGTCTACGTCAGAGGAACAACAACTACTACATGCTGATAAAAATATATCATCATCTGTAGTGGACATAATTTTACAATTTAAATTGTACGTTTCGATAAATTGAATACAATATATAAAATGTATATTTATATTATGAATAAAATAGTCCAGTCAAAATAGACTAAATTATGATTCCAGTTTGCATTAATTCCCAACAAGCTGGATTTTTGTGCAGGCCTTGAATACGTCATTACAAATGATATGTCAAAAGTCCCCATCGATCCCGCTTGTGCGTTGCTTTTTTTTTCGAGGTCAAAGGTCACAAATTTGCGTTTTTTTGCGTATATCTCTGAAACAACGAGAGCTATCGAAAAAAGATTCAGACAAAGTTTGTAGTTCGTAAAATTGTCTACAAAAAATATCTCAACATTTTTCTCCTACAAAGCATCGCTTTCGAGATATCGTGACTTTAGAGCGCAGGAAAGTCGTATTTTCGACTATATGCACACATTTCCGAACCACCTCTGAGGTAGTGTACACGGCGCTTTTTTTTAACGTGGTTTCCCCAGTAGGAATACTCCACAATATATTTTGATCGAGGGAATGTAATGGAACACTATTTTATTGATGAAATTTTTTTTTTATTTAAATTTAATGAAAATTTTAACATCAAGAAAATTACATCATCATTCAACATCAAATTCTTCATAGTCACTCATTTCTTCTTCATCACTGTCTTCTTCCTCTTCTTGCTCGATTTGTGTAGACTGCTCCAAGAAGAGAGATATATCAGTTATATCCTCATCAATTTCGAAACAATCTTCATCTGTTGTATTTGATTCAATGTTGGTGCAAGATTGGCCTTGACAATTGGTACATACCGATGAACAATACAATCCAACTTATCTGCACCCGCAATTGCTTGTGCAGCCTTTTTTGCAATTACAAAAAATTGTATGGAGTAATTTTTCTGGAGCAGGTGGCAGTAAAGTCTGGATTGGCTCCAAACTATTATTCATCAATTTCCAGCCCCAATCTTCAGGATTTAGATCATTGCCTAGCCACACTTGCACTTGGTAGAACACACGAAACAAGTGTTGATTAGCAGAAGCAGATGTTGGAGGGAGACAAGATAACTGCACTCTCTTATTGTTTTTTGTATTCTTCACAAAACTCAAATATCTATACTTGTCTATCGATTCCATTTTTTTTGGAGCTCCATACATAGCAAGGAGAACACGAATTCCATTGGTGAGGATAACATCTGCTGACGAGTTAATATTTGTAAATACTTTTGCGTTATCAATCAAGTCTTCACGTTTTTCAAACAATTTGAATACTGTATTTTTGCCTCTTTTGAAAATTGCTGATGTCGTATCGCAGCCAGTTATCGCATGAAGGAATAATATATGAGGCTGACATTTTGGATATGCAGTTAAACTTTGTGAAGAATATATTTTCGTTTGAACTTGAGCTCTCCCAGGTTTTAAAAAGTAAATGATCTTATCACTAGGTGTTCGTGCAGTTAATATTATTAACAAATCTACATCTTCTCCAACAACGATAGTTGGATTGGTGCTATGGAATTGTTCAATTTGGTTTCAATAATGAGGACATCAGCGTCATTTTGAGCTTGTTTCACAACAACATTGGCAGCTGCAAATTCTTCACATAACATCGAAATCAAACGAGATTTATTGTGAGTATTAGCAAGAAACTGCTGTTGGTTTGTCGGAACAGTCATTGATCGATCAAAAACGATATCAGACGATGAAGATGTTTGTTTAGCTCGACGACGTTGTTCTGCAGCTTTGATATTTTTTGTATAATCAGTGTAACCGTCAAATATTATAGTAACGTTGTGACCAAAGTGTCTACGAACATACTGAAGATATTTGTCCAAAATATCCTCAAATGTGTTCTCTCGATCCCACACAACACGATGCAACAGGTATCCTCCATCGATGATGTAGGTAGCATTTGCACTTTCGATATCAATGTTCACACATTCAAAGCAATCATAAATGGCTGACTTCTGTGTCTTACGCATTCCAATTGCATCAAAGAGCGATAAAGGGTAAGGGGCTAATTCGTACTCGAAGAATTTTTCAAGCTCATCTTGAAATGTCTTCGTAATACTCATGCGTTGAAATAATAATACAGGATCTATTGGTACCTTCTCATCATGAATCTTCATGGTACTGTTCATAGATAATAGAGGTAGTACTTTATCAGCACGTTTCAATTTAATATTATTAAATGTTTGGCCCATCATTTTACTCATAGATGCAATACCCACTTCACGAGCATTATGGCAATTGATTTTATCATCCCCGACGACTCCATTGGCAATGGACATGATTTTGTTCAATTCAGGAAAAGGATCATGTGACGAAAACCATTCACGAAGTTTCTTGATGTCTCCAGTATCTCTCTTTACGCGGGAATCCCTTGCATCGACATGCTGATCTGTCGTGTCCATTCTTACATCCGCTAAATCCTCCAATCTTTCACACACAGTATTCATTGCATGCATGCCATAAATCCATTTACTTATGACGCTCTCTTGCGTACTTCTTCCTCGAGCAACACCTCCATCTGTTTTCATTGACTTCATCATCGATTGCTCAATGACCATATCCGTTGAAGTTCCACAACTCAATTTATCAGAACGTCTAATTGTGAAAAATCCCCGTGTAAATCTCTCGAAAACCTCAGGATCATCAATCAAGTTTTCCAATTGTAACATATCTTGTAGATATAAATGTGCAGATTTGGCATAAGGAAAATGTCCTGATGCGTGGAAGTAAGGAAGCATTTCTCGAATGCTATTCAAATGAGCTTTCCAATCTCCCATACGTTCAGCTCTTATAAACTCCTTAGCAATTGATACCATGTGAAAATATTGCGTCCACAATTTTGCAGTTGGTCCACGTTGTTCATATTCCTTTAATTTTTGATTGAACTGCTAAAGTAATGCCTCAGCCATCTCATCGCCATTCTCAATATCAACGTACGAAATTGTGTTATTCATTATAAGGTCTACAGTATCTTGTAGATTAGCATGCATCTCGTCATCGATGACAAGTTCTTCTGATATTATTGTTGCTAAAGTGAGATGGAGTAATGTGTGTGCTCTAACTGCTCTTGCTTATCATGGCCATTCAACATTTTGTCTAATGAATTAGTGGCATAAATCAAAGAGAGCACCTCTTTTATGCCACTTCCCTGCATAATTTGGCCAATTGCTCCAAAAAAAGACACGAGTAAATGGAAACCTCCAAGTCTTACTACGATCTTCGATACCTCAGATCCTTCAGGTGCTGCTGATACGATTTCTCGAGCTTTTGCATACAAAGGCTGATCAAAAGTAATAATGCATACATCGTGATTATAACGTTTTGCATTTTCCAAAGCGCAGAGTAAAGTTGTGTAGATAGTATTGTAGTTACTTGCTGGTTGCTGAATGAATGGTAAAAAGAGAATTTGAGACTTTGAAAAATCCATGATATTACTCGTTAAACGTTCAATGTAACCGTTCCAACCAGGTAATAGTAAATCTTTCCATTTCCCATATAACCATAAAATATCAGTATTTTCAGTAAAGATACTGCTGAGCTACTTTCATAATCAATATTTTGTGCAACTATTTTACTATACCCAACTGCGCCATCATTTTGATAGACTTTTATCGGTATATGAGCTTTTGCTGCAAAATCTTTCGCTGAAAGGACTCTGTTTACTCGTGATATGGGTTTTTCGGCTATAACTGATGCTTTTGGAGTTATAATTTGAATGATACCCATTATGTGGAGCGTATTATGACCGTCTAGGGTATGTACATTAATGTCAGCATTGTCTGCAGCATATTGAATAATTGTTCCAGTTTCTGGTGGTAGAATATGAGGTGGACGATGAAGAACTGCTGCTGCCTCATACATCATAGTTTCATTATACGATGCACACAAACCAAAAGATGAAAAAATTTGAATAAGACGTTATGATCCAAACCGTCGATGAAAAAATACTGAGAGACCCAATTGTAACCGTGATTTGAAAGACCTAGGCCGAACAGCAGCCATAATACAGTGGCTGACATTTGTACATATTAATTTCAAGTGTTCCAATTTGCATCGTTTATTTTTCAAAATTATTTGCTCTAACAAGTAAGTCAAAGATTCTGGAATATCACTATTGATATCTTCGAACATCTGAGTAGGTGGAGGATAATTATCAGTGTCAAACACTATCGACTGAATATCTTCTCGAACGATTGCTGCAGCTGCTTCAAGTATTCTCAACCTCTCTTCCTTTTCATTTTGCTTTTTATTCTCATACCAAGCTTTGCTGAGGACGTCATGCTGATTGTCGATGAAGCAAATGAATGTTGAACTTCCCAATTTCTCAGTTATAATGATTCTATTACCATACTTTAACTTGAGTTTTGACTTAATTGTTCTATTATCGATCGATGGTTCTTTGCAAATATCTTTCAATTCTTGTATTGAAAATTGACAATCATCATGATTTTCAATAAATGCAAATATTTCTTCCATCGCTGAAGTAATAGAATCACTTTCAGGACGACCGATTTTACCTCCACTAATGGGTTTTAGAAACGAAGTGTAACAATCACTGTGGTACATAGCCTCAGCAGCAACTAAGTCATATTCATACTGAATGCGGGCAATGACACTTTTTGCTAGCTCATCAGAACGAGTCTGAGCTTCCTTCAAGATGGTTTTCTTGAAGTCAAGGGTTGAAACTTGAGACACTCTTCGTCGAAGATGCTGCGCTTTTTTCATTTCAGCCGTTTTATCTGCTTCATTGCCACAGAACAAACAGTATTTCTTGAAACAAAAAGACGATTCATTACCTCGTACTCTAGTACGAGGAGGACTAATCCCAGATGTGGTAGCTATCTCCGCCTCACGCTGTCTTTTAGCTGCAGCGATGCTGCTCTTCCGGGTGTATGTTTTACGACACTGCTTATGTATCGTTACAGATGTTTTGTCCTTCAAATATTCATTGAACCCATCACCCCTTTCAGTACTTGAATCCATTAAAGTCTTTAGCCCACGATCAACAACCACAATTTCGCCTTCAGTCAAAGATTCATTGCAAATAAAGCAAACTTCTGACATTTTTACAAAATTTTGTAATGGCACTGTTTAAAAAGAGAATATAATGCACAAACACGTCTATTCACTACGAAAAACCGTTCAAAACTGACTGCATTTACTAGAGCTATGTCCTTCGGAAAGCAGGTATATAGACAGGTTTCGACCCGAACAACGGAGTGTCGCAGGCAGATGTTTCTCAAGGCCAACCGCCCAATATAATTAGAGACGGACGATGACTCACTCAGAATTGTATATTTTTCACGTACTTGTGTGCATGGGGCAAATAAAACTATATTCTAATATTTTCTGTTCAAATGGTTAACCCGATGATGCATACTGGCCACGTATGAGTGTATATTCGTATTTTCTATGTTTAAAATAGCCATAATTCGAGAACAGTGCATCGTACAAGAAAAAGTGTTAAAATATTTTTTGTAGACAATTTTACGATCTACAAACTTTGTCTGAACCATTTTTCGATAGCTCTCGTTGTTTCAGAGATATACGCAAAAAACGCAAATTTGTGACCTTTGACCTCGAATAAAAAACAACGCACAAGCGGGATCGATGGGGACTTTTGACATATCATTTGTAATGACGTATTCAAGACCTGCACAAAAATCCAGCTTGTTGGGAATTAATGCAAACTGGAATGTCTATTTTGACTGGACTAAAATATGCTCAATGATTTAATAAAAATAAGATAAATATGTATATAATCTTTCAATAAATGTTAATACTATATCTATTAATCATTATTTCTGGACGTCCCGTCGGTTAACGGTTATATTAACACAATAACTAAATAATAAACACTAAATAAAAACAGGAAAAAAGCAAACAATGTGGATAATAAAATACAAAAATTTAAATGTCCAAGGCAATAGGAACAACGACATCGTAATATTAACACATTGCGCGCGTTAGTGCAAATATGAAACTTAATTCATATGCATTACGACTCCTATACTTGCCGAACCTGTAGAGCCAGCAGTGCGTTACGGCTTGTATTTTGCCGTACCAGCACTTCACTTTGAAGGCTCTTAAAATAACGAAAACCCATAGATTCTAAAAAAAAAAATTTACGTATCGATAGATTATATACCTGTATGTAAGCTGCCGTCGCCGCCAGGATTTCTTCCTTATATTTCAGAAGTTATAAAAATTTTTCAAAATCGGTGATTATACGGCAAAATTAATGCCTTGCCGCATAGAGCATAAATTACGCTAGTGATGGGAAATATTTGTAAAATAGAAAACAATTTCGAACTTTAAAATAACATTTATTATAGTCATGCAAAATTAACACTGAAACATAATAGTAGGAACATTGATTACACTTTGAGATCAAAAATAATTAAGTACATGAAGAGATTATTTAATTAACTTTTAATTAGAACGTACTTTGTTATAGCACTCCAAACACATAGGTTTTTGGCATTCTTGACAAACAGTGCGTACTCTTTTAACCTTCTTGTCATTTTCTCGTCTGGTTAGTTCTTTCCTCATTTCTTTGTAGCAGTAATGACATTTCTTATATTTTTCAGCTTTTTTCAAAGTATGACATATACGATTTTTATTCTCATTATAGCTGGAGTCAGTGAAAGGTACCTTTGTAAGCGATTGTATAATAACCTCTAAAAATGATATTAATGTTAACTGCTCCACATTTTTCAATTTGTGTACAAGCCATGCGTTAACTAAACACGTTCCAAATATTAAGCTCATCATGAGCTTTCGATACCATTTTAATCCTCTTAAAAGTGTTGAGTAATAAGCGGTCATTTGGTCACTACGCCCTTTTTATTTTCATTGTACATTATTACACATGCAGGCTTCACAATTGGCTCTTTAGATACTCGTGACAGTTTACCAGTATCTTTTAAAGTAGCATTGTGCTCTTTGACTGTTGTGATCATTGTCACTGGTCGTTTATCCATCCATTTGATAATTTTGACTCCTTTTTTATTCATGCTTCCAATAACTTGCCCTTTCTTTAATTTTTTGTTTATGATTGTCTTAAGCAGTCCTTTCCTGTTAGTTCTTATAGTACCGCAAATAAAAGTCTTTTTTTTCAATAATTCTTCAGCTAGTGGGACCGATGTGTAAAAATTGTCTGCTACAAGTGTTCTACCCTCACCTACTAAATTTTTAATCAACTTCAGTACAACATCTTGTGCATGACCTGCTCCTGATTTTTCTTCATCTTTGCCGGTATATATTATCACTGAGCAAGTGTAACCTTCTGGTGTACATAACTTATACAGTTTTATCCCATATTTATGGGCTTTGTTCTTAATATATTGGCGGAATTTGAGCCGGCCCTTCCATGGTATCATCGTTTCATCAATAACCATAAATCTGCCTGGTTTTATAATTCTGGAAAATGCTTTCATAAGAATATCGAGTACATTTCTTATTTTATATAATTTATCTCCATTATCAACATTATCAATAAACTGCCAAAACTTTAGAAGGAGTAAAAATCGATCTCTTGGCATTGCTTGAACTATGTACTCGTTTCTGTAACATTTTTTCTTACTCCAATATAGTTCATATTGGGTACTTTATTGGTGCCCATTACCATTAATACTCCCAAAAACCTCTCCATTTCTTCAACAGTTGTTGGTACCCAGTTTTTCAAGCGGGACTTAGGCTTAATAGAATAAGTATTCAAGTATTCCGTTGCATAGTCATTCGTTTTTTCCACCATCTTTTCAATTACTTCATTAGTCACAAATAATTTGTAATAATCAATGGGTTCATTCAGTTGTATATTTGATGGAACATTTATTTCGCTTTTTAAAGAATACTGTTTAAAATTTGTTTGGTCTCTATCAGAAATGTCTGCCAATTGTTCTTCTATCTCTCTATCATTATCTTCGATTTCAATACATGACGTGTTTGATTCTGATTCAGTGTCATATATTTCATCAAAAGTATCAGAGTCGTGGCCATTTTCTAAATCAGAGCTACTATCTTCAATTGAGGATATATTGGAAGAACACGGCACAATGTTTACGTTAACATCTAAACTAGGTTGCATTTCAGAATTTTCTATGTTTTCAGGTACAGCGAAATCTGGCTGTTCTATTCTAGCTTCTAAGTCAGCGATGATCTCTTGTTCTAATATAGGTGGATTTGATTGTGCTCTTCCTTTGTCAGCTTTTACCAGTGTTCTTTTGGGTGTTAAATCAAAAATTAGATCATCGTCAGATTGTTCTTCTTCTATATTCGGAATTTTATGATGTGTCAATATGTTTTCAATATCATGATTGCCTTTAAACGAATCCTCGTTGCCTGTGTATTGCTTAAAATCACTGTCCTTAAAACCAGATTTTAGTTTTAAATGTTTTGAAACTTTTGTTGAGAATTCACTAGCCTTATATGAATCGACTTCATTATATTCTGTAATTACCACACTCTTTCGTTTAGCAGATGATATTAGCGTTTTGTGAACCTGTATGTAACCATCAGTATTTCCAGAAGTCGGTGTATTCAACAGTGAAAAGTCCTTTCTTGAGTTTTTTGTTCTGGGAGTCGACAGCAGTTCATTCATAAGCTCGGAGTTGAAAGTTGATTCGAGTGGTGGTATCAAATTACTTATGGAAATATTATCCAGAGATATCGAATCGGAATCAACTTTTTTTATGTCATTAGATGGCTGATCCAAAATATGGAATTCTTTGTTTGTCAATGGACTTATAAAAATTGAATTTGATTCAAATTTTTATAAGTCCATTGACAACACAAAAAATTCAGGATCGGTTTTTGAGTGCAATCTTTCCCTGAACTACGAGATTGGGCGGAATCTTTTTCTGTTCTAAGATTATTACATTTATTACGGTCTTTATTAATTGAAACGGTTTTCAGTGCCTGAATTTTCTTCATTGAGGGAATTGGACTTGATTTTTCAGCGCCAAACATATTTGAACTTGATGAATTTGCACCACCACTTTGAATTCTACTGCTTCTTGACTGTTCCCCTTCTGTCTTGACCATTTTATTCATATCCAGCTTTTTACGTGACCGTTTCATTTTTATTTTCGAATTTCGTCAGAGCGTTACCTACCCAGCCAACACGTACGATCGCCGTACAACACTACGGCGCACTGAGCTGCGCGCGCGCCTCTCACCCGTGCGGTATGGCGTCAAGGTTACGGCAACATAATCGCCGTACAGCACCAGTGATAAATATTTTTGGTTCTGTGCGTTACGGCAACATCATATGCCGTATTTATTTTTTACAAAAATAAAACCTACTTGAAGAAAGCATGTCGGTAATATACCTATCTCTTTTGTATATGCACAGAAACTTATAAAATTCACACCGCACCGCGCGCAAAACAAGGACAACTGATTGCCGCATAGTTCGATAGTCAAATACGGCAAAATAGTGCTTGTAATTTTAATGTGTTAAATTGAATGTGTTAATTAATAACAACAAGTACAAGGGTATTCTCATTTTGTTGTCACAAACATTGTGGGTACTAAAATTAATGATAGAAAAGAATACAGGTTACAATTAATAACACCTTGAAGGTGGGTACTGACGGCAGCTACTTCAGTCGCCGGCGACCTCAAGTCGCTGTAAAAAGTCACGTCTAGACCGTCGCTGTCGATACAACGACTTTAGTCGCTACAAATCTGAAATGTCGCTAGCGACTAACGACTTTGACCAATAATTTATAGTATTTTTCACCTATATCAGCTATTAGGTTTAATATAATATTCATTAATAATTTCAAGATATTAAATACAAAGTATACAACAATATTTATCAACTATTTAGATGATTAATTTGAAATAAGTATTAATAAGTCGCTGTAATGTGGACACATGACATTTAACACTAGATAGACGGCAAAATACTCTTACCAAGAAAGACGGCTAGGGGTCAAATGACACCACGTCATAATAATATGTGCAATGAGCATTTGATTGCAAATATATTTGTGATCTTTAGAAAAGCCGGGATTATCATTCATACATTAATTTGTTGCAAAATAATATAGTTTTTAATAACTAGAACTATAATTTATTTACAATTTTGACAAAGATATATTTGTGATTGACTGCATTCACACATTTTATTAAATTTATTCTTACAATTAAAAGTAGATGGTGGCGTCTTTTTCCAGTAGCTACGGCTGACTGCCTCGGTATTGCTGGTTGTGTTGAATCAATGGCAGAAGAGTCCTCCGACATATTGCTGAGTTCTAAAGCTAGCTGGAGTATAAAATCTCTTATACTCACTTTGTTGTTTGTCACTTCTTGATATAAAATGCATGCATTTTAACAGCAAGGTCTAATATATTATAAAAAACTTGTACTGGCCATCTTCTCGATGCTGCTTTGACGCTGTATTTTCGGCCATTAGGTCAATAACATCGACACCATATTTAGTAGATTATAAAATATAAGGGTAACAGGTTTTTTCTTCATGGTACTTTCATCGTCCACTTGAGTATTATCATGCAGTATGCTAACTAATAATATATTTTTTTATTTTTTCGCTTGATAAATGGTCAACGAACATTGTTCATCGTTTGTCATCATATCTATTATTGCAGAATGAGCACAACGGGGAGGAAATAATACCCATTCTGCTAAGATGAGGGTTAAAACGGCAATGTCCAAATCTCAAACGCATTAGTATTATATAATATCTTCTTCCGTTGAAATTTGGCGATTTAGCGAACCAGGGTTTTTTGCCTACATCTTCATTTATACTCGCATACCAAGAGCCTTTCAATTTAGTTTTATTTTTCCAATCATTTTTCCATTCTTGCATCATCGCGCTTTTTGCTAATGCAAAAAATTCAGTGTGAGGTACCTTATCATTTTCAGTCATCGGATTATTGACATTACAGCTTGTAATAGATTTGGCTAGGTAATCAGCTCGTTCGTTTCCTTCAACTCCTATATGTGCTGGTGTCCACAAAAATTCGACCTTAATATTTTGTGGTTGTAACTTATACCAAATGTCCTTAATCTCGTAAACAAATGTATTCGTTTTAATATTCAAAACATTTACTTGAAGTGCTGATAACATACTCTTACTGTCCGAAATAATTAACCAATTATTTTTATCTACAAATTTGTCAATATAATATATATATTTACTTTATAATATAATTTCTGAAATTGGTTAACATAAAACATACAAATATAATTCTGTCTGCTAAAGGCACCAATTTTGAATCTAGCTTGCCGCTTAAGATCTTAAAAGTTTTAGCCAAACCAATGACTCTTTCAACGTGTATTCGTTCTGATGATATTTTTTTGATCTTCTCAGTTGAGAAGTCTCAAATTGTCCATCAGTATTTTTTAAAAATTCTGGTACATTAACTGTAACATCTTTATGGCACATTAGGTCTTGCATACTAAAGCCACGGTCACTAAGAATGACATCATTAGGTTCAAGTTTATTAATAAGTCCACATTTTTTCAAACAGTTCGCGATCACTCGTCGACCCACCATATGCATCTGATATAAATGTAACGCAGCCTGATGCTGAAATTCCAACTAAAACTTTTAGAGTATTTGCTGATTTGTAAGTCGAATATGTAAGCTCCGCTTCTCATCAATCCGCTTACTCAACAGTAAGCGGATTTTTGGCCTTCTCTATTTTTATTTCCGTGCAATCTACTATAACTGTGCATGGATTATTCTTGCCGTAGTACTTCATATTTCTATCTATGCATTGTTTTGGCACCCAAACATTTAACTGTTTCAATTTACAATATAAGTAATTGATCCATGTTATAAAAATGTTGCTAAGTACTGTTTTATTAATCTTCAATCGAAAGGCGAGTTCTATAAATAACATGTTCCGGCGTAATTTAATTAATACTAGAAGATATTGATCATATGGGTTTATAAACGGCACCTTTAATGTTTTCATTTTAGCATAATACCAAATAGAGTAAATATGAATTTTGATGCAATGGATCGATTTTTTAAATAGACAGCAGTATTCACGGCTTCTGTCCAGAATTTTTTATCCAACTTTGCATCATACAGTAGACATCTAGCCTTTTCAACCACAGTTCTGTTGGCTCGTTCACATAAACCATTTTGTTCGGGTGTATAATTGTTTGACCTTTCATGAATTATTCCTTCTTGCTTTAAATAATTCTGAAAATCTTTGTTGGTGTACTGTAGGCCATTGTCTGACCTTAGTATTTTTATCATTTTATTTAATTGATTTTCCATCATCTTTTTAAATATCTTAAAATAAGTAAATGCTTAACTTTTCTTTTGAAGAAAATATACAAATGTCATTCTACTAAAATCATTTATGAATTGTATAATCTTGAACCATTCAAAGAATTAGTTTCCATCGGTCTACAAAGGTTGTATGGATTCTATATAGTGTCTCTGTGCTTTCACCCACATGTGAAAAGGGTAATCTTTCCTGCTTTCCTTCACAACAGGTTGTGCATTGAGACTTGTTTATATCGATTTTTTTTTCATATGACAGTTCATTCACCATATTTCTCATTTTATTCATGTCCTGACTATTGATCTGCGCCAGCCTTCTATGCCATAGTTTACCACTGATTACAGGTGTAGTTAACATACAATTCTGTGTATCTAATCTCAGCTTATATACACCATCCGACAAATCAGCTACGGCTAGCACGATATTGCTTTTGTTTCGTATATAACAATGTTTTTCATCGAAACTAACATTCTTGCCATTTTTAATGAGCTCACTTACAGATAACAAGTTTGTTGGTAAACTAGGCAAGCATAACACATCTTTCACAGTAATGTCAAATTTTAAGTTAGAAACAATGTCGACGTCTCCGGAACAAACAACTGGCACTATAGATTCATTTGCTACCACAAACTCAGGTAAACACGGTGTACAGTTCATGTTTCTAATCCAAGATTTGTTCGCCGTCATGTGAGCACTCGCGCCAGAATCCACGTACCATTCTGTTTTGTTAAACTTTCCATTCAGGAAAACGCCACTAATAACACACTAGCTACAGTTTTTCTTCAATAACGGGCACTGGTTTCGATAATGACCATCTTCTTTACATTTACAACATGTTATATTATTTTCGAAGATGAATCTGTCATTGCTATCAGTGTTTTCTTATTCGACGTAGAGAGACTTCTTTGGCTTAGTGTTGCCAGAGTGAAATTTATTTTTTATTTCAAATGCGCTTCCGCGCTTTTATTTTCAATGGTCATTTCCATGTCAAGTAATTTCGATTTAATGACATCAGCAGTTATCGAAATACCCGAATGTTCAATTGCCATGATCATGGGTGTATAACGATCAGACAAACCTGCTAATAATAACGAGCTGACCCACTCGTCAGTAATTTTAAAGCCCGTGCCATTTAACCTCTAGGCTGTCTCGACTATTTGAGTAACATTCATCTCCATAGAATCACAATTTTCTAGTCGTTTGGATATCAAATGTCTTAGCAACGTTATTTTTCTTGAAAAACCAGAATCATCATACATTGTCTTCGATGTAATCCATAATTCTGCCGAGCTCTTTGTATTCTTTATATGCACATACACAGACGGGTCCGTAGTTAATATTAGCTTCGCCTTCGTTTTTGCATCGTCCACAGGCTTGATTTCAAAATCTGGCGTCGGTTTATTGTACTTATCCATCCCTTCGAGCACCAATAAATTTTCAGCCGCGAAGCTCCATTCAGCATAATTCTCCCGTCCTTTTAATTTAGGAACACTGGCAATATAGTTCGTAGTCATGTTTCTGCGATTTAACTTTTACTAATTATCTATTTTAAACAAAATAATTGATATTCTCAGGATAAGCCCATAATCTATTGTAATAAAACACGTGAAGATCGCTAACAGAACTACTTTATTTAAATCAAAGAAATTGCACTTGTCACTGTACCCCAGATGATATCATGAAAAACCATAGATATAAAAAAAAGTTAATAATATACATTAGGGGTATAGTTCTTACATAATACAAGTGATGACGTTACTTGTATTCAAATACAAAAAAAATATTATTTTGATACACTATTCCAAAAAAGATTTTTGAATCTCTAATTCTCCCGCATGTGCAGCACTATTTTAGACCTTTGATTAGTGATCACCAACATGGTTTTATGAGGTCAAGATCAACTACAACAAATTTGGTTGACTTCACCGAAACCTTAGCTGAACAAATTGATGTAGGAAAGCAAATTGAAGTTATTTATACCGATTTTAGTAAGGCCTTTGATCTAGTTTCCCACAATATACTTATAAAAAAATTGCACTTTTACGGTTTTTCAGGTAACTTACTTAAATGGGTTGAGTCATATCTAACTGATCGGAGATTTTATGTAGTTGTTAACGGCTTTGAATCTACTTTTAAAAAAGTTTACTCAGGAGTCCCACAAGGATCTCACTTGGGTCCGATACTATTCAACATCTTTGTAAACGATCTTCCATCGTGTTTTAAACATTGTACGCCGTACATGTATGCAGATGACCTTAAATTCCTTAAAACTATAGAAACAAGTTGTAATTATACAAAACTACAAGATGACATAAATAGGCTAATGGTTAGACAACAATGGAATGGTGGTAAATACAAAAAAATGCTTTCAAATGACTTTCACCACAAAAAAATCTTGTTCAAAAAAACATTGTTGCAACAATGTTTGCAAAAATGTGAAACAATAAGTGACCTTGGTGTGATATTTGATACAAAATTAACATTTAATAACCATTTAACTAACATCATAAACAAAGCGTCACGTATGCTAGGTTTTGTTATGAGAAATTGTAAAGTTTTCATTCAGAGGAAAACTAAGATCATGCTATACAATAGTCTCGTACGAAGCTTGCTCGAATACTGTTGCGTAGTTTGGAGACCACACTATTCTACCCACTCACTGAGACTCGAGCGTGTGCAGAAACGATTTCTTTGGCACTTAGCACAATCTGAAGGTATAGCAGAGGATGTTAAGTCATATGCTGATAAGTTAAGGTACTTTGAAATGAGCTCACTAAAAGAACGTGAGGACATTCTAGATTTAGTCTTTCTCAACAAATTACTTAACTCTCATTATAATTGTCCAAAGATCCTATCACGTCTACGATTAAGAGTGCCTTATAAATATCCGCGTAACCCTATTGCACCTTTTGTGCCACCAATCCGTCGAACTGTACTCGGTGCTAACTCACCTATTCCGCGTTTGAGTCGCTTATCAAATAAATATGCCGAACAAATAGATATCTTTTCGTGTACACCTGACAGTCTCAAAAAGAAACGACTAAGTTATCCTTAATGTCTGTGTATTTAAATTTTATTTGTCTGTATTTTATTTTTATTTTTATACTGTTTTATGTGTAATTTATCCTTACTACGGTTTTCTCTTTTTTTTATATTAGATAAGAATCATGTTTTATTGTATAACTTTATTACTCATTAGCTTCTTTCCCACTTAAATGTATATGCACGTGGTGTTTGTCTACACAAAGTTACAAATTGTTAATATTTACGTAGCTTTATTATAATTGTAACGTATCAACCCATTTGATTTGTAACTTGACGAACCTTAAATAAATAAATAAATAAAACTGATTTAAAGGATGCTTTAAGTAACTTACAAACTAAAGGTAAATCTGTAGTAGGAACTTCTAAGTTAGCAAATGTTGAAGATAAATCTAATTGTTTTGTTAAGTTACCTAAGATTTCTATACCCATTTTTTCCGGAAAGTATTTAGAGTGGACAAGTTTTAGAGATCTTTTTACATCATTGATTCATAACAACAGTAAATTAGATAACGTGCAAAAACTTTATTATCTTAAAAGTCATTTGTTGGGAGAAGCGGAGCAGCTATTGAGACACATTCCCATTACAGATAAAAATTATAATATTTTGCTGGACTCAGTTAGTCAATCGTTATGACAATAAAAAATATTTGTCTAATAATATTCTCAGACGTTTCATGAGCCAGAAATCTTTGCTTCATGAATTATTAGACGAATATAAACGAATGTTTAAGTGCGTTACAGAACATAGGTATTGATATTAGTAATTGGGATATTATTGTTATTTACATATTAAGCCAAAAATTAGATCCCGAGTCCCGAAAGCAATGGGAATTAAAGTCGAACGAAAGTGAAGGGATACCGTACCTCACCTTATCTGATTTTAGAGAATTTCTTGAACATAAATTTAGATGTTTAGAATTTTTAGACGTTAAACAAATATTAAAACCTACTAACGTAAGAACGAATGTTAATTTTGCTAGTTCAAATAATACTAGTTCCAATATCTCACTTGTCAATTTTTTAAAGACAATCACAAAATTTATTAATTGTAAACAGTTTGCTAAGGCTGAATACGACACACGCCTTCGGGCGTGTGTTGGCCCTCAGGCCAATCGTTTATGCTTCAATTGTTTCGGTTCATATCATTCTGTGTAATCATGCCGCCAATCTACTAGGTGTAGAATTTGTAAACGCAAGCATCATTCTCTGCTCCACCCTCCGAGTGTAGTACAGGAGACGGAGAATTTGGAGTCCAATGATAGAAGTGTAGTAGTTTCAGCAACGACAGCACAACTTTGTGAGAACAAAGCTACAGTAAGTATCTGTTTTCCAAATTGTTATAGTCAAGTTCTCTTGGCTACAGCTATTGTTGAGGTAGAATCGAGAACAGGTAATACCAGTTTAGCTTAAATATGCTTATTGGATCAAGGCTCACAGGCTTCGTTGATCACGGAGTCTGCTGTCCAAGCTCTTGGACTGAAAAATATTCCCAACAAGGTCTATATTTCTGGAATTGGGGGTAGGAATGATTCTTTAGCTTCTGCGTCAGTCGTTGAAATCAAGCTAAAGTCAATTCATAATCCTCAGTTCACTTTGGTCGTCAAAGCCGTTCTTACCAAGCTGACATCTTTTCTTCCCGCAAAGAAGGTAAATGTTCAATTGTGGCCATCATTAGCTCAGTTAAAGTTAGCTGACCCGAAGTTTGACGTACTGTTATAACCCTACACTGTTACCCATTTTGCTGACCGAAACTACCGACTCATCACCTTTTCCCCCAGAACCTTCAGTAGCTCGCTCCTCAGAGTCAGTCCTACTCCAACCTCCGATTCCGACGGTCGCGTTTAATAATTAATATTGTTATTATTCTATTTCAAGGACTCACCCCTCAACCCTTACTATTTCTAAGTTTAGTTTTGTGAACACTTTTTTTTAAAAAAGCTTCAAGTCCGTACCGTATAACATTTTTGGTGGCAGCGGTGGGATCCGGAAATTCTAGTGCCCTATTCTATACGCTGAATCGATCCGGAATCCTATTTAAAGTGAAAATCGGTACGGAACCCGTCGTGAGTGTTAAACTGAAAGTGCTAAGGTGTAACGTTTATCCACGCCCACACAAAGTGCGTGAAAATTTGTGAAACCTACTATTCTCTGGGTCTGCCGATCTACTAAAGATCCATTGCAACAATATCATCACGTCCAAGTAACATCGGGCCAAGCATCAGCTACTGCGGGCCACTACTCACATCGTGAATCTATTGTTCCTGGCTACAACGAGTATCATCTACTCGACGCGACTCTCACCAGGCTGCAGCGAAAATTCTGCGAAATGATAACGGTCATAATTGCGCTCTCCGTGTGCATGTGAGTGAAATTTTTGGTCAATAGCGGTTCTCAAACTTTCGTGCTTTTCTTATCTTATTTTGTTTTCGTTGTTATTTACTGTGTCTTATAATCTTAGTCAAAATGTCCGAAAGTAGAGCTCTTAGCCCAAAACCTGAGAAGGCCGAAATAATTGTAACGGATACAGAGGAAGATATTTTCTGTCCTCCTGGTCCAACCACTAGGTCACAGGCAAAGAAAAAAATTACGCCTAGTATCAAAGTCGAGTTAGATTTAACGACACTACTCAAATTTATTAAGCCATACGATGGGACTAGGGAAACACTAAACTCATTTCTCGTGAACTGTAACAACGCGTATGATTTAGCGTCAGACGCACAGAAAGACATATTATTTAAATATATTCTATGCCAATTACAAGGAAAAGCACAAACTGCTTGTTCCATAAAAGAGTTTTCCAATTGGGCTCAACTCAAAGAGTTTCTTAAAACTCAATTTAGTGAGAGAAAGCATTATGCTCATTTGCTCACTGACCTTCAAGAGTGCCGTCAATTAAATAACGAAACAGTCAGCGCATATGCCCTTAGGATCGAGAAATGTCTCTCACAGCTACTCACAGAAATCTCTATATCTCATAGCCATAAGGCAAGGGAGATACCAGGTCGAACGGCTGCTATGGAGGAATTAGCACTCCATCACTTCCAAATGGGTCTGTTAACACGGTTATCTAACATTGTTAGGTGTAAATCACCTAAATCGCTCAACGAAGCGATAAATATAGCGATCTCGGAGGAGAAAATACAACAATACCTGTTACGGCTTCAGGAAGCGCCTACTAAATAAACATAGCAATTCCGCATACACTAATTCATTTTATATTACTTTTAATTTTTTACCTACCTACATAAATATTTTGTTTTTATATAACTTTTTCTACTATCGAACGAACGCTGTGTCTCTGTATCAAAAAAGTGAATATACTTCTTCTCTGAGGTTAAATCGTTTGATTTTAACTTCCATTAGAACCCACTAAAGTTCTAACATTGGCGACCGTGACAGGACACAATTAAAAATAGTACATACATTATAATAGTAAAGTCCAAAAATCATCTTTATCATAAATCGCGTGTTTCGGAACTTGGATTGTGAAGTCTAATCTGAACAACCCGAGAGAAGCTGTAATCTAGTTTTCGTCGAAAGAAGACGCTGCAGTGACATTCGAAACGACGAGATCATAAAAGAAACAATAATTTTGGAGCACAGCAAGCTTAAGGTCAAAGGTCAAACGGGGTCCACTATCATTCACGGCCAGCGTAGTATCCAAAGCAACGCATCGTGGTTCCAAGAACGAGGAATTAAAGATAAGTGCCCTGGTCATTCCTTAGCCTAATTATTTCCAAATATTTTTACTAAAGTTCATCATACCTACTTCCTATTTTCTCCGTATTCTCTGTGTTTCATTTGCGTAACGAAGTTATATCTCAAACTATATTTAATTTTAATAACATTTAGATTAACAGTATAAGTGATTACTTTATTAAAATATAGTTTTCGTAATAATTAAAAGGAAATATTGCTTAATAAAATAGTATCCACAAAATAATTATCAATTTTTGAAAATTACATTATATACCTAAAATAGATAAAAACATAAAAGCTTGAAATTTAATTTATTTTACAACTGCATTTTTTTTTCATTCTATTTGCCGAACATTCCAGATCGCGGCCGTTAGCCGTCGCCGTTGCGTCGCGCGGGCTACGTAGCGGTTTGAAGCGCTGATTCATCGTGTGCCAGCGCTGCAAAGCGTCTTAGGGCCAGCTGACCCAAGTGTCGTCAATCGAGGAGATTAAGATAAGATTTAATATTTTTATTTTTTAGTCTTAATTTTGTTGACGATTCCTTTTAATAGTTGTTTTATGTACTGTGTTCTACCTATTTAATTAAATACATTTACTTACAAGGTTTACATACAAAGGTATATTTTTTTTTATATTATATTATAAAATTAGTATAGAAGTTTAAAATATAATCATGGCATTATCGAATACTAAAACTTTACAGGATTTGTTTACAAGACGCAGTTCTATTAAGGGTCAAATAACTAAATTTAAAAACTATTTGGAAAAAATTACTACTTTCAATGAATTATCAAATCTTGAAATTGCTGAATTAACTTTGAAATGTAATAAATTTGAGGGATTGTCAACAAAGTTTGATGAGCTGCAGAATCAGATTGAGGTTCTTAATTCCGAAAATTTATACTTAGAAATCGATGAAAGAGACAACATTGAGCAGGATATTATTTTGACTATTGCAACTGCTAAAACTTTGTTAAATAAGTTTAATACTAAAGACGACATAAGGCGTGAATCATTCGTACAAGAAAGCCAATGTAGTCTCGATCAAGATTTAAATGTTAAACTACCTAAAATTCAAATTCAAAAATTTTCTGGTGCTTACTTTCGCTGGTTAGAATTTCGTGATATACGTATTTGACATTAATACATAATAATGACCGCGTCCCGACTATTAATAAATTTCATTATTTGATTTCATACTTAGAGGGTGACGCGGCCCGAATTATTTCAAATCTCGAAGTGTCAGCGGCAAATTACAATAACGCTTGGAGTTTACTCTTGGAGCGTTATGACAACAAAAGACTACTTATCCACCATCACTTAAATTCTTTATTTAACGTACAAAATATAACACGAGAATCGGAAAAATCATTGAGATACTTAATTGACCACGTCACTAAGAATATTCGAGCTCTATCAACCCTGGGGCTGCCTACAGAACATTGGGATATGATTATCATATTCATGTTATCTTCTAAACTAGACAACATTACCCTACTAAAATGGGAGGAGCTTAGTAATACCCTTAATTACGTACCGAAGTTAGATCAATTTTATAAATTTTTAAATAGTCGTGCTGATGTCCTTGAGTCAGTAAATAGAAATAGAATTAGTAATCTACATAAAAATCAAAATGGCATTACTTCAAATGACAATAAATTACAAAAACCTATTACACAAACTAAAAAAATATTTACGCACATTAATCAAAATAAACAAAATTCATTTTTATGTATTATTTGTAATCAAAACCATAAAGTTTACGATTGTGATATTTTTAAATCTAAAAGTGAACAAGAAAGGTTTGCTGATGTGGCAAAGTATAAACTCTGTGCCAATTGTTTACGCCAAGGTCATCCTACCGCTGAATGTCGAATGGGACCCTGCCGTAAGTGCAAGGGTAAGCATAATACCATGCTTCATAAACCTACATCAGAGGATCAGACAAATTCATCTGTTAATTTTAGCAAGCAGAGTAATAATGTTCTTTTATCAACAGCCTTAATAAAAGTTTGCAACCCGCACACGGGCAAGGCAGAACGTGTTAGAGCATTATTAGACTCGGGTAGTCAATCGTCTTTTATTAGTGAGTCATTAAAAAAACGCTTATCTCTCTCTTCTAATCCTATTGACATTAAAGTCATGGGAATTGGCAATAATATAGCGAGTAATATAGCCGAAAGTTGTGTAGTCACAATCAAATCTTTAAATACTTCATTTTGTATAACTTTTTCTTGTTTTGTACTTGCTGAATTGACAGGAGAACTACCTAACACTCTTATTGATAAAAACATTTTCAAATTGCCTAAAGAGTTAAAATTAGCCGATCCATCTTTTTATGTTCCTGGACCTATTGACTTTTTAGTTGGTGCAGATATATTTTGGAATCTATTAAAATGTGATCAAAGGGTGTTAGGTCCGAATTTACCTATTCTAAGAAATTCCTTGTTAGGTTGGTTGATAGCAGGTCCGATAAATGTAAACGTTAAAGAACATATTTACTGTAATCACACTATTACTCCTAAAGGTAATAATAATTCTGAAATTGACAATTTATTGACTAAGTTTTGGCAACTTGAAGAGGTTCCTACTAAAACCGTTTTAAGGGAATCCGAAAAGACTTGCGAAGAACATTTTCCAAATAATACCTTTCGTACTAAAACAGGTAGGTTTTGTGTTAAGTTGCCATTGATCGATACGCCAGATTGTCTTGGAGATTCATTTACTTTGGCTAAGAAACGATTCCTTTACTTAGAAAAACGATTTCGGAAAAATTATCTTTTGAAATCGCAATATATAGATTTTATAAATGAATATGCCGATTTAGGTCATCTATCAGAATCCGTTATTTCAAACCCGGAAAACTCATATTTCTTATGTCATCATGCTGTTTACAAATAAAGTAGTGAATCGACCAAGTTGCGAGTTGTGTTTGATGGCTCTGCTGCAACATCATCAGGCTTTTCTCTCAACAACCTTTTATTGGTGGGGCCACACCTACAGGATTCTCTTTTCTCCATTTTAATTCGTGCAAGACAACATAAATATCTGTTAACTGGTGACATAGAAAAGATGTATCGACAAATACTTGTCAACGATACTGATCGTGATTTACAGCTTATATTATGGAGAGAAGACGAGTCCTTACCCCTCAAAACCTTACGTTTAAACACCGTGACTTACGGAACGTCAAGCGCAAGTTATTTGAGCACGAGACGCCTATGGCAGATTGGTGATGAATGTGAGAATAGTCTAATAAAAAATATTATACAGAAGGATTTTAATGTGGACGACTTAATAACAGGTGCCGATGAAGAAAATCAATTACGTTTTATTAAAGATTCAGTAATTAAAGCGCTACATACAGGTTGTTTTAATCTACGGAAATTTAAGTCAAATTTGCCAAATTTTCAAAATGATAACACAGATAAACAAGATAATTTAACTTTCAGTGAATCATCGAACACACTCGGACTTGGTAGGAATCCAAACAATGACAATTTACATTTCCCTACAATATTAGTTTCAAAATCTGAAATAATAACTAAACGCAGTATCATGTCAAATTCTTTTAAAATATTTGATCCGTTAGGACTACTCAGTCCATATATTATTTTAGTCAAAATAATATTACAAATGTTATGGAAGGCCAAAGTTGATTGGGATGAGCCTGTCCCTAATGATATTAAAAGGAAATGGGAAGATTTTGATGATAATCTATTATATTTGTCTCAAATGCAGATTCCAAGACGCACTATATGTGATTCTCCCATGATTGTAGAACTTCATTCTTTTAGTGACGCTTCTGAAGTCGCGTTTGGTGCTTCTATTTACATACGCTCTGTAGACCAAAATCATAAAATTACTATAAGACTTTTATGTGCTAAATCGAAGGTTGCACGTTTGCAACCTATAACTATACCACGTTTGGAGCTTTGTGCAGCTCTTCTATCAGCAAGGTTGACTAATAGCGTCCTGACGTCTATAAGGTATACCCCAACTCGTGTTTACCATTGGTGTGACTCCAAGGTGGTTCTGGGTTGGATCAATGGCAATGCTAGTAAATTAAAAACATTTGTGGCCAATAGAGTTGTCGAGATACAAGAGACCACAAATATCTCATCATGGCGTTATGTTTCAACTAAATGCAATCCAGCTGATCTTATTTCAAGGGGCGTTGAAGCTAAAAATTTAGTGAACAACGATCTATGGTGGTTTGGACCAACTTTTCTCAATAAATTAGAATCCGAATGGCCAATTACTAATTTTAATCACAAAAATTTGCCTGAAATTAAATCTGCCGTCGTAATTAATTCAACTGAACCAATTATAAAAATAGAAAATTATTCATGCTTCTCAAAGGTACAAAGAACCATTGCTTATGTCAAACGTTTTATCTATAATTTAAAAAATGTGTCTCAAAGACATACTGGTTATTTAAGTACTAAAGAATTAAATGATGCTTTTTACTTTCTGTGTGGCATCGCTCAACAACAGAGTTTTCCACAAGAATTAAATATTTTGTTCAACAGATGCAGCCTAAGTCCTAAATGTAAAATTTTATCTCTGGCGCCTTTTCTAGATAATTTAAATTTGATTAGAGTAGGTGGAGGGATAGATGCGTCAGATTGCAAATTTGATAAAAGACATCTAATATTGTTAGATTCGTCTCACCATTTAACCAAACTACTTTTTAATCGTGAACACATAGCTAATCTCCATGCAGGTCCTCAACTTTTATTGTCAATTGTGAGAGAACGAATATGGCCTTTAAATGGAAGGCGTCTAGCACGACGCACAGTCTACAACTGTGTTCGTTGTAGACGAATACAGGGTAAAACTTTGTATCCAAAAATGGGTAATTTGCCATTACAAAGAGTTACAGCTGATTTCCCCTTCCTCTCCGTTGGCATAGATTTTGCGGGACATTTCCTAATTTTAAATCGCAAAGGACGAGGTGCTAAGACAATAAAATGTTATTTGTGTCTCTTTGTTTGCCTACGTTACAAGTGTATACATCTAGAAGCTGTTAGCGACTTGTCAAAGGATGCCTTTATTATGACACTTCGAAGATTTGTTGCGCGTCGTGGTAAGCCCATCGAAATTTTTTGCGACAACGGTCGTAATTTCGTAGCTGCGGCTAAAGAAATCGGTTCATTTTTAAAACGTATTGCTGAACCTATATCTGATTATGCGGCTCAGGAGGGTATAAAGTTTAATTTTTCGCCATCGTATGCTCCTCATTTTGGCGGTATTTGGGAGGCTGGAGTAAAATCGGCAAAACATCACATTAGGCGCGTTATAGGAAACTTGTATCTAACGTTTGAAGAGATATCTACTCTCTTTGCGCAAATTGAGGCCGTCCTTAATAGTCGCCCTCTTTGCCCTTTATCCTCATCTCCTCATGACTACCTTCCGCTTACTCCAGGGCACTTCCTTATTGGAAGACCACTACGTGCAGTACCAGTATCTGAATCTATTTTAGCGAATGTTAACGAAACTCAATTAAGCAGATATGCACGTCTTGAACTTATACGCAAACACTTTTGGCATAGATGGCAAAAAGAATATTTGAGCGAATTGCAACAGCGTGTTAAATGGAAAACTAACATGCCTAAATTAAATGTAAACGACCTTGTTCTGTTACAAGAGGACAACACGCCACCACTATCTTGGCGCCTTGGACGAGTTCTTCGCTTGTTTCCTGGACCAGATGGTATCTCCCGAGTCGCGGACATCTCTACTACAACCGGCTGCGTGAGGCGGCCACTAGTACGACTCTGCCCCTACTGTGGAAGATCTACAGGCTTGAAAGGCAACCTTTCAAGGGCGGGGAAGATGTTACGGCTTCAGGAAGCGCCTACTAAATAAACATAGCAATTCCGCATACACTAATTCATTTTATATTACTTTTAATTTTTTACCTACCTACATAAATATTTTGTTTTTATATAACTTTTTCTACTATCGAACGAACGCTGTGTCTCTGTATCAAAAAAGTGAATATACTTCTTCTCTGAGGTTAAATCGTTTGATTTTAACTTCCATTAGAACCGACTAAAGTTCTAACAATACCTCTATAAACAGAGTTCGTCTGTTTCAAAACCAACTAATACAGAAAGGCCCAACTTCCAAAATTCGAGACGCGAACAACCTCAAGCAGGTCCGAGCCAACCTAGGACAGCATTCCAGAGTAGGTCTACTAGTTCCAATAATGCTTTCCAAAACTCAGGTACCCCCATTTGTAGATACTGCAAATATCCTGGGCACACAATAGAACAGTGCCGCAAACGACAATTTAATAACAACAGACTTAGAGTAAATCAGAATTCATCAAGGACACCACAACGTGTCAATTTCGTTTCCAATTTCCCTGAACAGCAGTATCCAACCGAATCAGACGAGGGTTATGATACTGTTGATGCCGAAACAAAAAACGAGTAAGAGTCTCGTCCCGGTGTCGTACGGGAACTCAAAATTTATAAATCGACACCCCAAGCGTCTATTCTAAAACAAGATTGCCTCCTTTAGATGGAAAACAATCATTGCCAAATCTTACTAAATCTATTGTACCAAATCTTACTAAATCCACTGTGCCAAATCTTACTAAATCAATTGTACCAAATCTTACTAAATCCACTGTGTCAAGTTCTACTAAATTTACTATACCAAAACTTAGTGAACCTACTAAGTTCACTGAATCCACTGAATCCTTCGAATCAGCTGAGTTCGCTGTATCTACAAAGTTCACTAAAAATGTGAAACCGAATATATTCAAAATAACGACTAATCCCTCACTTATGTTTTTACCTCATGTACTCGTCAAATCTTCTGTATCGGAGCTTCCATTAACACTACTCGTAGATTCGGGATCTTCTGTTAGTTTGATGAAAAATTCTTGCATCTCAAAACGACCTAAATTGACACAAGAAAAAATTCAATTAAAAGGTATTGATCCCTCGGAAGATCTCATCGAAACTCGAGGTCACTTCCAATTAAAATTACAATTATCTAAATCCAGCTTAACTCATCAATTTCATGTTATCGATGAAATACACCTACCTTACGATGGAATAATAGGCTCCGATATGCTTAATGCGCACAACTGCAACATCGATTACAATAACGATTTATTGCAGATCGGTAAATCGTCTCTAAAACTTTACTTCAATGATCCTACTTATTTGATACCTGCAAGAACAGAAACCGTCATAGAATGTTCCGTTAAAAATCCAGAAGTGGAAGAAGGTGTTATATTAGATCAACATATATCAGATAACATTCGTATATCTAATTGTCTAGTGAAAGTGAAGCCCAATAACAGAGTTAATATTTCTATCTTAAATACATCAGAAATACCAGTCGAAATTAAATCGAACTTATGTTTAAAGATCGAATCTCTCAATAAATACGATTATAATCCCATTACAAATTGCAATAATACACTAAAAAGAAGTCAAGAAGTTTTAAAATCTCTAAGAACTTCTCACTTGAATCAAGAAGAATCAGACGCGCTTTTAAACCTTTGCCATAACTTCTCAGATATTTTTCATTTGCCTGAAGATAAGCTTACTTTCACTTCTGCTATTAAACACCAGATTAAAACAAATTCAGATACTCCAATTAATACAAAATCATATAGGTTTCCGCAATGTCACAAAATGGAAGTACAAAATCAAATTCAGAAAATGCTAGACCAAGACATAATTGAACCATCTTTATCCCCTTGGTCTTCTCCGATTTGGGTTGAGCTGGATGCTTCAGGGGAAAGAAAATGGCGTGTAGTAATAGATTACCGCAAACTCAATGATATTACAATCGGCGAATCTTATCCAATACCTCAAATCAATGAAATTTTAGACCAATTAGGTCATTGCAAATATTTCAGTACATTAGATTTAGCTTCAGGTTTTCATCAAATTCCAGTAGATTCAAAAGATGCTGAAAAAACAGCATTTAGCATCCCAGAGGGACATTATCAGTTTAAAAGAATGCCATTCGGATTGAAGAATGGCCCCGCCACTTTTCAACGATTAATGAATAATGTATTGTCAGGCCTTCAAGGAATACACTACTATGTGTACCTAGATGATATAGTCATTTATTCATACGATCTTAAAACTCATATTGAAAAACTTGAAAAAGTATTCCAAAGATTACGTCAATTCAACCTTAAACTACAACCCGATAAATGCGAATTTCTCCGGACAGAAGTGACTTATCTGGGTCACATTATAACGAGTGAAGGTGTTAAACCAAACCCAGAAAAGGTCAAAGCTGTAGAGAACTTTCCAACACCCAATACTCAAAAAGATATCAAATCTTTTCTAGGCCTTATTTCTTATTACCGCCGATTCATTCCACAGTTTTCAAAACTTGCCAAACCCCTTACGACTCTTTTAAGAAAAGACAATAAATTCAATTGGGATAATGAACAACAGTTGGCATTTGAACAATTAAAAAACAAACTGACCACAGCGCCTATTCTTTTATATCCAGACTTCTCAAAACCTTTTGTACTAACTTGTGACGCCTCTGGTTTCGCGATTTCCGCGATATTATCTCAGGGCGAAATCGGAAAAGATCGCCCTATAGCTTATGCGTCTAGAACATTGAACAAAGCGGAAATAAATTATAGTACAACAGAAAAGGAATGCCTAGCAATTATCTTTGGGACTAAAATATTCCGCCCTTATTTGTATGGAAATAATTTTACGATAGTCACTGATCATAAACCACTTCAGTGGTTATTTAGTTGCAAAGACCCTGGTTCACGACTCGTAAGATGGCGTCTGAAGTTGGAAGAATTTAATTATGATATCAAGTATAAAAAAGGTAAAATAAATGCCAACGCCGATGCTCTATCTAGATATCCCGTAAATCCTATTCTTCCCGAAAATAAAAACGATTTACAGTCGAACTCTTCTGACGATATTAATCTAAGAGCCAATGACCAAACCTCATCAGAGCAACAGCTTCCTAACATTCCCCAAGAAAATCTAGACGAAATACTGGGAACAGATTTTTCTCCTGTGGGAGAACTAGAATTAGATTTCGTACCGCTGATTCCTCCTACTCCTATTGAGCTCGTAAACCCTGGAATCGATACGGTTATTCCTACCTGCGTAGATCCTACAATTACTCAAACTCCTCCTATACTCGAAGATCCTCTCGCGGTACCATCTGCACTACATCCTGAAGCAGAATTAGGAACCCTTCCTTTAGAACATACAAACTTACCTTTACCTAACGACCCCTATGATGACGCTCCAAAACCATCTACAAGCACAGATCCTACCACCGGTACTGACACTTATCAGACCTTCCTTAAAGCTATTTCTGATAAAAATAAAAATTTTAGTACAGTAATCGTGGAACATAATGAGAATCTGATGAAATGCCCTGCTAAAGTCATACTTGTCCCTACGTCAATAGACCTAGACGAGTCTAATCCTTATATTCAGGAAGTCTTAGATATTCCGGAGTTGAGCAAATTAATGCTCAATACCGAAAGGCAACTTTATTCATTTCAAAGAATCATGAAAGATAATAAAGCTTTCTATCTTATTTTCACAAAAGTCCATCATTTCGATGAGTCATCTTATCCAGAGATTTTTCAGACTTTAAAAACTGTCAGGAATGATCTAATTTCCAGAGGGAATATAAATAATATTGGAATTTCTGATATGAAGAACCCATTTGACAAACATTCATTTGTTAAAATTTACAACATTATTTGCTACTTGTTTCACGACACCGGTATTAAAATTGATATCTATCATAATAAAATCATTTACCCTGTTCCTACTGAAATAAAGAAAATTTTATACGACAATCACAATATCCCAACAGCTGGTCATTTAGGTTCTTCTCGTATGTATAATAGAGTTAAGGAGATGTACTACTGGAAAGGCATGCGAAGCGACATTGAATCCTATGTAAAACAGTGTAAAGCATGTCAACAAAATAAAGCACTGCGTAGAGTAAACCGTGCTCCCATGCAAATTACTAGCACATCCACTGAACCGAACCAGCGAATATCTCTGGATATTGTGGGTCCTTTGCCAGAAACGGGCACCGCAAAATTAAGATTCATTCTCACTATCCAAGATGACCTCACTAAATTTTCTACCGCATATCCTATCCGAAGTACAACAGCTGAGGAAACCAGTGAGTGTCTTTTGAATTACATATCTATTTTTGGCATACCCAAAATGATACTTACCGATCAAGGGACCAATTTTAAGTCTGATCTATTTAAAAAGACCTGCGAGTTCCTAAAAATCAAAAACCTTTGGTCCTCTCCATACCACCCACAAACTCAAGGTGCTCTAGAGAGGAGCCATTCCACGCTTAAGGAATATCTTAAATCCTATATCAATGAAGAACAGACAAATTGGCCTCGGTATGTCTATACTGCAATGCTAGCTTATAATACATCAGTTCATACAACGACTCACTTTACACCTTACGAACTAATGTTTGGCAATAAACCATTTATTCCGAATTCCATTTACAACGAACCTCCTGGAACTACATACCCTGAATATGTCCGTCTGTTACAAAATCGATTAAAACACTCAAGAGAAAAAGCTTTGGAATTTATAAGAAAGTCCAAGGAATCGTCAAAATTATATTACGATACCCACACTTGTCCCGCTAAATATAAGGTCGGAGACTACGTTTATCTTAAAAATCATGTACGAATGCGGAAAGCTCTTTCGCCTCTCTGGAAAGGTCCTTACAAAGTGGTAAAAATAAACGGTAACAATACGCTTACCTTATTAATAAACAGACGTCACATTACCCATCATTTTGACCAGGTCAAACCAGCAGCCGACGTAGACCTTAATCTGTGAATATATATTTAAAAAAAATTAGATATAGCGAAATATAAATATAAAATGAATAATTACCTGATAGTAGTCTTCGCCTACTGAAAAGAAAACACAATAGTATTATACTATTAGTTAATAGCAAACCCAAAGTCTATGTAATTAATTTAATTTTATGATAATACCTACCTTCTTTACATCTCGTCCTAAGGCATCATCTGGCTTATTTGTTATTTACAGGGCCTCGTCCCAAGGTCAATCACAGCAAAGCTATCTACAACCTCTCATCTCGAGTCCTGGAATATACTTTGACCCGATTGGAGAACTCAAAATGAATGTTGGTCACTTAGACGTTGTCACTCCATATGATATATCATATATCTTACCTCATATTCAAAATATTAATGAGGTATTAGGTACAATTCGATTCCTTTGCAATCAATTTTAAAATAATATTACCTTCGAACTTGAATGCCATAATGTTCTAGAACCATTAACTATTAGATATAAAGATATTATTTCTGCATATTATTCTATCACTCACCTGACAGGCACCAATAAATTCAAACGTAGTGCCTGGATAAGTGGTGTAGGCACACTGTCCAAAATAATATTTGGCACTCTAAACGAGGACGATGCCGTCAAATATGATAACGCTATACAAGATTTACACGATAACCAGAAAAAATTAGCTTCTCTGACTAAAGAAAATATTTTGGTTACAACATCCACATTTTCCAAGTTTAATGAATCCTTACATACAATCAAAATTAACGAGATTATACTTAACGAAGGAATCGAAAAATTAACATCGAGATTCAAGAATTTATTACAAGCATATAATCATATAGAAATTAAGTCAAATATTAATTCAATATTACAAAGTTTAGAAGCCGCTGTACTCACTTTATCATTCCAATTAGATGACATCATTAATGCTATCATACTCAGTAGCCAAAACATTCTACACCCAGCTATACTAACTCCCACGCAATTATTCCAGGAACTTATTGATAATCATAGATATCTACCTATCAACCATAAATTACCAACTACTTTAGAATTAAGTCATATCCATGTATTAATGAATGTTTCTAATGTAATGTGTTTTAGCTTAAGGAATAAGATAATTTTTATTTTAAGAATTCCTCTTGTATCTTCTAAGGAATATAACCTGTATCATAATATTGCATTACCTACGCCGCACGATAGTTTGAAACCTAACTCATTTATTTTTGTAGTACCTAAAAGTAAATATATCGCATTGACCAAAGATAAATTAGAATATTGCACCTTAGAATCAATCACGGACTGCAAGACGATAGATTCCCATGAATTCATATGTGATGTAATTACGGTGTATTCGACAAGTGCAAACCCTAGTTGTGAAAGTGAACTCTTATCCAACGTAATAAGTGCTTTACCAGAACAGTGTCAAACAGATTTTATCTATGGACAATTAGATTTGTGGAAACAAATTAGTAATAATAGATGGATTTATATACAGTCACAGAGTAACAAATTGTCAATTGAGTGTAATAATAAAGAAAATTCAGAGCTAAACATACTTGGTACGGGAATTATTACAGTTCCAATAAATTGTTATGCATATTGTAAAAGTACGAGGTTAATACCCAAAACTGTTAGTATTAAGATAAATGTTACTACTATTCATCCCGATTTTAATATAATATTAGACTCATGCTGTACTTTAGATAAGTTTAAAAATGAAATAAGTAATGGACCCCTTTTCAAATTACAAAATATAGATCTTGACTCATTTACTCCAGAAACAAAATATAAATTAAAAGCGTTAGCAGAGGAAACACAAATGATCTTAAATCAAAAATCTATTATAAAATACGGGGATCATTACTCTATACTCTTAATTATATTTATTGTCATTATTATAGTTTATGGTGTGTTTAGGTTATTTTTGTTTATTAAATCACGTGGCCGTCTTACCTACCAAATCCCTTTTGTCATGCAGACAGTTCCTGCAGATCCACCGAATCCAGAACCTGCAATTCCTATTCTAGATCCTGTGGTTCCTATCCAGGTTAATAAAGCTAACCAGACTCCAGAAGATTTTCCACCAGCCAGCATCAGAAGGCACATTTAGCTTCTTCTTCCTAAACTTCGAATTTTAACCCCGAAGTTTAGTCTACCCCGGGGAGGTGTTATAACCCTACACTGTTACCCATTTTGCTGACCGAAACTACCGACTCATCACCTTTTCCCCCAGAACCTTCAGTAGCTCGCTCCTCAGAGTCAGTCCTACTCCAACCTCCGATTCCGACGGTCGCGTTTAATAATTAATATTGTTATTATTCTATTTCAAGGACTCACCCCTCAACCCTTACTATTTCTAAGTTTAGTTTTGTGAACACTTTTTTTTTAAAAAGCTTCAAGTCCGTACCGTATAACAGTACCAAATAAGATTGACTTGTTACTTGGTGCAGAAGTATATAGCCAGATTTTAGTCGAGGGCCTTATCAAGGGTCCTACCGGGTGTCCTGTAGCCCAGAATACTCTTTTGGGATGGATCTTATCTGGTCAAATTCACTCAGATCATGTTGATTCTGAGACGTGCCAAGCTAATAGTATCATCATCAATATGGCATACCCAGTGTAATGACAATGATTTTTTGCGAAAGTTCTGGGAGTTAAAATCAGACGATCTTTCCGTTAAGAAGAAGATGCTTACTGATGATGAACAGAAGTGTGAGGAGATTTTTAAAAACACCGTAACCAGAGATGATCACGGATGTTATATAGTGAAACTTCCCTTTCGTAATGCAAACCCAATCTGTAAGAAAGGAAATTTTTAAGATATAGCCACTAAGAGACTTAACCAATTACAAGAAAGAACTCAAAAACTTTGTCATGCCGTTGATGATAATGTTGAACCAGATCACGAATTATTTACAAGATTTTCAACACTTCGCAAATTGATCAGAACGGTAGCTTATTTAAAACGCTACTTTACATGGCTACGATCCTCTCGTAAATCTGTTTTTCCTGCTTACTTAACCAATATATATTGATATATATTGGTTAATTATGAATGATGATATTTAACGTCTATGTGTTTTGTTCTACTATGAAACATATGATTTTCCGACAACTTCATTGCACTCTGATTATCGTTACATATATTAAGAGTATACATTTTTCCAATAATGTCATATTGCAAATTCCTTAGATAAACTGCTTCTTAACAAGCTTCCGAAATTGCAGTGTATTCTGCCTCAGTACTAGAAAGAACTAGGGTAAAACCGGGATAGATGCCCCACTTTTCGAAAGTGTTTCATTATTTCAATACCAAACATATTTGCTTAGATTGACCCTGTAATATAGTTAGTTTAATCATTCATAAAGCTTTAGAAACTGTATTTATTTACCTAACCATTACTGGTTTTGCAAAAATGAAATTCTTGCGAAACACATTTTTTGGGGATAGGTTTCTACCTATATGGATAGATGCCCCACTATGAAGTCACTTAGGAGGATAGATGCCTGTGATGCGGGATAGATGCCTTTTTAAATAATTAACAAGAATACGTAATCAAAATGTAATATTTATTTATTATCTACATGTGTAGGTAATATAAAATGCTTAACCATATTTATTTACATTTATGCATGTCTACAAAATATATAAAAAAATCTGTTTAAGCGATAACATATTAAAACTATCATATAGAATCATCTCAAACGAAACATTCCCGTTTTAACGTAGAAATAATTATTTAACATTAAAAAAAATCAACATTCATATGAATATCTAACAACAAAAAAAATTAATAATTTCGTTTAACCTTAGTTATATTATTTAAACATTTAAAAAAATCAACATATTTGTAAGGAATTATCCTTGATTAAGTGGAACCGGACATTTTAAGTTTTCCACATCTTGAGCAATAGTTTTTAAAAAGTGTGCATGTTTCGTGCAGCCACTTCTGACACATAATGCACTGGATCCAATCAGATTTGGACTTCGTGTTATTATAGGTATCGAAGCATTCTACGCAAACATTTTCATCTATAGAATTAGGCTCTTCAAATTTATTTTTTTTAGTTTTTTTCACGGGTAGTCCTATGGTTTTTTTACCTTTTTCAGTATTAGGTGAGAGGTGATCTTCATTTTCACTGTTTGAGCTATAAATAGCTAGTCTTTTACGTAGTCCACGATCCTTGTTTACTTTTAAATAATAATTATTTTCTTTATGACTGCAATCAGTCACGTCACCATCTGTTTCTTCACTTGAGTCATAGTTTTTCTTTGCTTTTCCTTTCTTATTTTTATTTTTTTGTATTTGTTCTTTGGTTTTTTTATTTGCTTTTTTTATTGTTTGTCTTTTTTTGGTAGCTTCAGTCTTGTGTATCTTAGATTCTATTTGTTTCTTTTTCCTGTCAGCAATATCCCTTTTTTCTTTGATTTTTTCTCTACAATTGAGAATATCTGCCGATTGTTTAGCTCTCCTTGCTAAAGTCAGAGGAATTTGTGGTATTGGTGATGCTTCGACTAAAAATTTAGAAGGTGTTTCTTTTTCTTCGTTATCTAGAATCCGTATTAGTGAATCATCACCTATATTAACAATATCAATAATCGTATCTTCTAAAATCTGAGGATCGATCAAAAAGCTGGGTGAGTTTCGGTTGAATGAAGTTGATGGCATATTGGGTGGTGTTATGTTCAGGTCTGCGACATTCAAATATTCGTTTTCAAATATAGTTGGACAATCAATTGACGAAATTGGAGGTATAGTTGTTTGTGTTCTGTGTTCAACTTCAACATGCTCACAAGGTTCTGCATTTTCGTTTAAAGATGTTTGAAGAAGCGCTGTTGTAGTTTGATGTAGCACACAGGGTTGATCAGGATCATTGTCACTGCGATGTGCAATATCAGATATAGTGAAAACAGAATCGGGCAAAGCATTAGGATTTAGTGGATATATCCCACTTCTTCGAAAGCCAGCAAGAGCATTTGCAGGTGTAGTAGCGCGTATCCATGCGTTGCGTATAAGGGTTCCAGCATTATAACGGCTTATCTTTTTATTTGGATTTGCGCGCATAAACTGATTAGTTTCATGGTTAAAGTATGTTTTAAATGGCCCAAACACCGCTACGTCTAATGGTTGTAAAGCTGAGGTAGTGTGGCTGGGTAAACATAACAAAATAATATCGTTATCAGAAGCAACTTGCAGCATGTCTGGTGCGGATGAATGAGATGAGTGCCCGTCTAAAATAAGCAAAACCTTACCTCGCGGTTTTAAAGCTATGAAGTGTTCCGTAAGCCACTTATAGAAAAGATCGGTATTTATGTATGCCGACTTTTTGTTCATGTACACTTTTGAGCCCAGTGGTAGACCGTTCTCGAATTCTGGTTTCTTATTTACACCTTTAATTATTACTACTGGTGGGAGAAAATTACCAATGGCATTGCAACAGGCTACGATAGTCATTGTTTCACCTTTCTCCGCAGATGTAACTGAATTTACTACTTTTGCACCTTTCTTTGCAACAACTTTGCCAGGCTTATTGTTAAGCTGAACTCCCGATTCGTCCATATTATAAATCCTTTCAGGCTTATCCAAGAGATCATTATCGGCCAGGACTTGTCAGAAGTTCATGAAAATTATTTACTTCTTCTCTGCTGAGACTTTTAGCCCTAGCGACAGACAAACCTTCTGCTTTTCGCTAGACAACTCTGGATTTCGCTCAATAAAACTTTTGAACCATTCATTCCCAGCCATCTGGTTTTCATTATCAAAATTGTGTTGAATCTGTAGCTTTTCGGCAAATTGGTATGCTAACGTACGTATAGCTCGTCTATCTGGGGGAAATCCCGCGTCGCTAAGCTTCAAAATGTGCGCTACCAACCTTTTTTCGTGTTCAAAACCCAGGACAGGATGTTTTCCCAAAGTCAGCTTAGTTTGGTTTTTAATAGCGTAACGCCTTCGCAATGTTCTGGATGGAATCCCAAATTGTCTGGATATTTCATTGATCCCCAATTCTTTTTTATCCAATTCATGGTAAGCTGACTGTAGCTGCTCTGTTGTCCAAGAAACTACTCGAGCTCGTACGCCCTCCTTTCTTTTGTATTTCCTTGGCATGGCTCACCTACAATAAGCAAAGTAAGTATAAATAAAACACTGTATCGACACTCATTTCATCATATTCGAATTATGAAATTAAAATTGGATACATTTTTTTTGGTATTTTCTAATATTCTACTATTAGGAAATACGAAAATATTCACGACTATGACTTTTAAATACTTTAATAAGGCTCTTGCAGTATAGAGGGATAGATGCCCCTAAAGTCAACTATCCCTTGTAAACTCGGGGCAACTATCCTTTTCACTAGGGATAGATGCCTCTCAATATTTTATAAATAAAATAAATGCAAACATCAATGATTGACTCTTAAATGTGTTCTCAAAGAACCAATGTATTAAAACAATTCAAATAAAATGTAATCATTTAACTGTTTATGATGATATGAAATAGTGAATACTTACGTTTGAAATTTTGAAGCGTTCGTTGCGTCCGCTACGAATGTAATTCGACACACAAGCGAGAAACGTCCATCTAGCACAACAACTCGCGCGTCACTGAGGTGGGGGGGTGTATGTGGCGCGTATGTAAACAACAAATTTGCTGTTTTGTTCTCTGGTAGTTGAATTTTTAGAAACGAGGCATCTATCCCAGCGCGGCATCTATCCCGGTTTTACCCTACACAACGCTGTTTTTTACATCCCCAAGAAATTACGGACCCCATCAACATAAAACAATAACCTGAGTATTACTTCCCATCATTAGGATCATTTGCCCAGTCGGCATCAACATAGCCTATAATATTTGAATTTCCAGCTTTACTTTACCACTCAAAATAAGAAAAACTAATGACATATGGGGCATTTCGGTAAAATTCATAAATAACATCATACACGATATTGCTCCGTATATAGCAGTAATTTTTAACAAGAGTTTGGATTTTCATTTCCTGACTTGTTAAAATGTAGTAAAGTCTTACCACTTTTTAAAAATGGAAACAGGAGCGATCCCAGTAATTACAGGCCTATTTCAATACTCCCATCTTTAAGTAAAATTATCGAAAAAAATATTTTAAATCAACTTCTTATTCATTTTGGTACAAATACCATTTTTCATAGTGAGCAATTTGGTTTTACAAGAGGTCAATCAACAACTGATGCGGGAATTGCGCTTCTTAAGCATATTTACGATGCTTGGGAGAAATCACAGAATGCTATTGGAGTATTCTGCGATTTATCTAAAGCATTTGATTGTGTAGAACACGAGGCGCTTCTTCATAAGCTCAAATATTACGGCGTTAAAGGTAGGGCTCTTGATCTCATTGCTTCATACTTAAGTCAAAGAATCCAGCAAGTTTTACAACTAACTGATATTGATACCGCTCGTTTAGTTTATTTTGGTTATTTTCACAGTATTATGTCATATGGCATATTACTTTGGGGTAACGCTGCAGATATTGAATCTGTCTTTATTTTATCAGCAATCCGGTTTACTTATTTAACAGTTTATTAAAATTTGCCAGATACAGTACAGATACAAATATATAAGTCACAGGAAAGCAAAATTTAAAAGGTATGTAGGTATTAAATATTTATTTATAATCTTGGAGCTAGATACTCTCTTCGGGATGTTTTTAACAGAGTAGGAATACTCACTGTTGCGTCGCAATATATTTACAACAATATCATGTATATTCACAGTAACATTGATCACTTTGATAGAGTCAGTGTTAATCATTGTATGTATATGCACTAGAAGTAAGGATAAGCTTATAACGCCAAGTTTCCGACTCCGCAAAGTCAATAAATCTTTCTTGGGGCAAGGTATCCATTTCTATAATAAAATTCCGCAGATATTTTTAACTTTGCCGTCTCGTAAATTCAAATCGTTTATAAAAAATATAGGGTTGGCAACTAAGTGATTGCTGATTTCAAACAAGAAGGAAAATTTGAAATTTTTCCATAAAACGAGTTTTTGATATATCCAAACATTTTTAATGCATGTGTGCGATACATTGAGTTTCTGTGCAATATCACGACGTGTTGTTTCAATCTGAATCGATAATGACCCTGATATGGGTACCATCGACTTCGACTGGGCAGCCAGATGAAAAATCACCAGAACGAATTCTGGAAAACCAGGCTCCATTTCCGTATAAGGCATATAACTTCTTTTGGGCTTGCGAGGCGTTCTTGCCTTTTCGGAAGTAATACAATAAAATATGTTTGAAGTGCACGTCCTGTTCTTCTAATTTTTAATTGGGATAAAAACAAAACTCAGGCACTAATCGATATATATTTTTTTACTAAATTAAAGTGAGAAGTCTAAACAATTAGAAAAAAATATAGGTTAGGTGCTTTGACCACTTTCACAAAACAAAAAAAAGCCTGAAGTCCACCTATCCACAAAATCGGCAATCACTAGTTGCCAACCCAATACATTGGTAAAAAAGGAGTATTATTCGATACAAGATTTTGTAGATTATAAAAGAGCGTGGAATTAATACCTGTTGACTTCAAGGCAGGATATATTAATTTTAATAATTGTATTAACTAACATGACTGTACTTTTTTTTAAAATGTTGATAAAGAGTAACTACTGAGTTTCTTGCCGGTTCTTCTCGGTAGAATCTACTTTTCGAACCGGTGGTAGCTTCACTTAATTGTTATATGACGATTCAAAAGTGCTTGAAAAAGCCCACTTGAATAAAGTATATTTTGATTTTGATTGATTTTGATTGACTAAATTTTAGACCAATATTTTTTGTCTTTTTTAAATATTTCAATGTTCTCTTTGCATAAACCCAATGCTAAGTATTGTAACAATTATTGAATTGGCTAAGATATCCAACTGCATAAGATATATCAGGCCTTGTTAAAATAGCTAAATACATCAAACTGCCTATCAGTAGTTGGTATGGATATTGACTTTCTGAATTTACACATTTTTCAATATTCAATTTAGTGTCCATTGGCGTAGTAGCAACTTTACATTCTGTCATATTAAATTTAGATAACAATTGATCTTTATAATTTTCTTGACTTAAAGAAACATTTTTATCCTTATCAAACTTAACACACATGCCAAGACATTGTCTTATTTCACCTAAATCTTTTATTTTAAACTTAGTACTTAAAATTTCTTTTAACTGGTTCATTTCAATTTTGTCATTTGAAAAACACAAAGAAATCATCATTATATAATGTAACTATAGTCCTTTTACCATTAACTATTTTACATACATACAAGGTTCATGTTTGGACTTTTGGTAACCATTCTCTATCATACAATTATCTACTTTTTTATGCCAAGCTGAAGGACTGTTGGAGACCATATATTGCCTTTTTTAGTCTAAGAACTTTGTTTTTATTGTCATCAGAGCATACTAAATAGTCTGGCTTTTGCATGTATCTAAACAATCATTATTTGTGTTAATCAAAATGAGACTCTTGAAAAAAATACATAGAAATTACGTAGGCACATGTTAATCTAGTTGCCAATTACGGGAATTTTTGCCAGTTACGAAACAAAGGCGGACTTGGCACTTCATACATTGTACGACTGTAAGTTTTGAACACAATAGGCATCTTCCTTCTGTGATCATTGTCATAAAATGACCAACGTTGCCAAATCGCGACGTTTCAATTGAACTGGCTTGTACTTCTCTTTTTTTTATGCCTTTGTTACTACCGAACGCTGGTATTTTTTTTACCTTCGTATAATTCGAATCTAAAGCCCTTAAAAGCAATTGACTTTGTCTTGGAATCTATTCTGTGAAGGAGCCATGCGTTATTGATACAGATGTCAAGAAGTTGGGCAAATATGCCGATATACCATATCCTTGTCTTGAAAGGTGTTCTATATACGGAGATAAGCATATCGGCCTAGTTAACCCCTCCCATATGCTTGTTGTACTCCTTTACACTTTGCGAACATTGAACGTTAACCTTCGTTTTGGAGTCCTTGCAGTAAGTATCTTTTTATTGTAGTTACTGGTTCAACGCCGACATAGGAACTTATCAAGGTCAGTGATTTGTTGTCATTCCACCGTTTCTTTTTCATTTGTTTCTCTGAGTGCAAAATTGCTTCCGCACCTCTTAATGGTTCCTAGCCCAAAGATCCCATAGTCTTTTTCAGTAAAGTAAAGTAAAAGTAAAGTAACAGCCTGTACATTTCCCACTGCTGAGATAAGGCCTCATCTTCCATTAAGGAGAGGGTTTGGAACATATTCCACCACGCTGTTCCAATGCGGGTTGGTGGAATGCACATGTGGCAGAATTTCGATGATTTTCAGTATGTAGAACAATTCCTTTCCAACATAACTTGTCTTCTCTCATGTTTCTATAGCGCGTATCAGTAAAACTTTTTCTTCAATACACAGTGATTTACTACTACTTATTAGGCATGGTCAAGCACAGTCTACACGTGCAAGCAATCACTACTTATTAGGCATGGTCAAGCACAGTCTACACGTGCTAGCAATCCCAATTTGTAAACAAAAGAACGAATTTCTTCGAAAGTTCCGTATGCATGATGCCGATAGTCCGGACCTGAATTAATGTTCCTAGTGCTAGTAGCTTTATCAATTCCTGGAAACCAAAACCTAGACCTAGCTTCCGCTTTAGTTTTAACTATACCTAAATGAGACGAATGTAATTCGTTTAAAATTGTTTCATACAAACTACACGGTAATACTACTTTGTGTCCCCTCATAACACAACCACTCTCATATGACAATTGTGACTTACACAAATTATATGGTTTTAATTTACTGTCACTTAATTTCCGTGGCCAACCGTTTATAATATAATTTATAACCCTTTTAAGTACGTCATCGTCTTTTGTTTCCTTGCGTAACTTATCCAAGGTCACGGGCATACTGTCATCTGTTACGAAGTAATCATAAGTAGCTCTGTCGCAGGATAGTCTTCGCCGCACTCTTCACTCATTTGCGCCAGCGATGAGTCAGGGAGACTCGCGCGAGATAAATAGACTAGACTGCCATCGGGTCCAATAATGGACCCTGACCCTTTGGGTCAGAAATCAAGGACACGGTAGCCACAGGCTACCGTTGAGGACACGCCCGGGTAAGGAGGTTCGCCTCGAGGCCCGCACCCAACCCTGGCCTAGGCCAAGGTGGAAGAACCCGGATGATTGATAAATAGTCGGCGCTGTTATCAGAACTACGAATGTATTCAATTTTATAATTATAGCCGCTTAGGAATAACGCATACCTTTGTAACCGATTAGCTGACATTTCGGGCACTCCCTTATATGGACCGAAAATAGTCATAAATAGTCAGTCCTCAATATAAATGGTATGGATCTGCCATATAAATACTGATGGAAACGCCGCACGCCATATATAATAGCAGTAGCTTCCTTCTGTATTTGAGAATATCGTTTCTCGGCGGAGCTTAAGGTACGCGACGCAAAAGATATGGGCCTTTCTACGTTACAGCCCTTTTTTAGTAAATCGTATAAAGGGCATAAAATAGACGAAATATTTAGAACAAAATTCCTATAGTAATTAATTAACCCTAAAAATGACTGCAACTGATTATCATTAGTAGGTACCGGCGCTTCTATCATAGCCTTTATTTTTTCTGGGGTCTTTTTAAGACCGTCCTTTGAAATTATAAATCCTAAATAAGTAACTTCATCTTGGAAAAAAGTACATTTTTCCTTTTGTAATGTCAATCCTGCATTCTGTAACCTACTAAGAACAACATGTAACCTTTCTAAGTGTTCAGCTTTATCCCTGCCCGTGATCAAAATATCGTCAAGTAAGCACAGAACACCCTCAATACCCGATAATACTCCCTCAATTGCCCGCTGGAATATAACAGGTGCGCTCGCTAAACCAAATACTAAACGGGTAAATCTATATAACCCGCGACTTGTGTTTATACATGTTAAGTTCTTAGATTCGTCGCCTAGAGTAAATTGGTTATACGCCATAGATAAATCGAGTTTGCTAAACTGCGTACCGCCGTGTATTTTAGAAAATAGTTCATTAGTCGCTGGTAGCGGGTATTGTTCCACGAGCAATTGTTTATTTATATTTACGGAATACTCGGCACATAACCTGACCGACCCGTCCCGTTTTAAAACCGGAACGATTGGGGAAGCGTATTCCGAATATTCCACAGGTTCTAAAATACCTAAACTGACTAATCTATCAATTTCCTTTATAACTTTGTCGCGTAATGCAAATGCTATCGGACGTGCTTTAAAGAAAACCGGTTTCACGTTATCTCTCAACGATAATTTAATTTTGTACTTATTAAAGGTTCCCAGCTTGTCCGAGAAAAGACTTGAATATTTTTGTTGTAAATCTCTAATAAATGACTCATTCTCTATACTATGATAATTAACGGGAACTAATTGCAAATTGAATTTTGATATAAAATTTCTACCGAGTAGAGGCGGGCCTCTGCTCCGAACCACGTATATTGCTATGATGTGCGTTTGACTCGCATAGGTAAAGGGCACATGTATAATCCCTACACAAAAAATATTTTTACCGTTATACGTCCTAAGTTGTTTCTGTGTAGTTGATAATGGCACGTCTTTAAAATTATTTTTATAATAAGACTCTGATATTACCGTTACCGCAGAACCACTATCTACTTCAATCTTATACGGAACATTAAATATTTTAATAGTTTCTACCACGGGCTCACCCCTAACAGAACGGATAAAATACAGGTTACCGTCGTCATCGTCGTCCTCACCCTGGTCACCGCTATCCACCTCTACGTAGTTTACTTTAGAACACATTCTACGTAAGTGGCCTTTCATGTGACACTTTTTACACTGGGAATTCGCGTATTTACACTCGGACGATTTATGATTTGTGTAACCGCACACATATCTTTGCACTCATCTTTCGCAACACCACGCTTTTTTTCACCTTGCGACATTTTGTATAGCTGCGTATCGAGCCCTGGAAGGCCTGCCACGCCCGCCCCTCCCTTATAACAGAAAGTATATTTCGATGCATAGTCCCCCCATCACAAGTGATGGCGCTCGGACCATTTGTAGGTTTTTGCTTCGATTTAGGTGCTGATTCTCGACTTTTTCCATAATTCTATTGACAAAAAATGTTTAACACTAAAACTACCGACATGTCATACTTACCTATTTCTACAGACGGCGGTCAAAAGACCGCTTTTGAAATAAACGTTATAGTATTTTCCAGTTGTTTGTAATTTATATAGATCTTAGAATAGTATAATAATAACACAATAAATAATCATATGATAACTAAAAAACTTTTATTTTTCGGGCTTAGGCGTACATGTCTATAAAAAAGGCTTTAAACTGAAAAATTATATGTTACTTCAGTACTTTACATGCATTTCCTTCTTCAAACTAAAATAAAATTTATTTGCCGTCGCACTTTTTACAGATGATGATCCCTCCCGTGAACATTTTCCACAAACATATATTTACATGTAAAACAAATGTTTATAGTGTTATTTTTTTTTTGCAATATCCAATTTGAAACGTTTTCCGTCTTTCAGAATTTATATATTTATTACAATTAATTATACAAAAACATAACATTATTGATTGGAAACTGGATTAAGACTAAATTAATTAGTACCAAGTGACAGCTAATTACTACTGATTCTTTCTTGTCACTCCAGTTTTCTGAGCTCTACCTTTGGAGGTCTTTAGTCTTCCCTCTTTAATCAGTTTTTGGGCCCTTGATGGGTTCTCATTTGGGCTTTTCGCCTAGTTAGTTGGGGATGCTTTTTTAGAAACAATTATAGCCATTTCCTTCCAGCTGCAGAAGTGGTATCACTTAAGCGATAATGGTTTGTTGTTTTTTTATCAAAACATATGCTTGATTAAGACTAAATTAATTATTATAATATGTTATCAAGTCAATTTGTAAAATATGTAGCCCATTGTCTTCTTAAATGCGGTATCAGCGGAATGCGTGGGAAATGGCACTGGAATGCGTGTATTACGCCATGGTAATTCCTCCCTCCTTAAGCTGGTCCTGCAGCTTTCAGGAGCGTCCTCGCGACTTGTGCCCTTGTGTCTTGATTGTCTCTTGTGTTTATTCCAAAAGTTACAAAAAAATAGGGTCCCAATTACTATGTACAGAATTAACGTGGGCCAACTAGGAATTGTCATTAAGTTAACCCAGTGAAAATCATCTGCTTCTTGAATATCTTCGACTGTGTTCATGAGTTCCTGGATGCTGTCTAACGAGATATCTTCCAGGTGCAATTCATAACGGACCTCTTCTTGATGTATGAGATTTTGATCTGGTAACGGAATTACTTCATTCATCGTGATGGTGTTGCTGTGTGTTCTTATCGTTCTATTCATGATATTTATTTGGCAATCTTCTGAAATAGTTACTATGTTAGTAATATCAAAATATTACTATACTATGTATAATGGCAACACTCCATAAATAATTGTTTTGTATCTGTTTCATGCATTTTAATAAAACTCATATTCATTCTGTTCGGTTAAAACTTTTAAAGCGAATACGTTGTTTTATTTCAGTTTATGGGCCCAGGGCTCCATAACTCTCGCAGCAGTTATTTTTCTATAGTGATATTGTTTTCTGTATGGACTTACGACAGTTATTTCGCTGAAGTTCGAGGACAATATAATTTTACTACGAGTTAAAGTATGTAGTGTTACGCGGGCTATGTTAGCATGGCTACTACTCAGAACTATATGATGAATGTGCTTAAGCTTAAAGGCCGTGAAAACTATACCGAGTGGTGTTTTGCTGTAGAAAATGTCCTAGTGTTGGAAGGCTTTTTAGCTCATTTTAGCATTAAAATGTATTAAGCCGGAGTCAGGCCAACCAGATATAGGAACCGAAGAGGATGCAAGAACAAAGGCCAAAATGATTTTGATGATTGATCCCTCAATACGTCCACATACGAAATGTTACGACAGCTAAAAGTCTATGGGATAAATAAAAATCATTATATGACGTTTGTGGATTTACGAGAAGAATCAGTTTATTTCGAAATCTAATTTCAATACGACTTTAAAACTGTGATTCCATGTCCTCATATGTAACACAAATCGTGGAAACGGGTCAAAAGCTAGCGGGAACTGGGTTTAACACAAGTGATGAGTGGATCGGGTCATTATTACCTGCTGGATTGACCGAAAAATTCGCGCCAGTGATACAGTCAATCTGGGTAACTTTGACCCGGGAGAAGAGCAATTTCAAAATATTCATTAAAATAATATTTAGAAGTATGTAGTAATTGTTTTGTAATTTTCAGTGGCTTTTAGCCTTAAACTATGAAATTGTATGTTTATGTTGCCTTAATTTGTTTTCGAAATATTATAAATCCATTCCAAAATGGTGGACCAAAGTTAGAGTGACATATTGGGTAACATTGTACCACTCAATATATTCACAAACAATTTGCTTTATTTTAAAATTTCTGTTGTTTTTGGATAACTTTAGCCTCATTTAATGAAAACAGATTAAAAATCTCACATCTCACAACTTTTTTCACATCTGTCAAATAATTTTTAGGGTTGTCATTTTAGAAATAAAACTGCACTTGTACGAAATGACCAGTTTTTTTTAGGAACTTTGATTTCTTATCAAAATATAAAAATGAGTTAAGTGTAACTTAAAAATCACGTAACAGGCATGCAATAATATTTAAAAATAAAGTTTTAGTAACCAATCAAAATTATTACTTAATCCAAAATACGCTGAAAATAACAGGTTAATTTTGGTCTTAGTCACCCCATTCCATAAAGAGGAAATCATCTTGAATGATGTAGAAATTCTTCCGTTTCGTTATTTGATGTTCCTCCAAACTTTTTACAATATCATTTTCAGAGCACGATATTGTCTCTGCCTTTGATGGCCATTTCCAGCCTTCAACTGCCTTCTGCAGAACAGAAATTTTATATTTTTCATCGACAAAATCGAAAATCAGACCAGGGAATAAAGACTCCTCATATTTAAAAATACAAAAGCCAGATTTTGGTTTCTTTTCAGGTTCTATCATGAGTAAGCTGCCGTCATTTTGAAGTTCGTACTCTTCGATTACTTGAGAACTTGGTGACTGTAAAATTTCTATGTTCTCCTGGATGTCTTGTACACAAATTTTCTCTTATAACAAATTCGCTTGTTTCTTTTGCCTTTAGTTTGGGTGCTGCATGTACAATTGCATCGACAGTGATCAAGGCATTGGATTGGACGACGGAAATGGAAGGAATTGTGGATGTAGGCGGCGATGAATTTTCTTTTTCTCCTTCTAATGCATTCGATTTTTCTAATACTTCCATGCTGACAGGTGACATTGGTGTGGGCGGAGTTGATGAGCGTACCGGAACTTCATTTATTTTTTTCTTATTTTCTTTTTTTGTTGTTACTTTGGTGGATTTGCTATTTTGTAGAGATTTTTTGGGCCCGCCTCTTTTCTTATTTTCTGTGCTTTTGTTTTTTTCTCTATCTTCATAATATTTTTGTACTTCTTCTAATAATGTTTTTCCAGCTGAAATAGGTATTTGAAACTTTCTTCTATTAGATTGTGTACCCAAGTCTATATTTCTGATTTCATCTAAGTAGTTTTTGAATGATTCTCCCAGATCTTCTCTAATCTCTTCTATTGGCTTGCCGTAATTAGGTAATTTCCTTATTACAACTTCTTTGTCTAATGGGTAAATCCCACAAGCTTTAAAGCCAGCTTTAACGTTTTCAGAGACAGAGTTTTTTCCAAGTTCCAAAGTTTTCTTCAGCAGTGGTGCAAACACATTTTTGGGCAAAACATTTACAATTTTGCCTCTCCTGGTTTGGCGCCAGTCTCCCAAAACTTTTCTCCGGTTATTTTTTAATGCGCTAAAATAAGCCACATCAAGAGGTTGGAGAAGATGCGTGGAGTTTGGTAGCAGACAAATAAATTTGATGTCATTGTCCTTGCACAACTGTAGAGTCTTAATTGTGATATGTGAGCTCAAGTTATCACCGATTACAGCTTTCTTCCCTTCTTTTTTCTAAAGAATTGGTAATAGTTGTTTTTCGAACCATTCATCAAAAGTTTCAGCATCAATCCATCCGGACTTTGTTACTCCCATTCGTGTGCCTGGAGGACAATCCAAAATCCAATCTGACCGCTTCTGTTGCGCTTTATATATAATATATTAATTCGCCAGTTGCGCTTGCACAAAACATTATCGTGTAGCATGATTTGGTCGAGTTTTTTATAACTTCTGGGTTTCTGCAAGTTCTGCGAAATAAAAGTTTGCACTTCTTCAGATTATCGCGAAACCCTGTCTCATCAAAGTTATAAATATTTTCAGGTGGCACATCTGCTAGCTCTGTGCTCAGATTTTCAAAATATTTTTCAATCATATCTTTATTAACTTGTGCTCGTTTGCGGCTTATTTGGTTGGCGACTTTTTGTTGGAGCACTGGATGTCGAGCCAAAAACAGTTGTCCCCATTCCCAGCCTGGTAAATTATTTTTAAATCTGGGTTCCTTTCTCTTGGTGTCGTTTAAATATCTTTTCACGACAATTCGTACATCCTGCATACCTACTGGAATGCCTAAATCACTAAGAGCTATTACGTGTGACACGATAATTTGTTCTTCTGCGTCAGTAAGCACTTGTGGTCTTCCTACAGCTCTTTGGTGTTTGTCCTGCAACTTGTTTTTTAATGTCCTTCTAGGAATATTGTAAATTTTAGAAGCTGCTCTTATAGCTATTTGGCATTTTTTTATTTTTTCTAATGCTTCTTGCAACTCTTTTTCTGTGTACCTACTTTTAGTACCATATCTTCTTGTGCCTGGTTGTGGACAAGGTTTTTTCCGCGCCATAATGTAGATTTTCTAAAAATAAAAGTGCAACACTTAAATGAACAAAGTTACCCAAAGAGTTTCAGACGCAGTCAAAAACTTTTGGTGTAACTTTGGCCCGGGTCAAAGTTACCCAGAATTACAATTTCAAATCAACCGTGTTCACATTTGTTGAGATATCTTCATAAATATTTGACTTTTTTCTTCTGTTTTTGACTAGGTCGTTTAAATAAACATTTATTAACTTAATAAAACTTAACTTACCCTAGGAAATCGCGAAAAAACAGCACAACAAACAACTTTTATGTGGCAACAAAATTTACGCGGTTTTCGGGTTTCAATTTTTTTTTTATTTTGTCTATGGCCTCAGGCATTTGTCACTTTGCGTTTTTTTGGAACGGTTACGGACAAAGTTACAAACAATAATAAAAAAAATAAAAAAATATCTAGCGGTGTTTTGCTTTGGCAAAAAAATAAAATATCCAATTCTGAGACTATGGATCAATGATAGACAGAAAGACAAAGTTACCCAGATTGACTGTAATGGCCATCGAACACCCTGGACTGTCAATTACAGATAATTCAATAGATGGCGCCTTTGTAGCATATAAATACCAACGTAAGAAAAATAGCAAGTCTGTGGTCAGAGAGTCCGCCATGATGGCGGATAGATGTCAAAGTCAAATGAAAATGTAAACAAACAAATAAAATATTACAAGTGTAAGGAAGTCGGACACTATCAGAATCAGTGCTCTAAAATTGATAAAATTGAAACAAAAACTAAAGAAAACTTTTTTTTTTTATGGCATAGGTGGCAAACGAGCAGGAGGCTCACCTGATGGAAAGTGACTACCACCGCCCATGGACACCTCCAACACCAGGAGACTTGCAGGTGCGTTGCCGGCCTTTCAAAAAGGAGTACGCTCTTTTCTTGAAGGTTCCCATGTTGTATCGGTTCGGAAAACCGCCGGCGAAAGCTGGTTCCACAAAGTGGTTGTGCGAGGCAGAAAATGTCTGAGAAATCGCGCTGTTGTGGATTTTCGGACATCAAGGTGGTGCGGGTGAAACTTAGAATTTTGGCGAGATGTCCGAAGGTGAAATTCAGCAGCCGGGATTAATCCGAACAATTCCTCGGAACATTCCCCGTGAAAAATTCGGTAGAAGATGCAGAGTGATCCGACATCTCTACGCAAAGCCAAAGGATCAAGGAGATCGGAAAGAGCTTGATCGTCGATAACTCGAGCCGCTCTACGTTGGATGCGGTCAAAAGGAAGGAGCTGGTACTGGGGAGCACCCGCCCAGAGGTGAGAGCAGTACTCCATGTGAGGCCGAATTTGCGCCTTGTAAAGTTTAAGGCGATGGGCCGACGTGAAATACTGTCTCGCCTTGCTGAGCACGCCCAGCTATTTTGAAGCCAATTTGGCTTTGCCTTCCAATTGACCGCGGAACTGAACTATCGGAATGTTCTCAAATCGTGGAGATACGACAAATGGTGTTTTTTTAGCGGTTAACGCGCAAACTTGCGTCTTTTTGGGGTTGAAATGGACTAGATTTAGCCGGCCCCAATTCGAGACTTCGTTTAATGAAGACTCGATTTCAGACACAAGTTTGTTCCGGTTCTCTTCGACGTTTTCGCGAGAAATATTAGCGCGGCCGGTGTATAAGGTGTCAACGGTACTGTCGTCTGCATAGCAATGAATGTTCCCGATTTGCAACAAATCATTGATATGCAGAAGAAACAGAGTGGGTGATAGAACGCAGCCTTGTGGAACACCAGCATTGACGAATTTTAAGTCATGCACTCAATGCGGGAAACCAATGCAGTGCAGTTTTTTTGAATGGTACTTATAGCAAAACTGATTGGTACATTGATTCCGGAGCAAGTGTTCATTTGACAACAAACAAACATTGGATCGAAAATGAGTCTTATGATTGCGTTCCGAAGGAAATTATTGTCGCTAACAATAATAAAGTCCCTGTTGTGTGTTCAGGTGTTGTGCAAATCAGAACATGTCCGTACATGTTCTGATCGAATTCGATTTTAGCGTAACAATAGAAGGAGTGTTATGTGTTCTGAGTCTTACGACTAATCTCTTATCTGTGAGTCGATTGATAAGCAAGGGAAACAGAGTGTCTTTTACAAACGATGGTTGTGAGATATACAACAGAAAAGGAAACCTGTTAGCAACAGCTATACTTGTGAACGGAGTGTACAAACTAAACACACCTGTTAATTTCACGGATGTTGCAATGATAACCAGTGAAACCTAGCATCGAAGATTAGGACACCTGAATAGTAGTTACCTGAATAAGATGGTTAATGCTGTCAATGGTTTGACTATTGATAAGAAGTCAGAAATGACTGAGAGTTCCTGTACAACATGCTGTGAAGGTAAACAAAGTCGGCCGTTTCCCAGTGAAGGAAACAGAAGCACTGGACTGTTGAATATTGTATATATGCAGATGTCTGTGGTCCCATGGGGAACATTTTCCCATGGAAAACAAGGTATTTCATACTTTTTATTGATGATTATAGTAGAGTTACCTATATTTACTTCATGAAAAATAAAAGTGAAGCTTTTCAATGTTTTAAAAACTATAAAGCTAACGTTGAAAACTATCTTGATAGAAAAATCAAGGTTCTGCGTACGGATAATGGTAAAGAATTTTGTAACTATGAATTTGATAAATTTCTAAAGAATATGGGAATAATTCATCAAAAGTCTAACTCGTATACGCCAAAAAAGAACAGTTTATGCGAAAGAATGAACCGAACGCTTATTGAAAAAGCTAGATGTATTTTATTCAAAGCAAATTTAAGTAAACAGTTTTGGGCAGAGGCGACTACTACTTCCGTTTACTTACAGAACCGGACTGTAGCTCCTGCGTTAGAAGATAAAACTCCATTTGAATTATGGACATAGAAGAAAACGGATGTCAGTCATCTTAGAATTTTTGGCAGCACGGTAATGGTTCATCTACCAAAGGAAAAGCGCCTCAAATGGGATAAGAAATCTGATAAATGTATTCTAATGAGTTATTCTGAAGATACAAAGGGATACAGAGTTTATAACCCTCAAACAAAAATTATAACTACAAACCGAGATGTCATTATTATAGAAAAAGAACCTCAGTCACAAGATATTATTATTGTTCAACAAAATAATCATTTGAAATCAGATGTTGAAGAGGAAAGTCCAGATTCAATGGGGTTGTCTATCAAATGACAATTCTTCTACATATGATGATCCAAATGATAGTTCATATGTGCCTGCTGAGTATGAGGACTGTAACAATATTGAGCCGGTTGAAAGTAGAGCACTTACGAGGGAGCGAAGTAATCCAAGCAGATATGGCTTTTCAAATATGTGCCTAAGCAAAAATCAAATAGATGTAAGTGAAATACCATTAGAAGAAGCTTTACGATGGCCTGAAAAGGAATTTTGGTTGGAAGCTGTAAAAGAAGAGTTACAGTGTTTTGAGGACAATCAAGCATGGGAACTGGTAGATCCCCCAGTTAACGGAACAATTGTAAAGTGCAAGTGGGTTTTAAAGAAAAAGAGTGATAGTGAAAATAAAATTAAATATCGTGCAAGATTGGTTGCAAAAGGTTGTAGTCAAATGTGTGGCATATATTACAATGAAACTTTTTCTCCGGTGGTGAGACTAACCAACCACATTACGATTACTGTTTGCTCTATGTCCTCAAATGAATCTAGATACTGCACATTTAATGCACATAATGACGATTACATCAAGTTCGGCTTTACAGTTACGGATAAAAATGGTATTGAGCAACCACAATGAGTCATATGTTACGACGTATTAAGTAATGATGCGTTGCGACCTACACGACTCATGCGACATCTTGAAACAAAACACGCCGCACTAAAAAAAAAAACCGGAAGAATATTTTGTGATGAAAAGCCGCGAACTAAAACGAATTCAGAGCAATACAGCGGCATCGTTCGTCCCATCAACAGGTAAAATTGTTGAAGCATCGTACGAACTTTCACTGCTTATAGCTAAAAACCTAAAACCTCATACTGTTGGCGAGTCCCTCGTGAAGCCCTGTTTACTAAAAGCAGCAGAAATAGTACTCGGACCACAGGAGAAGGAGAAGTTGTCAAATATTTCACTCTCAGACAACACAGTGAAAAGGCGTATTGATGATATGGGAGTAGATTTACAAAACCAAGTTGTGGAGGGGATCAAGTCTTCTCCCTGGTTTGCTGTCCAGTGTGAAGAAAGCACTGATGGCAAATTGCTGCCAACTATTGGTATTTGCGCGTTACATATATGAAGGCAACAAAAAAGAGGAGCTACTATTTGTCAGAGCTTTAAAAACAACATCAAGAGCTTCTGATGTTATAGCGGCATTTACCGATTTTTTCGATACTCATGAAATTTTGTGGGAAAGACTTATCGGAGTTTGCACAGACGGCGCTCCTAGCATGATTGGCTGTCGTTCAGGATTTGTAACACTACTCAAAGAAAAAAGTCCGTCAATAATATCAACACACTGTATGATACACAGACAAGCATTAGCTGCCAAAACACTTCCCGGAGAGATGAGGAGTGCTCTTAAATTGGCTATTAAAATCGTGAACTACATAAAACATAGTGCTGTCAAGACCAGATTATTTGCCGCCCTTTGCGAGGATTTGTCCGCAGCTCATAAGACGCTATTATTTCATACAGAGGTGAGATGGTTATCAAAGGGAAATATGCTCGCACGTTTATTCGAGCTCAAGGATGAGGTAAACTTTTTCTTGAACAGCAAGGTAAAACGGACTTAAATATTTCTTTCTTAAATGATACATTTCAATTATCTCTTGCATATCTTGCGGATATTTTTGAATCTTTGAATAGCTTAAATTTGAAGCTACAAGGAAACATGAAATCAAATATCATGGCTCATCACGATGTCATCAAAGCTTTTGTAGAAAAACTGCAATTATGGAAACGTCGAATGCAAGCTAAAAATTACTCAGCGTTACCTAAGTTCTCCTCAATGCTGGATGATGCGAGTAATCAAGAAACTGCACATAATTTGTCTGCACACATAATGTGTCATTTGGAAAGTCTGGCTGCTGAATTTTGTAGATATTTTACCGAAAACTTTTCTGAAAACCCAATTCATAAATTAATAAGAAATCCATTCGTGATTGATGTCGAACAATTGCCCGAAATACTGCAAGAAGAAGCTTTAGACGTGAAAAATGATTCGTCTGCTCACGATAATTTCAGCCACATGGATTTGACTGAATTTTGGATAAAATATAATGCCATTTATCCTATTGTCGGCAAGGAAGCACTGCGTATTCTTTTACCGTTCTCGACTACCTATCTGTGTGAACGGGGGTTTTCGACGCTGTTGGGCATAAAAACGAAGCAAAGAAATAGACTACATGTCGAAAATGATCTGCGCTGTGCACTGACCAATTTGAAGCCAAGAATTCATCAATTGGCTTATAAAGTGCAGGCCCAATCTTCTCATTAATTAGTATGCTGTACTTCAGTTATTTCACACTTGTTATTTAAACAAAAATAAAGACCATTAAAATTATCATCGTTTGTTTTATTTTCATCGTAGTCGGGACATGGGGGGCGTCGTATTTCAGCATAAACTTGAGTGAGGCGCATAGGGTAAAAGGTTGGGAACCCCTGGTTTAGTTGCTCTCGTAGTTAATCTAAGTAAGGATGCTGAAATATTATAATAATTCATATCCTTCCTTTAAAACTGGATCCAGAGTCTCGACTTCAGTGGAAGTTCAGTGTGCAATAGAATATTTGGTCAGACAAACTTCCCTCCTATACCTATCTAATTTAAAGAATTTTTAACAAATATATTTTAGACTATCAAGTTTTTGGGCCGAAATTCTTTTTCAAAATACAGTGTAAAGTCCATGTAACGTCTTTCTTTTGTCGGTTTATTTTTCTAGCCCGCAATAAAATCGACTGTCGGCATCATGCATACGGAACTTTCTTAGAAATTCGTTCTTTTGTTTACAAATTGGGATTGACTGTCCTTGATCATGCCTAATAAGTAGGAGTCATGGATTACAACGTTATCATATTCTTAGTTGCTCACAAACTTTCAAACTGTAAACAAGGCTAGTAAAAGAAAATCACTGTGCATTGACGAAAAAGTTTTACTGATACGCGCTACAGAAACGGGAGAGAAAAACGCTTTGTCGGTCTACCGTGTCCGCATCATCTTCATCATCATCATCCTCCTGCCCTTATCCCAATTTTATTGGGGGTCGGCGCAGCATATCTTCTCCTTCCATACTTCTCTATTAGACGTCATCTCACAAATAACATTCTTTCTAACCATATCGTCTTTCACACAATCCATTCATCTTTTCCTTGGTCGTCCTCTACCTCTAAATCCATCCACATCCATGCTCAACGCCTTCCTTACGATATGTTCCTCATTCCTCCGCATTACATGCCCATACCATGATAGCCGCCTTAAACGTAGCTTCTCGGATATCGGTGTCACTTTTAATCTTCCTCTTATGGACTCATTCCTTACTCTATCCTTTCGCGTAATAATACACATTCAACATGCAATTGTCTTTCAGACACCCCTTTTGTAGAACAACACTCTGATCTCCATAGAACAGCAGGTTTGATCATGATCTTATAGATCTTCCCCTTAAGTTAAAGGGGAATGCGGGGGTCACAAATTGTTCCCGTAACCTGCCGCCATTTCATCCATCCTGTGTTAATCCTGTGCTTCACCGTTCGATCTATTTCGCCATTGCCTTGAATGAGTGAATCGAGATACCGGAAGTCGGAATAGACAGGTAGGGCTGCGCCATCAAGTGCTATGGCTTCAGGACCAAAATGTCCACAATATGGAAAAATAAAAAAAAATCTCCAAGCTGAGGGCAAGGGAAAGTACTCCAAAAACTTAAAGAAACCTAAATACAAAGACTTAACCCAGAATAATATACCTATCTCGGAGTCACTCGTGAAAGCTAAAGCGAGGAATTTTGCTGAAGAACTTGATTTAACTTCTTTCAAAGCATCAGAAGGATGGATTAGATAATTCAAGCAACATCATCATATCAACGATGGTAAAATAAATGGTGAAGGACGAAGTGTTGATACGATTTTTTTTTTTATGTGGTTGTACATAATGATTATAGTCCCTACTTATAGAAGAGTACTAGTGGCTCAATATTGTATTACTAGCCAGGAGGAGAAGGCTGTTTCATCCTTTACACAGGTTATTTACATAATCTAGCTAGGGTGATCAGTTTGATCCAAACATTTTACTGCATAAAATAGCACTAAGCAATGTACCTTTACTGTAATGGATCATCGATATTGTGTCAACTATTTTTATTGAATAAACTATTGAATGTGACTCATGATTGGATTCCTAAAATGTGTTCAAAATTCGTAGAAAAATATGCGCCAAGTGATATTTTCAATGTTGATGAAGCAGGAATTTTTTATAAGTTGACTCCAAAATTCTGGGGAAAAGTGTGTAGGAGGAACGCTTTTCAAGGAACGTATTACGGTGCTTGTGGTTTCTAATATGGATGGCACAGAAAAAGAAAGCTAATGGTAATAGGCAAATCGAAAAACCCGCGCTATTTTAAGAACATTAAAAAATTGCCAGTAACGTATAAAGCTAATAAATCAGCTTGGATGGCCAGTCTTTTTGAAGAGGATGTGCGAAAGTGGAGCGCAGGATTAAAAGGACGAAAAATTTTACTTCTTCTTGACTACTGCCCCGCCCACCCTTTTATATCCAAACCCTCAATATATAGAGTTGGCATTTCTTTCTCCAAATACGACTAGTATTTTACAGCCAATGGACCAGAGTGTGATAAAAAGCCTCAAGGGTCACGACAGAAGGAACTTTATTGATGAGGCTAGTCGAATCTGAAGGTAAAACTTCTGTTAATATGCTGCATGCAGTAAAATATTTGTCTAAAGCCTGGGAAGAAGTGACACCTACGACTACAAAGCACTCTTTTCAACAATGAGAATAACTAATTGGAGTCACAATCACCGCCTGCTCTATCAGAAGAGAGCTCAGGTAATCAATCAAGTATCTTGACCTTGACACAAAATAATGTCCGTGGTCGAAACCGTCACGTTTGGGCTACGAACAAAGGGCGTTATTCGGGCAGAGCCGCAGCAGTAAATATTGTACGTGTTGGGACCAACTCGTGCTGTAAGGGGTATGGTTGAACCGCTGTTATTATTTGAGCAATTTATGACTAATGCGATATTAGAAGAAATTTTGAAATGGACTAATGCGGAAATTGAGATAAAAAAGCAAACGTATGGATAAATTACATCTATGTAAAATGATACGAGTAAAGAAGAAGTCCAAGCACTTATCGGTATTCTAGTTTTAACTGCAGTCCTGAAAGATAATCACCTGAACCTTGATGAACTATTCAACCCAGAGTATTCTGGTACAAGATATGTGTCATGTATGAGCATAGAAAGATTTGACTTCCTTTTGCGATGTCTTCGATTTGACGATAAAATATTGCGGTTGCACCGACAACGTGATGATCCATTTACACCTATAAGAGATATATGGGAGAAGCTCATAACTCAATGTCGAAAAAACTACGAGCCAGGAACCAATTTTATTATCGATGAGCAGTTGCTGGTGTTCCGAGGCAGATCTAAATTTCGCATGTACATTCCAAATAAACCCGCCAAGTATGGCCTCAAGTTGGAAATGATGTGTGACAGCGGCACAAGATATATGATTGACTGTTCACCATATCTTGGGAAAGGTACTGATACGGGAGGGTTGCCTTTAGGAGAATACTTCGTAAAAGGACTTACTAGCAGTATACATGGTACGAACAGGAACATTACCATGGATAATTGGTTTACATCTATACCACTAGCAAAACAGTTACTTCAGCAGCCTTATAAGTTAACAATTGTAGGCACATTGCGGGCTAATAAAAAAGAAATTCCTGAAGAAATGAAGAACAGTCGATCCAGAAACGTCAATACATCTATGTTTTGTTATGATGGCCCTCTCATGCTCCTTTCTTACAAACCTAAACCATCAAAAATGGTTTACCTGTTATCTTCCTGTGATAAAGAAGGTACAGTGAAACCGAAACAAAGAAACCACATATGCTTGAATTTTATAATAGCACGAAAGGCGGAGTAGACACATTTGATCTATTGTGTTCGGTAATGTCATGCAGCAGAAAAACCAATCGATGGCCAATGTGCATTTTTTATGGTATGCTGAATATAACACGTATAAACAGTTACATAATTTATTGTCATAATGCTTCCACATTGGGACAACATGTAATGAATCGCCGTGTTTTTATGAAAAAGTTGCATTCACAGCTTGTAACACCCTGGCTCAAAATACGACTGCAAATTCGTACAATGCCAATACACATAAAAAGTAAAATACAAGATATTATTATGTATCAGCACTGAAGTTCAAGGTCAAAGTGGTCAGTCTACCTCCGGAAATGACCCTGGATCGACAGAGACTGCCAATATACGAAAAAAAAAATTTGTGGGTTATGTCCGTATAAAAAAAGGCGTATGACGAAAACTTATTGCTCAAAATGTAACTCTGCAATTTGTGGTGAACATAAAGTTGATTTTTGCACAAGTTGCGCTACAAAAAACTAGTTTTTTATTTTTTTACATAAGTGATCTTGATCTCTTTATTTTAGTTTGCCAAAGGAAAGAGGCTATATTGTTTTGTTATTTTTATTATTAATTTTTTAAGTTAGATGTTTTTTCTAGTTAAATAAATACCTAGTGCCTTACTAAAAATTGTTAATAACAAATATATTTTTTGATTACATCGAAAAAAATAGTTTTATTTATTAGTATAACCTTTGCTTCATATTTCTGGAAAATAAATTAAACAAAAATATAAATATTTAGTAGATAAAATATGCAAGAAAAAAATGTTCGTCGAATCGACGAATGGTTAGGTTTATTAGGGTATACACGAACGTTAGGTGTCCAGGGTTACATACATATTATTAACAGATTGATCACACTGCTTACTTTTATATTATTTGTTCATACAACTTCTATTTTTTTAATCAAACATGATGACTCGTAGTATCAAGGCACGTCAGGCGAAGGAACAACTCCAGCTGACCCTCCAGGAACTAAAGGCATCCAGGACACAGAGTGATTTACAATTAAAAGAAAGGGATGATAACGAACAAGAATTCTTGCAAATTGTTAATTTGTAAGTGGAAACAATAATCTAAAAACTGAGCTTTCTCAGTTACATTTGCAATACTTAGATATGGAAGAACAAAGAAATAATCTGGAACAAAATAGTCAGTGGTTTTGATAATTGCAGAGATGAGTATGAGCAAGCCCTCATGCTCTTCAGTGACTTAAAAATTAAATTACATAAGGCCCAACTATATATATCTGAATTGGAAGATAATAGCTTCAACCTAAAGGCCTCTCAAACCCAGTGTCTATTTGATGAACTGGTGGGAAATGCAGCCTCTTTACACATACAATTGATCAGACTGGTCATGACTCGGGCTCTTCCAGTCTTGTATTAGGCATAATAAATATAATATATAAATATATTAAGAAACCTCAAAAATTAATAAAATCAAGAAATAATTGCTTAAATTATGAAAAAAATTATAAAGAAAGAAACACACTCAGACTAAAAATTATTGAATATTCTAAGAATGTTGTTTTCAATTTCTAATGAATCTCATTACTTTAGTAATGAGACTAGGACTTATAAGGCTGACGTGAATGCTCTTCAGGCTGAGATAACATATTTACATAACTATTTAGATACAATGTCAAAAAAATATGAAATGTCTCAAAAATAAACATCTAGTCATATTGCTGCCGTGAAGAATCTACTAGACTTGAGTTAACAAAATTCTGAGCGCTTTGAATCTTATAAAAAACTATACTTATGATTGTCAGGCCGTTCTGTCTCTGGGGATGGTTCAGGGCTGCTCAATGATGTACTGTCTTTGTCTCAGTCAGTAGCTCATGACAGCGCCATACCCAAACTAACACATCATGTTCCTAAAAAAATGTACTAAAATCTATAGTGATGAATTGGGAAGAAACATGGGTGTTTTGCTCAATGACATTTATAAGAGACAATTAGTATAGAAAATAAGAAACTATTGGTTTGTGTCAAATTATACAAGTTTTATTGTGTAAGTAACACAATAAAACTTGTATAAATAAAATGAGTATTTTAATATAAGAGACTATACTGTTTGACCCTAATTCCCTTCGGCTGTAACTTTGAGCAACATCTGCTAGCTACGTCATTGTCCGAATGAGAAGGGTCGTGTACCTGCCTATTTTTGAAGGAAGTAGACGAAATAACTTAGTATATACAGTTAGTTTCGATATTCTTTGCAGTGAGCAGACGCGCTTATTTGTAATATTTTCAATTTTAATTTGTGCTGTTAAATAATTTTAACAAGATGTCAGTTTGTTCTATTTGAGATAAGCCTTTGAAAGAAATTGAAGTTGTTATCATTGATCGTGGAATGAAGACTGAGTAATGCAAGTGTTGAAAGAAATGATATGTTTTTTGAATACTTGAAAGAAAAGCAATCTGTGACAGTCTCCGTGCATTGTCGTAAAGTGTACACTCGATCTATTATCTATTGTTGCAGCTAAAAGACAGCGCGAGATAGAACAAGGACTACCTTGTTCTATCTCGCGCTGTCTTAGTATACTAATACTACCCGGCACGAAACTTGACCTAACATGGCGTCCTCTGCGCAGGTACAGTCGTTGCGAAAATCACGTACTATCTTAAAAGCTTAAAATAAATATTTAATATACTAAAGGGTAGGTACGTAATAAAACACAACGAGTTAATTATTGTATATTTAGTAATTATTGTATCAATAAATAAATAAAAATAAAATAAAATTTAGAAATATTAATAGAAAATAAATTAATCACTATCACTCAACGGTGTGATACCCTGAAAATCAACAAATGAAGTCGAAGCCCTTGGACTGGTACTGGGGTTGGTACTGGTGCTCGGACCGGCTTCTTCATCATCAAAGACTTCCCAATCGCTACTACTGCTGCTATCTGAATCTCCCACTTAAATAACAAGTTGGTCTGTCAACTGGTCCACTCATGGTCGCTTTTGCGATAGTCGTCTTCAATAGACCTTACTTTTGCACATAACTTTTGCCATTGACTTGATCACATCGCATCTACCTTCTGTTTCACCAGTTCTATAACGCGTGTCACGCTCCACGCTACGTTTTTGCTGCTAACGTAACCTTTGATTGCGGCCCACGCCATTTAAATGGGGTTCAAATCCGGATGATAGGGCGGCAAGCGAAGGACACTATAATTGTGTTGTGCTAATAATCTATCGATATTATAATTTTTTAAATTTTCTTTGTTCGTTTTTATTAGTTTGTACAACTGTGGCTTGCACATTGTTGGATCAAACGAAATTCCTTTTTCAGTCAGCCAGTCTTGCATGTCGCATTTCTTGGAATTTGAATTTGGGGCCAAATTATATTGTGTATATAATGGTAGGATGCATTGTCTACTACCACGACGGATCTCGGTGGCAGGTTTGGTATTAATTGTGAAGTTAACCATTTGGAATAATTTTCATAATTCATGTCGTCGTGATAGTCGCCCGTTTTGTCTCCGGATTTAAACATTAATAAACCATTTGGTATAAAACCGGCTTTAGATACTGCATGTACCATAACTACCCGTTGACCTTTGGATATCGGATTTTTAAACCTTTTTTGAACCATCCGTCCATGCCTTAGAACTTGTGTGCGAAGCGTGGACATATGATTCGTCAGTATAAATTATGGGCCTTCCTTCATGTCTGTACTTTTGTGTTGCTTTGGATCAAAATGTCTTATACAGATTTTTTAGACTTTCGGATTATGTGCATCATATAGTTATACTCTAATGTTTGAGGCAGCAGCATTTCCGTATCGTCCACCGCATATGCCACCATCAACTGGCTGTTGCAGATAATGCTGATATAAATGTACACACTTTAGACGATCATAATACGCTTCGCATCATGGGGATCATTAAAATTATTACTCCAAAAATTTCTGTTACAGTAGAAGATCCTATATTACGAACAAACAGACTACCTTCAGCGCAACACTTTGCTGAAAAAGCTCATATGCCAATACAAGTCTATCAAATAGGTGGTGCAGTAGGATATCGTAAAATAGCTGTGCAGGATCTTGATTTTGAAAGTAATACAACATCTTTACTTAAAAAAGTAAAGTAAAACGAGGAGAGATGGTCGCTTACATGTCTCCTCCACTCTTAGCCTTAAAATGGCATGATAAAAAAGAGATATTCATGTTGTCTACAAAACATGATGTCAAAATAATACCGTCAGACAATGTTGACTACTCAACTGGACTACCCAAAATGAAGTCACAGTGTGTAGTAGATTATTCTAAAAGTATGGGGTCGGTTGACAAATCCGATATGATGACTAGCACTATTAGGCTGCATAAGAAAATCCAAAAAATGGCATAAAAAGCTTGGATTCTATATAATTGACATGTTTTTATTAAATGCATTCTATTTGTTTAAAATGAAAAAAAAATAAATAATCAAATATGCAGTTTAGCTAGTTTACAATTAAAAGTTATCAGGCAAATAATAGAAAACTACAAACAACGTGATTTAAGTCAACCTTCAACCTCGCTTGGCGTCCTTGATCCTAGCCGTATTTTAAATAATGATATTATACGGCACTTTTCTGTTAGGATACCCGGATACCGGTAAAAGTCAACGATGCAAAATGTGCACATCAAAAAACAAACGGTCGGACACTCGTTTTATGTGTAAAAAATGCAATGTTTATTTGTGCGTAGATGCATGTGCTGTTGAGTATCACGAATCGGCAAATTAGTTCAATTCACTATTTTTATACTCGTATTTACTCCATTAATCCATTCGATTCATGTTCAACTCTCAACGTTAACTAGTATTATGTATAATCTATGCTCACCGTACACTCATTCACTCAACTCAACGTTAACGTAAGTCCGTCATGTTATTCGACATTGACTAGTATTTGTGGTACGACGTTTTGTAAAATCATTATAAAAACATTGATATTTTATATAACAAAATGGGATCCAAAAGTGACTGGTCTACGTAACATACTACTGCATTTAATGTAAGCTGTAATACAATTTTAAAAAACTCATGTTTGATTTGTTTTATCGGAAAGTTTGAAGAAAGCCAGTTAAAATCTGGCTGACCGTGACTATAGTCAAGACGAATTAGACATAGACATAGAATGTAGCCACGATGGCCAAAGTGAGTAAATGGTATTTTTAAAAGAGGGTCAGACGCAGATAAGAAGTTGTGACAGTACGCCTGATTTATATATATCTACGACGACACGAATTTCGATAAATACGAGCAATGCATCTACACAGTACGAACAAATTGATGATCCAATCAAAATAATTGCCAAAACCTTTGCTGACACTTATGTTGTTGGCGATGAAACTATTAAAGAAAATAATATTGAATGCTACGTGAATGTGGTCTCGTCCTTAATTCGTCTAGTTGATGTCAACCGTAAATATTTTTTTGATTGACTATACCTGATTGATATAGTAATTATACCTAGTACTTACTGTGGCGTAGCCTATCTTTGTTTTATAATTTTTATTTCTATTTTTACTATTGTTAAATTATATGTGTGTGATTCGTGTTATTTCATTTATGTGCGTATTTTATGTTTTAATTAATTTTTATAAATTTCATTATTTCAACGTTTGTGTAATAACTATTTTTTCAATAAATATCATAATTGAGAAGTTATTTAGCAAAAACCATAAAAGTGCACCTTTTTTTCAAGATGGCGGCGATTTCGCAGCTTCAATTGTTCAGGACTTTTAACCCGTTCATTAATAAGCCAGAATGAACATTGTAACCAAATTTCAAAACTTTCGTATTTATTATTTTTATTTCGTGAAAATTTGCCTTCGTCGACTGGGCTACATTGCGGGGCGACGTCCACCCGCGTGCCCTGCGGCCGGCCAGCCGTCGCAGGCGCTTCACAACTAAAATTATTATAATAATTAATTTTTTAGTACGCTCAAACTTCCGGGTCGAACTGCACGTCGCTCGTATGCTCGCTAGCCATACATACGTACCTATATCTGTTAACGTATAGTTTAAAGTGTCTCATCGTTTGTTTAAAAACTTAAATTAGTTAGTAGTAGTAGTTATATATTCTGCGTTAGTACTCCTCCTCAGTAGTGATACCAACACCAATAAACTGGTGACCCCGACGAGCACGACGCTTATTCTCTTCTGCTTGAATCCTGAAAGTGCCCTACACGGTGACGACAGACGGAAAGAAAGATGGCGCCGAGCAAATAGCGGAGTCATGCCGAGTTGGCGTACGTGTGCCGCCATTTTATCCTGAAAAGCCGCCGCTCTGGTTTGCGCAATTGGAAGGCCAATTCTTCCTCGCCAACATCACCAGCGACACGATGATGCTCTACTACGCCATTGCGCAGCTCGAACCTCTATACGCAGCCGAAGTGGAGGACATTATTACCACACCTCCTAACACCGGAAGATACGATAAGTTGAAGGCGGACCTCAAAAAGAGGCTTTCGGTTCCCGAGAAAAGAAGGTGCCACAGCTCCTTTTGCATGAGGAGCTCGGGAACCGAAAGCCCTCACACTTCGTACGCCACCTACAAAATCTAGCGGGACCCGGCGTTCCAGAGGAATTCATAAGGACGATTTGGACCAGCCGACTGCCACAGAACATGCCGTCGATCATCGCGTCGCAATCTCGAGTATCGCTAGAAGAACTGGCCGACCTAGCAGACCGGATTCATGACGTGGTCACGCCCAACTTGCAAGTCGCCTCCGCTTCAAGCCCAGCTTCACCTGAAAGCAATGTTGACGCCATGACTCGTCAAATCTCTGAACTCATCAGGCAACTGGCGGTCCTGACGACGAGGGTGAGCAGGATGTCGCGACTCAGGCAGCGCGACTGTTCCAGGAGTCGCAGTACTCCAGTTCCTCGAAGTCTCAGTGCTGGTACCACACTAAATTCGGCGAGAACGCGAAAAGGTGCATAAAACCGTGCGAATTCTCGGTAAACTCAACGGGCTGTCGTTAAGGGCGACTGCCGATTGCCCGAGTATCGATGATTACGGATGCGAAAACAAAAACGCAGTTATTAGTGGACACTGGAAGTGACCTCTGTGTTTTTCCGCGGAGTGGTATTAGAGACTCTAAGACTATATAATAATATAATATACTAGACTTGAGTAAATACAATTCTGAGCGCTTTGACTCTCTTATAAAAAACTATACTTGTGATTGTCAGGGCCGTTCTGTCTCTGGGGATGGTTCAGGGCTGCTCAATGATGTAGTATCCTTGTCTCAGTCAACAGCTCATGACAGCGCCATACCCATAGCTGGGCACCGTTAATCAAATAGTTAACTTCGTTAATCGTTAATCCGCTACAAAAAAAGTTAGCTTCGTTAAGCGTTAAAGCGTTACATTTCAGAAGAATTAACGCAAGTTAACGTTAATCGTTAATCCGTTAATATGTGTAAAATTGCATTTTTATATCGTTGCGTTAGTGAACTTATACAACTTGTTGGCTTAGGTTCTGGAAGTTAACAGGTTAGGAATAAAACAAAATACTTGTATAATACAAATGTGTAATTTAATCGTCGGGCATAAGGTGCATATTCCCCTTCATGAACATTAACATGTTGAAGTTCTCGTCTGAAAGCGAGGCTCGTTTTGGTGTTAAAATGTCTTTACCCGTGGAAAACAGACGTTCAACTGCAGCGCTTGAGGGTATAGCAGTATTTTATTTAATAAATAGATTTATGAATATCTGTTCCCCGAGGAATGCAGTATCGTTGAACGAGTCTTTTGATTTCATGTCCAGTCACATTTTAACGAGACTTTGTGCTTTACTCTTTAAAGAGTTGGAGCTCTTTGGTTTTTCTATAGACTGAGTGACAGAATTAAAAAAGTCTTCTTCCTCGTCATCATCGTTGTTACTCGCATTGCTCCCTCCGCCAGTTAAACTATCTCTGTCCTTCGAATTTTCCGCTGCTTCTTGTCGTAAATCATCTTCTACCTTTTTTCCACGACCTTTTTTACTGCATCCACTCTACTGCTGTCATACGTTTCCAGCCATATCAACCGGAACTTTGGGTGAAATGCCGCGGCAAGTAGGCACTGTTCATCATTCAGGAGTAGACCAAATCTTTTTCTCTATACCATTTAATAAGGCATAAGGCTAAAGCTGTGCAATTTACTAAGCTTTAATATTTTTTAATTTATAGATAGTTGCTGCAATTGTCGGTAGTAGTGATCCGAAATATGCTTGAGCTTCTCCTTGGATACGATCGAGAGGGACGTCATTCGTTTCATACTTGTCTGAACCTGTTTTTCGCGCCGCGCCACGGTGTCGAGCGGTAAATAGTAGGCATTAGATTAACGATTAACGGGCTTCTGCATATTAACGAAAGTTAACGTGTCCGTTAACATTTTTAAAAGTTAACTTAAAAGTTAATTCGTTAATCAAAATGTTAACTTCGTTAATTAACGATTAACGGATTAACGAGTTAATGCCCAGCTATGGCCATACCCAACATAACACAACATGTTCCTACCAAAAAATGTACTAAAATCTATAGTTATGAATTGGGAAGAAACATTGGTGTTTTGCTCAATGACATATGTAAGGGACAATCAGTATCAAATTATTGTATGCCGGGTGCAAGTTATTCCCATATTATGAACAGTATTTTGAATAGTACTCATTGTTCCAATACTACACTAATTATATTAGTTGGGAGATGGGGAAGCGTGAGCAAAAATAATACTTGAAAATTTTTATTCTAAATTATCAGATTTAAATGTGGATAGAATATTAATGTTCACATTTCCTTATATTAAAGATGTGCCACAGGAAAATTCTATTACATTTAAATTAAATAATATGTTACATATCATGTCAAATACTTATTATGTAACAGAAAAAGATATATGTAATAAAATAAAACTAACTGACATTAATAACATAATTAATAATAATTCTTGTTTTTCGACATGTGATAGGTGTCACCTATCTAATTTTTTAAGAGACAGATAGCTCAGAATCAGACAGATAGATAATAATGGTAATTTAAGACCATATATTTTGGAACATGTTCCAAGTAATTTAAATTAAGTTCTAAGACAATAGAGGTAGTCTCTGGCCACGATAATAATTATAACTATAATTGTGAAAAAAATGTTATTATAGAAGCCAATAAAAATAATAGTAAAGTAAATAACAATAAAATTGTAAATCTGGCGCACCAAAATATTCAAGGAATGTTTGGGAAAGACTTAGAAATTGAATTATTTTTGACCTGTAATGGCATTGATATTTTGTGTTTAACTGAACATTGGCTTCTAAACTATCAGGTTATGTTTAACTTTAGTGGGCACCAAATTGCTAGTTTGTTCAGTAGAACTAAAGCTATACGTGGTGGATCTTTAATACTCATGTGTAAAAATATAAAATTTAAGGAACGTAAAGATATCGTGAGCCTTTCTATTAAGAAAACTATAGAAATAGCCTGTGCAGAGCTTGAGCGTGTCATTTTTGTACATGCGTATACAGGCCCCCTAGTGGATTATATGAATTGTTTGAAAATATATTGGACAATGTTCTATGTAAATGATCTGGATCTAATAAAGAAATTATTGTTTGTGGAGTACATACAGAAGAGGGCTATTCGCGCAATCCTATATATAATAACCTAGGAGCTAAAAAATCGTTAAGGAATTAATTTAAAGAAATCAAGATATTGACTGTTGCTTCTCAATACATATTCTGCAAAGTTATGTATGTACGAAAAAATATTAATGATTTCATGAGAAAATGTGATACTCATTGCATTGGTACAAGGAACAAACACAAACTTGTTATTCCTGTTACTCGACTACATAGAGTCAGTAACTCCTTTGTGAGGCAATGTATACGGTTTTACAACAGGGTCCCAGACAGCGTTCAAAATTCCTCTGTTGACAAAATTATGGGACTTACCTGGAACAGAAGTGAAGTTATTTCTGATATTTCACGTTTGTCTGACCCATTGAATTTTGACTCCATTTAGACTCCATTGAAAATTGGCGCCACATTGTAACGATTCACATCGACTCCGTATAAATATATATATATATATATATATATATATATATATATATATATATATATATATATATATATATATATATATATATATATATATATATATATGTATATATATTGGTGAGCATGAGGGCTTGCTCATACTCATCTCTGCAATTATCAAACCCACTGACTATTTGTTACATATTATTTCTTTGTTCTTCCATATCTTCGTATTGCAAATGTAACTGAGAAAGCTCAGTTTTTACTTTATTGTGTCTAAAAAAAATTTGCAAGAATACTTGTTCGTTATCATCCCTTTCTTTTAAAAAAAACAGCGGAAACAAGTGCAAGTAATGAGCTTTTTCACATGGTTGAAGAATTACTGGGACACCGACAGCACAATGCAAATAATGGGAAAATTCATAGCCGCGATTAAAAGTCGCGCCCTATCGGCTCAACAAACGTCCCTGGGCCGTCTAATACGCCCTCTGAATCAAATAATGAAGCAATTCATCTCAGATATGGATATCAAGATCACAATTTAAAAAAAAATATCATGGGACACTTTCGAGTATTTGGCCTTAAATCAAGGATTGCCCAAGATGTCACGACATTTTTTCCTGTGGCAACACTTACTAAATGTCATAAAAAAACTTCTCTCAATAAATTAAAATTATTTTATTTTTAAATTAATTGTAATTAGTTCTGATCTCATATTTTTATCAATGTATTAATCTGTTATATATAAAATATAACAATAAACTGAGTGTCGTACGTTGATGTGCATAGTATTTCTTTTGTGTTGTGTTCGTCAGCTGACATTACGCAAGTAACGAACTCAATTTTGAAAAGTTTTCTTGTTCGACTTCTTTTTATCCCTTTAACTCACTTAAGAAAACATTTTTAACATCTTTACATATTTTTGATCACACTGCTTACTTTATATTATTTGTTCATACAACTTCTATTTTTTTAATCAAACATGATGTCACGCGGAGGAACAACTCCAGCTGACGCTCCAGGAACTAAAGGCATCCAGGACACATCACACACACACACACATCTGTTTTTATTAATGCAGGTGGTGGTTTTATTCCACCCATGTTGATATTCCCTCGTTTAAACTTTAAAGATTTTATGATAACTGGAGCTCCTGAAGGCAGTATTGGAGGCACCAATCCATCCGGTTGGTCAAATGAGTCCATGTTTGTGATATTTCTCCAGCATTTTATCAAATATGCAAAGCCTACCAAAGAACGACCTGTCATTCTCTTAATGGACAATCATGAAAGTCATATTTCAGTATCGGCAATACAAATGGCCAAAGATAATGGTGTAAAGCTTATTACTCTACATCCACATACTAGTAACCATATGCAACCACTAGACAAGTCAGTTTTGGGCCTTTCAAGACTTATTTTAATACAGCGGCTAACGAGTTAGATGTCTCCAGGACATGTGGGAAAACCATTAACTATATATGATATTGCTGGCTTGGTGGGAAAAGCTTTTCCTCTTGCCTTCACACCAAACAATATTTGCAAAGGTTTTAGTTCAACTGGTTTCCATCCTTTAAATGAAAACATCTACACAGACGCTGATTTTATGCTCGCATCCTATTCTGATCGTCCACTTACCGAAAAATCACCTACCAGAATTGATCAGGTGGTTATTAGTCAACACATCGCCAACTTTGATATCGTCGGCTATTATACGCCCTCACCCAAAATCCGAACCTCGTAAAGAAACAAGAAGAGGAAGACAAAAAGCAGAATTTTGACCGATACACCAGAAAAGCAAGAAATAGAAAATATAAAAGCTAAAAAACATGTTTCAACTAAATTTAATCAAACAGAGTTAATCAATCTTTTGGAAAAAAATATAGGTTTGTGAATAAAAACAGATTCAATAATGCAAAAAAAATAAAAAAATAATTCTATCCGAAACAGAAACTAGTGAGGATTCTACCAACTATTCTCCGAGTGACACATCTGAATTTGCCTCCGACACTGACAGCGAAGATGAGAATCTGCAGGCTGAACATGTTAATAAAGAAAATTACAATATTAAAGACTATGTTATATTTGACCTAGGCAAGGCTGGTCCACCAGTTTAAAGTCGCTCAGCGTGCTATGGAAAGGGCTATGCTCGGCGTTTCTCTGCGGGATCGCATCAGAAATGAGGCGATCCGCCAGAGAACCAAAGTCATCGACATAGCCCACCGGATTAGTAAGCTGAAGTGGCAGTGGGCTGGCCATATTTGCCGCAGAACCGATAACCGTTGGGGGAAACGTGTTCTAGAGTGGAGACCGCGTCTCGGCAAACGTAGTGTAGGACGTCCTCGGGCACGGTGGAGTGACGACTTACGCAAGACGGCTGGCAGGAGCTGGATGCGAGTAGCCCAAGAACGATCTCAGTGGCGTGCAATTGGAGAGGCCTATGTCCAGCAGTGGACGGAAATGGGCTGATGGATTGGATTGGATTGGATGTTATATTTGTATATGAAGGTTCCTATTTTGTCGGAAAGGTAGAATCAATATCTGAAGTATGTTGCATCGATTTCAGTAATACACTTACACCCTGTATTAGTGAAATCGATGCAAAAATCACCTTAAAACTGGAAATGGCCTGAAAAAGAGGATTTAAATCTATACCCGATGAGTGAAATTGTAGAAAAAATTAAAACCCCGCAAAAAGTTAACAAGAACAGAGAAATTTATTATGTTCCAGAGATACAGAAGTACTGGGATTTCTACTAAATGCTTAAGGCTGAATAATATATCTACATTACAGATAGTGTTTTTATAATAGCTAGTCCAAATTACTGATTAAAATTTAAGAGAGAAATCATAATTTATATATAAAGATAATCGTTACAATATTTTGTTTTCTATTTGCTATGCTATATAGGTATATTGATTTGCTATACTATATTATGTGATATCGTCGCTGCGCCTGCCAAGTTCCACGTGTGTCTTTTGTGAGATCTGGGAAAGGTTTTTTTTTATTTGGGACACAAGATTCATTTTTTTTTTAACATCAAAATACACATATGCAATCTCATTACAAAAAGTGGTTTAACTAAAAACTCTGGCTTAAACTACGGTTTAAGCAAAAACGTTATTATAAAAAAGGGTTTAGCGATAAACCATAGATTACACTGTGGACTAACGTTAAAACTCAGCGACTCTAGTTTTACGATGGTTTAAAGCGTATCTGTCAAAGTTTCTGTTATAAGTTTAAAAGTTACAATCAGTTGATAATTTTATTTTTTGTTGTGTGATACTGTTTTAACTTAAAAAAAAAATGGACATGGACATGATTGATTAAATGGATATCGAGGACATGGAAGTCATCGAGGTGTTACAAACACCACGCGTAAATAACAGAAATCGTCTGCGAAAAAATCCTTTCATTGAGCTATCCGATGAAGATTTCAAGCAAAAGTATCGGTTTAATAAACGTTACGCAATGAAAATAAGTGATTTAATACGGGGAAATTTAACCAGAGATCTTAGAGGATGCTCAGTGTCTCCCAAAATTAAAGTCTCGACATGAAGTAAGTATATAAAATATTTAATTAAATCACATTAGTACCAGTATTAGTGTGTACTAAATTATGCCTTAAGTTTCATACCAATATACGCTATTATATTTATTTTTTATAGATCCAGGATGACACAGCCGATTAAACATGGACTCTCACAACCTTTTATAAGTCAAACGTGTAAAAAAGTTGCAGACTCTATTGCTCAAATATCACACAGATTTATAAAAATGCCTGCTACACTATCAGAACAAGAAGAAGCAATGCGAAAATTTCGTAGAATAGCCAACTTGCCTACAGTAATTGGTGCAATTGACTGTACTCATATTAGGATTAAAAAGTTAAATATAGATGGTGGTCATCTATATATTAACCGCAAAGGATTTCCATCCCTGAATATCCAGGTATTTATTTTACTATATATCAAAACAACATTAATATTGTGATCATTTATTCAGGGAGACAGTTATTAATTTATAAGTTTTTTCTTTGAATCTATATGAGATATATCGATGCTTATTAATATTAGTAATAGGCATTACAATGTTTAACTATTGTTTCAGGTAGTCTGTGATGCAGACTGTAAAATCATGGACATTATTACCAGGTGGCGTGGAAGTGTTCATGACTCCAGGATATTTAGGGAAAGTCGTTTGAAGCAGCGATTTGAGGCTGGTGCACTCTCAGACTTATTGTTAGGAGACAGTGGCTATGCTTGTACACCATGTTTACTCCTGTACTGAACCCTACAACACCACAAGAGGAACAATACAACAGTGCTCACATAAGAACAAGAAATGTTATAGAAAGATGTTTTCTGCATCTATCTCTCTTTGTTCAAAGTCCAATCATAGACTTTGGTCTATGGAAGCAGAGATTCCGGTGTTTATAAAGAGGGCAATATTGAAACTGCCAGAAAAACTGTCGTGGCATGTGCTGTATTGCATAATATTGCTCTTTATATGAAGGAAGATGTGTTTAATACTGAGCCAAACAGCCAGCAATTTAACTGATAAACCTCTGAACCGTTAGTTCAACCAATTGAAAACAATTTACATGGAAATATAAGGAGACGGCAATTCATAGAAAGACATTTAAATAAAACTAATTATAACGGATGAATCTTTGCAGTGTCCGTGGTCACGGGTAGACTACCCGTGACCACGGACACTGCAAAGTGCTCGAAACGTCGGGATGTTTAAAAATAATTAATATACGCGATTCATCCGTTATAATTAGTTTTATTTAAATGTGTAATAATCGCGAAAATTTAAGACAACATCATAGAAAGACCTTTTTAATTTAAATTATTTATTTATATATACATATATATTTAATCTTTAAAAATTTGTTATAAAATTCTCTTTTCTAACTTATTAACTGCTCAGCAGAACCTGAAAATCAATATTACATTTAATCATAAATATAATGACAAAATGATATATTATAAAAGATTTTTCTGTTTTAAAGATATTTTACACGTTATAACCTAATTCGAACAAGGCTTGCATGTTGTGGATAGCATCTGTCGGCTCCTTTGGCGTGATTACTGTCTCACTTTAGCTTTTAACGCAGTCCTCAGATAGTTCTTCACAATATATGTACTGTGCATAGGCCTCAGCTTATTTTGTAAGCTTATCCTTGTGTTCAGTATACATTAAGCTTATAATATTGTTTGAATTAATTAAAAACGAAATAACTATATACCTACATATTTACAAAAATAAAATAAAAAATAATTAAAAACATTATATTATATGTGATTCACATAGTACTGTTGTAATATTATACCAAATATCATATATAATATAAGTTTGCCTTAATTAATTGCTATTACCTTAACTGACAAAAAAATAAGTAATAACATCTTGTTATACCTACCTATAATAATCTTTTTTACACATAGATCTGAACAACCCTAATTATATAAAATTACTTCTTTAAGAGTATTTAAATACATCTTATTATAATTTTACAGTTTAACATCATGGAGTATACTATCATGACCCGCAAAACTTCAATGAAAGATATGGAGGCCAAATTCCAATTGACCCTTAAAGAATTACAATCTTCCAAGGAGTTAAACAGACAACTTCTTCAAGAGCGTGAGGACAGTGAAGAAGAGATCCAAAAAATTGTTAATAAAAACACTGAACTCAAAAGCGAGTTAGCTAAGTTAAACGAACATTGTTTAGATGTTGTTAGCCAGCGGGACAACCTTCTTGAGATTGTGACCTCATTTAAAGAGTGTAGCGAGGAACATGAAAGAGCTTTGAGTCGCATTTCAGAACTGGAAGTGAGTCTTTTTGATGCTCAAAAGGCAGAATTAGAATTGAAAAAAATTCAAACAAGCCAGAAATGTGATGCGACTGAAAGTTTGTATAATGAGTTAGTTATACCTGCCTCTGACTCCAATACCACCTTACAGGAGTCTAAATTTAAACATACATCCATGAGTTCACATTATAAGATAAAAAAATATATAAAATTAAATAAATTCATCCGTAAAACAAAAAAAAGAAACATTAATAACTATCAATACATATGCAAAATGAGAAAAGACCGGTCACATTTAATTAATAAAGTAAAATCATCAAATAATAAATTGCAGAATAATAAAATAATATATGAAAATGACAATGAACAACTGCAATTAGAAATTTCTAGCCTACAAAGATCTTTTTAGATTTTGTTAATAAAAAAATATGAATTGGCTCAAAAACAGATAGAAGAACACATACACACAGCCAACAATCTTCTTGAGCTATGCACCTCCAACTTAGAAAAATTTGAATTCTTATCGAATAAATGTAACTGTATGCATACTCAGGAAAATGAGTTGGTTTCTGCTAATATTAATAATACCAAAGTATCACCTATCAAATTGACTCAATTTGCACCAGGGATCCACACCCATAATAAACTGGGGTTAGAAGTAAATAAAGATGTTATTGTAGTATCTGATGAGTTAGGACAGGGCTTTGGCTCAATAATTAAAAGTGAAATAAAAAATGTATTTAACACATGCTCACCCGGGGCAACCTATCAATACCAAATAAATAAAATAAATTCTATGCATCTGGGTTCTAATAATGTAGTAGTATTAATGCATGGTGACAGTTTGTCTCTCAACAAAAAGAGTTTAATTAAGGATATTAAATTATTAATTGAAATCCAATATCAAAAGAAATGCAAATTTATAATTAGTTTATTTCCATATTTACATACCTTGACAGATGCACAGAATTTACATATTTATGACTTAAACATATATCTATACAATTTAACTCGACATTGCAGTAATGATTTAATGTTATTTGACATTAATAAATTAATTCATAGATTTAAGTTGACAGAGGATACTATGTACCTACCAATGAAATCGAAAAGACAAATTGGTAACCTAATTGCCTACAATATCACAACCACTTTGTGGAACCAGCTTTCGCCGGCGGTTTTTCCGAACCGATACGACATGGGAACCTTCAAGAAAACAGCGTACTCCTTTCTTAAAGGCCGGCAACGCACCTGCAAGCCCCCTGGTGTTGCAGATGTCCATGGGCGGTGGTAGTCACTTTCCATCAGGTGAGCCTCCTGGTCGTTTGCCACCTATGCCATAAAAAAAAAGAAATCAAAAATTATTTTACAAGTAATGTTACCAAGGATCATATCGACGGGTCCCAAGAACAAAATCTTATGGAAAAATAGACAAAATCGACTTATTGTTAATTATTAACCTGTTTAACATTAACTACAAGGTATTTTTCTTTTAAATTAAGTGTTTACTTTTTGAGATAACCAGTAGAACAATACCGTATATGAAATACGTTTCGATCAACAACCGCGCATCGACATGTACGAACCTGTTCTAGTCACTGTGAGTTGTGACCCGCGCGCGGCCGTGCTGTTTGGTCAGTCGCGAGTTTGTTCTCGGCAGAGACGTGTGTTACGCACGACGGACTAAGGTGATGTCATTTGGTGCATAAATTGTCGCAATTATTTTGAAAATAAGCGTTCTTGTGACTAATTAACGATGTCTGCTATATCCAGGAAAATTTGAATATGGCCCTAAATTTAGAGAAAAATGACGACTTCAGCCCCAGTCTGACCTAAATGAGGACAAGGAATGTTTAATCTTGGTAACATGGTTTTTAAATATTAACGGTATTTAACGGTATATATGTTTTTAATATTCATAATTTATTAAATATTTCCTTAAATTTCATTCATATTTAATATTAACCGTCGTTTGTGATGATCGTTTTTTGTTCAATGGAAATTATAAAAAGTTTAATATCTCACGGTTTTCTTTGTTTTTTTGATAGTTATATTGACGTATAAATGAAAAATTATGACGTGATATTTTATATCTTAATTTCATTTTTTACCGAATTATTATCACATACGATTTTGTTCGGCCAAAAGTGTCTCAAAATTATTATTCGCATCTACAGATAAGATTTTGTTCAACGAGAAATGAATTAATTTTGCCTGTCTTATGTGACTTTAAGTTTTTGTTCGTTGTAATAATTTTCAGATGCGATTTTGTACCAAACCAAAAAAATTACATTCTTAACATTTTGTTAACTAAAGTGATACATTTTGTACGTAGTTAGATAACATTTTTAGCCTCTTTTAATACAATCATGATTTTTGTCTTTGTAACAGAATCATTTAATCAACATGGTAGTAGAGCCAGTTCTCCGTTGCCACCGGGAGCCGGAAATATTCTACACGACTTGGCAAACGTTTATCACGACGTGTTTGATGATGCCACCTGCTTACAAGCTGCTTTGTCACCTGTTGCCGACCCTGAGATAGTCATAGATCGTCAATATGAACATTCTGCGTATGCCAACCGCCCTGCATCTGCCTCATTGCTAAACACTGAACAAACTGCTGAAGAGGTTCTGAGTCCCTTTATTCTAGAGGTAAACCCCAGCTTTAATAACTCACCCAATATATATATTGAAGAATTTGAAGAACCAGCAGCTGTTTGTACGCCATCAACGTCGCATATGGTTTTAGCTACACCAATGCCCTCTCCATTAAATAATCATAAAAAATGTGCTGATGCTTTTTATTCCGACCATTGCGCTTGGGTAGATTCAGTAACTGATAGATCTACACCAAATACTCCGAAGCAAAAACAAAAAAAAAGGTAAAAAGCGCTTGGTATTCAAGGATGGACTGGTCTGACGTGAAACGAAAATGTTTAAAAAATCATGGAAAGAGCTACGTATCAAATGTGCAGATAAAATAACTAAAGATCAAAGACAGAAAAACAAAAAAAAAAAAAGAAAAACAGAAAGACAGAAAAAAGAAAGAAAAACAATGGAGATTTATTTCAAAATATATAAAAAAGATTGTTAAAAAATTGTAAAAAGATCGATGCTTAAATCGTAGTACGCCAAATAAACGTCAGTATATATTAAAGTATTCCTTGCCACTAACTTCTTCTGAAACCAACACTCATAAAAATCAAAATCAAAGTATACTTTATTCAAGTGGGCTTTTACAAGCACTTTTGAATCGTCATTTAACAATTAAGTGAAGCTACCACCGGTTCGGAAAGTAGATTCTACCGAGAAGAACCGGCAAAAAACTCAGTAGTTACTCTTTTTCAACATTTAAAAAAATACAGTCATGTTAGTTAATTTTTAAGTTAATACAATTATTAAACTACTACCATTGTTGAAGTCTGTAAGACAATGTTTCTAAAAACAGTTTCTGTAAGTGAAAGCATTGTTAAAACAACGTTTAAAAAATATGACGGCGTTTCAGATTTTGAAAACGACAACCGAGGTAAGTGACAATGGATTTTTAAATGGTGGAGAATTAATTTTTGAAAGTAAGAAAGGGGAAGGTGATTATCATCAAGAGATGAATTCAAAAATTTTTGAAGATTGGTTTATGAAAATAATAAATAAAATTGAGCCAAACTCAATTGTTGTGATGGACAATGCACCATACCATGAAATGATATGGGGGCAAGTAAAAGGCTATGTCGCAGGGAAAAACAAAAGTTTTAAAATGTCAGATGTAAATATATTGCTTAGAGAGGCAATGGATTTGATTACACCTGCGGCATAGCAAAAATATATCGGGCATGTCATCAAAGAGGTATTAAAAATGGCACAACTTGACCCAGTGGCGGATTTGCCCTAAGGCCCAGTAGGCCGGGCCTAGGACGGCCAGGTATTAAGGGCGGCAAATCGTGCCAAAATAAATCACTCATGATAACAAGATTAACAAGAAGTAACTCAAATGCAAAGTATCGTAATATGTTTTTACATATGGATCGCGTACCGTATGATCAAAATTTTCCTAAATAGGCTATTTTGGAATCGATTTTTTATGATTGAGCGGAGGTTGAGAAACCCAATAAAAGTTTTTTTTTTTAATTCTGATACATATTTGCTGAAAAATATCAAATTCAAAATTCAAAATTATAATAGCGCGCCAAAACGCTATTTTGGCAATATGGCGCTGAAATGACGTCACTTTGTTGTATTATAATCTGTGTCATATATTATCAAATGGGAATAGGAAAAAGGATAACTAAATAACTTTGACCTTGAATTGAAATAACATTTGAGTTTAATACTGAACGAAAACGAAAGTGCGATTGGATTTACATTTTAAGAGTTATTTATCTAAGAAAATGAATTACAAATGGTGTGCAGTTCCAAAATGTACAAATACGTCGGTAAAAACTCCAGAAAAACTATTTATAAGTGTTCCAAGGAATGTCGAAGTGCGCCGAAAGTGGTTGCAACTTTCTCGTAGAGATCCTAATGAAATAGCAAATAGTACACATATTTTCTTCTGTGAAGACCATTTCGATGTAAGTAAACATGATATTTACATTTTTTGTTAGTTTATTACATTCCGAATGTAAATATATTGTTATTGATTTGAGGTTATACTGGCTCACTTCGAGTATTTCCACTGTTTTCCTTAATAATATTTAGTCTTAGCATTACACTAATCCCAACTAACTTGTTTGTTTGTTACAGATGGAAAATGACATGGAAATTTATTATAAGTACAAAATGGGTTTCAGCAAGAAAATAATTTTGAAAGATAAAGTTTTGCCTTCTAAATTTAATTGCCAGCCTGACCGCATTAAAATAATGTGTGATGCTGGTACTTCTGGATCTTCATGTGTCAAAAG